>NC_091505.1:14688046-15288046 GCF_947461875.1 Haliaeetus albicilla
CACGGGGACGGTGAGGACCAGCAAGAGCTTTCAGGGCTGGCAGCTTCCTTGTGGGAGAAGGAGCTGGACGTTTGCCTTTTCGGAAAGGGGCTCTGCCGAGAACGAGCACCGTGAGATGTGCTTTCTGTTCGAAAGCAGAGATGCCCAGTGCTGTTGTGCCTGTGGATAGGATGCACAGGGACAGTGAAGAACAGCAAGGTCTTTCAGGGCTGGCAGCTTCCTTGTGGGAGAAGGAGCCGGACGTTTGCCTTTTCGGAAATGCGTTATGTCGAGAACGAGCACCGTGAGATGTGCTGTCTGTGGGAAAGCACAGACGCCCACTGCTGTTGTGCCTGTGGATAGGCTGCGCGGGGACAGTGAAGACGAGCAAGAGCTTTCAGGGCTGGCAGCTTCCTTGTGGGAGAAGGAGCCGGACGTTTGCCTTTTCGGAAACGGGCTCTGCAGAGATCGAGCGCCGTGACGTGTACCGTTCCTGGGCAAGTACAGATGCCCAGTGCTGTTGTGCCAGTGGGTAAGCTGTACTGGGACAGTGAAGACGAGCAAGGTCTTTCAGGGCTGGCAGCTTCCTTGTGGGAGAAGGAGCCGGACGTTTGCCTTTTCGGAAACGGGCTCTGCCGAGAACGAGCACCGTGAGATGTGCTGTCTGTGGGGAAGCACAGATCCCCAGTGCTTTTGTGGCTGCGGATAGGCTGCACGGGGACAGTGAAGAACAGCAAGGTCTTTCAGGGCTGGCAGCTTCCTTGTGGGAGAAGGAGCCGGACGTTTGTCTTTTCGGAAAGGGGCTCTGCCGAGAACGAGTGCCGCGAGCTGTGCTGTCTGTGGGAAAGCACCGATCCCCAGTGCTGTTGTGCCTGCGGATAGGCTGCACGGGGACGGTGAAGAACAGCAAGAGCTTTCAGGGCAGGTAGCTTCCTTGTGGGAGAAGGAGCCGGACGTTTGCCTTTTCGAAAAGAAGCTCTGCAGAGATCGAGCGCCGTGACGTGTACCGTGCCTGGGCAAGTACAGATGCCCAGTGCTGTTGTGCCAGTGGGTAAGCTGTACTGGGACAGTGAAGACCAGCAAGGTCTTTCAGGGCTGGCAGCTTCCTTGTGGGTGAAGGAGCCGGACGTTTGCCTTTTCGGAAAGGCGCTATGTCGAGAACGAGCACCGTGAGATGTGCTGTCTGTGGGAAAGCACAGACGCCCACTGCTGTTGTGCCTGTGGATAGGCTGCGCGGGGACAGTGAAGACGAGCAAGAGCTTTCAGAGCTGGCAGCTTCCTTGTGAGAGAAGGAGCCGGACGTTTGCCTTTTCGAAAAGAAGCTCTGCAGAGATCGAGCGCCGTGACGTGTACCGTGCCTGGGCAAGTACAGATGCCCAGTGCTGTTGTGCCAGTGGGTAAGCTGTACTGGGACAGTGAAGACGAGCAAGAGCTTTCAGGGCTGGCAGCTTCCTTGTGGGAGAAGGAGCCGGACGTTTGCCTTTTCGGAAACGGGCTCTGCCGAGAACGAGCACCGTGAGATGTGCTGTCTGTGGGAAAGCACAGATCCCCAGTGCTGGTGTGCCTGCGGATAGGCTGCACGGGGGCGGTGAGGACCAGCAAGAGCTTTCAGGGCTGGCAGCTTCCTTGTGGGAGAAGAAGCTGGACGTTTGCCTTTTCGGAAAGGGGCTCTGCCGAGATCGAGCACCGTGAGATGCGCTTTCTGTTCGAAAGCAGAGATGCCCAGTGCTGTTGTGCCTGTGGATAGGATGCACAGGGACAGTGAAGACCAGCAAGGTCTTTCAGGGCTGGCAGCTTCCTTGTGGGAGAAGGAGCCGGACGTTTGCCTCTTCGGAAAGGGGCTCTGCCGAGAACGAGCACCGTGAGATGTTCTGTCTGTGGGGAAGCACAGATCCCCAGTGCAGTTGTGCCTGCGGATAGGCTGCACGGGGACAGTGAAGACGAGCAAGAGCTTTCAGGGCAGGTACCTTCCTTGTGGGAGAAGGAGCCGGACGTTTGCCTTTTCGAAAAGAAGCTCTGCCGAGATCGAGCACCGTGACGTGTACCGTGCCTGGGCAAGTACATATGCCCAGTGCTGTTGTGCCAGTGGGTAAGCTGCACGGGGACTGTGAGGACCAGCAAGGTCTTTCAGGGCTGGCAGCTTCCTTGTGGGAGAAGGAGCCGGACGTTTGCCTTTTCGGAAACGGGCTCTGCCGAGAACGAGCACCGTGAGATGTGCTGTCTGTGGGGAAGCACAGATGCCCAGTGCTGTTGTGCCTGCGGATAGGCTGCACGGGGACGGTGAGGACCAGCAAGAGCTTTCAGCGCTGGCAGCTTCCTTGTGGGAGAAGGAGCTGGACGTTTGTCTTTTCGGAAACGGTCTCTGCCGAGAACGAGTGCCGCGAGCTGTGCTGTCTGTGGGAAAGCACCGATCCCCAGTGCTGTTGTGCCTGCGGATAGGCTGCACGGGGACAGTGAAGAACAGCAAGAGCTTTCAGCGCTGGCAGCTTCCTTGTGGGAGAAGGAGCCGGACGTATGCCTTTTCGGAAACGGGCTCTGCCGAGAACGAGCACCGTGAGATGTGCTGTCTGTGGGGAAACACAGATGCCCAGTGCTGTTGTGCCAGTGGGTAAGCTGTACTGGGACAGTGAAGACCAGCAAGAGCTTTCAGGGCTGGCAGCTTCCTTGTGGGAGAAGGAGCCGGACGTTTGCCTTTTCGGAAACGGGCTCTGCCGAGAACGAGCACCGTGAGATGTGCTGTCTGTGGGGAAGCACAGATGCCCAGTGCTGTTGTGCCTGCGGATAGGCTGCACGGGGAAGGTGAGGACCAGCAAGAGCTTTCAGGGCAGGTACCTTCCTTGTGGGAGAAGGAGCCGGACGTTTGCCTTTTCGCAAAGAAGCTCTGCAGAGATCGAGCACCGTGACGTGTACCGTGCCTGGGCAAGTACATATGCCCAGTGCTGTTGTGCCAGTGGGTAAGCTGTACTGGGACAGTGAAGACCAGCAAGGTCTTTCGGGGCTGGCAGCTTCCTTGTGGGAGAAGGAGCCGGACGTTTGCCTTTTCGAAAAGAAGCTCTGCAGAGATCGAGCGCCGCGACGTGTACCGTGCCTGGGCAAGTACAGATGCCCAGTGCTGTTGTGCCAGTGGGTAAGCTGTACTGGGACAGTGAAGACGAGCAAGGTCTTTCAGGGCTGGCAGCTTCCTTGTGGGAGAAGGAGCCGGACGTTTGCCTTTTCGGAAATGGGCTCTGCCGAGAACGAGCACCGTGAGATGCGCTTTCTGTTCGAAAGCAGAGATGCCCAGTGCTGGTGTGCCTGCGGATAGGCTGCACGGGGACAGTGAAGACCGGCAAGGTCTTTCAGGGCTGGCAGCTTCCTTGTGGGAGAAGGAGCCGGACGTTTGCCTTTTCGGAAAGGCGCTATGTCGAGAACGAGCACCGTGAGATGTGCTGTCTGTGGGAAAGCACAGACGCCCACTGCTGTTGTGCCTGTGGATAGGCTGCGCGGGGACAGTGAAGACGAGCAAGAGCTTTCAGAGCTGGCAGCTTCCTTGTGAGAGAAGGAGCCGGACGTTTGCCTTTTCGAAAAGAAGCTCTGCAGAGATCGAGCGCCGTGACGTGTACCGTGCCTGGGCAAGTACAGATGCCCAGTGCTGTTGTGCCAGTGGGTAAGCTGTACTGGGACAGTGAAGACGAGCAAGGTCTTTCAGGGCTGGCAGCTTCCTTGTGGGAGAAGGAGCCAGACGTTTGCCTTTTCGGAAACGGGCTCTGCCGAGAACAAGCACCGTGACATGTGCTGTCTGTGGGAAAGCACAGATGCCCAGTGCTGTTGTGCCAGTGGGTAAGCTGTACTGGGACAGTGAAGACCAGCAAGAGCTTTCAGGGCTGGCAGCTTCCTTGTGGGAGAAGGAGCCGGACGTTTGCCTTTTCGGAAAGGGGCTCTGCCGAGAACGAGCACCGTGAGATGTTCTGTCTGTGGGGAAGCACAGATCCCCAGTGCTGTTGTGCCTGCGGATAGGCTGCACGGGGACGGTGAGGACCAGGAAGAGCTTTCAGCGCTGGCAGCTTCCTTGTGGGAGAAGGAGCTGGACGTTTGTCTTTTCGGAAACGGTCTCTGCCGAGAATGAGTGCCGCGAGCTGTGCTGTCTGTGGGAAAGCACCGATCCCCAGTGCTGTTGTGCCTGCGGATAGGCTGCACGGGGACAGTGAAGAACAGCAAGAGCTTTCAGGGCAGGTAGCTTCCTTGTGGGAGAAGGAGCCGGACGTTTGCCTTTTCGAAAAGAAGCTCTGCAGAGATCGAGCGCCGTGACTTGTACCGTGCCTGGGCAAGTACAGATGCCCAGTGCTGTTGTGCCAGTGGGTAAGCTGTACCGGGACGGTGAGGACCAGCAAGAGCTTTCAGGGCTGGCAGCTTCCTTGTGGGAGAAGGAGCCGGACGTTTGCCTTTTCGGAAACGGGCTCTGCCGAGAACGAGCACCGTGAGATGTGCTGTCTGTGGGGAAGCACAGATGCCCAGTGCTGGTGTGCCTGCGGATAGGCTGCACGGGGACGGTGAGGACCAGCAAGAGCTTTCAGCGCTGGCAGCTTCCTTGTGGGAGAAGGATCTGGACGTTTGCCTTTTCGGAAAGGGGCTCTGCCGAGAACGAGCACCGTGAGATGTGCTTTCTGTTCGAAAGCAGAGATGCCCAGTGCTGTTGTGCCTGTGGATAGGATGCACAGGGACAGTGAAGAACAGCAAGGTCTTTCAGGGCTGGCAGCTTCCTTGTGGGAGAAGGAGCCGGACGTTTGTCTTTTCGGAAACGGTCTCTGCCGAGAACGAGTGCCGCGAGCTGTGCTGTCTGTGGGAAAGCACCGATCCCCAGTGCTGTTGTGCCTGCGGATAGGCTGCACGGGGACAGTGAAGAACAGCAAGAGCTTTCAGGGCAGGTAGCTTCCTTGTGGGAGAAGGAGCCGGACGTTTGCCTTTTCGAAAAGAAGCTCTGCAGAGATCGAGCGCCGTGACTTGTACCGTGCCTGGGCAAGTACAGATGCCCAGTGCTGTTGTGCCAGTGGGTAAGCTGTACTGGGACGGTGAGGACCAGCAAGAGCTTTCAGGGCTGGCAGCATCCTTGTGGGAGAAGGAGCCGGACGTTTGCCTTTTCGGAAAGGGGCTCTGCCGAGAACGAGCACCGTGAGATGTTCTGTCTGTGGGGAAGCACAGATGCCCAGTGCTGGTGTGCCTGTGGATAGGATGCACGGGGAGGGTGAAGACCAGCAAGAGCTTTCAGCGCTGGCAGCTTCCTTGTGGGAGAAGGAGCCGGACGTATGCCTTTTCGGAAACGGGCTCTGCCGAGAACGAGCACCGTGAGATGCGCTTTCTGTTCGAAAGCAGAGATGCCCAGTGCTGTTGTGCCTGTGGATAGGATGCACAGGGACAGTGAAGATGAGCAAGAGCTTTCAGAGCTGGCAGCTTCCTTGTGGGAGAAGGAGCCGGACGTATGCCTTTTCGGAAATGTGCTATGTCGAGAACGAGCACCGTGAGATGTGCTGTCTGTGGGAAAGCACAGACGCCCACTGCTGTTGTGCCTGTGGATAGGCTGCGCGGGGACAGTGAAGACGAGCAAGAGCTTTCAGAGCTGGCAGCTTCCTTGTGAGAGAAGGAGCCGGACGTTTGCCTTTTCGAAAAGAAGCTCTGCAGAGATCGAGCGCCGTGACGTGTACCGTGCCTGGGCAAGTACAGATGCCCAGTGCTGTTGTGCCAGTGGGTAAGCTGTACTGGGACAGTGAAGACGAGCAAGGTCTTTCAGGGCTGGCAGCTTCCTTGTGGGAGAAGGAGCCGGACGTTTGCCTTTTCGGAAACGGGCTCTGCCGAGAACGAGCACCGTGAGATGTGCTGTCTGTGGGAAAGCACAGATCCCCAGTGCTGTTGTGCCTGCGGATAGGCTGCACGGGGACGGTGAGGACCAGCAAGAGCTTTCAGGGCTGGCAGCTTCCTTGTGGGAGAAGGAGCCGGACGTTTGCATTTTCGGAAAGGGGCTCTGCCGAGATCGAGCACCGTGAGATGCGCTTTCTGTTCGAAAGCAGAGATGCCCAGTGCTGTTCTGCCTGTGGATAGGATGCACAGGGACAGTGAAGAACAGCAAGAGCTTTCAGGGCTGGCAGCTTCCTTGTGGGAGAAGGAGCCGGACGTTTGCCTTTTCGGAAAGGGGCTCTGCCGAGAACGAGCACCGTGAGATGTTCTGTCTGTGGGGAAGCACAGATCCCCAGTGCTGTTGTGCCTGCGGATAGGCTGCACGGGGACGGTGAGGACCAGGAAGAGCTTTCAGCGCTGGCAGCTTCCTTGTGGGAGAAGGAGCTGGACGTTTGTCTTTTCGGAAACGGTCTCTGCCGAGAACGAGTGCCGCGAGCTGTGCTGTCTGTGGGAAAGCACCGATCCCCAGTGCTGTTGTGCCTGCGGATAGGCTGCACGGGGACAGTGAAGAACAGCAAGAGCTTTCCGGGCAGGTAGCTTCCTTGTGGGAGAAGGAGCCGGACGTTTGCCTTTTCGAAAAGAAGCTCTGCAGAGATCGAGCGCCGTGACTTGTACCGTGCCTGGGCAAGCACAGATGCCCAGTGCTGTTGTGCCAGTGGGTAAGCTGTACTGGGACAGTGAAGACGAGCAAGGTCTTTCAGGGCTGGCAGCTTCCTTGTGGGAGAAGGAGCCGGACGTTTGCCTTTTCGGAAAAGCGCTATGTCGAGAACGAGCACCGTGAGATGTGCTGTCTGTGGGAAAGCACAGACGCCCACTGCTGTTGTGCCTGTGGATAGGCTGCGCGGGGACAGTGAAGACGAGCAAGAGCTTTCAGAGCTGGCAGCTTCCTTGTGAGAGTAGGAGCCGGACGTTTTCCTTTTCGAAAAGAAGCTCTGCAGAGATAGAGCGCCGTGACGTGTACCGTGCCTGGGCAAGTACAGATGCCCAGTGCTGTTGTGCCAGTGGGTAAGCTGTACTGGGACAGTGAAGACCAGCAAGGTCTTTCAGGGCTGGCAGCTTCCTTGTGGGAGAAGGAGCCGGACGTTTGACTTTTCGGAAAAGCGCTATGTCGAGAACGACCACCGTGAGATGTGCTGTCTGTGGGAAAGCACAGACGCCCACTGCTGTTGTGCCTGTGGATAGGCTGCGCGGGGACATTGAAGACGAGTAAGAGCTTTCAGAGCTGGCAGCTTCCTTGTGAGAGAAGGAGCCGGACGTTTGCCTTTTCGAAAAGAAGCTCTGCAGAGATCGAGCACCGTGAGATGTGCTGTCTGTGGGAAAGCACAGATGCCCAGTGCTGTTGTGCCTGTGGATAGGCTGCGCGGGGACATTGAAGACGAGCAAGAGCTTTCAGAGCTGGCAGCTTCCTTGTGGGAGAAGGAGCCGGACGTTTGCCTTTTCGGAAAGGGGCTCTGCCGAGAACAAGCACCGTGACATGTGCTGTCTGTGGGAAAGCACAGATGCCCAGTGCTGTTGTGCCAGTGGGTAAGCTGTACTGGGACAGTGAAGACCAGCAAGAGCTTTCAGGGCTGGCAGCTTCCTTGTGGGAGAAGGAGCCGGGCGTTTGCCTTTTCGGAAAGGGGCTCTGCCGAGAACGAGCACCGTGAGATGTTCTGTCTGTGGGGAAGCACAGATCCCCAGTGCTGGTGTGCCTGCGGATAGGCTGCACGGGGACAGTGAAGACCAGCAAGGTCTTTCAGGGCTGGCAGCTTCCTTGTGGGAGAAGGAGCTGGACGTTTGTCTTTTCGGAAACGGTCTCGGCCGAGAACGAGTGCCGCGAGCTGTGCTGTCTGTGGGAAAGCACCGATCCCCAGTGCTGTTGTGCCTGCGGATAGGCTGCACGGGGACAGTGAAGACCAGCAAGGTCTTTCAGGGCTGGCATCTTCCTTGTGGGAGAAGGAGCCGGACGTTTGCCTTTTCGGAAAGGGGCTCTGCCGAGAACGAGCACCGTGAGATGTGCTGTCTGTGGGGAAGCACAGATCCCCAGTGCTGTTGTGCCTGCGGATAGGCTGCACGGGGACGGTGAGGACCAGGAAGAGCTTTCAGCGCTGGCAGCTTCCTTGTGGGAGAAGGAGCTGGACGTTTGTCTTTTCGGAAACGGTCTCTGCCGAGAACGAGTGCCGCGAGCTGTGCTGCCTGTGGGAAAGCACCGATCCCCAGTGCTGTTGTGCCTGTGGATAGGCTGCGCGGGGACAGTGAAGAACAGCAAGAGCTTTCAGGGCAGGTAGCTTCCTTGTGGGAGAAGGAGCCGGACGTTTGCCTTTTCGAAAAGAAGCTCTGCAGAGATCGAGCGCCGTGACGTGTACCGTGCCTGGGCAAGTACAGATGCCCAGTGCTGTTGTGCCAGTGGGTAAGCTGTACTGGGACAGTGAAGACGAGCAAGGTCTTTCAGGGCTGGCAGCTTCCTTGTGGGAGAAGGAGCCAGACGTTTGCCTTTTCGGAAACGGGCTCTGCCGAGAACAAGCACCGTGAGATGTGCTGTCTGTGGGAAAGCACAGATGCCCAGTGCTGTTGTGCCAGTGGGTAAGCTGTACTGGGACAGTGAAGACCAGCAAGAGCTTTCAGGGCTGGCAGCTTCCTTGTGGGAGAAGGAGCCGGACGTTTGCCTTTTCGGAAAGGGGCTCTGCCGAGAACGAGCACCGTGAGATGTTCTGTCTGTGGGGAAGCACAGATCCCCAGTGCTGTTGTGCCTGCGGATAGGCTGCACAGGGACGGTGAAGACCAGCAAGAGCTTTCAGCGCTGGCAGCTTCCTTGTGGGAGAAGGAGCTGGACGTTTGTCTTTTCGGAAACGGTCTCGGCCGAGAACGAGTGCCGCGAGCTGTGCTGTCTGTGGGAAAGCACCGATCCCCAGTGCTGTTGTGCCTGCGGATAGGCTGCGCGGGGACAGTGAAGAACAGCAAGAGCTTTCAGGGCAGGTAGCTTCCTTGTGGGAGAAGGAGCCGGACGTTTGCCTTTTCGAAAAGAAGCTCTGCAGAGATCGAGCGCCGTGACGTGTACCGTGCCTGGGCAAGTACAGATGCCCAGTGCTGTTGTGCCAGTGGGTAAGCTGTACTGGGACAGTGAAGACCAGCAAGGTCTTTCAGGGCTGGCAGCTTCCTTGTGGGAGAAGGAGCCGGACGTTTGCCTTTTCGGAAAAGGGCTCTGCCGAGAACAAGCACCGTGACATGTGCTGTCTGTGGGGAAGCACAGATGCCCAGTGCTGTTGTGCCAGTGGGTAAGCTGTACTGGGACAGTGAAGACCAGCAAGAGCTTTCAGGGCTGGCAGCTTCCTTGTGGGAGAAGGAGCCAGACGTTTGCCTTTTCGGAAAGGGGCTCTGCCGAGAACGAGCACCGTGAGATGTTCTGTCTGTGGGGAAGCACCGATCCCCAGTGCTGTTGTGCCTGCGGATAGGCTGCACGGGGACAGTGAAGACCAGCAAGGTCTTTCAGGGCTGGCAGCTTCCTTGTGGGAGAAGGAGCCGGACGTTTGCCTTTTCGGAAAGGGGCTCTGCCGAGAACGAGCACCGTGAGATGTTCTGTCTGTGGGGAAGCACAGATCCCCAGTGCTGTTGTGCCTGCGGATAGGCTGCACGGGGACGGTGAGGACCAGGAAGAGCTTTCAGCGCTGGCAGCTTCCTTGTGGGAGAAGGAGCCGGACGTTTGCCTTTTCGGAAACGGTCTCTGCCGAGAACGAGTGCCGCGAGCTGTGCTGTCTGTGGGAAAGCACCGATCCCCAGTGCTGTTGTGCCTGCGGATAGGCTGCACGGGGACAGTGAAGAACAGCAAGAGCTTTCAGGGCAGGTAGCTTCCTTGTGGGAGAAGGAGCCGGACGTTTGCCTTTTCGGAAACGGGCTCTGCCGAGAACGAGCACCGTGAGATGTGCTCTCTGTGGGAAAGCACAGATCCCCAGTGCTGTTGTGCCTGCGGATAGGCTGCACGGGGACGGTGAGGACCAGCAAGAGCTTTCAGCGCTGGCAGCTTCCTTGTGGGAGAAGGAGCCAGACGTTTGTCTTTTCGGAAACGGGCTCTGCCGAGAACGAGCACCGTGACGTGTACCGTGCCTGGGAAAGCACAGATCCCCAGTGCTGTTGTGCCTGTGGATAGGCTGCACGGGGACAGTGAAGACCAGCAAGGTCTTTCAGGGCTGGCAGCTTCCTTGTGGGAGAAGGAGCTGGACGTTTGCCTTTCCGGAAAGGGGCTCTGCCGAGAACGAGTGCCGCGAGATGTGCTGTCTGTGGGAAAGCACCGATCCCCAGTGCTGTTGTGCCTGCGGATAGGATGCACAGGGACAGTGAAGACCAGCAAGGTGTTTCAGGGCTGGCAGCTTCCTTGTGGGAGAAGGAGCCGGACGTTTGCCTTTTCGAAAAGAAGCTCTGCAGAGTTCGAGCGCCGTGACGTGTACCGTGCCTGGGCAAGTACAGATGCCCAGTGCTGTTGTGCCAGTGGGTAAGCTGTACTGGGACTGTGAAGATCAGCAAGAGCTTTCAGGGCTGGCAGCTTCCTTGTGGGAGAAGGAGCCGGACGTTTGCCTTTTCGGAAAGGGGCTCTGCCGAGAACGAGCAGCGTGAGATGTTCTGTCTGTGGGGAAGCACAGATCCCCAGTGCTGTTGTGCCTGCGGATAGGCTGCACGGGGACGGTGAAGACGAGCAAGAGCTTTCAGGGCTGGCAGCTTCCTTGTGGGAGAAGGAGCCGGACGTTTGCCTTTTCGGAAAGGGGCTCTGTCGAGAACGAGCACCGTGAGATGTGCTTTCTGTTCGAAAGCAGAGATGCCCAGTGCTGTTGCGCCTGTGGATAGGCTGCACGGGGACGGTGAGGACCAGCAAGAGCTTTCAGGGCTGGCAGCTTCCTTGTGGGAGAAGGAGCCGGACGTATGCCTTTTCGGAAACGGGCTCTGCCGAGAACGAGCACCGTGAGATGTGCTGTCTGTGGGAAAGCAGAGATGCCCAGTGCTGTTGTGCCAGTGGGTAAGCTGTGCTTGGACAGTGAAGACGAGCAAGAGCTTTCAGGGCTGGCAGCTTCCTTGTGGGAGAAGGAGCCGGACGTTTGCCTTTTCGGAAACGGGCTCTGCTGAGAACGAGCACCGCGAGATGTGCTGTCTGTGGGAAAGCACAGATCCCCAGTGCTGTTGTGCCTGTGGATAGGCTGCATGGGGACAGTGAAGACGAGTAAGAGCTTTCAGAGCTGGCAGCTTCCTTGTGAGAGAAGGAGCCGGACGTTTGCCTTTTCGAAAAGAAGCTCTGCAGAGATCGAGCGCCGTGACGTGTACCGTGCCTGGGCAAGTACAGATGCCCAGTGCTGTTGTGCCAGTGGGTAAGCTGTACTGGGACAGTGAAGACGAGCAAGGTCTTTCAGGGCTGGCAGCTTCCTTGTGGGAGAAGGAGCCGGACGTTTGCCTTTTCGGAAAGGGGCTCTGCCGAGAACAAGCACCGTGACATGTGCTGTCTGTGGGAAAGCACAGATGCCCAGTGCTGTTGTGCCAGTGGGTAAGCTGTACTGGGACAGTGAAGACGAGCAAGGTCTTTCAGGGCTGGCAGCTTCCTTGTGGGAGAAGGAGCCGGACGTTTGCCTTTTCGGAAACGGGCTCTGCCGAGAACGAGCACCGTGAGATGTGCTGTCTGAGGGAAAGCACCGATCCCCAGTGCTGTTGTGCCTGCGGATAGGCTGCACGGGGACGGTGAGGACGAGCAAGAGCTTTCAGGGCTAGCAGCTTCCTTGTGAGAGAAGGAGCCGGACGTTTGCCTGTTCGGAAAGGGGCTATGCCGAGAACGAGCACGGTGAGATGTGCTGTCTGTGGGAAAGCACAGATGCCCAGTGCTGTTGTGCCTGAGGATAGGCTGCACGGGGACGGTGAAGACGAGCAAGAGCTTTCAGAGCTGGCAGCTTCCTTGTGGGAGAAGGAGCCGGACGTTTGCTTTTTCGGAAAGAGGCTATGCCGAGAACGAGCACCGTGAGATGTGCTGTCTGTGGGGAAGCACAGATCCCCAGTGCTGTTGTGCCTGTGGTTAGGCTGCACGGGGACGGTGAGGACCAGCAAGAGCTTTCAGCGCTGGCAGCTTCCTTGTGGGAGAAAGAGCCGGACGTATGCCTTTTCGGAAACGGGCTCTGCCGAGAACGAGCACCGTGAGATGTGCTGTCTGTGGGAAAGCAGAGATGCCCAGTGCTGTTGTGCCAGTGGGTAAGCTGTGCTTGGACAGTGAAGACGAGCAAGAGCTTTCAGAGCTGGCAGCTTCCTTGTGGGAGAAGGAGCCGGACGTTTGCCTTTTCGGAAACGGGCTCTGCTGAGAACGAGCACCGCGAGATGTGCTGTCTGTGGGGAAGCACAGATGCCCAGTGCTGTTGTGCCAGTGGGTAAGCTGTACTGGGACGGTGAGGACCAGCAAGAGCTTTCAGGGCTGGCAGCTTCCTTGTGGGAGAAGGAGCTGGACGTTTGCCTTTTCGAAAAGAAGCTCTGCAGAGATCGAGCGCCGTGACTTGTACCGTGCCTGGGCAAGTACAGATGCCCAGTGCTGTTGTGCCAGTGGGTAAGCTGTACTGGGACAGTGAAGACGAGCAAGGTATTTCAGGGCTGGCAGCTTCCTTGTGGGAGAAGGAGCCGGACGTTTGCCTTTTCGGAAAGGCGCTATGTCGAGAACGAGCACCGTGAGATGTGCTGTCTGTGGGAAAGCACAGACGCCCACTGCTGTTGTGCCTGCGGATAGGCTGCGCGGGGACAGTGAAGACGAGCAAGAGCTTTCAGAGCTGGCAGCTTCCTTGTGAGAGAAGGAGCCGGACGTTTGCCTTTTCGAAAAGAAGCTCTGCAGAGATCGAGCGCCGTGACGTGTACCGTGCCTGGGCAAGTACAGATGCCCAGTGCTGTTGTGCCAGTGGGTAAGCTGTACTGAGACAGTGAAGACCAGCAAGGTCTTTCAGGGCTGGCAGCTTCCTTGTGGGAGAAGGAGCCGGACGTTTGCCTTTTCGGAAACGGGCTCTGCCGAGAACAAGCACAGTGACATGTGCTGTCTGTGGGGAAGCACAGATGCCCAGTGCTGTTGTGCCTGTGGATAGGATGCACGGGGAGGGTGAAGACCAGCAAGAGCTTTCAGCGCTGGCAGCTTCCTTGTGGGAGAAGGAGCCGGACGTATGCCTTTTCGGAAACGGGCTCTGCCGAGAACGTGCACCGTGAGATGTGCTGTCTGTGGGGAAGCAGAGATCCCCAGTTCTGTTGTGCCAGTGGGTAAGCTGTACTGGGACAGTGAAGACAAACAAGAGCTTTCAGGGCAGGTAGCTTCCTTGTGGGAGAAGGAGCCGGACGTTTGCCTTTTCGAAAAGAAGCTCTGCAGAGATCGAGCGCCGTGACGTGTACCGTGCCTGGGCAAGTACAGATGCCCAGTGCTGTTGTGCCAGTGGGTAAGCTGTACTGGGACAGTGAAGACCAGCAAGGTCTTTCAGGGCTGGCAGCTTCCTTGTGGGAGAAGGAGCCGGACGTTTGCCTTTTCGGAAACGGGCTCTGCCGAGAACAAGCACCGTGACATGTGCTGTCTGTGGGAAAGCACAGATGCCCAGTGCTGTTGTGCCAGTGGGTAAGCTGTACTGGGACAGTGAAGACCAGCAAGGTCTTTCAGGGCTGGCAGCTTCCTTGTGGGAGAAGGAGCCGGACGTTTGCCTTTTCGGAAAGGGGCTCTGCCGAGAACGAGCACCGTGAGATGTTCTGTCTGTGGGGAAGCTCAGATCCCCAGTGCTGTTGTGCCTGCGGATAGGCTGCAAGGGGACGGTGAGGACCAGCAAGAGCTTTCAGCGCTGGCAGCTTCCTTGTGGGAGAAGGAGCTGGACGTTTGTCTTTTCGGAAACGGTCTCTGCCGAGAACGAGTGCCGCGAGCTGTGCTGTCTGTGGGAAAGCACCGATCCCCAGTGCTGTTGTGCCTGCGGATAGGCTGCACGGGGACAGTGAAGAACAGCAAGAGCTTTCAGGGCAGGTAGCTTCCTTGTGGGAGAAGGAGCCGGACGTTTGCCTTTTCGGAAAGGCGCTATGTCGAGAACGAGCACCGTGAGATGTGCTGTCTGTGGGAAAGCACAGACGCCCAGTGCTGTTGTGCCTGTGGATAGGCTGCGCGGGGACAGTGAAGACGAGCAAGAGCTTTCAGAGCTGGCAGCTTCCTTGTGAGAGAAGGAGCCGGACGTTTGCCTTTTCGAAAAGAAGCTCTGCAGAGATCGAGCGCCGTGACGTGTACCGTGCCTGGGCAAGTACAGATGCCCAGTGCTGTTGTGCCAGTGGGTAAGCTGTACTGGGACAGTGAAGACGAGCAAGGTCTTTCAGGGCTGGCAGCTTCCTTGTGGGAGAAGGAGCCGGACGTTTGCCTTTTCGGAAACGGGCTCTGCCGAGAACAAGCACCGTGACATGTGCTGTCTGTGGGGAAGCACAGATGCCCAGTGCTGTTGTGCCTGTGGATAGGCTGCATGGGGAAGGTGAAGACCAGCAAGAGCTTTCAGCGCTGGCAGCTTCCTTGTGGGAGAAGGAGCCGGACGTATGCCTTTTCGGAAACGGGCTCTGCCGAGAACGTGTACCGTGAGATGTGCTGTCTGTGGGGAAGCAGAGATCCCCAGTTCTGTTGTGCCAGTGGGTAAGCTGTACTGGGACAGTGAAGACAAGCAAGAGCTTTCAGCGCTGGCAGCTTCCTTGTGGGAGAAGGAGCCGGACGTTTGCCTTTTCAGAAAGGGTCTCTGCCGAGAACGAGCACCGTGAGATGTTCTGTCTGTGGGGAAGCACAGATCCCCAGTGCTGTTGTGCCTGCGGATAGGCTGCACGGGGACGGTGAGGACCAGCAAGAGCTTTCAGCGCTGGCAGCTTCCTTGTGGGAGAAGGAGCCGGACGTTTGCCTTTTCGGAAAAGCGCTATGTCGAGAACGAGCACCGTGAGATGTGCTGTCTGTGGGAAAGCACAGACGCCCACTGCTGTTGTGCCTGTGGATAGGCTGCGCGGGGACAGTGAAGACGAGCAAGAGCTTTCAGAGCTGGCAGCTTCCTTGTGAGTGTAGGAGCCGGACGTTTTCCTTTTCGAAAATAAGCTCTGCAGAGATCGAGCGCCGTGACGTGTACCGTGCCTGGGCAAGTACAGATGCCCAGTGCTGTTGTGCCAGTGGGTAAGCTGTACTGGGACAGTGAAGACCAGCAAGGTCTTTCAGGGCTGGCAGCTTCCTTGTGGGAGAAGGAGCCGGACGTTTGCCTTTTCGGAAAGGCGCTATGTCGAGAACGACCACCGTGAGATGTGCTGTCTGTGGGAAAGCACAGACGCCCACTGCTGATGTGCCTGCGGATAGGCTGCGCGGGGACAGTGAAGACGAGTAAGAGCTTTCAGAGCTGGCAGCTTCCTTGTGAGAGAAGGAGCCGGACGTTTGCCTTTTCGAAAAGAAGCTCTGCAGAGATCGAGCGCCGTGACGTGTACTGTGCCTGGGCAAGCACAGATGCCCAGTGCTGTTGTGCCAGTGGGTAAGCTGTACTGGGACAGTGAAGACGAGCAAGGTCTTTCAGGGCTGGCAGCTTCCTTGTGGGAGAAGGAGCCGGACGTTTGCCTTTTCTGAAACGGGCTCTTCCGAGAACAAGCACCTTGACATGTGCTGTCTGTGGGGAAGCACAGATGCCCAGTGCTGTTGTGCCTGTGGGTAAGCTGTACTGGGACAGTGAAGACCAGCAAGAGCTTTCAGGGCTGGCAGCTTCCTTGTGAGAGAAGGAGCCGGACGTTTGCCTTTTCGGAAAGGGGCTCTGCCGAGAACGAGCACCGTGAGATGTTCTGTCTGTGGGGAAGCACCGATCCCCAGTGCTGTTGTGCCTGCGGATAGGCTGCACGGGGACAGTGAAGACCGGCAAGGTCTTTCAGGGCTGGCAGCTTCCTTGTGGGAGAAGGAGCCGGACGTTTGCCTTTTCGGAAAGGCGCTATGTCGAGAACGACCACCGTGAGATGTGCTGTCTGTGGGAAAGCACAGACGCCCACTGCTGTTGTGCCTGTGGATAGGCTGCGCGGGGACAGTGAAGACGAGCAAGAGCTTTCAGAGCTGGCAGCTTCCTTGTGATAGAAGGAGCCGGACGTTTGCCTTTTCGAAAAGAAGCTCTGCAGAGATCGAGCGCCGTGACGTGTACCGTGCCTGGGCAAGTACAGATGCCCAGTGCTGTTGTGCCAGTGGGTAAGCTGTACTGGGACAGTGAAGACGAGCAAGGTCTTTCAGGGCTGGCAGCTTCCTTGTGGGAGAAGGAGCCAGACGTTTGCCTTTTCGGAAACGGGCTCTGCCGAGAACAAGCGCCGTGAGATGTGCTGTCTGTGGGGAAGCACAGATGCCCAATGCTGGTGTGCCTGCGGATAGGCTGCACGGGGACGGTGAGGACCAGCAAGAGCTTTCAGGGCTGGCAGCTTCCTTGTGGGAGAAGGAGCTGGACGTTTGCCTTTTCGGAAAGGGTCTCTGCCGAGAACGAGCACCGTGAGATGTGCTTTGTGTTCGAAAGCAGAGATGCCCAGTGCTGTTGTGCCTGTGGATAGGATGCACAGGGACAGTGAAGAACAGCAAGGTCTTTCAGGGCTGGCAGCTTCCTTGTGGGAGAAGGAGCCGGACGTTTGCCTTTTCGGAAAGGCGCTATGTCGAGAACGAGCACCGTGAGATGTGCCGTCTGTGGGAAAGCACAGACGCCCACTGCTGTTGTGCCTGTGGATAGGCTGCGCGGGGACAGTGAAGACGAGCAAGAGCTTTCAGAGCTGGCAGCTTCCTTGTGAGAGAAGGAGCCGGACGTTTGCCTTTTCGAAAAGAAGCTCTGCAGAGATCGAGCGCCGTGACGTGTACCGTGCCTGGGCAAGTACAGATGCCCAGTGCTGTTGTGCCAGTGGGTAAGCTGTACTGGGACAGTGAAGACCAGCAAGGTCTTTCAGGGCTGGCAGCTTCCTTGTGGGAGAAGGAGCCGGACGTTTGCCTTTTCGGAAACGGGCTCTGCCGAGAACGAGCACCGTGAGATGTGCTGTCTGTGGGAAAGCACCGATCCCCAGTGCTGTTGTGCCTGCGGATAGGCTGCACGGGGACAGTGAAGACCAGCAAGAGCTTTCAGGGCTGGCAGCTTCCTTGTGGGAGAAGGAGCCGGACGTTTGTCTTTTCGGAAACGGTCTCTGCCGAGAACGAGCACCGTGAGATGCGCTTTCTGTTCGAAAGCAGAGATGCCCAGTGCTGTTGTGCCTGCGGATAGGCTGCACGGGGACAGTGAAGACCGGCAAGGTCTTTCAGGGCTGGCAGCTTCCTTGTGGGAGAAGGAGCCGGACGTTTGCCTTTTCGGAAAGGCGCTATGTCGAGAACGACCACCGTGAGATGTGCTGTCTGTGGGAAAGCACAGACGCCCAGTGCTGTTGTGCCTGTGGATAGGCTGCGCGGGGACAGTGAAGACGAGCAAGGTCTTTCAGAGCTGGCAGCTTCCTTGTGGGAGAAGGAGCCGGACGTATGCCTTTTCGGAAACGGGCTCTGCCGAGAACAAGCGCCGTGAGATGTGCTGTCTGTGGGGAAGCACAGATGCCCAGTGCTGGTGTGCCTGCGGATAGGCTGCACGGGGACGGTGAGGACCAGCAAGAGCTTTCAGGGCTGGCAGCTTCCTTGTGGGAGAAGGAGCTGGACGTTTGCCTTTTCGGAAAGGGTCTCTGCCGAGAACGAGCACCGTGAGATGTGCTTTGTGTTCGAAAGCAGAGATGCCCAGTGCTGTTGTGCCTGCGGATAGGCTGTACTGGGACAGTGAAGACGAGCAAGGTCTTTCAGGGCTGGCAGCTTCCTTGTGGGAGAAGGAGCCGGACGTTTGCCTTTTCGGAAACGGGATGTGCCGAGAACAAGCACCGTGAGATGTTCTGTCTGTGGGGAAGCACAGATGCCCAGTGCTGTTGTGCCTGTGGATAGGCTGCACGGGGACGGTGAAGACCAGCAAGAGCTTTCAGGGCTGGCAGCTTCCTTGTGGGAGAAGGAGCCGGACGTATGCCTTTCCGGAAAGGGGCTCTGCCGAGAACGAGCACCGTGAGACGTGCTGTCTGTGGGGAAGCACAGATCCCCAGTGCTGTTGTGCCTGCGGATAGGCTGCACGGGGACGGTGAGGACCAGCAAGAGCTTTCAGCGCTGGCAGCTTCCTTGTGGGAGAAGGAGCCGGACGTTTGTCTTTTCGGAAACGGTCTCTGCCGAGAACGAGCACCGTGAGATGCGCTTTCTGTTCGAAAGCAGAGATGCCCAGTGCTGGTGTGCCTGCGGATAGGCTGCACGGGGACAGTGAAGACCGGCAAGGTCTTTCAGGGCTGGCAGCTTCCTTGTGGGAGAAGGAGCCGGACGTTTGCCTTTTCGGAAAGGCGCTATGTCGAGAACGACCACCGTGAGATGTGCTGTCTGTGGGAAAGCACAGACGCCCAGTGCTGTTGTGCCTGTGGATAGGCTGCGCGGGGACAGTGAAGACGAGCAAGGTCTTTCAGAGCTGGCAGCTTCCTTGTGGGAGAAGGAGCCGGACGTATGCTTTTTCGGAAACGGGCTCTGCCGAGAACAAGCGCCGTGAGATGTGCTGTCTGTGGGGAAGCACAGATGCCCAGTGCTGGTGTGCCTGCGGATAGGCTGCACGGGGACGGTGAGGACCAGCAAGAGCTTTCAGGGCTGGCAGCTTCCTTGTGGGAGAAGGAGCTGGACGTTTGCCTTTTCGGAAAGGGTCTCTGCCGAGAACGAGCACCGTGAGATGTGCTTTGTGTTCGAAAGCAGAGATGCCCAGTGCTGTTGTGCCTGTGGATAGGATGCACAGGGACAGTGAAGAACAGCAAGGTCTTTCAGGGCTGGCAGCTTCCTTGTGGGAGAAGGAGCCGGACGTTTGCCTTTTCGGAAAGGCGCTATGTCGAGAACGACCACCGTGAGATGTGCTGTCTGTGGGAAAGCACAGACGCCCACTGCTGTTGTGCCTGTGGATAGGCTGCGCGGGGACAGTGAAGACGAGCAAGAGCTTTCAGAGCTGGCAGCTTCCTTGTGAGAGAAGGAGCCGGACGTTTGCCTTTTCGAAAAGAAGCTCTGCAGAGATCGAGCGCCGTGACGTGTACAGTGCCTGGGCAAGTACAGATGCCCAGTGCTGTTGTGCCAGTGGGTAAGCTGTACTGGGACAGTGAAGACCAGCAAGGTCTTTCAGGGCTGGCAGCTTCCTTGTGGGAGAAGGAGCCGGACGTTTGCCTTTTCGGAAACGGGCTCTGCCGAGAACGAGCACCGTGAGATGTGCTGTCTGTGGGAAAGCACCGATCCCCAGTGCTGTTGTGCCTGCGGATAGGCTGCACGGGGACAGTGAAGACCAGCAAGGTCTTTCAGGGCTGGCAGCTTCCTTGTGGGAGAAGGAGCCGGACGTTTGTCTTTTCGGAAACGGGCTCTGCCGAGAACGAGTGCCGCGAGCTGTGCTGTCTGTGGGAAAGCACCGATCCCCAGTGCTGTTGTGCCTGCGGATAGGCTGCACGGGGAGGGTGAAGAACAGCAAGAGCTTTCAGGGCAGGTAGCTTCCTTGTGGGAGAAGGAGCCGGACGTTTGCCTTTTCGAAAAGAAGCTCTGCAGAGATCGAGCGCCGTGACTTGTACCGTGCCTGGGCAAGTACAGATGCCCAGTGCTGTTGTGCCAGTGGGTAAGCTGTACTGAGACAGTGAAGACCAGCAAGGTCTTTCAGGGCTGGCAGCTTCCTTGTGGGAGAAGGAGCCGGACGTTTGCCTTTTCGGAAACGGGCTCTGCCGAGAACGAGCACCGTGAGATGTGCTGTCTGTGGGGAAGCACAGATGCCCAGTGCTGTTGTGCCAGTGGGTAAGCTGTACTGGGACAGTGAAGACGAGCAAGGTCTTTCAGGGCTGGCAGCTTCCTTGTGGGAGAAGGAGCCGGACGTTTGCCTTTTCGGAAACGGGATGTGCCGAGAACAAGCACCGTGACATGTGCTGTCTGTGGGGAAGCACAGATGCCCAGTGCTGTTGTGCCTGTGGATAGGCTGCACGGGGACGGTGAAGACCAGCAAGAGCTTTCAGGGCTGGCAGCTTCCTTGTGGGAGAAGGAGCCGGACGTATGCCTTTCCGGAAAGGGGCTCTGCCGAGAACGAGCACCGTGAGACGTGCTGTCTGTGGGGAAGCACAGATCCCCAGTGCTGTTGTGCCTGCGGATAGGCTGCACGGGGACGGTGAGGACCAGCAAGAGCTTTCAGCGCTGGCAGCTTCCTTGTGGGAGAAGGAGCCGGACGTTTGCCTTTTCGGAAAGGGGCTCTGCCGAGAACGAGCACCGTGAGATGTGCTGTCTGTGGGGAAGCACAGATGCCCAGTGCTGTTGTGCCTGCGGATAGGCTGCACGGGGATGGTGAGGACCAGCAAGAGCTTTCAGGGCAGGTACCTTCCTTGTGGGAGAAGGAGCCGAACGTTTGCCTTTTCGAAAAGAAGCTCTGCAGAGATCGAGCGCCGTGACGTGTACCGTGCCTGGGCAAGTACAGATGCCCAGTGCTGTTGTGCCAGTGGGTAAGCTGTACTGGGACAGTGAAGACCAGCAAGGTCTTTCAGGGCTGGCAGCTTCCTTGTGGGAGAAGGAGCCGGACGTTTGCCTTTTCGGAAACGTGCTCTGCCGAGAACAAGCACCGTGACATGTGCTGTCTGTGGGGAAGCACAGACGCCCACTGCTGTTGTGCCTGTGGATAGGCTGCACGGGGACAGTGAAGACGAGCAAGAGCTTTCAGGGCTGGCAGCTTCCTTGTGGGAGAAGGAGCCGGACGTTTGCCTTTTCGAAAAGAAGCTCTGCAGAGATCGAGCGCCGTGACGTGTACCGTTCCTGGGCAAGTACAGATGCCCAGTGCTGTTGTGCCAGTGGGTAAGCTGTACTGGGACAGTGAAGACGAGCAAGGTCTTTCAGGGCTGGCAGCTTCCTTGTGGGAGAAGGAGCCGGACGTTTGCCTCTTCGGAAACGGGCTCTGCCGAGAACGAGCACCGTGAGATGTGCTGTCTGTGGGGAAGCACAGATGCCCAGTGCTGTTGTGCCTGCGGATAGGCTGTACTGGGACAGTGAAGACGAGCAAGGTCTTTCAGGGCTGGCAGCTTCCTTGTGGGAGAAGGAGCCGGACGTTTGCCTTTTCGGAAACGGGATGTGCCGAGAACAAGCACCGTGACATGTGCTGTCTGTGGGGAAGCACAGATGCCCAGTGCTGTTGTGCCTGTGGATAGGCTGCACGGCGACGGTGAAGACCAGCAAGAGCTTTCAGGGCTGGCAGCTTCCTTGTGGGAGAAGGAGCCGGACGTTTGCCTTTCCGGAAAGGGGCTCTGCCGAGAACGAGCACCGTGAGACGTGCTGTCTGTGGGGAAGCACAGATCCCCAGTGCTGTTGTGCCTGCGGATAGGCTGCACGGGGACGGTGAGGACCAGCAAGAGCTTTCAGCGCTGGCAGCTTCCTTGTGGGAGAAGGAGCCGGACGTTTGCCTTTTCGGAAAGGGGCTCTGCCGAGAACGAGCACCGTGAGATGTGCTGTCTGTGGGGAAGCACAGATGCCCAGTGCTGTTGTGCCTGCGGATAGGCTGCACGGGGACAGTGAAGACCGGCAAGGTCTTTCAGGGCTGGCAGCTTCCTTGTGGGAGAAGGAGCCGGACGTTTGCCTTTTCGGAAAGGCGCTATGTCGAGAACGAGCACCGTGAGATGTGCTGTCTGTGGGGAAGCACAGATGCCCAGTGCTGTTGTGCCTGCGGATAGGCTGCACGGGGACGGTGAGGACCAGCAAGAGCTTTCAGGGCAGGTACCTTCCTTGTGGGAGAAGGAGCCGGACGTTTGCCTTTTCGAAAAGAAGCTCTGCAGAGATCGAGCGCCGTGACGTGTACCGTGCCTGGGCAAGTACAGATGCCCAGTGCTGTTGTGCCAGTGGGTAAGCTGTACTGGGACAGTGAAGACCAGCAAGGTCTTTCAGGGCTGGCAGCTTCCTTGTGGGAGAAGGAGCCGGACGTTTGCCTTTTCGGAAACGGGCTCTGCCGAGAACAAGCACCGTGACATGTGCTGTCTGTGGGGAAGCACAGACGCCCACTGCTGTTGTGCCTGTGGATAGGCTGCACGGGGACAGTGAAGACGAGCAAGAGCTTTCAGGGCTGGCAGCTTCCTTGTGGGAGAAGGAGCCGGACGTTTGCCTTTTCGAAAAGAAGCTCTGCAGAGATCGAGCGCCGTGACGTGTACCGTTCCTGGGCAAGTACAGATGCCCAGTGCTGTTGTGCCAGTGGGTAAGCTGTACTGGGACAGTGAAGACGAGCAAGAGCTTTCAGGGCTGGCAGCTTCCTTGTGGGAGAAGGAGCCGGACGTTTGCCTCTTCGGAAACGGGCTCTGCCGAGAACGAGCACCGTGAGATGTGCTGTCTGTGGGGAAGCACAGATGCCCAGTGCTGTTGTGCCTGTGGAGAGGCTGCACGGGGACGGTGAGGACCAGCAAGAGCTTTCAGGGCAGGTACCTTCCTTGTGGGAGAAGGAGCCGGACGTTTGCCTTTTCGAAAAGAAGCTCTGCAGAGATCGAGCACCGTGACGTGTACAGTGCCTGGGCAAGTACATATGCCCAGTGCTGTTGTGCCAGTGGGTAAGCTGTACTGGGACAGTGAAGACCAGCAAGGTCTTTCAGGGCTGGCAGCTTCCTTGTGGGAGAAGGAGCCGGACGTTTGCCTTTTCGGAAACGGGCTCTGCCGAGAACGAGCACCGTGAGATGTGCTGTCTGTGGGGAAGCACAGATGCCCAGTGCTGTTGTGCCTGCGGATAGGCTGTACTGGGACAGTGAAGACGAGCAAGGTCTTTCAGGGCTGGCAGCTTCCTTGTGGGAGAAGGAGCCGGACGTTTGCCTTTTCGGAAACGGGATGTGCCGAGAACAAGCACCGTGACATGTGCTGTCTGTGGGGAAGCACAGATGCCCAGTGCTGTTGTGCCTGTGGATAGGCTGCACGGGGACGGTGAAGACCAGCAAGAGCTTTCAGGGCTGGCAGCTTCCTTGTGGGAGAAGGAGCCGGACTTTTGCCTTTTCGGAAACGGGCTCTGCCGAGAACGAGCACCGTGACATGTGCTGTCTGTGGGGAAGCACAGATGGCCAGTGCTGTTGTGCCTGTGGATAGGCTGCACGGGGAGGGTGAAGACCAGCAAGAGCTTTCAGCGCTGGCAGCTTCCTTGTGGGAGAAGGAGCCGGACGTTTGCCTTTTCGGAAACGGGCTCTGCCGAGAACGTGCACCGTGAGATGTGCTGTCTGTGGGGAAGCACAGATGCCCAGTGCTGTTTTGCCAGTGGGTAAGCTGTACTGGGACAGTGAAGACCAGCAAGAGCTTTCAGGGCTGGCAGCTTCCTTGTGGGAGAAGGAGCCGGACGTTTGCCTTTTCGGAAACGGGCTCTGCCGAGAACGAGCACCGTGAGATGTGCTGTCTGCGGGGAAGCACAGATCCCCAGTGCTCTTGTGCCTGCGGATAGGCTGCACAGGGATGGTGAGGACCAGCAAGAGCTTTCAGGGCAGGTACCTTCCTTGTGGGAGAAGGAGCCGGACGTTTGCCTTTTCGGAAAGGCGCTATGTCGAGAACGACCACCGTGAGATGTGCTGTCTGTGGGAAAGCACAGACGCCCAGTGCTGTTGTGCCTGTGGATAGGCTGCACGGGGACAGTGAAGACGAGCAAGGTCTTTCAGAGCTGGCAGCTTCCTTGTGGGAGAAGGAGCCGGACGTATGCCTTTTCGGAAACGGGCTCTGCCGAGAACAAGCGCCGTGAGATGTGCTGTCTGTGGGGAAGCACAGATGCCCAGTGCTGGTGTGCCTGCGGATAGGCTGCACGGGGACGGTGAGGACCAGCAAGAGCTTTCAGGGCTGGCAGCTTCCTTGTGGGAGAAGGAGCTGGACGTTTGCCTTTTCGGAAAGGGTCTCTGCCGAGAACGAGCACCGTGAGATGTGCTTTGTGTTCGAAAGCAGAGATGCCCAGTGCTGTTGTGCCTGTGGATAGGATGCACAGGGACAGTGAAGAACAGCAAGGTCTTTCAGGGCTGGCAGCTTCCTTGTGGGAGAAGGAGCCGGACGTTTGCCTTTTCGGAAAGGCGCTATGTCGAGAACGACCACCGTGAGATGTGCTGTCTGTGGGAAAGCACAGACGCCCACTGCTGTTGTGCCTGTGGATAGGCTGCGCGGGGACAGTGAAGACGAGCAAGAGCTTTCAGAGCTGGCAGCTTCCTTGTGAGAGAAGGAGCCGGACGTTTGCCTTTTCGAAAAGAAGCTCTGCAGAGATCGAGCGCCATTACGTGTACCGTGCCTGGGCAAGTACAGATGCCCAGTGCTGTTGTGCCAGTGGGTAAGCTGTACTGGGACAGTGAAGACCAGCAAGAGCTTTCAGGGCTGGCAGCTTCCTTGTGGGAGAAGGAGCCGGACGTTTGCCTTTTCGGAAACGGGCTCTGCCGAGAACGAGCACCGTGAGATGTGCTGTCTGTGGGAAAGCACCGATCCCCAGTGCTGTTGTGCCTGCGGATAGGCTGCACGGGGACAGTGAAGAACAGCAAGGTCTTTCAGGGCTGGCAGCTTCCTTGTGGGAGAAGGAGCCGGACGTTTGTCTTTTCGGAAACGGGCTCTGCCGAGAACGAGTGCCGCGAGCTGTGCTGTCTGTGGGAAAGCACCGATCCCCAGTGCTGTTGTGCCTGCGGATAGGCTGCACGGGGAGGGTGAAGAACAGCAAGAGCTTTCAGGGCAGGTAGCTTCCTTGTGGGAGAAGGAGCCGGACGTTTGCCTTTTCGAAAAGAAGCTCTGCAGAGATCGAGCGCCGTGACTTGTACCGTGCCTGGGCAAGTACAGATGCCCAGTGCTGTTGTGCCAGTGGGTAAGCTGTACTGAGACAGTGAAGACGAGCAAGGTCTTTCAGGGCTGGCAGCTTCCTTGTGGGAGAAGGAGCCGGACGTTTGCCTTTTCGGAAACGGGCTCTGCCGAGAACGAGCACCGTGAGATGTGCTGTCTGTGGGGAAGCACAGATGCCCAGTGCTGTTGTGCCTGCGGATAGGCTGTACTGGGACAGTGAAGACGAGCAAGGTCTTTCAGGGCTGGCAGCTTCCTTGTGGGAGAAGGAGCCGGACGTTTGCCTTTTCGGAAACGGGATGTGCCGAGAACAAGCACCGTGACATGTGCTGTCTGTGGGGAAGCACAGATGCCCAGTGCTGTTGTGCCTGTGGATAGGCTGCACGGGGACGGTGAAGACCAGCAAGAGCTTTCAGGGCTGGCAGCTTCCTTGTGGGAGAAGGAGCCGGACGTATGCCTTTCCGGAAAGGGGCTCTGCCGAGAACGAGCACCGTGAGACGTGCTGTCTGTGGGGAAGCACAGATCCCCAGTGCTGTTGTGCCTGCGGATAGGCTGCACGGGGACGGTGAGGACCAGCAAGAGCTTTCAGCGCTGGCAGCTTCCTTGTGGGAGAAGGAGCCGGACGTTTGCCTTTTCGGAAACGGGCTCTGCCGAGAACGAGCACCGTGAGATGTGCTGTCTGTGGGGAAGCACAGATGCCCAGTGCTGTTGTGCCTGCGGATAGGCTGCACGGGGACGGTGAGGACCAGCAAGAGCTTTCAGGGCAGGTACCTTCCTTGTGGGAGAAGGAGCCGGACGTTTGCCTTTTCGAAAAGAAGCTCTGCAGAGATCGAGCGCCGTGACGTGTACCGTGCCTGGGCAAGTACAGATGCCCAGTGCTGTTGTGCCAGTGGGTAAGCTGTACTGGGACAGTGAAGACGAGCAAGGTCTTTCAGGGCTGGCAGCTTCCTTGTGGGAGAAGGAGCCGGACGTTTGCCTCTTCGGAAACGGGCTCTGCCGAGAACGAGCACCGTGAGATGTGCTGTCTGTGGGGAAGCACAGATGCCCAGTGCTGTTGTGCCTGTGGAGAGGCTGCACGGGGACGGTGAGGACCAGCAAGAGCTTTCAGGGCAGGTACCTTCCTTGTGGGAGAAGGAGCCGGACTTTTGCCTTTTCGAAAAGAAGCTCTGCAGAGATCGAGCACCGTGACGTGTACAGTGCCTGGGCAAGTACATATGCCCAGTGCTGTTGTGCCAGTGGGTAAGCTGTACTGGGACAGTGAAGACCAGCAAGGTCTTTCAGGGCTGGCAGCTTCCTTGTGGGAGAAGGAGCCGGACGTTTGCCTTTTCGGAAACGGGCTCTGCCGAGAACGAGCACCGTGAGATGTGCTGTCTGTGGGGAAGCACAGATGCCCAGTGCTGTTGTGCCTGCGGATAGGCTGTACTGGGACAGTGAAGACGAGCAAGGTCTTTCAGGGCTGGCAGCTTCCTTGTGGGAGAAGGAGCCGGACGTTTGCCTTTTCGGAAACGGGATGTGCCGAGAACAAGCACCGTGACATGTGCTGTCTGTGGGGAAGCACAGATGCCCAGTGCTGTTGTGCCTGTGGATAGGCTGCACGGGGACGGTGAAGACCAGCAAGAGCTTTCAGGGCTGGCAGCTTCCTTGTGGGAGAAGGAGCCGGACGTATGCCTTTCCGGAAAGGGGCTCTGCCGAGAACGAGCACCGTGAGACGTGCTGTCTGTGGGGAAGCACAGATCCCCAGTGCTGTTGTGCCTGCGGATAGGCTGCACGGGGACGGTGAGGACCAGCAAGAGCTTTCAGCGCTGGCAGCTTCCTTGTGGGAGAAGGAGCCGGACGTTTGCCTTTTCGGAAACGGGCTCTGCCGAGAACGAGCACCGTGAGATGTGCTGTCTGTGGGGAAGCACAGATGCCCAGTGCTGTTGTGCCTGCGGATAGGCTGCACGGGGACGGTGAGGACCAGCAAGAGCTTTCAGGGCAGGTACCTTCCTTGTGGGAGAAGGAGCCGGACGTTTGCCTTTTCGAAAAGAAGCTCTGCAGAGATCGAGCGCCGTGACGTGTACCGTGCCTGGGCAAGTACAGATGCCCAGTGCTGTTGTGCCAGTGGGTAAGCTGTACTGGGACAGTGAAGACGAGCAAGGTCTTTCAGGGCTGGCAGCTTCCTTGTGGGAGAAGGAGCCGGACGTTTGCCTCTTCGGAAACGGGCTCTGCCGAGAACGAGCACCGTGAGATGTGCTGTCTGTGGGGAAGCACAGATGCCCAGTGCTGTTGTGCCTGTGGAGAGGCTGCACGGGGACGGTGAGGACCAGCAAGAGCTTTCAGGGCAGGTACCTTCCTTGTGGGAGAAGGAGCCGGACTTTTGCCTTTTCGAAAAGAAGCTCTGCAGAGATCGAGCACCGTGACGTGTACAGTGCCTGGGCAAGTACATATGCCCAGTGCTGTTGTGCCAGTGGGTAAGCTGTACTGGGACAGTGAAGACCAGCAAGGTCTTTCAGGGCTGGCAGCTTCCTTGTGGGAGAAGGAGCCGGACGTTTGCCTTTTCGGAAACGGGCTCTGCCGAGAACGAGCACCGTGAGATGTGCTGTCTGTGGGGAAGCACAGATGCCCAGTGCTGTTGTGCCTGCGGATAGGCTGTACTGGGACAGTGAAGACGAGCAAGGTCTTTCAGGGCTGGCAGCTTCCTTGTGGGAGAAGGAGCCGGACGTTTGCCTTTTCGGAAACGGGATGTGCCGAGAACAAGCACCGTGACATGTGCTGTCTGTGGGGAAGCACAGATGCCCAGTGCTGTTGTGCCTGTGGATAGGCTGCACGGGGACGGTGAAGACCAGCAAGAGCTTTCAGGGCTGGCAGCTTCCTTGTGGGAGAAGGAGCCGGACGTATGCCTTTCCGGAAAGGGGCTCTGCCGAGAACGAGCACCGTGAGACGTGCTGTCTGTGGGGAAGCACAGATCCCCAGTGCTGTTGTGCCTGCGGATAGGCTGCACGGGGACGGTGAGGACCAGCAAGAGCTTTCAGGGCAGGTACCTTCCTTGTGGGAGAAGGAGCCGGACGTTTGCCTTTTCGAAAAGAAGCTCTGCAGAGATCGAGCGCCGTGACTTGTACCGTGCCTGGGCAAGTACAGATGCCCAGTGCTGTTGTGCCAGTGGGTAAGCTGTACTGGGACAGTGAAGACCAGCAAGGTATTTCAGGGCTGGCAGCTTCCTTGTGGGAGAAGGAGCCGGACGTTTGCCTTTTCGGAAACGGGCTCTGCCGAGAACAAGCACCGTGACATGTGCTGTCTGTGGGGAAGCACAGACGCCCACTGCTGTTGTGCCTGTGGATAGGCTGCACGGGGACAGTGAAGACGAGCAAGAGCTTTCAGGGCTGGCAGCTTCCTTGTGGGAGAAGGAGCCGGACGTTTGCCTTTTCGAAAAGAAGCTCTGCAGAGATCGAGCGCCGTGACGTGTACCGTTCCTGGGCAAGTACAGATGCCCAGTGCTGTTGTGCCAGTGGGTAAGCTGTACTGGGACAGTGAAGACGAGCAAGGTCTTTCAGGGCTGGCAGCTTCCTTGTGGGAGAAGGAGCCGGACGTTTGCCTCTTCGGAAACGGGCTCTGCCGAGAACGAGCACCGTGAGATGTGCTGTCTGTGGGGAAGCACAGATGCCCAGTGCTGTTGTGCCTGTGGATAGGCTGCACGGGGACGGTGAGGACCAGCAAGAGCTTTCAGGGCAGGTACCTTCCTTGTGGGAGAAGGAGCCGGACGTTTGCCTTTTCGAAAAGAAGCTCTGCAGAGATCGAGCACCGTGACGTGTACCGTGCCTGGGCAAGTACATATGCCCAGTGCTGTTGTGCCAGTGGGTAAGCTGTACTGGGACAGTGAAGACCAGCAAGGTCTTTCAGGGCTGGCAGCTTCCTTGTGGGAGAAGGAGCCGGACGTTTGCCTTTTCGGAAACGGGCTCTGCCGAGAACGAGCACCGTGAGATGTGCTGTCTGTGGGGAAGCACAGATGCCCAGTGCTGTTGTGCCTGCGGATAGGCTGCACGGGGACTGTGAGGACCAGCAAGAGCTTTCAGGGCTGGCAGCTTCCTTGTGGGAGAAGGAGCCGGACGTTTGCCTTTTCGGAAAGGGGCTCTGCCGAGAACGAGCACCGTGAGATGTGCTGTCTGTGGGGAAGCACAGATGCCCAGTGCTGTTGTGCCTGCGGATAGGCTGCACGGGGACGGTGAGGACCAGCAAGAGCTTTCAGGGCTGGCAGCTTCCTTGTGGGAGAAGGAGCTGGACGTTTGCCTTTTCGGAAAGGGGCTCTGCCGAGAACGAGCACCGTGAGATGCGCTTTCTGTTCGAAAGCAGAGATGCCCAGTGCTGTTGTGCCTGTGGATAGGATGCACAGGGACAGTGAAGAACAGCAAGGTCTTTCAGGGCTGGCAGCTTCCTTGTGGGAGAAGGAGCCGGACGTTTGCCTTTTCGGAAAGGGGCTCTGCCGAGAACGAGCACCGTGAGATGTTCTGTCTGTGGGGAAGCACCGATCCCCAGTGCTGTTGTGCCTGCGGATAGGCTGCACGGGGACAGTGAAGACGAGCAAGGTCTTTCAGGGCTGGCAGCTTCCTTGTGGGAGAAGGAGCTGGACGTTTGTCTTTTCGGAAACGGTCTCTGCCGAGAACGAGTGCCGCGATCTGTGCTGTCTGTGGGAAAGCACCGATCCCCAGTGCTGTTGTGCCTGCGGATAGGCTGCACGGGGACAGTGAAGACCAGCAAGGTCTTTCAGGGCTGGCAGCTTCCTTGTGGGAGAAGGAGCCGGATGTTTGCCTTTTCGGAAAGGGGCTCTGCCGAGAACGAGCACCGTGAGATGTTCTGTCTGTGGGGAAGCACAGATGCCCAGTGCTGTTGTGCCTGCGGATAGGCTGCACGGGGACGGTGAGGACCAGGAAGAGCTTTCAGCGCTGGCAGCTTCCTTGTGGGAGAAGGAGCTGGACGTTTGTCTTTTCGGAAACGGGCTCTGCCGAGAACGAGTGCCGCGAGCTGTGCTGTCTGTGGGAAAGCACCGATCCCCAGTGCTGTTGTGCCTGCGGATAGGCTGCACGGGGAGGGTGAAGACGAGCAAGAGCTTTCAGGGCAGGTAGCTTCCTTGTGGGAGAAGGAGCCGGACGTTTGCCTTTTCGAAAAGAAGCTCTGCAGAGATCGAGCGCCGTGACTTGTACCGTGCCTGGGCAAGTACAGATGCCCAGTGCTGTTGTGCCAGTGGGTAAGCTGTACTGGGACAGTGAAGACCAGCAAGGTCTTTCAGGGCTGGCAGCTTCCTTGTGGGAGAAGGAGCCGGACGTTTGCCTTTTCGGAAACGGGCTCTGCCGAGAACAAGCACCGTGACATGTGCTGTCTGTGGGGAAGCACAGATGCCCAGTGCTGTTGTGCCTGTGGATAGGCTGCACGGGGAGGGTGAAGACCAGCAAGAGCTTTCAGAGCTGGCAGCTTCCTTGTGGGAGAAGGAGCCGGACGTATGCCTTTTCGGAAACGGGCTCTGCCGAGAACGAGCACCGTGAGATGTGCTGTCTGTGGGGAAGCACAGATGCCCAGTGCTGTTGTGCCAGTGGGTAAGCTGTACTGGGACAGTGAAGACCAGCAAGAGCTTTCAGGGCTGGCAGCTTCCTTGTGGGAGAAGGAGCCGGACGTTTGCCTTTTCGGAAACGGGCTCTGCCGAGAACGAGCACCGTGAGATGTGCTGTCTGTGGGGAAGCACAGATGCCCAGTGCTGTTGTGCCTGCGGATAGGCTGCACGGGGACGGTGAGGACCAGCAAGAGCTTTCAGGGCAGGTACCTTCCTTGTGGGAGAAGGAGCCGGACGTTTGCCTTTTCGAAAAGAAGCTCTGCAGAGATCGAGCGCCGTGACGTGTACCGTGCCTGGGCAAGTACATATGCCCAGTGCTGTTGTGCCAGTGGGTAAGCTGTACTGGGACAGTGAAGAACAGCAAGGTCTTTCAGGGCTGGCAGCTTCCTTGTGGGAGAAGGAGCCGGACGTTTGCCTTTTCGAAAAGAAGCTGTGCAGAGATCGAGCGCCGCGACGCGTACCGTGCCTGGGCAAGTACAGATGCCCAGTGCTGTTGTGCCAGTGGGTAAGCTGTACTGGGACAGTGAAGACGAGCAAGGTCTTTCAGGGCTGGCAGCTTCCTTGTGGGAGAAGGAGCCGGACGTTTGCCTTTTCGGAAATGGGCTCTGCCGAGAACGAGCACCGTGAGATGCGCTTTCTGTTCGAAAGCAGAGATGCCCAGTGCTGGTGTGCCTGCGGATAGGCTGCACGGGGACAGTGAAGACCGGCAAGAGCTTTCAGGGCTGGCAGCTTCCTTGTGGGAGAAGGAGCCGGACGTTTGCCTTTTCGGAAAGGCGCTATGTCGAGAACGAGCACCGTGAGATGTGCTGTCTGTGGGAAAGCACAGACGCCCACTGCTGTTGTGCCTGTGGATAGGCTGCGCGGGGACAGTGAAGACGAGCAAGAGCTTTCAGAGCTGGCAGCTTCCTTGTGAGAGAAGGAGCCGGACGTTTGCCTTTTCGAAAAGAAGCTCTGCAGAGATCGAGCGCCGTGACGTGTACCGTGCCTGGGCAAGTACAGATGCCCAGTGCTGTTGTGCCAGTGGGTAAGCTGTACTGGGACAGTGAAGACGAGCAAGGTCTTTCAGGGCTGGCAGCTTCCTTGTGGGAGAAGGAGCCAGACGTTTGCCTTTTCGGAAACGGGCTCTGCCGAGAACAAGCACCGTGACATGTGCTGTCTGTGGGAAAGCACAGATGCCCAGTGCTGTTGTGCCAGTGGGTAAGCTGTACTGGGACAGTGAAGACCAGCAAGAGCTTTCAGGGCTGGCAGCTTCCTTGTGGGAGAAGGAGCCGGACGTTTGCCTTTTCGGAAAGGGGCTCTGCCGAGAACGAGCACCGTGAGATGTTCTGTCTGTGGGGAAGCACAGATCCCCAGTGCTGTTGTGCCTGCGGATAGGCTGCACGGGGACGGTGAGGACCAGGAAGAGCTTTCAGCGCTGGCAGCTTCCTTGTGGGAGAAGGAGCTGGACGTTTGTCTTTTCGGAAACGGTCTCTGCCGAGAATGAGTGCCGCGAGCTGTGCTGTCTGTGGGAAAGCACCGATCCCCAGTGCTGTTGTGCCTGCGGATAGGCTGCGCGGGGACAGTGAAGAACAGCAAGAGCTTTCAGGGCAGGTAGCTTCCTTGTGGGAGAAGGAGCCGGACGTTTGCCTTTTCGAAAAGAAGCTCTGCAGAGATCGAGCGCCGTGACTTGTACCGTGCCTGGGCAAGTACAGATGCCCAGTGCTGTTGTGCCAGTGGGTAAGCTGTACCGGGACGGTGAGGACCAGCAAGAGCTTTCAGGGCTGGCAGCTTCCTTGTGGGAGAAGGAGCCGGACGTTTGCCTTTTCGGAAAGGGGCTCTGCCGAGAACGAGCACCGTGAGATGTGCTGTCTGTGGGGAAGCACAGATGCCCAGTGCTGGTGTGCCTGCGGATAGGCTGCACGGGGACGGTGAGGACCAGCAAGAGCTTTCAGGGCTGGCAGCTTCCTTGTGGGAGAAGGAGCTGGACGTTTGCCTTTTCGGAAAGGGGCTCTGCCGAGAACGAGCACCGTGAGATGTGCTTTCTGTTCGAAAGCAGAGATGCCCAGTGCTGTTGTGCCTGTGGATAGGATGCACAGGGACAGTGAAGAACAGCAAGGTCTTTCAGGGCTGGCAGCTTCCTTGTGGGAGAAGGAGCCGGACGTTTGCCTTTTCGGAAATGCGTTATGTCGAGAACGAGCACCGTGAGATGTGCTGTCTGTGGGAAAGCACAGACGCCCACTGCTGTTGTGCCTGTGGATAGGCTGCGCGGGGACAGTGAAGACGAGCAAGAGCTTTCAGGGCTGGCAGCTTCCTTGTGGGAGAAGGAGCCGGACGTTTGCCTTTTCGGAAACGGGCTCTGCAGAGATCGAGCGCCGTGACGTGTACCGTTCCTGGGCAAGTACAGATGCCCAGTGCTGTTGTGCCAGTGGGTAAGCTGTACTGGGACAGTGAAGACGAGCAAGGTCTTTCAGGGCTGGCAGCTTCCTTGTGGGAGAAGGAGCCGGACGTTTGCCTTTTCGGAAACGGGCTCTGCCGAGAACGAGCACCGTGAGATGTGCTGTCTGTGGGGAAGCACAGACGCCCACTGCTGTTGTGCCTGTGGATAGGCTGCACGGGGACAGTGAAGACGAGCAAGAGCTTTCAGGGCTGGCAGCTTCCTTGTGGGAGAAGGAGCCGGACGTTTGCCTTTTCGAAAAGAAGCTCTGCAGAGATCGAGCGCCGTGACGTGTACCGTGCCTGGGCAAGTACAGATGCCCAGTGCTGTTGTGCCAGTGGGTAAGCTGTACCGGGACGGTGAGGACCAGCAAGGTCTTTCAGGGCTGGCAGCTTCCTTGTGGGAGAAGGAGCCGGACGTTTGCCTTTTCGGAAAGGGGCTCTGCCGAGAACGAGCACCGTGAGATGTGCTGTCTGTGGGGAAGCACAGATCCCCAGTGCTGGTGTGCCTGCGGATAGGCTGCACGGGGACGGTGAGGACCAGCAAGAGCTTTCAGGGCTGGCAGCTTCCTTGTGGGAGAAGGAGCTGGACGTTTGCCTTTTCGGAAAGGGGCTCTGCCGAGAACGAGCACCGTGAGATGTGCTTTCTGTTCGAAAGCAGAGATGCCCAGTGCTGTTGTGCCTGTGGATAGGATGCACAGGGACAGTGAAGAACAGCAAGGTCTTTCAGGGCTGGCAGCTTCCTTGTGGGAGAAGGAGCCGGACGTTTGCCTTTTCGGAAATGCGTTATGTCGAGAACGAGCACCGTGAGATGTGCTGTCTGTGGGAAAGCACAGATCCCCAGTGCAGTTGTGCCTGCGGATAGGCTGCGCGGGGACAGTGAAGACGAGCAAGAGCTTTCAGGGCTGGCAGCTTCCTTGTGGGAGAAGGAGCCGGACGTTTGCCTTTTCGGAAACGGGCTCTGCAGAGATCGAGCGCCGTGACGTGTACCGTTCCTGGGCAAGTACAGATGCCCAGTGCTGTTGTGCCAGTGGGTAAGCTGTACTGGGACAGTGAAGACGAGCAAGGTCTTTCAGGGCTGGCAGCTTCCTTGTGGGAGAAGGAGCCGGACGTTTGCCTTTTCGGAAACGGGCTCTGCCGAGAACGAGCACCGTGAGATGTGCTGTCTGTGGGGAAGCACAGATCCCCAGTGCTTTTGTGGCTGCGGATAGGCTGCACGGGGACAGTGAAGAACAGCAAGGTCTTTCAGGGCTGGCAGCTTCCTTGTGGGAGAAGGAGCCGGACGTTTGTCTTTTCGGAAAGGGGCTCTGCCGAGAACGAGTGCCGCGAGCTGTGCTGTCTGTGGGAAAGCACCGATCCCCAGTGCTGTTGTGCCTGCGGATAGGCTGCACGGGGACGGTGAAGAACAGCAAGAGCTTTCAGGGCAGGTAGCTTCCTTGTGGGAGAAGGAGCCGGACGTTTGCCTTTTCGAAAAGAAGCTCTGCAGAGATCGAGCGCCGTGACGTGTACCGTGCCTGGGCAAGTACAGATGCCCAGTGCTGTTGTGCCAGTGGGTAAGCTGTACTGGGACAGTGAAGACCAGCAAGGTCTTTCAGGGCTGGCAGCTTCCTTGTGGGAGAAGGAGCCGGACGTTTGCCTTTTCGGAAAGGCGCTATGTCGAGAACGAGCACCGTGAGATGTGCTGTCTGTGGGAAAGCACAGACGCCCACTGCTGTTGTGCCTGTGGATAGGCTGCGCGGGGACAGTGAAGACGAGCAAGAGCTTTCAGAGCTGGCAGCTTCCTTGTGAGAGAAGGAGCCGGACGTTTGCCTTTTCGAAAAGAAGCTCTGCAGAGATCGAGCGCCCTGACGTGTACCGTGCCTGGGCAAGTACAGATGCCCAGTGCTGTTGTGCCAGTGGGTAAGCTGTACTGGGACAGTGAAGACGAGCAAGGTCTTTCAGGGCTGGCAGCTTCCTTGTGGGAGAAGGAGCCGGACGTTTGCCTTTTCGGAAACGGGCTCTGCCGAGAACGAGCACCGTGAGATGTGCTGTCTGTGGGAAAGCACAGATCCCCAGTGCTGGTGTGCCTGCGGATAGGCTGCACGGGGGCGGTGAGGACCAGCAAGAGCTTTCAGGGCTGGCAGCTTCCTTGTGGGAGAAGGAGCTGGACGTTTGCCTTTTCGGAAAGGGGCTCTGCCGAGATCGAGCACCGTGAGATGCGCTTTCTGTTCGAAAGCAGAGATGCCCAGTGCTGTTGTGCCTGTGGATAGGATGCACAGGGACAGTGAAGACCAGCAAGGTCTTTCAGGGCTGGCAGCTTCCTTGTGGGAGAAGGAGCCGGACGTTTGCCTCTTCGGAAAGGGGCTCTGCCGAGAACGAGCACCGTGAGATGTTCTGTCTGTGGGGAAGCACAGATCCCCAGTGCAGTTGTGCCTGCGGATAGGCTGCACGGGGACAGTGAAGACGAGCAAGAGCTTTCAGGGCAGGTACCTTCCTTGTGGGAGAAGGAGCCGGACGTTTGCCTTTTCGAAAAGAAGCTCTGCCGAGATCGAGCACCGTGACGTGTACCGTGCCTGGGCAAGTACATATGCCCAGTGCTGTTGTGCCAGTGGGTAAGCTGCACGGGGACTGTGAGGACCAGCAAGGTCTTTCAGGGCTGGCAGCTTCCTTGTGGGAGAAGGAGCCGGACGTTTGCCTTTTCGGAAACGGGCTCTGCCGAGAACGAGCACCGTGAGATGTGCTGTCTGTGGGGAAGCACAGATGCCCAGTGCTGTTGTGCCTGCGGATAGGCTGCACGGGGACGGTGAGGACCAGCAAGAGCTTTCAGGGCTGGCAGCTTCCTTGTGGGAGAAGGAGCTGGACGTTTGCCTTTTCGGAAAGGGGCTCTGCCGAGAACGAGCACCGTGAGATGCGCTTTCTGTTCGAAAGCAGAGATGCCCAGTGCTGTTGTGCCTGTGGATAGGATGCACAGGGACAGTGAAGAACAGCAAGGTCTTTCAGGGCTGGCAGCTTCCTTGTGGGAGAAGGAGCCGGACGTTTGCCTTTTCGGAAAGGGGCTCTGCCGAGAACGAGCACCGTGAGATGTTCTGTCTGTGGGGAAGCACCGATCCCCAGTGCTGTTGTGCCTGCGGATAGGCTGCACGGGGACAGTGAAGACGAGCAAGGTCTTTCAGGGCTGGCAGCTTCCTTGTGGGAGAAGGAGCTGGACGTTTGTCTTTTCGGAAACGGTCTCTGCCGAGAACGAGTGCCGCGATCTGTGCTGTCTGTGGGAAAGCACCGATCCCCAGTGCTGTTGTGCCTGCGGATAGGCTGCACGGGGACAGTGAAGACCAGCAAGGTCTTTCAGGGCTGGCAGCTTCCTTGTGGGAGAAGGAGCCGGACGTTTGCCTTTTCGGAAAGGGGCTCTGCCGAGAACGAGCACCGTGAGATGTTCTGTCTGTGGGGAAGCACAGATGCCCAGTGCTGTTGTGCCTGCGGATAGGCTGCACGGGGACGGTGAGGACCAGGAAGAGCTTTCAGCGCTGGCAGCTTCCTTGTGGGAGAAGGAGCTGGACGTTTGTCTTTTCGGAAACGGTCTCTGCTGAGAACGAGTGCCGCGAGCTGTGCTGTCTGTGGGAAAGCACCGATCCCCAGTGCTGTTGTGCCTGCGGATAGGCTGCACGGGGACAGTGAAGAACAGCAAGAGCTTTCAGCGCTGGCAGCTTCCTTGTGGGAGAAGGAGCCGGACGTATGCCTTTTCGGAAACGGGCTCTGCCGAGAACGAGCACCGTGAGATGTGCTGTCTGTGGGGAAACACAGATGCCCAGTGCTGTTGTGCCAGTGGGTAAGCTGTACTGGGACAGTGAAGACCAGCAAGAGCTTTCAGGGCTGGCAGCTTCCTTGTGGGAGAAGGAGCCGGACGTTTGCCTTTTCGGAAACGGGCTCTGCCGAGAACGAGCACCGTGAGATGTGCTGTCTGTGGGGAAGCACAGATGCCCAGTGCTGTTGTGCCTGCGGATAGGCTGCACGGGGAAGGTGAGGACCAGCAAGAGCTTTCAGGGCAGGTACCTTCCTTGTGGGAGAAGGAGCCGGACGTTTGCCTTTTCGAAAAGAAGCTCTGCAGAGATCGAGCACCGTGACGTGTACCGTGCCTGGGCAAGTACATATGCCCAGTGCTGTTGTGCCAGTGGGTAAGCTGTACTGGGACAGTGAAGACCAGCAAGGTCTTTCGGGGCTGGCAGCTTCCTTGTGGGAGAAGGAGCCGGACGTTTGCCTTTTCGAAAAGAAGCTCTGCAGAGATCGAGCGCCGCGACGCGTACCGTGCCTGGGCAAGTACAGATGCCCAGTGCTGTTGTGCCAGTGGGTAAGCTGTACTGGGACAGTGAAGACGAGCAAGGTCTTTCAGGGCTGGCAGCTTCCTTGTGGGAGAAGGAGCCGGACGTTTGCCTTTTCGGAAATGGGCTCTGCCGAGAACGAGCACCGTGAGATGCGCTTTCTGTTCGAAAGCAGAGATGCCCAGTGCTGGTGTGCCTGCGGATAGGCTGCACGGGGACAGTGAAGACCGGCAAGGTCTTTCAGGGCTGGCAGCTTCCTTGTGGGAGAAGGAGCCGGACGTTTGCCTTTTCGGAAAGGCGCTATGTCGAGAACGAGCACCGTGAGATGTGCTGTCTGTGGGAAAGCACAGACGCCCACTGCTGTTGTGCCTGTGGATAGGCTGCGCGGGGACAGTGAAGACGAGCAAGAGCTTTCAGAGCTGGCAGCTTCCTTGTGAGAGAAGGAGCCGGACGTTTGCCTTTTCGAAAAGAAGCTCTGCAGAGATCGAGCGCCGTGACGTGTACCGTGCCTGGGCAAGTACAGATGCCCAGTGCTGTTGTGCCAGTGGGTAAGCTGTACTGGGACAGTGAAGACGAGCAAGGTCTTTCAGGGCTGGCAGCTTCCTTGTGGGAGAAGGAGCCAGACGTTTGCCTTTTCGGAAACGGGCTCTGCCGAGAACAAGCACCGTGACATGTGCTGTCTGTGGGAAAGCACAGATGCCCAGTGCTGTTGTGCCAGTGGGTAAGCTGTACTGGGACAGTGAAGACCAGCAAGAGCTTTCAGGGCTGGCAGCTTCCTTGTGGGAGAAGGAGCCGGACGTTTGCCTTTTCGGAAAGGGGCTCTGCCGAGAACGAGCACCGTGAGATGTTCTGTCTGTGGGGAAGCACAGATCCCCAGTGCTGTTGTGCCTGCGGATAGGCTGCACGGGGACGGTGAGGACCAGGAAGAGCTTTCAGCGCTGGCAGCTTCCTTGTGGGAGAAGGAGCTGGACGTTTGTCTTTTCGGAAACGGTCTCTGCCGAGAATGAGTGCCGCGAGCTGTGCTGTCTGTGGGAAAGCACCGATCCCCAGTGCTGTTGTGCCTGCGGATAGGCTGCACGGGGACAGTGAAGAACAGCAAGAGCTTTCAGGGCAGGTAGCTTCCTTGTGGGAGAAGGAGCCGGACGTTTGCCTTTTCGAAAAGAAGCTCTGCAGAGATCGAGCGCCGTGACTTGTACCGTGCCTGGGCAAGTACAGATGCCCAGTGCTGTTGTGCCAGTGGGTAAGCTGTACCGGGACGGTGAGGACCAGCAAGAGCTTTCAGGGCTGGCAGCTTCCTTGTGGGAGAAGGAGCCGGACGTTTGCCTTTTCGGAAACGGGCTCTGCCGAGAACGAGCACCGTGAGATGTGCTGTCTGTGGGGAAGCACAGATGCCCAGTGCTGGTGTGCCTGCGGATAGGCTGCACGGGGACGGTGAGGACCAGCAAGAGCTTTCAGCGCTGGCAGCTTCCTTGTGGGAGAAGGAGCTGGACGTTTGCCTTTTCGGAAAGGGGCTCTGCCGAGAACGAGCACCGTGAGATGTGCTTTCTGTTCGAAAGCAGAGATGCCCAGTGCTGTTGTGCCTGTGGATAGGATGCACAGGGACAGTGAAGAACAGCAAGGTCTTTCAGGGCTGGCAGCTTCCTTGTGGGAGAAGGAGCCGGACGTTTGTCTTTTCGGAAACGGTCTCTGCCGAGAACGAGTGCCGCGAGCTGTGCTGTCTGTGGGAAAGCACCGATCCCCAGTGCTGTTGTGCCTGCGGATAGGCTGCACGGGGACAGTGAAGAACAGCAAGAGCTTTCAGGGCAGGTAGCTTCCTTGTGGGAGAAGGAGCCGGACGTTTGCCTTTTCGAAAAGAAGCTCTGCAGAGATCGAGCGCCGTGACTTGTACCGTGCCTGGGCAAGTACAGATGCCCAGTGCTGTTGTGCCAGTGGGTAAGCTGTACTGGGACGGTGAGGACCAGCAAGAGCTTTCAGGGCTGGCAGCTTCCTTGTGGGAGAAGGAGCCGGACGTTTGCCTTTTCGGAAAGGGGCTCTGCCGAGAACGAGCACCGTGAGATGTTCTGTCTGTGGGGAAGCACAGATGCCCAGTGCTGGTGTGCCTGTGGATAGGATGCACGGGGAGGGTTAAGACCAGGAAGAGCTTTCAGCGCTGGCAGCTTCCTTGTGGGAGAAGGAGCCGGACGTATGCCTTTTCGGAAACGGGCTCTGCCGAGAACGAGCACCGTGAGATGCGCTTTCTGTTCGAAAGCAGAGATGCCCAGTGCTGTTGTGCCTGTGGATAGGCTGCACGGGGACAGTGAAGACGAGCAAGGTCTTTCAGGGCTGGCATCTTCCTTGTGGGAGAAGGAGCCGGACGTATGCCTTTTCGGAAATGTGCTATGTCGAGAACGAGCACCGTGAGATGTGCTGTCTGTGGGAAAGCACAGACGCCCACTGCTGTTGTGCCTGTGGATAGGCTGCGCGGGGACAGTGAAGACGAGCAAGAGCTTTCAGAGCTGGCAGCTTCCTTGTGAGAGAAGGAGCCGGACGTTTGCCTTTTCGAAAAGAAGCTCTGCAGAGATCGAGCGCCGTGACGTGTACCGTGCCTGGGCAAGTACAGATGCCCAGTGCTGTTGTGCCAGTGGGTAAGCTGTACTGGGACAGTGAAGACGAGCAAGGTCTTTCAGGGCTGGCAGCTTCCTTGTGGGAGAAGGAGCCGGACGTTTGCCTTTTCGGAAACGGGCTCTGCCGAGAACGAGCACCGTGAGATGTGCTGTCTGTGGGAAAGCACAGATCCCCAGTGCTGTTGTGCCTGCGGATAGGCTGCACGGGGACGGTGAGGACCAGCAAGAGCTTTCAGGGCTGGCAGCTTCCTTGTGGGAGAAGGAGCCGGACGTTTGCATTTTCGGAAAGGGGCTCTGCCGAGATCGAGCACCGTGAGATGCGCTTTCTGTTCGAAAGCAGAGATGCCCAGTGCTGTTCTGCCTGTGGATAGGATGCACAGGGACAGTGAAGAACAGCAAGAGCTTTCAGGGCTGGCAGCTTCCTTGTGGGAGAAGGAGCCGGACGTTTGCCTTTTCGGAAAGGGGCTCTGCCGAGAACGAGCACCGTGAGATGTTCTGTCTGTGGGGAAGCACAGATCCCCAGTGCTGTTGTGCCTGCGGATAGGCTGCACGGGGACGGTGAGGACCAGGAAGAGCTTTCAGCGCTGGCAGCTTCCTTGTGGGAGAAGGAGCTGGACGTTTGTCTTTTCGGAAACGGTCTCTGCCGAGAACGAGTGCCGCGAGCTGTGCTGTCTGTGGGAAAGCACCGATCCCCAGTGCTGTTGTGCCTGCGGATAGGCTGCACGGGGACAGTGAAGAACAGCAAGAGCTTTCCGGGCAGGTAGCTTCCTTGTGGGAGAAGGAGCCGGACGTTTGCCTTTTCGAAAAGAAGCTCTGCAGAGATCGAGCGCCGTGACTTGTACCGTGCCTGGGCAAGTACAGATGCCCAGTGCTGTTGTGCCAGTGGGTAAGCTGTACTGGGACAGTGAAGACGAGCAAGGTCTTTCAGGGCTGGCAGCTTCCTTGTGGGAGAAGGAGCCGGACGTTTGCCTTTTCGGAAAAGCGCTATGTCGAGAACGAGCACCGTGAGATGTGCTGTCTGTGGGAAAGCACAGACGCCCACTGCTGTTGTGCCTGTGGATAGGCTGCGCGGGGACAGTGAAGACGAGCAAGAGCTTTCAGAGCTGGCAGCTTCCTTGTGAGAGTAGGAGCCGGACGTTTTCCTTTTCGAAAAGAAGCTCTGCAGAGATAGAGCGCCGTGACGTGTACCGTGCCTGGGCAAGTACAGATGCCCAGTGCTGTTGTGCCAGTGGGTAAGCTGTACTGGGACAGTGAAGACCAGCAAGGTCTTTCAGGGCTGGCAGCTTCCTTGTGGGAGAAGGAGCCGGACGTTTGACTTTTCGGAAAAGCGCTATGTCGAGAACGACCACCGTGAGATGTGCTGTCTGTGGGAAAGCACAGACGCCCACTGCTGTTGTGCCTGTGGATAGGCTGCGCGGGGACATTGAAGACGAGTAAGAGCTTTCAGAGCTGGCAGCTTCCTTGTGAGAGAAGGAGCCGGACGTTTGCCTTTTCGAAAAGAAGCTCTGCAGAGATCGAGCACCGTGAGATGTGCTGTCTGTGGGAAAGCACAGATGCCCAGTGCTGTTGTGCCTGTGGATAGGCTGCGCGGGGACATTGAAGACGAGCAAGAGCTTTCAGAGCTGGCAGCTTCCTTGTGGGAGAAGGAGCCGGACGTTTGCCTTTTCGGAAAGGGGCTCTGCCGAGAACAAGCACCGTGACATGTGCTGTCTGTGGGAAAGCACAGATGCCCAGTGCTGTTGTGCCAGTGGGTAAGCTGTACTGGGACAGTGAAGACCAGCAAGAGCTTTCAGGGCTGGCAGCTTCCTTGTGGGAGAAGGAGCCGGGCGTTTGCCTTTTCGGAAAGGGGCTCTGCCGAGAACAAGCACCGTGAGATGTTCTGTCTGTGGGGAAGCACAGATCCCCAGTGCTGGTGTGCCTGCGGATAGGCTGCACGGGGACAGTGAAGACCAGCAAGGTCTTTCAGGGCTGGCAGCTTCCTTGTGGGAGAAGGAGCTGGACGTTTGTCTTTTCGGAAACGGTCTCGGCCGAGAACGAGTGCCGCGAGCTGTGCTGTCTGTGGGAAAGCACCGATCCCCAGTGCTGTTGTGCCTGCGGATAGGCTGCACGGGGACAGTGAAGACCAGCAAGGTCTTTCAGGGCTGGCAGCTTCCTTGTGGGAGAAGGAGCCGGACGTTTGCCTTTTCGGAAAGGGGCTCTGCCGAGAACGAGCACCGTGAGATGTGCTGTCTGTGGGGAAGCACAGATCCCCAGTGCTGTTGTGCCTGCGGATAGGCTGCACGGGGACGGTGAGGACCAGGAAGAGCTTTCAGCGCTGGCAGCTTCCTTGTGGGAGAAGGAGCTGGACGTTTGTCTTTTCGGAAACGGTCTCTGCCGAGAACGAGTGCCGCGAGCTGTGCTGCCTGTGGGAAAGCACCGATCCCCAGTGCTGTTGTGCCTGTGGATAGGCTGCGCGGGGACAGTGAAGAACAGCAAGAGCTTTCAGGGCAGGTAGCTTCCTTGTGGGAGAAGGAGCCGGACGTTTGCCTTTTCGAAAAGAAGCTCTGCAGAGATCGAGCGCCGTGACGTGTACCGTGCCTGGGCAAGTACAGATGCCCAGTGCTGTTGTGCCAGTGGGTAAGCTGTACTGGGACAGTGAAGACGAGCAAGGTCTTTCAGGGCTGGCAGCTTCCTTGTGGGAGAAGGAGCCAGACGTTTGCCTTTTCGGAAACGGGCTCTGCCGAGAACAAGCACCGTGAGATGTGCTGTCTGTGGGAAAGCACAGATGCCCAGTGCTGTTGTGCCAGTGGGTAAGCTGTACTGGGACAGTGAAGACCAGCAAGAGCTTTCAGGGCTGGCAGCTTCCTTGTGGGAGAAGGAGCCGGACGTTTGCCTTTTCGGAAAGGGGCTCTGCCGAGAACGAGCACCGTGAGATGTTCTGTCTGTGGGGAAGCACAGATCCCCAGTGCTGTTGTGCCTGCGGATAGGCTGCACAGGGACGGTGAGGACCAGCAAGAGCTTTCAGCGCTGGCAGCTTCCTTGTGGGAGAAGGAGCTGGACGTTTGTCTTTTCGGAAACGGTCTCGGCCGAGAACGAGTGCCGCGAGCTGTGCTGTCTGTGGGAAAGCACCGATCCCCAGTGCTGTTGTGCCTGCGGATAGGCTGCGCGGGGACAGTGAAGAACAGCAAGAGCTTTCAGGGCAGGTAGCTTCCTTGTGGGAGAAGGAGCCGGACGTTTGCCTTTTCGAAAAGAAGCTCTGCAGAGATCGAGCGCCGTGACGTGTACCGTGCCTGGGCAAGTACAGATGCCCAGTGCTGTTGTGCCAGTGGGTAAGCTGTACTGGGACAGTGAAGACCAGCAAGGTCTTTCAGGGCTGGCAGCTTCCTTGTGGGAGAAGGAGCCGGACGTTTGCCTTTTCGGAAAAGGGCTCTGCCGAGAACAAGAACCGTGACATGTGCTGTCTGTGGGGAAGCACAGATGCCCAGTGCTGTTGTGCCAGTGGGTAAGCTGTACTGGGACAGTGAAGACCAGCAAGAGCTTTCAGGGCTGGCAGCTTCCTTGTGGGAGAAGGAGCCAGACGTTTGCCTTTTCGGAAAGGGGCTCTGCCGAGAACGAGCACCGTGAGATGTTCTGTCTGTGGGGAAGCACCGATCCCCAGTGCTGTTGTGCCTGCGGATAGGCTGCACGGGGACAGTGAAGACCAGCAAGGTCTTTCAGGGCTGGCAGCTTCCTTGTGGGAGAAGGAGCCGGACGTTTGCCTTTTCGGAAAGGGGCTCTGCCGAGAACGAGCACCGTGAGATGTTCTGTCTGTGGGGAAGCACAGATCCCCAGTGCTGTTGTGCCTGCGGATAGGCTGCACGGGGACGGTGAGGACCAGGAAGAGCTTTCAGCGCTGGCAGCTTCCTTGTGGGAGAAGGAGCCGGACGTTTGCCTTTTCGGAAACGGTCTCTGCCGAGAACGAGTGCCGCGAGCTGTGCTGTCTGTGGGAAAGCACCGATCCCCAGTGCTGTTGTGCCTGCGGATAGGCTGCACGGGGACAGTGAAGAACAGCAAGAGCTTTCAGGGCAGGTAGCTTCCTTGTGGGAGAAGGAGCCGGACGTTTGCCTTTTCGAAAAGAAGCTCTGCAGAGATCGAGCGCCGTGACGTGTACCGTGCCTGGGCAAGTACAGATGCCCAGTGCTGTTGTGCCAGTGGGTAAGCTGTACTGGGACAGTGAAGACGAGCAAGGTCTTTCAGGGCTGGCAGCTTCCTTGTGGGAGAAGGAGCTGGACGTTTGCCTTTTCGGAAAGGGGCTCTGCCGAGATCGAGCACCGTGAGATGCGCTTTCTGTTCGAAAGCAGAGATGCCCAGTGCTGTTCTGCCTGTGGATAGGATGCACAGGGACAGTGAAGACGAGCAAGGTCTTTCAGGGCTGGCAGCTTCCTTGTGGGAGAAGGAGCCGGACGTTTGCCTTTTCGGAAAGGGGCTCTGCCGAGAACGAGCACCGTGAGATGTTCTGTCTGTGGGGAAGCACAGATCCCCAGTGCTGTTGTGCCTGCGGATAGGCTGCACGGGGACGGTGAGGACCAGCAAGAGCTTTCAGCGCTGGCAGCTTCCTTGTGGGAGAAGGAGCTGGACGTTTGTCTTTTCGGAAACGGTCTCTGCCGATAACGAGTGCCGCGAGCTGTGCTGTCTGTGGGAAAGCACCGATCCCCAGTGCTGTTGTGCCTGCGGATAGGCTGCACGGGGACAGTGAAGAACAGCAAGAGCTTTCAGGGCAGGTAGCTTCCTTGTGGGAGAAGGAGCCGGACGTTTGCCTTTTCGAAAAGAAGCTCTGCAGAGATCGAGCGCCGTGACTTGTACCGTGCCTGGGCAAGTACAGATGCCCAGTGCTGTTGTGCCAGTGGGTAAGCTGTACTGGGACAGTGAAGACGAGCAAGGTCTTTCAGGGCTGGCAGCTTCCTTGTGGGAGAAGGAGCCGGACGTTTGCCTTTTCGGAAATGGGCTCTGCCGAGATCGAGCACCGTGAGATGCGCTTTCTGTTCGAAAGCAGAGATGCCCAGTGCTGTTGTGCCTGCGGATAGGCTGCACGGGGACGGTGAGGACCAGCAAGGTCTTTCAGGGCTGGCAGCTTCCTTGTGGGAGAAGGAGCCGGACTTTTGCCTTTTCGGAAAGGCGCTATGTCGAGAACGAGCACCGTGAGATGTGCTGTCTGTGGGAAAGCACAGACGCCCACTGCTGTTGTGCCTGTGGATAGGCTGCGCGGGGACAGTGAAGACGAGCAAGAGCTTTCAGTGCTGGCAGCTTCCTTGTGAGAGAAGGAGCCGGACGTTTGCCTTTTCGAAAAGAAGCTCTGCAGAGTTCGAGCGCCGTGACGTGTACCGTGCCTGGGCAAGTACAGATGCCCAGTGCTGTTGTGCCAGTGGGTAAGCTGTACTGGGACAGTGAAGACGAGCAAGGTCTTTCAGGGCTGGCAGCTTCCTTGTGGGAGAAGGAGCCAGACGTTTGCCTTTTCGGAAACGGGCTCTGCCGAGAACAAGCACCGTGAGATGTGCTGTCTGTGGGAAAGCACAGATGCCCAGTGCTGTTGTGCCAGTGGGTAAGCTGTACTGGGACAGTGAAGACCAGCAAGAGCTTTCAGGGCTGGCAGCTTCCTTGTGGGAGAAGGAGCCGGACGTTTGCCTTTTCGGAAAGGGGCTCTGCCGAGAACGAGCACCGTGAGATGTTCTGTCTGTGGGAAAGCACCGATCCCCAGTGCTGTTGTGCCTGCGGATAGGCTGCGCGGGGACAGTGAAGAACAGCAAGAGCTTTCAGGGCAGGTAGCTTCCTTGTGGGAGAAGGAGCCGGACGTTTGCCTTTTCGAAAAGAAGCTCTGCAGAGATCGAGCGCCGTGACTTGTACCGTGCCTGGGCAAGTACAGATGCCCAGTGCTGTTGTGCCAGTGGGTAAGCTGTACTGGGACAGTGAAGACCAGCAAGGTATTTCAGGGCTGGCAGCTTCCTTGTGGGAGAAGGAGCCGGACGTTTGCCTTTTCGGAAACGGGCTCTGCCGAGAATGAGCACCGTGAGATGTGCTGTCTGTGGGGAAGCACAGATGCCCAGTGCTGATGTGCCTGTGGATAGGCTGCACGGGGAGGGTGAAGACCAGCAAGAGCTTTCAGCGCTGGCAGCTTCTTTGTGGGAGAAGGAGCCGGACGTATGCCTTTTCGGAAACGGGCTCTGCCGAGAACGTGCACCGTGAGATGTGCTGTCTGTGGGGAAGCACAGATGCCCAGTGCTGTTGTGCCAGTGGGTAAGCTGTACTGGGACGGTGAGGAGCAGCAAGAGCTTTCAGGGCTGGCAGCTTCCTTGTGGGAGAAGGAGCCGGACGTTTGCCTTTTCGGAAAGGCGCTATGTCGAGAACGAGCACCGTGAGATGTGCTGTCTGTGGGAAAGCACAGACGCCCACTGCTGTTGTGCCTGTGGATAGGCTGCGCGGGGACAGTGAAGACGAGCAAGAGCTTTCAGAGCTGGCAGCTTCCTTGTGGGAGAAGGAGCTGGACGTTTGCCTTTTCGAAAAGAAGCTGTGCAGAGATCGAGCGCCGTGACGTGTACCGTGCCTGGGCAAGTACAGATGCCCAGTGCTGTTGTGCCAGTGGGTAAGCTGTACTGGGACAGTGAAGACGAGCAAGGTCTTTCAGGGCTGGCAGCTTCCTTGTGGGAGAAGGAGCCAGACGTTTGCCTTTTCGGAAGCGGGCTCTGCCGAGAACAAGCACCGTGAGATGTGCTGTCTGTGGGAAAGCACAGATGCCCAGTGCTGTTGTGCCAGTGGGTAAGCTGTACTGGGACAGTGAAGACCAGCAAGAGCTTTCAGGGCTGGCAGCTTCCTTGTGGGAGAAGGAGCCGGACGTTTGCCTTTTCGGAAAGGGGCTCTGCCGAGAACGAGCACCGTGAGATGTTCTGTCTGTGGGGAAGCACAGATCCACAGTGCTGTTGTGCCTGCGGATAGGCTGCACGGGGACGGTGAGGACCAGCAAGAGCTTTCAGCGCTGGCAGCTTCCTTGTGGGAGAAGGAGCTGGACGTTTGCCTTTTCGGAAAGGGGCTCTGCCGAGAACGAGTGCCTCGAGCTGTGCTGTCTGTGGGAAAGCACCGATCCCCAGTGCTGTTGTGCCTGCGGATAGGCTGCACGGGGACAGTGAAGAACAGCAAGAGCTTTCAGGGCAGGTAGCTTCCTTGTGGGAGAAGGAGCCGGACGTTTGCCTTTTCGAAAAGAAGCTCTGCAGAGATCGAGCGCCGTGACTTGTACCGTGCCTGGGCAAGTACAGATGCCCAGTGCTGTTGTGCCAGTGGGTAAGCTGTACTGGGACAGTGAAGACCAGCAAGGTATTTCAGGGCTGGCAGCTTCCTTGTGGGAGAAGGAGCCGGACGTTTGCCTTTTCGGAAAGGGGCTCTGCCGAGAACGAGCACCGTGAGATGTGCTGTCTGTGGGGAAGCACAGATGCCCAGTGCTGATGTGCCTGTGGATAGGCTGCACGGGGAGGGTGAAGACCAGCAAGAGCTTTCAGCGCTGGCAGATTCTTTGTGGGAGAAGGAGCCGGACGTATGCCTTTTCGGAAACGGGCTCTGCCGAGAACGTGCACCGTGAGATGTGCTGTCTGTGGGGAAGCACAGATGCCCACTGCTGTTGTGCCAGTGGGTAAGCTGTACTGGGACGGTGAGGAGCAGCAAGAGCTTTCAGGGCTGGCAGCTTCCTTGTGGGAGAAGGAGCCGGACGTTTGCCTTTTCGGAAAGGCGCTATGTCGAGAACGAGCACCGTGAGATGTGCTGTCTGTGGGAAAGCACAGACGCCCACTGCTGTTGTGCCTGTGGATAGGCTGCGCGGGGACAGTGAAGACGAGCAAGAGCTTTCAGAGCTGGCAGCTTCCTTGTGGGAGAAGGAGCTGGACGTTTGCCTTTTCGAAAAGAAGCTGTGCAGAGATCGAGCGCCGTGACGTGTACCGTGCCTGGGCAAGTACAGATGCCCAGTGCTGTTGTGCCAGTGGGTAAGCTGTACTGGGACAGTGAAGACGAGCAAGGTCTTTCAGGGCTGGCAGCTTCCTTGTGGGAGAAGGAGCCAGACGTTTGCCTTTTCGGAAGCGGGCTCTGCCGAGAACAAGCACCGTGAGATGTGCTGTCTGTGGGAAAGCACAGATGCCCAGTGCTGTTGTGCCAGTGGGTAAGCTGTACTGGGACAGTGAAGACCAGCAAGAGCTTTCAGGGCTGGCAGCTTCCTTGTGGGAGAAGGAGCCGGACGTTTGCCTTTTCGGAAAGGGGCTCTGCCGAGAACGAGCACCGTGAGATGTTCTGTCTGTGGGGAAGCACAGATCCACAGTGCTGTTGTGCCTGCGGATAGGCTGCACGGGGACGGTGAGGACCAGCAAGAGCTTTCAGCGCTGGCAGCTTCCTTGTGGGAGAAGGAGCTGGACGTTTGCCTTTTCGGAAAGGGGCTCTGCCGAGAACGAGTGCCTCGAGCTGTGCTGTCTGTGGGAAAGCACCGATCCCCAGTGCTGTTGTGCCTGCGGATAGGCTGCACGGGGACAGTGAAGAACAGCAAGAGCTTTCAGGGCAGGTAGCTTCCTTGTGGGAGAAGGAGCCGGACGTTTGCCTTTTCGAAAAGAAGCTCTGCAGAGATCGAGCGCCGTGACTTGTACCGTGCCTGGGCAAGTACAGATGCCCAGTGCTGTTGTGCCAGTGGGTAAGCTGTACTGGGACAGTGAAGACGAGCAAGGTATTTCAGGGCTGGCAGCTTCCTTGTGGGAGAAGGAGCCGGACGTTTGCCTTTTCGGAAAGGGGCTCTGCCGAGAACGAGCACCGTGAGATGTGCTGTCTGTGGGGAAGCACAGATGCCCAGTGCTGATGTGCCTGTGGATAGGCTGCACGGGGAGGGTGAAGACCAGCAAGAGCTTTCAGCGCTGGCAGATTCTTTGTGGGAGAAGGAGCCGGACGTATGCCTTTTCGGAAACGGGCTCTGCCGAGAACGTGCACCGTGAGATATGCTGTCTGTGGGGAAGCACAGATGCCCACTGCTGTTGTGCCAGTGGGTAAGCTGTACTGGGACGGTGAGGAGCAGCAAGAGCTTTCAGGGCTGGCAGCTTCCTTGTGGGAGAAGGAGCCGGACGTTTGCCTTTTCGGAAAGGCGCTATGTCGAGAACGAGCACCGTGAGATGTGCTGTCTGTGGGAAAGCACAGACGCCCACTGCTGTTGTGCCTGTGGATAGGCTGCGCGGGGACAGTGAAGACGAGCAAGAGCTTTCAGGGCTGGCAGCTTCCTTGTGAGAGAAGGAGCCGGACGTTTGCCTTTTCGAAAAGAAGCTCTGCAGAGATCGAGCGCCGTGACGTGTACCGTGCCTGGGCAAGTACAGATGCCCAGTGCTGTTGTGCCAGTGGGTAAGCTGTACTGGGACAGTGAAGACGAGCAAGGTATTTCAGGGCTGGCAGCTTCCTTGTGGGAGAAGGAGCCGGACGTTTGCCTTTTCGGAAACGGGCTCTGCCGAGAACGAGCACCGTGAGATGTGCTGTCTGTGGGGAAGCACAGATGCCCAGTGCTGTTGTGCCTGCGGATAGGCTGCACGGGGACTGTGAGGACCAGCAAGAGCTTTCAGGGCTGGCAGCTTCCTTGTGGGAGAAGGAGCCGGACGTTTGCCTTTTCGGAAAGGGGCTCTGCCGAGAACGAGCACCGTGAGATGTGCTGTCTGTGGGAAAGCACAGATGCCCAGTGCTGTTGTGCCTGCGGATAGGCTGCACGGGGACGGTGAGGACCAGCAAGAGCTTTCAGCGCTGGCAGCTTCCTTGTGGGAGAAGGAGCTGGACGTTTGCCTTTTCGGAAAGCGGCTCTGCCGAGAACGAGCACCGTGAGATGTGCTGTCTGTGGGGAAGCACAGATGCCCAGTGCTGTTGTGCCTGTGGATAGGATGCACAGGGACAGTGAAGACCAGCAAGGTCTTTCAGGCTGGCAGCTTCCTTGTGGGAGAAGGAGCCGGACGTTTGCCTTTTCGGAAAAGCGCTATGTCGAGAACGAGCACCGTGAGATGTGCTGTCTGTGGGAAAGCACAGACGCCCACTGCTGTTGTGCCTGTGGATAGGCTGCGCGGGGACAGTGAAGACGAGTAAGAGCTTTCAGAGCTGGCAGCTTCCTTGTGAGAGAAGGAGCCGGACGTTTGCCTTTTCGAAAAGAAGCTCTGCAGAGATCGAGCGCCGTGACGTGTACCGTGCCTGGGCAAGTACAGATGCCCAGTGCTGTTGTGCCAGTGGGTAAGCTGTACTGGGACAGTGAAGACGAGCAAGGTCTTTCAGGGCTGGCAGCTTCCTTGTGGGAGAAGGAGCCGGACGTTTGCCTTTTCGGAAAGGGGCTCTGCCGAGAACAAGCACCGTGACATGTGCTGTCTGTGGGAAAGCACAGATGCCCAGTGCTGTTGTGCCAGTGGGTAAGCTGTACTGGGACAGTGAAGACCAGCAAGAGCTTTCAGGGCTGGCAGCTTCCTTGTGGGAGAAGGAGCCGGACGTTTGCCTTTTCGGAAACGGGCTCTGCCGAGAACGAGCACCGTGAGATGTTCTGTCTGTGGGGAAGCACCGATCCCCAGTGCTGTTGTGCCTGCGGATAGGCTGCGCGGGGACAGTGAAGAACAGCAAGAGCTTTCAGGGCAGGTAGCTTCCTTGAGGGAGAAGGAGCCGGACGTTTGCCTTTTCGAAAAGAAGCTCTGCAGAGATCGAGCGCCGTGACGTGTACCGTGCCTGGGCAAGTACAGATGCCCAGTGCTGTTGTGCCAGTGGGTAAGCTGTACTGGGACAGTGAAGACGAGCAAGGTCTTTCAGGGCTGGCAGCTTCCTTGTGGGAGAAGGAGCCGGACGTTTGCCTTTTCGTAAACGGGCTCTGCCGAGAACAAGCACCGTGACATGTGCTGTCTGTGGGGAAGCACAGATGCCCAGTGCTGTTGTGCCAGTGGGTAAGCTGTACTGGGACAGTGAAGACCAGCAAGAGCTTTCAGGGCTGGCAGCTTCCTTGTGGGAGAAGGAGCCAGACGTTTGCCTTTTCGGAAAGGGGCTCTGCCGAGAACGAGCACCGTGAGATGTTCTGTCTGTGGGGAAGCACCGATCCCCAGTGCTGTTGTGCCTGCGGATAGGCTGCACGGGGACAGTGAAGACCAGCAAGGTCTTTCAGGGCTGGCAGCTTCCTTGTGGGAGAAGGAGCCGGACGTTTGCCTTTTCGGAAAGGGGCTCTGCAGAGATCGAGCGCCGTGACGTGTACCGTGCCTGGGCAAGTACAGATGCCCAGTGCTGTTGTGCCAGTGGGTAAGCTGTACTGGGACAGTGAAGACGAGCAAGGTCTTTCAGGGCTGGCAGCTTCCTTGTGGGAGAAGGAGCTGGACGTTTGCCTTTTCGGAAAGGGGCTCTGCCGAGATCGAGCACCGTGAGATGCGCTTTCTGTTCGAAAGCAGAGATGCCCAGTGCTGTTCTGCCTGTGGATAGGATGCACAGGGACAGTGAAGACGAGCAAGGTCTTTCAGGGCTGGCAGCTTCCTTGTGGGAGAAGGAGCCGGACGTTTGCCTTTTCGGAAAGGGGCTCTGCCGAGAACGAGTGCCTCGAGCTGTGCTGTCTGTGGGAAAGCACAGATGCCCAGTGCTGTTGTGCCAGTGGGTAAGCTGTACTGGGACAGTGAAGACCAGCAAGAGCTTTCAGGGCTGGCAGCTTCCTTGTGGGAGAAGGAGCCGGACGTTTGCCTTTTCGGAAAGGGGCTCTGCCGAGAACGAGCACCGTGAGATGTTCTGTCTGTGGGAAAGCACCGATCCCCAGTGCTGTTGTGCCTGCGGATAGGCTGCGCGGGGACAGTGAAGAACAGCAAGAGCTTTCAGGGCAGGTAGCTTCCTTGTGGGAGAAGGAGCCGGACGTTTGCCTTTTCGAAAAGAAGCTCTGCAGAGATCGAGCGCCGTGACTTGTACCGTGCCTGGGCAAGTACAGATGCCCAGTGCTGTTGTGCCAGTGGGTAAGCTGTACTGGGACAGTGAAGACGAGCAAGGTCTTTCAGGGCTGGCAGCTTCCTTGTGGGAGAAGGAGCCGGACGTTTGCCTTTTCGGAAACGGGCTCTGCCGAGAATGAGCACCGTGAGATGTGCTGTCTGTGGGGAAGCACAGATGCCCAGTGCTGATGTGCCTGTGGATAGGCTGCACGGGGAGGGTGAAGACCAGCAAGAGCTTTCAGCGCTGGCAGCTTCTTTGTGGGAGAAGGAGCCGGACGTATGCCTTTTCGGAAACGGGCTCTGCCGAGAACGTGCACCGTGAGATGTGCTGTCTGTGGGGAAGCACAGATGCCCAGTGCTGTTGTGCCAGTGGGTAAGCTGTACTGGGACGGTGAGGAGCAGCAAGAGCTTTCAGGGCTGGCAGCTTCCTTGTGGGAGAAGGAGCCGGACGTTTGCCTTTTCGGAAAGGCGCTATGTCGAGAACGAGCACCGTGAGATGTGCTGTCTGTGGGAAAGCACAGACGCCCACTGCTGTTGTGCCTGTGGATAGGCTGCGCGGGGACAGTGAAGACGAGCAAGAGCTTTCAGAGCTGGCAGCTTCCTTGTGGGAGAAGGAGCTGGACGTTTGCCTTTTCGAAAAGAAGCTGTGCAGAGATCGAGCGCCGTGACGTGTACCGTGCCTGGGCAAGTACAGATGCCCAGTGCTGTTGTGCCAGTGGGTAAGCTGTACTGGGACAGTGAAGACGAGCAAGGTCTTTCAGGGCTGGCAGCTTCCTTGTGGGAGAAGGAGCCAGACGTTTGCCTTTTCGGAAGCGGGCTCTGCCGAGAACAAGCACCGTGAGATGTGCTGTCTGTGGGAAAGCACAGATGCCCAGTGCTGTTGTGCCAGTGGGTAAGCTGTACTGGGACAGTGAAGACCAGCAAGAGCTTTCAGGGCTGGCAGCTTCCTTGTGGGAGAAGGAGCCGGACGTTTGCCTTTTCGGAAAGGGGCTCTGCCGAGAACGAGCACCGTGAGATGTTCTGTCTGTGGGGAAGCACAGATCCACAGTGCTGTTGTGCCTGCGGATAGGCTGCACGGGGACGGTGAGGACCAGCAAGAGCTTTCAGCGCTGGCAGCTTCCTTGTGGGAGAAGGAGCTGGACGTTTGCCTTTTCGGAAAGGGGCTCTGCCGAGAACGAGTGCCTCGAGCTGTGCTGTCTGTGGGAAAGCACCGATCCCCAGTGCTGTTGTGCCTGCGGATAGGCTGCACGGGGACAGTGAAGAACAGCAAGAGCTTTCAGGGCAGGTAGCTTCCTTGTGGGAGAAGGAGCCGGACGTTTGCCTTTTCGAAAAGAAGCTCTGCAGAGATCGAGCGCCGTGACTTGTACCGTGCCTGGGCAAGTACAGATGCCCAGTGCTGTTGTGCCAGTGGGTAAGCTGTACTGGGACAGTGAAGACCAGCAAGGTATTTCAGGGCTGGCAGCTTCCTTGTGGGAGAAGGAGCCGGACGTTTGCCTTTTCGGAAAGGGGCTCTGCCGAGAACGAGCACCGTGAGATGTGCTGTCTGTGGGGAAGCACAGATGCCCAGTGCTGATGTGCCTGTGGATAGGCTGCACGGGGAGGGTGAAGACCAGCAAGAGCTTTCAGCGCTGGCAGATTCTTTGTGGGAGAAGGAGCCGGACGTATGCCTTTTCGGAAACGGGCTCTGCCGAGAACGTGCACCGTGAGATGTGCTGTCTGTGGGGAAGCACAGATGCCCACTGCTGTTGTGCCAGTGGGTAAGCTGTACTGGGACGGTGAGGAGCAGCAAGAGCTTTCAGGGCTGGCAGCTTCCTTGTGGGAGAAGGAGCCGGACGTTTGCCTTTTCGGAAAGGCGCTATGTCGAGAACGAGCACCGTGAGATGTGCTGTCTGTGGGAAAGCACAGACGCCCACTGCTGTTGTGCCTGTGGATAGGCTGCGCGGGGACAGTGAAGACGAGCAAGAGCTTTCAGGGCTGGCAGCTTCCTTGTGAGAGAAGGAGCCGGACGTTTGCCTTTTCGAAAAGAAGCTCTGCAGAGATCGAGCGCCGTGACGTGTACCGTGCCTGGGCAAGTACAGATGCCCAGTGCTGTTGTGCCAGTGGGTAAGCTGTACTGGGACAGTGAAGACGAGCAAGGTATTTCAGGGCTGGCAGCTTCCTTGTGGGAGAAGGAGCCGGACGTTTGCCTTTTCGGAAACGGGCTCTGCCGAGAACGAGCACCGTGAGATGTGCTGTCTGTGGGGAAGCACAGATGCCCAGTGCTGTTGTGCCTGCGGATAGGCTGCACGGGGACTGTGAGGACCAGCAAGAGCTTTCAGGGCTGGCAGCTTCCTTGTGGGAGAAGGAGCCGGACGTTTGCCTTTTCGGAAAGGGGCTCTGCCGAGAACGAGCACCGTGAGATGTGCTGTCTGTGGGAAAGCACAGATGCCCAGTGCTGTTGTGCCTGCGGATAGGCTGCACGGGGACGGTGAGGACCAGCAAGAGCTTTCAGCGCTGGCAGCTTCCTTGTGGGAGAAGGAGCTGGACGTTTGCCTTTTCGGAAAGCGGCTCTGCCGAGAACGAGCACCGTGAGATGTGCTGTCTGTGGGGAAGCACAGATGCCCAGTGCTGTTGTGCCTGTGGATAGGATGCACAGGGACAGTGAAGACCAGCAAGGTCTTTCAGGCTGGCAGCTTCCTTGTGGGAGAAGGAGCCGGACGTTTGCCTTTTCGGAAAAGCGCTATGTCGAGAACGAGCACCGTGAGATGTGCTGTCTGTGGGAAAGCACAGACGCCCACTGCTGTTGTGCCTGTGGATAGGCTGCGCGGGGACAGTGAAGACGAGTAAGAGCTTTCAGAGCTGGCAGCTTCCTTGTGAGAGAAGGAGCCGGACGTTTGCCTTTTCGAAAAGAAGCTCTGCAGAGATCGAGCGCCGTGACGTGTACCGTGCCTGGGCAAGTACAGATGCCCAGTGCTGTTGTGCCAGTGGGTAAGCTGTACTGGGACAGTGAAGACGAGCAAGGTCTTTCAGGGCTGGCAGCTTCCTTGTGGGAGAAGGAGCCGGACGTTTGCCTTTTCGTAAACGGGCTCTGCCGAGAACAAGCACCGTGACATGTGCTGTCTGTGGGAAAGCACAGATGCCCAGTGCTGTTGTGCCAGTGGGTAAGCTGTACTGGGACAGTGAAGACCAGCAAGAGCTTTCAGGGCTGGCAGCTTCCTTGTGGGAGAAGGAGCCGGACGTTTGCCTTTTCGGAAACGGGCTCTGCCGAGAACGAGCACCGTGAGATGTTCTGTCTGTGGGGAAGCACCGATCCCCAGTGCTGTTGTGCCTGCGGATAGGCTGCGCGGGGACAGTGAAGAACAGCAAGAGCTTTCAGGGCAGGTAGCTTCCTTGAGGGAGAAGGAGCCGGACGTTTGCCTTTTCGAAAAGAAGCTCTGCAGAGATCGAGCGCCGTGACGTGTACCGTGCCTGGGCAAGTACAGATGCCCAGTGCTGTTGTGCCAGTGGGTAAGCTGTACTGGGACAGTGAAGACGAGCAAGGTCTTTCAGGGCTGGCAGCTTCCTTGTGGGAGAAGGAGCCGGACGTTTGCCTTTTCGTAAACGGGCTCTGCCGAGAACAAGCACCGTGAGATGTGCTGTCTGTGGGGAAGCACAGATGCCCAGTGCTGTTGTGCCAGTGGGTAAGCTGTACTGGGACAGTGAAGACCAGCAAGAGCTTTCAGGGCTGGCAGCTTCCTTGTGGGAGAAGGAGCCAGACGTTTGCCTTTTCGGAAAGGGGCTCTGCCGAGAACGAGCACCGTGAGATGTTCTGTCTGTGGGGAAGCACCGATCCCCAGTGCTGTTGTGCCTGCGGATAGGCTGCACGGGGACAGTGAAGACCAGCAAGGTCTTTCAGGGCTGGCAGCTTCCTTGTGGGAGAAGGAGCCGGACGTTTGCCTTTTCGGAAAGGGGCTCTGCAGAGATCGAGCGCCGTGACGTGTACCGTGCCTGGGCAAGTACAGATGCCCAGTGCTGTTGTGCCAGTGGGTAAGCTGTACTGGGACAGTGAAGACGAGCAAGGTCTTTCAGGGCTGGCAGCTTCCTTGTGGGAGAAGGAGCTGGACGTTTGCCTTTTCGGAAAGGGGCTCTGCCGAGATCGAGCACCGTGAGATGCGCTTTCTGTTCGAAAGCAGAGATGCCCAGTGCTGTTCTGCCTGTGGATAGGATGCACAGGGACAGTGAAGACGAGCAAGGTCTTTCAGGGCTGGCAGCTTCCTTGTGGGAGAAGGAGCCGGACGTTTGCCTTTTCGGAAAGGGGCTCTGCCGAGAACGAGTGCCTCGAGCTGTGCTGTCTGTGGGAAAGCACCGATCCCCAGTGCTGTTGTGCCTGCGGATAGGCTGCACGGGGACAGTGAAGAACAGCAAGAGCTTTCAGGGCAGGTAGCTTCCTTGTGGGAGAAGGAGCCGGACGTTTGCCTTTTCGAAAAGAAGCTCTGCAGAGATCGAGCGCCGTGACTTGTACCGTGCCTGGGCCAGCACAGATGCCCAGTGCTGTTGTGCCAGTGGGTAAGCTGTACTGGGACAGTGAAGACCAGCAAGGTATTTCAGGGCTGGCAGCTTCCTTGTGGGAGAAGGAGCCGGACGTTTGCCTTTTCGGAAACGGGCTCTGCCGAGAATGAGCACCGTGAGATGTGCTGTCTGTGGGGAAGCACAGATGCCCAGTGCTGTTGTGCCTGCGGATAGGCTGCACGGGGACGGTGAGGACCAGCAAGAGCTTTCAGGGCTGGCAGCTTCCTTGTGGGAGAAGGAGCTGGACGTTTGCCTTTTCGGAAAGCGGCTCTGCCGAGAACGAGCACCGTGAGATGTGCTGTCTGTGGGGAAGCACAGATGCCCAGTGCTGTTGCGCCTGTGGATAGGATGCACAGGGACAGTGAAGACCAGCAAGGTCTTTCAGGGCTGGCAGCTTCCTTGTGGGAGAAGGAGCCGGACGTTTGCCTTTTCGGAAAAGCGCTATGTCGAGAACGAGCACCGTGAGATGTGCTGTCTGTGGGAAAGCACAGACGCCCACTGCTGTTGTGCCTGTGGATAGGCTGCGCGGGGACAGTGAAGACGAGCAAGAGCTTTCAGAGCTGGCAGCTTCCTTGTGAGAGTAGGAGCCGGACGTTTTCCTTTTCGAAAATAAGCTCTGCAGAGATCGAGCGCCGTGACGTGTACCTTGCCTGGGCAAGTACAGATGCCCAGTGCTGTTGTGCCAGTGGGTAAGCTGTACTGGGACAGTGAAGACGAGCAAGGTCTTTCAGGGCTGGCAGCTTCCTTGTGGGAGAAGGAGCCGGACGTTTGCCTTTTCGGAAATGGGCTCTGCCGAGAACGAGCACCGTGAGATGCGCTTTCTGTTCGAAAGCAGAGATGCCCAGTGCTGTTGTGCCTGCGGATAGGCTGCACGGGGACGGTGAGGACCAGCAAGGTCTTTCAGGGCTGGCAGCTTCCTTGTGGGAGAAGGAGCCGGACGTTTGCCTTTTCGGAAAGGGGCTCTGCCGAGAACAAGCACCGTGACATGTGCTGTCTGTGGGAAAGCACAGATGCCCAGTGCTGTTGTGCCAGTGGGTAAGCTGTACTGGGACAGTGAAGACCAGCAAGAGCTTTCAGGGCTGGCAGCTTCCTTGTGGGAGAAGGAGCCGGACGTTTGCCTTTTCGGAAACGGGCTCTGCCGAGAACGAGCACCGTGAGATGTTCTGTCTGTGGGGAAGCACCGATCCCCAGTGCTGTTGTGCCTGCGGATAGGCTGCACGGGGACAGTGAAGACCAGCAAGGTCTTTCAGGGCTGGCAGCTTCCTTGTGGGAGAAGGAGCTGGACGTTTGTCTTTTCGGAAAGGGGCTCTGCCGAGAACGAGTGCCGCGAGCTGTGCTGTCTGTGGGAAAGCACCGATCCCCAGTGCTGTTGTGCCTGCGGATAGGCTGCATGGGGACAGTGAAGACCAGCAAGGTCTTTCAGGGCTGGCAGCTTCCTTGTGGGAGAAGGAGCCGGACGTTTGCCTTTTCGGAAAGGGGCTCTGCCGAGAACGAGCACCGTGAGATGTGCTGTCTGTGGGGAAGCACAGATCCCCAGTGCTGTTGTGCCTGCGGATAGGCTGCACGGGGACGGTGAGGACCAGCAAGAGCTTTCAGCGCTGGCAGCTTCCTTGTGGGAGAAGGAGCTGGACGTTTGTCTTTTCGGAAACGGTCTCGGCCGAGAACGAGTGCCGCGAGCTGTGCTGTCTGTGGGAAAGCACCGATCCCCAGTGCTGTTGTGCCTGCGGATAGGCTGCACGGGGACAGTGAAGAACAGCAAGAGCTTTCAGGGCAGGTAGCTTCCTTGTGGGAGAAGGAGCCGGACGTTTGCCTTTTCGAAAAGAAGCTCTGCAGAGATCGAGCGCCGTGACTTGTACCGTGCCTGGGCAAGTACAGATGCCCAGTGCTGTTGTGCCAGTGGGTAAGCTGTACTGGGACAGTGAAGACCAGCAAGGTCTTTCAGGGCTGGCAGCTTCCTTGTGGGAGAAGGAGCCGGACGTTTGCCTTTTCGGAAACGGGCTCTGCCGAGAACGAGCACCGTGAGATGTGCTGTCTGTGGGGAAGCACAGATGCCCAGTGCTGATGTGCCTGTGGATAGGCTGCACGGGGAGGGTGAAGACCAGCAAGAGCTTTCAGCGCTGGCAGCTTCCTTGTGGGAGAAGGAGCCGGACGTATGCCTTTTCGGAAACGGGCTCTGCCGAGAACGTGCACCGTGAGATGTGCTGTCTGTGGGGAAGCACAGATGCCCAGTGCTGTTGTGCCAGTGGGTAAGCTGTACTGGGACGGTGAGGACCAGCAAGAGCTTTCAGGGCTGGCAGCTTCCTTGTGGGAGAAGGAGCCGGACGTTTGCCTTTTCGGAAAGGGGCTCTGCCGAGAACGAGCACCGTGAGATGTGCTGTCTGTGGGGAAGCACAGATGCCCAGTGCTGTTGTGCCTGCGGATAGGCTGCACGGGGACGGTGAGGACCAGCAAGAGCTTTCAGGGCTGGCAGCTTCCTTGTGGGAGAAGGAGCTGGACGTTTGCCTTTTCGGAAAGCGGCTCTGCCGAGAACGAGCACCGTGAGATGTGCTGTCTGTGGGGAAGCACAGATGCCCAGTGCTGTTGTGCCTGTGGATAGGATGCACAGGGACAGTGAAGACCAGCAAGGTCTTTCAGGGCTGGCAGCTTCCTTGTGGGAGAAGGAGCCGGACGTTTGCCTTTTCGGAAAAGCGCTATGTCGAGAACGAGCACCGTGAGATGTGCTGTCTGTGGGAAAGCACAGACGCCCACTGCTGTTGTGCCTGTGGATAGGCTGCGCGGGGACAGTGAAGACGAGCAAGAGCTTTCAGAGCTGGCAGCTTCCTTGTGAGAGTAGGAGCCGGACGTTTTCCTTTTCGAAAATAAGCTCTGCAGAGATCGAGCGCCGTGACGTGTACCTTGCCTGGGCAAGTACAGATGCCCAGTGCTGTTGTGCCAGTGGGTAAGCTGTACTGGGACAGTGAAGACGAGCAAGGTCTTTCAGGGCTGGCAGCTTCCTTGTGGGAGAAGGAGCCGGACGTTTGCCTTTTCGGAAATGGGCTCTGCCGAGAACGAGCACCGTGAGATGCGCTTTCTGTTCGAAAGCAGAGATGCCCAGTGCTGTTGTGCCTGCGGATAGGCTGCACGGGGACGGTGAGGACCAGCAAGGTCTTTCAGGGCTGGCAGCTTCCTTGTGGGAGAAGGAGCCGGACGTTTGCCTTTTCGGAAAGGGGCTCTGCCGAGAACAAGCACCGTGACATGTGCTGTCTGTGGGAAAGCACAGATGCCCAGTGCTGTTGTGCCAGTGGGTAAGCTGTACTGGGACAGTGAAGACCAGCAAGAGCTTTCAGGGCTGGCAGCTTCCTTGTGGGAGAAGGAGCCGGACGTTTGCCTTTTCGGAAACGGGCTCTGCCGAGAACGAGCACCGTGAGATGTTCTGTCTGTGGGGAAGCACCGATCCCCAGTGCTGTTGTGCCTGCGGATAGGCTGCACGGGGACAGTGAAGACCAGCAAGGTCTTTCAGGGCTGGCAGCTTCCTTGTGGGAGAAGGAGCTGGACGTTTGTCTTTTCGGAAAGGGGCTCTGCCGAGAACGAGTGCCGCGAGCTGTGCTGTCTGTGGGAAAGCACCGATCCCCAGTGCTGTTGTGCCTGCGGATAGGCTGCATGGGGACAGTGAAGACCAGCAAGGTCTTTCAGGGCTGGCAGCTTCCTTGTGGGAGAAGGAGCCGGACGTTTGCCTTTTCGGAAAGGGGCTCTGCCGAGAACGAGCACCGTGAGATGTGCTGTCTGTGGGGAAGCACAGATCCCCAGTGCTGTTGTGCCTGCGGATAGGCTGCACGGGGACGGTGAGGACCAGCAAGAGCTTTCAGCGCTGGCAGCTTCCTTGTGGGAGAAGGAGCTGGACGTTTGTCTTTTCGGAAACGGTCTCGGCCGAGAACGAGTGCCGCGAGCTGTGCTGTCTGTGGGAAAGCACCGATCCCCAGTGCTGTTGTGCCTGCGGATAGGCTGCACGGGGACAGTGAAGAACAGCAAGAGCTTTCAGGGCAGGTAGCTTCCTTGTGGGAGAAGGAGCCGGACGTTTGCCTTTTCGAAAAGAAGCTCTGCAGAGATCGAGCGCCGTGACTTGTACCGTGCCTGGGCAAGTACAGATGCCCAGTGCTGTTGTGCCAGTGGGTAAGCTGTACTGGGACAGTGAAGACCAGCAAGGTCTTTCAGGGCTGGCAGCTTCCTTGTGGGAGAAGGAGCCGGACGTTTGCCTTTTCGGAAACGGGCTCTGCCGAGAACGAGCACCGTGAGATGTGCTGTCTGTGGGGAAGCACAGATGCCCAGTGCTGATGTGCCTGTGGATAGGCTGCACGGGGAGGGTGAAGACCAGCAAGAGCTTTCAGCGCTGGCAGCTTCCTTGTGGGAGAAGGAGCCGGACGTATGCCTTTTCGGAAACGGGCTCTGCCGAGAACGTGCACCGTGAGATGTGCTGTCTGTGGGGAAGCACAGATGCCCAGTGCTGTTGTGCCAGTGGGTAAGCTGTACTGGGACGGTGAGGACCAGCAAGGTCTTTCAGGGCTGGCAGCTTCCTTGTGGGAGAAGGAGCCGGACGTTTGCCTTTTCGGAAAGGGGCTCTGCCGAGAACGAGCACCGTGAGATGTGCTGTCTGTGGGGAAGCACAGATGCCCAGTGCTGTTGTGCCTGCGGATAGGCTGCACGGGGACGGTGAGGACCAGCAAGAGCTTTCAGGGCTGGCAGCTTCCTTGTGGGCGAAGGAGCTGGACGTTTGCCTTTTCGGAAAGGGGCTCTGCCGAGAACGAGCACCGTGAGATGCGCTTTCTGTTCGAAAGCAGAGATGCCCAGTGCTGTTGTTCCTGTGGATAGGATGCACAGGGACAGTGAAGACCAGCAAGGTCTTTCAGGGCTGGCAGCTTCCTTGTGGGAGAAGGAGCCGGACGTTTGCCTTTTTGGAAAAGCGCTATGTCGAGAACGAGCACCGTGAGATGTGCTGTCTGTGGGAAAGCACAGACGCCCACTGCTGTTGTGCCTGTGGATAGGCTGCGCGGGGACAGTGAAGACGAGTAAGAGCTTTCAGAGCTGGCAGCTTCCTTGTGAGAGAAGGAGCCGGACGTTTGCCTTTTCGAAAAGAAGCTCTGCAGAGATCGAGCGCCGTGACGTGTACCGTGCCTGGGCAAGTACAGATGCCCAGTGCTGTTGTGCCAGTGGGTAAGCTGTACTGGGACAGTGAAGACCAGCAAGAGCTTTCAGGGCTGGCAGCTTCCTTGTGGGAGAAGGAGCCGGACGTTTGCCTTTTCGGAAACGGGCTCTGCCGAGAACAAGCACCGTGACATGTGCTGTCTGTGGGGAAGCACAGATGCCCAGTGCTGTTGTGCCAGTGGGTAAGCTGTACTGGGACAGTGAAGACCAGCAAGAGCTTTCAGGGCTGGCAGCTTCCTTGTGGGAGAAGGAGCCAGACGTTTGCCTTTTCGGAAAGGGGCTCTGCCGAGAACGAGCACCGTGAGATGTTCTGTCTGTGGGGAAGCACCGATCCCCAGTGCTGTTGTGCCTGCGGATAGGCTGCACGGGGACAGTGAAGACGAGCAAGGTCTTTCAGGGCTGGCAGCTTCCTTGTGGGAGAAGGAGCCGGACGTTTGCCTTTTCGGAAAGGGGCTCTGCCGAGAACGAGCACCGTGAGATGTTCTGTCTGTGGGGAAGCACAGATCCCCAGTGCTGTTGTGCCTGCGGATAGGCTGCACGGGGACGGTGAGGACCAGGAAGAGCTTTCAGCGCTGGCAGCTTCCTTGTGGGAGAAGGAGCCGGACGTTTGCCTTTTCGGAAACGGTCTCTGCCGAGAACGAGTGCCGCGAGCTGTGCTGTCTGTGGGAAAGCACCGATCCCCAGTGCTGTTGTGCCTGCGGATAGGCTGCACGGGGACAGTGAAGAACAGCAAGAGCTTTCAGGGCAGGTAGCTTCCTTGTGGGAGAAGGAGCCGGACGTTTGCCTTTTCGAAAAGAAGCTCTGCAGAGATCGAGCGCCGTGACGTGTACCGTGCCTGGGCAAGTACAGATGCCCAGTGCTGTTGTGCCAGTGGGTAAGCTGTACTGGGACAGTGAAGACGAGCAAGGTCTTTCAGGGCTGGCAGCTTCCTTGTGGGAGAAGGAGCCAGACGTTTGCCTTTTCGGAAACGGGCTCTGCCGAGAACAAGCACCGTGACATGTGCTGTCTGTGGGAAAGCACAGATGCCCAGTGCTGTTGTGCCAGTGGGTAAGCTGTACTGGGACAGTGAAGACCAGCAAGAGCTTTCAGCGCTGGCAGCTTCCTTGTGGGAGAAGGAGCCGGACGTTTGCCTTTTCGGAAAGGGGCTCTGCCGAGAACGAGCACCGTGAGATGTTCTGTCTGTGGGGAAGCACAGATCCCCAGTGCTGTTGTGCCTGCGGATAGGCTGCACGGGGACAGTGAAGACGAGCAAGGTCTTTCAGGGCTGGCATCTTCCTTGTGGGAGAAGGAGCTGGACGTTTGTCTTTTCGGAAACGGTCTCGGCCGAGAACGAGTGCCGCGAGCTGTGCTGTCTGTGGGAAAGCACCGATCCCCAGTGCTGTTGTGCCTACGGATAGGCTGCACGGGGACAGTGAAGAACAGCAAGAGCTTTCAGGGCAGGTAGCTTCCTTGTGGGAGAAGGAGCCGGACGTTTGCCTTTTCGAAAAGAAGCTCTGCAGAGATCGAGCGCCGTGACTTGTACCGTGCCTGGGCAAGTACAGATGCCCAGTGCTGTTGTGCCAGTGGGTAAGCTGTACTGGGACAGTGAAGACGAGCAAGGTCTTTCAGGGCTGGCAGCTTCCTTGTGGGAGAAGGAGCCGGACGTTTGCCTTTTCGGAAACGGGCTCTGCCGAGAACGAGCACCGTGAGATGTGCTGTCTGTGGGGAAGCACAGATGCCCAGTGCTGTTGTGCCTGCGGATAGGCTGCACGGGGACGGTGAGGACCAGCAAGAGCTTTCAGGGCTGGCAGCTTCCTTGTGGGAGAAGGAGCTGGACGTTTGCCTTTTCGGAAAGGGGCTCTGCCGAGAACGAGCACCGTGAGATGTGCTGTCTGTGGGGAAGCACAGATGCCCAGTGCTGTTGTGCCTGTGGATAGGATGCACAGGGACAGTGAAGACCTGCAAGGTCTTTCAGGGCTGGCAGCTTCCTTGTGGGAGAAGGAGCCGGACGTTTGCCTTTTCGGAAAAGCGCTATGTCGAGAACGAGCACCGTGAGATGTGCTGTCTGTGGGAAAGCACAGAGGCCCACTGCTGTTGTGCCTGTGGATAGGCTGCGCGGGGACAGTGAAGACGAGCAAGAGCTTTCAGAGCTGGCAGCTTCCTTGTGAGAGTAGGAGCCGGACGTTTTCCTTTTCGAAAATAAGCTCTGCAGAGATCGAGCGCCGTGACGTGTACCGTGCCTGGGCAAGTACAGATGCCCAGTGCTGTTGTGCCAGCGGGTAAGCTGTACTGGGACAGTGAAGACGAGCAAGGTCTTTCAGGGCTGGCAGCTTCCTTGTGGGAGAAGGAGCCGGACGTTTGCCTTTTCGGAAAAGCGCTATGTCGAGAACGACCACCGTGAGATGTGCTGTCTGTGGGAAAGCACAGACGCCCACTGCTGTTGTGCCTGTGGATAGGCTGCGCGGGGACAGTGAAGACGAGTAAGAGCTTTCAGAGCTGGCAGCTTCCTTGTGAGAGAAGGAGCCGGACGTTTGCCTTTTCGAAAAGAAGCTCTGCAGAGATCGAGCGCCGTGACGTGTACCGTGCCTGGGCAAGTACAGATGCCCAGTGCTGTTGTGCCAGTGGGTAAGCTGTACTGGGACAGTGAAGACGAGCAAGGTCTTTCAGGGCTGGCAGCTTCCTTGTGGGAGAAGGAGCCGGACGTTTGCCTTTTCGGAAACGGGCTCTGCCGAGAACAAGCACCGTGACATGTGCTGTCTGTGGGGAAGCACAGATGCCCAGTGCTGTTGTGCCAGTGGGTAAGCTGTACTGGGACAGTGAAGACCAGCAAGAGCTTTCAGGGCTGGCAGCTTCCTTGTGGGAGAAGGAGATGGACGTTTGTCTTTTCGGAAACGGTCTCTGCCGAGAACGAGTGCCGCGAGCTGTGCTGTCTGTGGGAAAGCACCGATCCCCAGTGCTGTTGTGCCTGCGGATAGGATGCACGGGGACAGTGAAGACCAGCAAGGTCTTTCAGGGCTGGCAGCTTCCTTGTGGGAGAAGGAGCCGGACGTTTGCCTTTTCGGAAAGGCGCTATGTCGAGAACGAGCACCGTGAGATGTGCTGTCTGTGGGAAAGCACAGACGCCCACTGCTGTTGTGCCTGTGGATAGGCTGCGCGGGGACAGTGAAGACGAGCAAGAGCTTTCAGAGCTGGCAGCTTCCTTGTGAGAGAAGGAGCCGGACGTTTGCCTTTTCGAAAAGAAGCTCTGCAGAGATCGAGCGCCGTGACGTGTACCGTGCCTGGGCAAGTACAGATGCCCAGTGCTGTTGTGCCAGTGGGTAAGCTGTACTGGGACAGTGAAGACGAGCAAGGTCTTTCAGGGCTGGCAGCTTCCTTGTGGGAGAAGGAGCCGGACGTTTGCCTTTTCGGAAACGGGCTCTGCCGAGAACAAGCACCGTGACATGTGCTGTCTGTGGGGAAGCACAGATGCCCAGTGCTGTTGTGCCAGTGGGTAAGCTGTACTGGGACAGTGAAGACCAGCAAGAGCTTTCAGGGCTGGCAGCTTCCTTGTGGGAGAAGGAGCCAGACGTTTGCCTTTTCGGAAAGGGGCTCTGCCGAGAACGAGCACCGTGAGATGTTCTGTCTGTGGGGAAGCACCGATCCCCAGTGCTGTTGTGCCTGCGGATAGGCTGCACGGGGACAGTGAAGACCAGCAAGGTCTTTCAGGGCTGGCAGCTTCCTTGTGGGAGAAGGAGATGGACGTTTGTCTTTTCGGAAACGGTCTCTGCCGAGAACGAGTGCCGCGAGCTGTGCTGTCTGTGGGAAAGCACCGATCCCCAGTGCTGTTGTGCCTGCGGATAGGCTGCACGGGGACAGTGAAGACCAGCAAGGTCTTTCAGGGCTGGCAGCTTCCTTGTGGGAGAAGGAGCCGGACGTTTGCCTTTTCGGAAAGGGGCTCTGCCGAGAACGAGCACCGTGAGATGTTCTGTCTGTGGGGAAGCACAGATCCCCAGTGCTGTTGTGCCTGCGGATAGGCTGCACGGGGACGGTGAGGACCAGCAAGAGCTTTCAGCGCTGGCAGCTTCCTTGTGGGAGAAGGAGCCGGACGTTTGCCTTTTCGGAAACGGTCTCTGCTGAGAACGAGTGCCGCGAGCTGTGCTGTCTGTGGGAAAGCACCGATCCCCAGTGCTGTTGTGCCTGCGGATAGGCTGCACGGGGACAGTGAAGAACAGCAAGAGCTTTCAGGGCAGGTAGCTTCCTTGTGGGAGAAGGAGCCGGACTTTTGCCTTTTCGAAAAGAAGCTCTGCAGAGATCGAGCGCCGTGACGTGTACCGTGCCTGGGCAAGTACAGATGCCCAGTGCTGTTGTGCCAGTGGGTAAGCTGTACTGGGACAGTGAAGACGAGCAAGGTCTTTCAGGGCTGGCAGCTTCCTTGTGGGAGAAGGAGCCAGACGTTTGCCTTTTCGGAAACGGGCTCTGCCGAGAACAAGCACCGTGACATGTGCTGTCTGTGGGAAAGCACAGATGCCCAGTGCTGTTGTGCCAGTGGGTAAGCTGTACTGGGACAGTGAAGACCAGCAAGAGCTTTCAGCGCTGGCAGCTTCTTTGTGGGAGAAGGAGCCGGACGTTTGCCTTTTCGGAAAGGGGCTCTGCCGAGAACGAGCACCGTGAGATGTTCTGTCTGTGGGGAAGCACAGATCCCCAGTGCTGTTGTGCCTGCGGATAGGCTGCATGGGGACAGTGAAGACGAGCAAGGTCTTTCAGGGCTGGCAGCTTCCTTGTGGGAGAAGGAGCTGGACGTTTGTCTTTTCGGAAACGGTCTCGGCCGAGAACGAGTGCCGCGAGCTGTGCTGTCTGTGGGAAAGCACCGATCCCCAGTGCTGTTGTGCCTGCGGATAGGCTGCGCGGGGACAGTGAAGAACAGCAAGAGCTTTCAGGGCAGGTAGCTTCCTTGTGGGAGAAGGAGCCGGACGTTTGCCTTTTCGAAAAGAAGCTCTGCAGAGATCGAGCGCCGTGACTTGTACCGTGCCTGGGCAAGTACAGATGCCCAGTGCTGTTGTGCCAGTGGGTAAGCTGTACTGGGACAGTGAAGACGAGCAAGGTCTTTCAGGGCTGGCAGCTTCCTTGTGGGAGAAGGAGCCGGACGTTTGCCTTTTCGGAAAAGCGCTATGTCGAGAACGAGCACCGTGAGATGTGCTGTCTGTGGGGAAGCACAGATGCCCAGGGCTGATGTGCCTGTGGATAGGCTGCACGGGGAGGGTGAAGACCAGCAAGAGCTTTCAGGCTGGCAGCTTCCTTGTGGGAGAAGGAGCCGGACGTTTGCCTTTTCGACAAGAAGCTCTGCAGAGATCGAGCGCCGTGACTTGTACCGTGCCTGGGCAAGTACAGATGCCCAGTGCTGTTGTGCCAGTGGGTAAGCTGTACTGGGACAGTGAAGACCAGCAAGAGCTTTCAGGGCTGGCAGCTTCCTTGTGGGAGAAGGAGCCGGACGTTTGCCTTTTCGGAAACGGGCTCTGCCGAGAACGAGCACCGTGAGATGTGCTGTCTGTGGGGAAGCAGAGATGCCCAGTGCTGTTGTGCCTGCGGATAGGCTGCACGGGGACGGTGAGGACCAGCAAGAGCTTTCAGGGCTGGCAGCTTCCTTGTGGGAGAAGGAGCCGGACGTTTGCCTTTTCGGAAAGGGGCTCTGCCGAGAACGAGCACCGTGAGATGCGCTTTCTGTTCGAAAGCAGAGATGCCCAGTGCTGTTGTGCCTGTGGATAGGATGCACAGGGACAGTGAAGACCAGCAAGGTCTTTCAGGGCTGGCAGCTTCCTTGTGGGAGAAGGAGCCGGACGTTTGCCTTTTCGGAAAGGGGCTCTGCCGAGAACGAGCACCGTGAGATGTGCTGTCTGTGGGAAAGCACAGACGCCCACTGCTGTTGTGCCTGCGGATAGGCTGCACGGGGACGGTGAGGACCAGGAAGAGCTTTCAGCGCTGGCAGCTTCCTTGTGGGAGAAGGAGGTGGACGTTTGTCTTTTCGGAAACGGTCACTGCCGAGAACGAGTGCCGCGAGCTGTGCTGTCTGTGGGAAAGCACCGATCCCCAGTGCTGTTGTGCCTGCGGATAGGCTGCACGGGGACAGTGAAGAACAGCAAGAGCTTTCAGGGCAGGTAGCTTCCTTGTGGGAGAAGGAGCCGGACGTTTGCCTTTTCGGAAACGGGCTCTTCCGAGAACGAGCACCGTGAGATGCGCTTTCTGTTCGAAAGCAGAGATGCCCAGTGCTGTTGTGCCTGTGGATAGGATGCACAGGGACAGTGAAGACCAGCAAGAGCTTTCAGGGCTGGCAGCTTCCTTGTGGGAGAAGGAGCCGGACGTTTGCCTTTTCGGAAACGGGCTCTGCCGAGAACGAGCACCGTGAGATGTGCTGTCTGTGGGGAAGCACAGATCCCCAGTGCTGTTGTGCCAGTGGGTAAGCTGTACTGGGACAGTGAAGACGAGCAAGGTCTTTCAGGGCTGGCAGCTTCCTTGTGGGAGAAGGAGCCGGACGTTTGCCTTTTCGGAAAGGGGCTCTGCCGAGAACAAGCACCGTGACATGTGCTGTCTGTGGGAAAGCACAGACGCCCACTGCTGTTGTGCCTGCGGATAGGCTGCACGGGGACAGTGAAGAACAGCAAGAGCTTTCAGGGCAGGTAGCTTCCTTGTGGGAGAAGGAGCCGGACGTTTGCCTTTTCGAAAAGAAGCTCTGCAGAGATCGAGCGCCGTGACGTGTACCGTGCCTGGGCAAGTACAGATGCCCAGTGCTGTTGTGCCAGTGGGTAAGCTGTACTGGGACAGTGAAGACGAGCAAGGTCTTTCAGGGCTGGCAGCTTCCTTGTGGGAGAAGGAGCCAGACGTTTGCCTTTTCGGAAACGGGCTCTGCCGAGAACAAGCACCGTGACATGTGCTGTCTGTGGGGAAGCACAGATGCCCAGTGCTGTTGTGCCAGTGGGTAAGCTGTACTGGGACGGTGAGGACCAGCAAGAGCTTTCAGGGCTGGCAGCTTCCTTGTGGGAGAAGGAGCCGGACGTTTGCCTTTTCGGAAACGGGCTCTGCCGAGAACAAGCACCGTGACATGTGCTGTCTGTGGGGAAGCACAGACGCCCACTGCTGTTGTGCCTGTGGATAGGCTGCACGGGGACGGTGAGGACCAGCAAGAGCTTTCAGGGCTGGCAGCTTCCTTGTGGGAGAAGGAGCTGGACGTTTGCCTTTTCGGAAAGGGGCTCTGCCGAGAACGAGCACCGTGAGATGTGCTTTCTGTTCGAAAGCAGAGATGCCCAGTGCTGTTGTGCCTGCGGATAGGCTGCACGGGGACAGTGAAGACCAGCAAGGTCTTTCAGGGCTGGCAGCTTCCTTGTGGGAGAAGGAGCCGGATGTTTGCCTTTTCGGAAAGGCGCTATGTCGAGAACGAGCACCGTGACATGTGCTGTCTGTGGGAAAGCACAGACGCCAACTGCTGTTGTGCCTGTGGATAGGCTGCGCGGGGACAGTGAAGACGAGCAAGAGCTTTCAGAGCTGGCAGCTTCCTTGTGAGAGAAGGAGCCGGACGTTTGCCTTTTCGACAAGAAGCTCTGCAGAGATCGAGCGCCGTGACTTGTACCGTGCCTGGGCAAGTACAGATGCCCAGTGCTGTTGTGCCAGTGGGTAAGCTGTACTGGGACAGTGAAGACCAGCAAGAGCTTTCAGGGCTGGCAGCTTCCTTGTGGGAGAAGGAGCCGGACGTTTGCCTTTTCGGAAACGGGCTCTGCCGAGAACGAGCACCGTGAGATGTGCTGTCTGTGGGGAAGCAGAGATGCCCAGTGCTGTTGTGCCTGCGGATAGGCTGCACGGGGACGGTGAGGACCAGCAAGAGCTTTCAGGACTGGCAGCTTCCTTGTGGGAGAAGGAGCCGGACGTTTGCCTTTTCGGAAAGGGGCTCTGCCGAGAACGAGCACCGTGAGATGCGCTTTCTGTTCGAAAGCAGAGATGCCCAGTGCTGTTGTGCCTGTGGATAGGATGCACAGGGACAGTGAAGACCAGCAAGGTCTTTCAGCGCTGGCAGCTTCCTTGTGGGAGAAGGAGGTGGACGTTTGTCTTTTCGGAAACGGTCTCTGCCGAGAACGAGTGCCGCGAGCTGTGCTGTCTGTGGGAAAGCACCGATCCCCAGTGCTGTTGTGCCTGCGGATAGGCTGCACGGGGACAGTGAAGAACAGCAAGAGCTTTCAGGGCAGGTAGCTTCCTTGTGGGAGAAGGAGCCGGACGTTTGCCTTTTCGAAAAGAAGCTCTGCAGAGATCGAGCGCCGTGACTTGTACCGTGCCTGGGCAAGTACAGATGCCCAGTGCTGTTGTGCCAGTGGGTAAGCTGTACTGGGACAGTGAAGACCAGCAAGGTATTTCAGGGCTGGCAGCTTCCTTGTGGGAGAAGGAGCCGGACGTTTGCCTTTTCGGAAATGGGCTCTGCCGAGAACGAGCACCGTGAGATGTGCTGTCTGTGGGGAAGCACAGATGCCCAGTGCTGTTGTGCCTGTGGATAAGATGCACAGGGACAGTGAAGACCAGCAAGGTCTTTCAGGGCTGGCAGCTTCCTTGTGGGAGAAGGAGCCGGACGTTTGCCTTTTCGGAAAGGCGCTATGTCGAGAACGAGCACCGTGAGATGTGCTGTCTGTGGGAAAGCACAGACGCCAACTGCTGTTGTGCCTGTGGATAGGCTGCGCGGGGACAGTGAAGACGAGCAAGAGCTTTCAGAGCTGGCAGCTTCCTTGTGAGAGAAGGAGCCGGACGTTTGCCTTTTCGAAAAGAAGCTCTGCAGAGATCGAGCGCCGTGACGTGTACCGTGCCTGGGCAAGTACAGATGCCCAGTGCTGTTGTGCCAGTGGGTAAGCTGTACTGGGACAGTGAAGACCAGCAAGAGCTTTCAGGGCTGGCAGCTTCCTTGTGGGAGAAGGAGCCGGACGTTTGCCTTTTCGGAAAGGGGCTCTGCCGAGAACGAGCACCGTGAGATGCGCTTTCTGTTCGAAAGCAGAGATGCCCAGTGCTGTTGTTCCTGTGGATAGGATGCACAGGGACAGTGAAGACCAGCAAGGTCTTTCAGGGCTGGCAGCTTCCTTGTGGGAGAAGGAGCCGGACGTTTGCCTTTTTGGAAAAGCGCTATGTCGAGAACGAGCACCGTGAGATGTGCTGTCTGTGGGAAAGCACAGACGCCCACTGCTGTTGTGCCTGTGGATAGGCTGCGCGGGGACAGTGAAGACGAGTAAGAGCTTTCAGAGCTGGCAGCTTCCTTGTGAGAGAAGGAGCCGGACGTCTGCCTTTTCGAAAAGAAGCTCTGCAGAGATCGAGCGCCGTGACGTGTACCGTGCCTGGGCAAGTACAGATGCCCAGTGCTGTTGTGCCAGTGGGTAAGCTGTACTGGGACAGTGAAGACGAGCAAGGTCTTTCAGGGCTGGCAGCTTCCTTGTGGGAGAAGGAGCCGGACGTTTGCCTTTTCGGAAACGGGCTCTGCCGAGAACAAGCACCGTGACATGTGCTGTCTGTGGGGAAGCACAGATGCCCAGTGCTGTTGTGCCAGTGGGTAAGCTGTACTGGGACAGTGAAGACCAGCAAGAGCTTTCAGGGCTGGCAGCTTCCTTGTGGGAGAAGGAGCCAGACGTTTGCCTTTTCGGAAAGGGGCTCTGCCGAGAACGAGCACCGTGAGATGTTCTGTCTGTGGGGAAGCACCGATCCCCAGTGCTGTTGTGCCTGCGGATAGGCTGCACGGGGACAGTGAAGACCAGCAAGGTCTTTCAGGGCTGGCAGCTTCCTTGTGGGAGAAGGAGATGGACGTTTGTCTTTTCGGAAACGGTCTCTGCCGAGAACGAGTGCCGCGAGCTGTGCTGTCTGTGGGAAAGCACCGATCCCCAGTGCTGTTGTGCCTGCGGATAGGCTGCACGGGGACAGTGAAGACCAGCAAGGTCTTTCAGGGCTGGCAGCTTCCTTGTGGGAGAAGGAGCCGGACGTTTGCCTTTTCGGAAAGGGGCTCTGCCGAGAACGAGCACCGTGAGATGTTCTGTCTGTGGGGAAGCACAGATCCCCAGTGCTGTTGTGCCTGCGGATAGGCTGCACGGGGACGGTGAGGACCAGCAAGAGCTTTCAGCGCTGGCAGCTTCCTTGTGGGAGAAGGAGCCGGACGTTTGCCTTTTCGGAAACGGTCTCTGCTGAGAACGAGTGCCGCGAGCTGTGCTGTCTGTGGGAAAGCACCGATCCCCAGTGCTGTTGTGCCTGCGGATAGGCTGCACGGGGACAGTGAAGAACAGCAAGAGCTTTCAGGGCAGGTAGCTTCCTTGTGGGAGAAGGAGCCGGACGTTTGCCTTTTCGAAAAGAAGCTCTGCAGAGATCGAGCGCCGTGACGTGTACCGTGCCTGGGCAAGTACAGATGCCCAGTGCTGTTGTGCCAGTGGGTAAGCTGTACTGGGACAGTGAAGACGAGCAAGGTCTTTCAGGGCTGGCAGCTTCCTTGTGGGAGAAGGAGCCAGACGTTTGCCTTTTCGGAAACGGGCTCTGCCGAGAACAAGCACCGTGACATGTGCTGTCTGTGGGAAAGCACAGATGCCCAGTGCTGTTGTGCCAGTGGGTAAGCTGTACTGGGACAGTGAAGACCAGCAAGAGCTTTCAGCGCTGGCAGCTTCTTTGTGGGAGAAGGAGCCGGACGTTTGCCTTTTCGGAAAGGGGCTCTGCCGAGAACGAGCACCGTGAGATGTTCTGTCTGTGGGGAAGCACAGATCCCCAGTGCTGTTGTGCCTGCGGATAGGCTGCATGGGGACAGTGAAGACGAGCAAGGTCTTTCAGGGCTGGCAGCTTCCTTGTGGGAGAAGGAGCTGGACGTTTGTCTTTTCGGAAACGGTCTCGGCCGAGAACGAGTGCCGCGAGCTGTGCTGTCTGTGGGAAAGCACCGATCCCCAGTGCTGTTGTGCCTGCGGATAGGCTGCGCGGGGACAGTGAAGAACAGCAAGAGCTTTCAGGGCAGGTAGCTTCCTTGTGGGAGAAGGAGCCGGACGTTTGCCTTTTCGAAAAGAAGCTCTGCAGAGATCGAGCGCCGTGACTTGTACCGTGCCTGGGCAAGTACAGATGCCCAGTGCTGTTGTGCCAGTGGGTAAGCTGTACTGGGACAGTGAAGACGAGCAAGGTCTTTCAGGGCTGGCAGCTTCCTTGTGGGAGAAGGAGCCGGACGTTTGCCTTTTCGGAAAAGCGCTATGTCGAGAACGAGCACCGTGAGATGTGCTGTCTGTGGGGAAGCACAGATGCCCAGTGCTGATGTGCCTGTGGATAGGCTGCACGGGGAGGGTGAAGACCAGCAAGAGCTTTCAGCGCTGGCAGCTTCCTTGTGGGAGAAGGAGCCGGACGTATGCCTTTTCGGAAACGGGCTCTGCCGAGAACGTGCACCGTGAGATGTGCTGTCTGTGGGGAAGCACAGATGCCCAGTGCTGTTGTGCCAGTGGGTAAGCTGTACTGGGACGGTGAGGACCAGCAAGAGCTTTCAGGGCTGGCAGCTTCCTTGTGGGAGAAGGAGCTGGACGTTTGCCTTTTCGGAAAGGGGCTCTGCCGAGAACGAGCACCGTGAGATGTGCTGTCTGTGGGGAAGCACAGATGCCCAGTGCTGGTGTGCCTGTGGATAGGCTGCACGGGGACGGTGAGGACCAGCAAGAGCTTTCAGGGCTGGCAGCTTCCTTGTGGGAGAAGGAGCTGGACGTTTGCCTTTTCGGAAAGAAGCTCTGCCGAGAACGAGCACCGTGAGATGTGCTTTCTGTTCGAAAGCAGAGATGCCCAGTGCTGTTGTGCCTGCGGATAGGCTGCACGGGGACAGTGAAGACCAGCAAGGTCTTTCAGGGCTGGCAGCTTCCTTGTGGGAGAAGGAGCCGGATGTTTGCCTTTTCGGAAAGGCGCTATGTCGAGAATGAGCACCGTGACATGTGCTGTCTGTGGGAAAGCACAGACGCCAACTGCTGTTGTGCCTGTGGATAGGCTGCGCGGGGACAGTGAAGACGAGCAAGAGCTTTCAGAGCTGGCAGCTTCCTTGTGAGAGAAGGAGCCGGACGTTTGCCTTTTCGAAAAGAAGCTCTGCAGAGATCGAGCGCCGTGACTTGTACCGTGCCTGGGCAAGTACAGATGCCCAGTGCTGTTGTGCCAGTGGGTAAGCTGTACTGGGACAGTGAAGACCAGCAAGGTCTTTCAGGGCTGGCAGCTTCCTTGTGGGTGAAGGAGCCGGACGTTTGCCTTTTCGGAAAGGGGCTCTGCCGAGAACAAGCACCGTGACATGTGCTGTCTGTGGGGAAGCACAGATGCCCAGTGCTGTTGTGCCAGTGGGTAAGCTGTACTGGGACAGTGAAGACCAGCAAGAGCTTTCAGGGCTGGCAGCTTCCTTGTGGGAGAAGGAGCCGGACGTTTGCCTTTTCGGAAACGGGCTCTGCCGAGAACGAGCACCGTGAGATGTGCTGTCTGTGGGAAAGCACAGATCCCCAGTGCTGGTGTGCCTGCGGATAGGCTGCACGGGGACGGTGAGGACCAGCAAGAGCTTTCAGGACTGGCAGCTTCCTTGTGGGAGAAGGAGCCGGACGTTTGCCTTTTCGGAAACGGGCTCTGCCGAGAACGAGCACCGTGAGATGCGCTTTCTGTTCGAAAGCAGAGATGCCCAGTGCTGTTGTGCCTGTGGATAGGATGCACAGGGACAGTGAAGACCAGCAAGGTCTTTCAGGGCTGGCAGCTTCCTTGTGGGAGAAGGAGCCGGACGTTTGCCTTTTCGGAAAGGGGCTCTGCCGAGAACGAGCACCGTGAGATGTGCTGTCTGTGGGGAAGCACAGATCCCCAGTGCTGTTGTGCCAGTGGGTAAGCTGTACTGGGACAGTGAAGACGAGCAAGGTCTTTCAGGGCTGGCAGCTTCCTTGTGGGAGAAGGAGCCGGACGTTTGCCTTTTCGGAAAGGGGCTCTGCCGAGAACGAGCACCGTGAGATGCGCTTTCTGTTCGAAAGCACAGACGCCCACTGCTGTTGTGCCTGTGGATAGGCTGCGCGGGGACAGTGAAGACGAGCAAGAGCTTTCAGAGCTGGCAGCTTCCTTGTGAGAGAAGGAGCCGGACGTTTGCCTTTTCGAAAAGAAGCTCTGCAGAGATCGAGCGCCGTGACGTGTACCGTGCCTGGGCAAGTACAGATGCCCAGTGCTGTTGTGCCAGTGGGTAAGCTGTACTGGGACAGTGAAGACCAGCAAGAGCTTTCAGGGCTGGCAGCTTCCTTGTGGGAGAAGGAGCCGGACGTTCGCCTTTTCGGAAAGGGGCTCTGCCGAGAACGAGCACCGTGAGATGTGCTGTCTGTGGGAAAGCACAGACGCCCACTGCTGTTGTGCCTGCGGATAGGCTGCACGGGGACAGTGAAGAACAGCAAGAGCTTTCAGGGCAGGTAGCTTCCTTGTGGGAGAAGGAGCCGGACGTTTGCCTTTTCGGAAAGGGGCTCTGCAGAGATCGAGCGCCGTGAGATGTTCTGTCTGTGGGGAAGCACCGATCCCCAGTGCTGTTGTGCCTGCGGATAGGCTGCACGGGGACGGTGAGGACCAGCAAGAGCTTTCAGCGCTGGCAGCTTCCTTGTGGGAGAAGGAGCCGGACGTTTGCCTTTTCGGAAACGGTCTCTGCCGAGAACGAGTGCCGCGAGCTGTGCTGTCTGTGGGAAAGCACCGATCCCCAGTGCTGTTGTGCCTGCGGATAGGCTGCACGGGGAGGGTGAAGACCAGCAAGAGCTTTCAGGGCTGGCAGCTTCCTTGTGGGAGAAGGAGCCGGACGTTTGCCTTTTCGGAAACGGGCTCTGCCGAGAACAAGCACCGTGACATGTGCTGTCTGTGGGGAAGCACAGATGCCCAGTGCTGTTGTGCCTGTGGATAGGATGCACGGGGAGGGTGAAGACCAGCAAGAGCTTTCAGCGCTGGCAGCTTCCTTGTGGGAGAAGGAGCCGGACGTTTGCCTTTTCGGAAAGGGGCTCTGCCGAGAACGAGCACCGTGAGATGCGCTTTCTGTTCGAAAGCAGAGATGCCCAGTGCTGTTGTGCCTGTGGATAGGATGCACAGGGACAGTGAAGACCAGCAAGGTCTTTCAGGGCTGGCAGCTTCCTTGTGGGAGAAGGAGCCGGACGTTTGCCTTTTCGGAAAGGGGCTCTGCCGAGAACGAGCACCGTGAGATGTGCTGTCTGTGGGAAAGCACAGACGCCCAGTGCTGTTGTGCCTGCGGATAGGCTGCGCGGGGACAGTGAAGACGAGCAAGAGCTTTCAGATCTGGCAGCTTCCTTGTGAGAGCAGGAGCCGGACGTTTGCCTTTTCGAAAAGAAGCTCTGCAGAGATCGAGCGCCGTGACGTGTACCGTGCCTGGGCAAGTACAGATGCCCAGTGCTGTTGTGCCAGTGGGTAAGCTGTACTGGGACAGTGAAGACCAGCAAGGTCTTTCAGGGCTGGCAGCTTCCTTGTGGGAGAAGGAGCCGGACGTTTGCCTTTTCGGAAAGGCGCTATGTCGAGAACGAGCACCGTGAGATGTGCTGTCTGTGGGAAAGCACCGATCCCCAGTGCTGTTGTGCCTGCGGATAGGCTGCACGGGGACAGTGAAGACCAGCAAGGTCTTTCAGGGCTGGCAGCTTCCTTGTGGGAGAAGGAGCTGGACGTTTGTCTTTTCGGAAACGGTCTCTTCCGAGAACGAGTGCCGCGAGCTGTGCTGTCTGTGGGAAAGCACCGATCCCCAGTGCTGTTGTGCCTGCGGATAGGCTGCATGGGGACAGTGAAGACCAGCAAGGTCTTTCAGGGCTGGCAGCTTCCTTGTGGGAGAAGGAGCCGGACGTTTGCCTTTTCGGAAAGGGGCTCTGCCGAGAACGAGCACCGTGAGATGTGCTGTCTGTGGGGAAGCACAGATCCCCAGTGCTGTTGTGCCTGCGGATAGGCTGCACGGGGACGGTGAGGACCAGCAAGAGCTTTCAGCGCTGGCAGCTTCCTTGTGGGAGAAGGAGCTGGACGTTTGTCTTTTCGGAAACGGTCTCGGCCGAGAACGAGTGCCGCGAGCTGTGCTGTCTGTGGGAAAGCACCGATCCCCAGTGCTGTTGTGCCTGCGGATAGGCTGCGCGGGGACAGTGAAGACGAGTAAGAGCTTTCAGAGCTGGCAGCTTCCTTGTGAGAGAAGGTGCCGGATGTTTGCCTTTTCGAAAAGAAGCTCTGCAGAGATCGAGCGCCGTGACGTGTACCGTGCCTGGGCAAGTACAGATGCCCAGTGCTGTTGTGCCAGTGGGTAAGCTGTACTGGGACAGTGAAGACCAGCAAGAGCTTTCAGGGCTGGCAGCTTCCTTGTGGGAGAAGGAGCCGGACGTTTGCCTTTTCGGAAACGGGCTCTGCCGAGAACGAGCACCGTGAGATGTTCTGTCTGTGGGGAAGCACCGATCCCCAGTGCTGTTGTGCCTGCGGATAGGCTGCACGGGGACAGTGAAGACCAGCAAGGTCTTTCAGGGCTGGCAGCTTCCTTGTGGGAGAAGGAGCTGGACGTTTGTCTTTTCGGAAACGGTCTCTGCCGAGAACGAGTGCCGCGAGCTGTGCTGTCTGTGGGAAAGCACCGATCCCCAGTGCTGTTGTGCCTGCGGATAGGCTGCACGGGGACGGTGAAGACCAGCAAGGTCTTTCAGGGCTGGCAGCTTCCTTGTGGGAGAAGGAGCCGGACGTTTGCCTTTTCGGAAAGGGGCTCTGCCGAGAACGAGCACCGTGAGATGTGCTGTCTGTGGGGAAGCACAGATCCCCAGTGCTGTTGTGCCTGCGGATAGGCTGCACGGGGACGGTGAGGACCAGCAAGAGCTTTCAGCGCTGGCAGCTTCCTTGTGGGAGAAGGAGCCGGACGTTTGCCTTTTCGAAAAGAAGCTCTGCAGAGATCGAGCGCCGTGACGTGTACCGTGCCTGGGCAAGTACAGATGCCCAGTGCTGTTGTGCCAGTGGGTAAGCTGTACTGGGACAGTGAAGACCAGCAAGGTCTTTCAGGGCTGGCAGCTTCCTTGTGGGAGAAGGAGCCGGACGTTTGCCTTTTCGGAAAAGCGCTATGTCGAGAACGACCACCGTGAGATGTGCTGTCTGTGGGGAAGCACAGATGCCCAGTGCTGATGTGCCTGTGGATAGGCTGCACGGGGAGGGTGAAGACCAGCAAGAGCTTTCAGCGCTGGCAGCTTCCTTGTGGGAGAAGGAGCCGGACGTATGCCTTTTCGGAAACGGGCTCTGCCGAGAACGTGCACCGTGAGATGTGCTGTCTGTGGGGAAGCACAGATGCCCAGTGCTGTTGTGCCAGTGGGTAAGCTGTACTGGGACGGTGAGGACCAGCAAGAGCTTTCAGGGCTGGCAGCTTCCTTGTGGGAGAAGGAGCCGGACGTTTGCCTTTTCGGAAAGGGGCTCTGCCGAGAACGAGCACCGTGAGATGTGCTGTCTGTGGGGAAGCACAGATGCCCAGTGCTGTTGTGCCTGTGGATAGGCTGCACGGGGACGGTGAGGACCAGCAAGAGCTTTCAGGGCTGGCAGCTTCCTTGTGGGCGAAGGAGCTGGACGTTTGCCTTTTCGGAAAGGGGCTCTGCCGAGAACGAGCACCGTGAGATGCGCTTTCTGTTCGAAAGCAGAGATGCCCAGTGCTGTTGTTCCTGTGGATAGGATGCACAGGGACAGTGAAGACCAGCAAGGTCTTTCAGGGCTGGCAGCTTCCTTGTGGGAGAAGGAGCCGGACGTTTGCCTTTTTGGAAAAGCGCTATGTCGAGAACGAGCACCGTGAGATGTGCTGTCTGTGGGAAAGCACAGACGCCCACTGCTGTTGTGCCTGTGGATAGGCTGCGCGGGGACAGTGAAGACGAGTAAGAGCTTTCAGAGCTGGCAGCTTCCTTGTGAGAGAAGGAGCCGGACGTTTGCCTTTTCGAAAAGAAGCTCTGCAGAGATCGAGCGCCGTGACGTGTACCGTGCCTGGGCAAGTACAGATGCCCAGTGCTGTTGTGCCAGTGGGTAAGCTGTACTGGGACAGTGAAGACGAGCAAGGTCTTTCAGGGCTGGCAGCTTCCTTGTGGGAGAAGGAGCCGGACGTTTGCCTTTTCGGAAACGGGCTCTGCCGAGAACAAGCACCGTGACTTGTGCTGTCTGTGGGGAAGCACAGATGCCCAGTGCTGTTGTGCCAGTGGGTAAGCTGTACTGGGACAGTGAAGACCAGCAAGAGCTTTCAGGGCTGGCAGCTTCCTTGTGGGAGAAGGAGCCAGACGTTTGCCTTTTCGGAAAGGGGCTCTGCCGAGAACGAGCACCGTGAGATGTTCTGTCTGTGGGGAAGCACCGATCCCCAGTGCTGTTGTGCCTGCGGATAGGCTGCACGGGGACAGTGAAGACCAGCAAGGTCTTTCAGGGCTGGCAGCTTCCTTGTGGGAGAAGGAGATGGACGTTTGTCTTTTCGGAAACGGTCTCTGCCGAGAACGAGTGCCGCGAGCTGTGCTGTCTGTGGGAAAGCACCGATCCCCAGTGCTGTTGTGCCTGCGGATAGGCTGCACGGGGACAGTGAAGACCAGCAAGGTCTTTCAGGGCTGGCAGCTTCCTTGTGGGAGAAGGAGCCGGACGTTTGCCTTTTCGGAAAGGGGCTCTGCCGAGAACGAGCACCGTGACATGTGCTGTCTGTTCGAAAGCAGAGATGCCCAGTGCTGTTGTTCCTGTGGATAGGATGCACAGGGACAGTGAAGACCAGCAAGGTCTTTCAGGGCTGGCAGCTTCCTTGTGGGAGAAGGAGCCGGACGTTTGCCTTTTTGGAAAAGCGCTATGTCGAGAACGAGCACCGTGAGATGTGCTGTCTGTGGGAAAGCACAGACGCCCACTGCTGTTGTGCCTGTGGATAGGCTGCGCGGGGACAGTGAAGACGAGTAAGAGCTTTCAGAGCTGGCAGCTTCCTTGTGAGAGAAGGAGCCGGACGTCTGCCTTTTCGAAAAGAAGCTCTGCAGAGATCGAGCGCCGTGACGTGTACCGTGCCTGGGCAAGTACAGATGCCCAGTGCTGTTGTGCCTGCGGATAGGCTGCACGGGGACAGTGAAGACCAGCAAGGTCTTTCAGGGCTGGCAGCTTCCTTGTGGGAGAAGGAGCCGGACGTTTGCCTTTTCGGAAACGGGCTCTGCCGAGAACAAGCACCGTGACATGTGCTGTCTGTGGGGAAGCACAGATGCCCAGTGCTGTTGTGCCAGTGGGTAAGCTGTACTGGGACAGTGAAGACCAGCAAGAGCTTTCAGGGCTGGCAGCTTCCTTGTGGGAGAAGGAGCCAGACGTTTGCCTTTTCGGAAAGGGGCTCTGCCGAGAACGAGCACCGTGAGATGTTCTGTCTGTGGGGAAGCACCGATCCCCAGTGCTGTTGTGCCTGCGGATAGGCTGCACGGGGACAGTGAAGACCAGCAAGGTCTTTCAGGGCTGGCAGCTTCCTTGTGGGAGAAGGAGATGGACGTTTGTCTTTTCGGAAACGGTCTCTGCCGAGAACGAGTGCCGCGAGCTGTGCTGTCTGTGGGAAAGCACCGATCCCCAGTGCTGTTGTGCCTGCGGATAGGCTGCACGGGGACAGTGAAGACCAGCAAGGTCTTTCAGGGCTGGCAGCTTCCTTGTGGGAGAAGGAGCCGGACGTTTGCCTTTTCGGAAAGGGGCTCTGCCGAGAACGAGCACCGTGAGATGTTCTGTCTGTGGGGAAGCACAGATCCCCAGTGCTGTTGTGCCTGCGGATAGGCTGCACGGGGACGGTGAGGACCAGCAAGAGCTTTCAGCGCTGGCAGCTTCCTTGTGGGAGAAGGAGCCGGACGTTTGCCTTTTCGGAAACGGTCTCTGCTGAGAACGAGTGCCGCGAGCTGTGCTGTCTGTGGGAAAGCACCGATCCCCAGTGCTGTTGTGCCTGCGGATAGGCTGCACGGGGACAGTGAAGAACAGCAAGAGCTTTCAGGGCAGGTAGCTTCCTTGTGGGAGAAGGAGCCGGACGTTTGCCTTTTCGAAAAGAAGCTCTGCAGAGATCGAGCGCCGTGAAGTGTACCGTGCCTGGGCAAGTACAGATGCCCAGTGCTGTTGTGCCAGTGGGTAAGCTGTACTGGGACAGTGAAGACGAGCAAGGTCTTTCAGGGCTGGCAGCTTCCTTGTGGGAGAAGGAGCCAGACGTTTGCCTTTTCGGAAACGGGCTCTGCCGAGAACAAGCACCGTGACATGTGCTGTCTGTGGGAAAGCACAGATGCCCAGAGCTGTTGTGCCAGTGGGTAAGCTGTACTGGGACAGTGAAGACCAGCAAGAGCTTTCAGCGCTGGCAGCTTCTTTGTGGGAGAAGGAGCCGGACGTTTGCCTTTTCGGAAAGGGGCTCTGCCGAGAACGAGCACCGTGAGATGTTCTGTCTGTGGGGAAGCACAGATCCCCAGTGCTGTTGTGCCTGCGGATAGGCTGCATGGGGACAGTGAAGACGAGCAAGGCCTTTCAGGGCTGGCAGCTTCCTTGTGGGAGAAGGAGCTGGACGTTTGTCTTTTCGGAAACGGTCTCGGCCGAGAACGAGTGCCGCGAGCTGTGCTGTCTGTGGGAAAGCACCGATCCCCAGTGCTGTTGTGCCTGCGGATAGGCTGCACGGGGACAGTGAAGAACAGCAAGAGCTTTCAGGGCAGGTAGCTTCCTTGTGGGAGAAGGAGCCGGACGTTTGCCTTTTCGAAAAGAAGCTCTGCAGAGATCGAGCGCCGTGACTTGTACCGTGCCTGGGCAAGTACAGATGCCCAGTGCTGTTGTGCCAGTGGGTAAGCTGTACTGGGACAGTGAAGACGAGCAAGGTCTTTCAGGGCTGGCAGCTTCCTTGTGGGAGAAGGAGCCGGACGTTTGCCTTTTCGGAAAAGCGCTATGTCGAGAACGAGCACCGTGAGATGTGCTGTCTGTGGGGAAGCACAGATGCCCAGTGCTGATGTGCCTGTGGATAGGCTGCACGGGGAGGGTGAAGACCAGCAAGAGCTTTCAGCGCTGGCAGCTTCCTTGTGGGAGAAGGAGCCGGACGTATGCCTTTTCGGAAACGGGCTCTGCCGAGAACGTGCACCGTGACATGTGCTGTCTGTGGGGAAGCACAGATGCCCAGTGCTGTTGTGCCAGTGGGTAAGCTGTACTGGGACAGTGAAGACCAGCAAGAGCTTTCAGGGCTGGCAGCTTCCTTGTGGGAGAAGGAGCCGGACGTTTGCCTTTTCGGAAACGGGCTCTGCCGAGAACGAGCACCGTGAGATGTGCTGTCTGTGGGAAAGCACAGATCCCCAGTGCTGGTGTGCCTGCGGATAGGCTGCACGGGGACGGTGAGGACCAGCAAGAGCTTTCAGGACTGGCAGCTTCCTTGTGGGAGAAGGAGCCGGACGTTTGCCTTTTCGGAAACGGGCTCTGCCGAGAACGAGCACCGTGAGATGCGCTTTCTGTTCGAAAGCAGAGATGCCCAGTGCTGTTGTGCCTGTGGATAGGATGCACAGGGACAGTGAAGACCAGCAAGGTCTTTCAGGGCTGGCAGCTTCCTTGTGGGAGAAGGAGCCGGACGTTTGCCTTTTCGGAAAGGGGCTCTGCCGAGAACGAGCACCGTGAGATGTGCTGTCTGTGGGGAAGCACAGATCCCCAGTGCTGTTGTGCCAGTGGGTAAGCTGTACTGGGACAGTGAAGACGAGCAAGGTCTTTCAGGGCTGGCAGCTTCCTTGTGGGAGAAGGAGCCGGACGTTTGCCTTTTCGGAAAGGGGCTCTGCCGAGAACGAGCACCGTGAGATGCGCTTTCTGTTCGAAAGCACAGACGCCCACTGCTGTTGTGCCTGTGGATAGGCTGCGCGGGGACAGTGAAGACGAGCAAGAGCTTTCAGAGCTGGCAGCTTCCTTGTGAGAGAAGGAGCCGGACGTTTGCCTTTTCGAAAAGAAGCTCTGCAGAGATCGAGCGCCGTGACGTGTACCGTGCCTGGGCAAGTACAGATGCCCAGTGCTGTTGTGCCAGTGGGTAAGCTGTACTGGGACAGTGAAGACCAGCAAGGTCTTTCAGGGCTGGCAGCTTCCTTGTGGGAGAAGGAGCCGGACGTTCGCCTTTTCGGAAAGGGGCTCTGCCGAGAACGAGCACCGTGAGATGTGCTGTCTGTGGGAAAGCACAGACGCCCACTGCTGTTGTGCCTGCGGATAGGCTGCACGGGGACAGTGAAGAACAGCAAGAGCTTTCAGGGCAGGTAGCTTCCTTGTGGGAGAAGGAGCCGGACGTTTGCCTTTTCGGAAAGGGGCTCTGCAGAGATCGAGCGCCGTGAGATGTTCTGTCTGTGGGGAAGCACCGATCCCCAGTGCTGTTGTGCCTGCGGATAGGCTGCACGGGGACGGTGAGGACCAGCAAGAGCTTTCAGCGCTGGCAGCTTCCTTGTGGGAGAAGGAGCCGGACGTTTGCCTTTTCGGAAACGGTCTCTGCCGAGAACGAGTGCCGCGAGCTGTGCTGTCTGTGGGAAAGCACCGATCCCCAGTGCTGTTGTGCCTGCGGATAGGCTGCACGGGGAGGGTGAAGACCAGCAAGAGCTTTCAGGGCTGGCAGCTTCCTTGTGGGAGAAGGAGCCGGACGTTTGCCTTTTCGGAAACGGGCTCTGCCGAGAACAAGCACCGTGACATGTGCTGTCTGTGGGGAAGCACAGATGCCCAGTGCTGTTGTGCCTGTGGATAGGATGCACGGGGAGGGTGAAGACCAGCAAGAGCTTTCAGCGCTGGCAGCTTCCTTGTGGGAGAAGGAGCCGGACGTTTGCCTTTTCGGAAAGGGGCTCTGCCGAGAACGAGCACCGTGAGATGCGCTTTCTGTTCGAAAGCAGAGATGCCCAGTGCTGTTGTGCCTGTGGATAGGATGCACAGGGACAGTGAAGACCAGCAAGGTCTTTCAGGGCTGGCAGCTTCCTTGTGGGAGAAGGAGCCGGACGTTTGCCTTTTCGGAAAGGGGCTCTGCCGAGAACGAGCACCGTGAGATGTGCTGTCTGTGGGAAAGCACAGACGCCCAGTGCTGTTGTGCCTGCGGATAGGCTGCGCGGGGACAGTGAAGACGAGCAAGAGCTTTCAGATCTGGCAGCTTCCTTGTGAGAGCAGGAGCCGGACGTTTGCCTTTTCGAAAAGAAGCTCTGCAGAGATCGAGCGCCGTGACGTGTACCGTGCCTGGGCAAGTACAGATGCCCAGTGCTGTTGTGCCAGTGGGTAAGCTGTACTGGGACAGTGAAGACCAGCAAGGTCTTTCAGGGCTGGCAGCTTCCTTGTGGGAGAAGGAGCCGGACGTTTGCCTTTTCGGAAAGGCGCTATGTCGAGAACGAGCACCGTGAGATGTGCTGTCTGTGGGAAAGCACCGATCCCCAGTGCTGTTGTGCCTGCGGATAGGCTGCACGGGGACAGTGAAGACCAGCAAGGTCTTTCAGGGCTGGCAGCTTCCTTGTGGGAGAAGGAGCTGGACGTTTGTCTTTTCGGAAACGGTCTCTTCCGAGAACGAGTGCCGCGAGCTGTGCTGTCTGTGGGAAAGCACCGATCCCCAGTGCTGTTGTGCCTGCGGATAGGCTGCATGGGGACAGTGAAGACCAGCAAGGTCTTTCAGGGCTGGCAGCTTCCTTGTGGGAGAAGGAGCCGGACGTTTGCCTTTTCGGAAAGGGGCTCTGCCGAGAACGAGCACCGTGAGATGTGCTGTCTGTGGGGAAGCACAGATCCCCAGTGCTGTTGTGCCTGCGGATAGGCTGCACGGGGACGGTGAGGACCAGCAAGAGCTTTCAGCGCTGGCAGCTTCCTTGTGGGAGAAGGAGCTGGACGTTTGTCTTTTCGGAAACGGTCTCGGCCGAGAACGAGTGCCGCGAGCTGTGCTGTCTGTGGGAAAGCACCGATCCCCAGTGCTGTTGTGCCTGCGGATAGGCTGCACGGGGACGGTGAAGACCAGCAAGGTCTTTCAGGGCTGGCAGCTTCCTTGTGGGAGAAGGAGCCGGACGTTTGCCTTTTCGGAAAGGGGCTCTGCCGAGAACGAGCACCGTGAGATGTGCTGTCTGTGGGGAAGCACAGATCCCCAGTGCTGTTGTGCCTGCGGATAGGCTGCACGGGGACGGTGAGGACCAGCAAGAGCTTTCAGCGCTGGCAGCTTCCTTGTGGGAGAAGGAGCCGGACGTTTGCCTTTTCGAAAAGAAGCTCTGCAGAGATCGAGCGCCGTGACGTGTACCGTGCCTGGGCAAGTACAGATGCCCAGTGCTGTTGTGCCAGTGGGTAAGCTGTACTGGGACAGTGAAGACCAGCAAGGTCTTTCAGGGCTGGCAGCTTCCTTGTGGGAGAAGGAGCCGGACGTTTGCCTTTTCGGAAAAGCGCTATGTCGAGAACGACCACCGTGAGATGTGCTGTCTGTGGGGAAGCACAGATGCCCAGTGCTGATGTGCCTGTGGATAGGCTGCACGGGGAGGGTGAAGACCAGCAAGAGCTTTCAGCGCTGGCAGCTTCCTTGTGGGAGAAGGAGCCGGACGTATGCCTTTTCGGAAACGGGCTCTGCCGAGAACGTGCACCGTGAGATGTGCTGTCTGTGGGGAAGCACAGATGCCCAGTGCTGTTGTGCCAGTGGGTAAGCTGTACTGGGACGGTGAGGACCAGCAAGAGCTTTCAGGGCTGGCAGCTTCCTTGTGGGAGAAGGAGCCGGACGTTTGCCTTTTCGGAAAGGGGCTCTGCCGAGAACGAGCACCGTGAGATGTGCTGTCTGTGGGGAAGCACAGATGCCCAGTGCTGTTGTGCCTGTGGATAGGCTGCACGGGGACGGTGAGGACCAGCAAGAGCTTTCAGGGCTGGCAGCTTCCTTGTGGGCGAAGGAGCTGGACGTTTGCCTTTTCGGAAAGGGGCTCTGCCGAGAACGAGCACCGTGAGATGCGCTTTCTGTTCGAAAGCAGAGATGCCCAGTGCTGTTGTTCCTGTGGATAGGATGCACAGGGACAGTGAAGACCAGCAAGGTCTTTCAGGGCTGGCAGCTTCCTTGTGGGAGAAGGAGCCGGACGTTTGTCTTTTTGGAAAAGCGCTATGTCGAGAACGAGCACCGTGAGATGTGCTGTCTGTGGGAAAGCACAGACGCCCACTGCTGTTGTGCCTGTGGATAGGCTGCGCGGGGACAGTGAAGACGAGTAAGAGCTTTCAGAGCTGGCAGCTTCCTTGTGAGAGAAGGAGCCGGACGTTTGCCTTTTCGAAAAGAAGCTCTGCAGAGATCGAGCGCCGTGACGTGTACCGTGCCTGGGCAAGTACAGATGCCCAGTGCTGTTGTGCCAGTGGGTAAGCTGTACTGGGACAGTGAAGACGAGCAAGGTCTTTCAGGGCTGGCAGCTTCCTTGTGGGAGAAGGAGCCGGACGTTTGCCTTTTCGGAAACGGGCTCTGCCGAGAACAAGCACCGTGACTTGTGCTGTCTGTGGGGAAGCACAGATGCCCAGTGCTGTTGTGCCAGTGGGTAAGCTGTACTGGGACAGTGAAGACCAGCAAGAGCTTTCAGGGCTGGCAGCTTCCTTGTGGGAGAAGGAGCCAGACGTTTGCCTTTTCGGAAAGGGGCTCTGCCGAGAACGAGCACCGTGAGATGTTCTGTCTGTGGGGAAGCACCGATCCCCAGTGCTGTTGTGCCTGCGGATAGGCTGCACGGGGACAGTGAAGACCAGCAAGGTCTTTCAGGGCTGGCAGCTTCCTTGTGGGAGAAGGAGATGGACGTTTGTCTTTTCGGAAACGGTCTCTGCCGAGAACGAGTGCCGCGAGCTGTGCTGTCTGTGGGAAAGCACCGATCCCCAGTGCTGTTGTGCCTGCGGATAGGCTGCACGGGGACAGTGAAGACCAGCAAGGTCTTTCAGGGCTGGCAGCTTCCTTGTGGGAGAAGGAGCCGGACGTTTGCCTTTTCGGAAAGGGGCTCTGCCGAGAACGAGCACCGTGAGATGTTCTGTCTGTGGGGAAGCACAGATCCCCAGTGCTGTTGTGCCTGCGGATAGGCTGCACGGGGACAGTGAGGACGAGCAAGGTCTTTCAGGGCTGGCAGCTTCCTTGTGGGAGAAGGAGCCGGACGTTTGCCTTTTCGAAAAGAAGCTCTGCAGAGATCGAGCGCCGTGACGTGTACCGTGCCTGGGCAAGTACAGATGCCCAGTGCTGTTGTGCCAGTGGGTAAGCTGTACTGGGACAGTGAAGACCAGCAAGGTCTTTCAGGGCTGGCAGCTTCCTTGTGGGAGAAGGAGCCGGACGTTTGCCTTTTCGGAAAAGCGCTATGTCGAGAACGACCACCGTGAGATGTGCTGTCTGTGGGGAAGCACAGATGCCCAGTGCTGATGTGCCTGTGGATAGGCTGCACGGGGAGGGTGAAGACCAGCAAGAGCTTTCAGCGCTGGCAGCTTCCTTGTGGGAGAAGGAGCCGGACGTATGCCTTTTCGGAAACGGGCTCTGCCGAGAACGTGCACCGTGAGATGTGCTGTCTGTGGGGAAGCACAGATGCCCAGTGCTGTTGTGCCAGTGGGTAAGCTGTACTGGGACGGTGAGGACCAGCAAGAGCTTTCAGGGCTGGCAGCTTCCTTGTGGGAGAAGGAGCCGGACGTTTGCCTTTTCGGAAAGGGGCTCTGCCGAGAACGAGCACCGTGAGATGTGCTGTCTGTGGGGAAGCACAGATGCCCAGTGCTGGTGTGCCTGTGGATAGGCTGCACGGGGACGGTGAGGACCAGCAAGAGCTTTCAGGGCTGGCAGCTTCCTTGTGGGAGAAGGAGCTGGACGTTTGCCTTTTCGGAAAGGGGCTCTGCCGAGAACGAGCACCGTGAGATGTGCTTTCTGTTCGAAAGCAGAGATGCCCAGTGCTGTTGTGCCTGCGGATAGGCTGCACGGGGACAGTGAAGACCAGCAAGGTCTTTCAGGGCTGGCAGCTTCCTTGTGGGAGAAGGAGCCGGATGTTTGCCTTTTCGGAAAGGCGCTATGTCGAGAACGAGCACCGTGACATGTGCTGTCTGTGGGAAAGCACAGACGCCAACTGCTGTTGTGCCTGTGGATAGGCTGCGCGGGGACAGTGAAGACGAGCAAGAGCTTTCAGAGCTGGCAGCTTCCTTGTAAGAGAAGGAGCCGGACGTTTGCCTTTTCGACAAGAAGCTCTGCAGAGATCGAGCGCCGTGACTTGTACCGTGCCTGGGCAAGTACAGATGCCCAGTGCTGTTGTGCCAGTGGGTAAGCTGTACTGGGACAGTGAAGACCAGCAAGAGCTTTCAGGGCTGGCAGCTTCCTTGTGGGAGAAGGAGCCGGACGTTTGCCTTTTCGGAAACGGGCTCTGCCGAGAACGAGCACCGTGAGATGTGCTGTCTGTGGGGAAGCAGAGATGCCCAGTGCTGTTGTGCCTGCGGATAGGCTGCACGGGGACGGTGAGGACCAGCAAGAGCTTTCAGGGCTGGCAGCTTCCTTGTGGGAGAAGGAGCCGGACGTTTGCCTTTTCGGAAAGGGGCTCTGCCGAGAACGAGCACCGTGAGATGCGCTTTCTGTTCGAAAGCAGAGATGCCCAGTGCTGTTGTGCCTGTGGATAGGATGCACAGGGACAGTGAAGACCAGCAAGGTCTTTCAGGGCTGGCAGCTTCCTTGTGGGAGAAGGAGCCGGACGTTTGCCTTTTCGGAAACGGGCTCTGCCGAGAACGAGCACCGTGAGATGTGCTGTCTGTGGGAAAGCACAGACGCCCACTGCTGTTGTGCCTGCGGATAGGCTGCACGGGGACGGTGAGGACCAGGAAGAGCTTTCAGCGCTGGCAGCTTCCTTGTGGGAGAAGGAGCCGGACGTTTGTCTTTTCGGAAACGGTCTCTGCCGAGAACGAGTGCCGCGAGCTGTGCTGTCTGTGGGAAAGCACCGATCCCCAGTGCTGTTGTGCCTGCGGATAGGCTGCACGGGGACAGTGAAGAACAGCAAGAGCTTTCAGGGCAGGTAGCTTCCTTGTGGGAGAAGGAGCCGGACGTTTGCCTTTTCGAAAAGAAGCTCTGCAGAGATCGAGCGCCGTGACTTGTACCGTGCCTGGGCAAGTACAGATGCCCAGTGCTGTTGTGCCAGTGGGTAAGCTGTACTGGGACAGTGAAGACCAGCAAGGTCTTTCAGGGCTGGCAGCTTCCTTGTGGGAGAAGGAGCCGGACGTTTGCCTTTTCGGAAAAGCGCTATGTCGAGAACGACCACCGTGAGATGTGCTGTCTGTGGGAAAGCACAGACGCCCACTGCTGTTGTGCCTGTGGATAGGCTGCGCGGGGACAGTGAAGACCAGCAAGGTCTTTCAGGGCTGGCAGCTTCCTTGTGGGAGAAGGAGCCGGACGTTTGCCTTTTCGGAAAGGCGCTATGTCGAGAACGAGCACCGTGAGATGTGCTGTCTGTGGGAAAGCACAGACGCCCACTGCTGTTGTGCCTGTGGATAGGCTGCGCGGGGACAGTGAAGACGAGCAAGAGCTTTCAGAGCTGGCAGCTTCCTTGTGAGAGAAGGAGCCGGACGTTTGCCTTTTCGAAAAGAAGCTCTGCAGAGATCGAGCGCCGTGACGTGTACCGTGCCTGGGCAAGTACAGATGCCCAGTGCTGTTGTGCCAGTGGGTAAGCTGTACTGGGACAGTGAAGACCAGCAAGAGCTTTCAGGGCTGGCAGCTTCCTTGTGGGAGAAGGAGCCGGACGTTTGCCTTTTCGGAAAGGGGCTCTGCCGAGAACGAGCACCGTGAGATGTGCTGTCTGTGGGGAAGCACAGATCCCCAGTGCTGTTGTGCCTGCGGATAGGCTGCACGGGGACGGTGAGGACCAGCAAGAGCTTTCAGCGCTGGCAGCTTCCTTGTGGGAGAAGGAGCTGGACGTTTGTCTTTTCGGAAACGGTCTCGGCCGAGAACGAGTGCCGCGAGATGTGCTGTCTGTGGGGAAGCACCGATCCCCAGTGCTGTTGTGCCTGCGGATAGGCTGCACGGGGACAGTGAAGAACAGCAAGAGCTTTCAGGGCAGGTAGCTTCCTTGTGGGAGAAGGAGCCGGACGTTTCCCTTCTCGAAAAGAAGCTCTGCAGAGATCGAGCGCCGTGACTTGTACCGTGCCTGGGCAAGTACAGATGCCCAGTGCTGTTGTGCCAGTGGGTAAGCTGTACTGGGACAGTGAAGACCAGCAAGGTATTTCAGGGCTGGCAGCTTCCTTGTGGGAGAAGGAGCCGGACGTTTGCCTTTTCGGAAACCGGCTCTGCCGAGAACGAGCACCGTGAGATGTGCTGTCTGTGGGGAAGCACAGATGCCCAGTGCTGATGTGCCTGTGGATAGGCTGCACGGGGAGGGTGAGGACCAGCAAGAGCTTTCAGGGCTGGCACCTTCCTTGTGGGAGAAGGAGCCGGACGTTTGCCTTTTCGGAAAGGGGCTCTGCCGAGAACGAGCACCGTGAGATGTGCTTTCTGTTCGAAAGCAGAGATGCCCAGTGCTGTTGTGCCTGTGGATAGGATGCACAGGGACAGTGAAGACCAGCAAGGTCTTTCAGGGCTGGCAGCTTCCTTGTGGGAGAAGGAGCCGGATGTTTGCCTTTTCGGAAAGGCGCTATGTCGAGAACGAGCACCGTGAGATGTGCTGTCTGTGGGAAAGCACAGACGCCCACTGCTGTTGTGCCTGTGGATAGGCTGCGCGGGGACAGTGAAGACGAGCAAGAGCTTTCAGAGCTGGCAGCTTCCTTGTGAGAGAAGGAGCCGGACGTTTGCCTTTTCGAAAAGAAGCTCTGCAGAGATCGAGCGCCGTGACGTGTACCGTGCCTGGGCAAGTACAGATGCCCAGTGCTGTTGTGCCAGTGGGTAAGCTGTACTGGGACAGTGAAGACCAGCAAGAGCTTTCAGGGCTGGCAGCTTCCTTGTGGGAGAAGGAGCCGGACGTTTGCCTTTTCGGAAACGGGCTCTGCCGAGAACGAGCACCGTGAGATGTGCTGTCTGTGGGGAAGCAGAGATGCCCAGTGCTGTTGTGCCTGCGGATAGGCTGCACGGGGACGGTGAGGACCAGCAAGAGCTTTCAGGGCTGGCAGCTTCCTTGTGGGAGAAGGAGCCGGACGTTTGCCTTTTCGGAAAGGGGCTCTGCCGAGAACGAGCACCGTGAGATGTGCTGTCTGTGGGAAAGCACAGACGCCCACTGCTGTTGTGCCTGCGGATAGGCTGCACGGGGACGGTGAGGACCAGGAAGAGCTTTCAGCGCTGGCAGCTTTCTTGTGGGAGAAGGAGGTGGACGTTTGTCTTTTCGGAAATGGTCTCTGCCGAGAACGAGTGCCGCGAGCTGTGCTGTCTGTGGGAAAGCACCGATCCCCAGTGCTGTTGTGCCTGCGGATAGGCTGCACGGGGACAGTGAAGAACAGCAAGAGCTTTCAGGGCAGGTAGCTTTCTTGTGGGAGAAGGAGCCGGACGTTTGCCTTTTCGAAAAGAAGCTCTGCAGAGATCGAGCGCCGTGACTTGTACCGTGCCTGGGCAAGTACAGATGCCCAGTGCTGTTGTGCCAGTGGGTAAGCTGTACTGGGACAGTGAAGACCAGCAAGGTATTTCAGGGCTGGCAGCTTCCTTGTGGGAGAAGGAGCCGGATGTTTGCCTTTTCGGAAATGGGCTCTGCCGAGAACGAGCACCGTGAGATGTGCTGTCTGTGGGGAAGCACAGATGCCCACTGCTGTTGTGCCTGTGGATAGGCTGCACGGGGAGGGTGAAGACCAGCAAGAGCTTTCAGCGCTGGCAGCTTCTTTGTGGGAGAAGGAGCCGGACGTATGCCTTTTCGGAAAGGGTCTCTGCCGAGAACGAGCACCGTGAGATGTGCTGTCTGTGGGGAAGCACAGATGCCCAGTGCTGTTGTGCCTGTGGATAAGATGCACAGGGACAGTGAAGACCAGCAAGGTCTTTCAGGGCTGGCAGCTTCCTTGTGGGAGAAGGAGCCGGACGTTTGCCTTTTCGGAAAGGCGCTATGTCGAGAACGAGCACCGTGAGATGTGCTGTCTGTGGGAAAGCACAGACGCCCACTGCTGTTGTGCCTGTGGATAGGCTGCGCGGGGACAGTGAAGACGAGCAAGAGCTTTCAGAGCTGGCAGCTTCCTTGTGAGAGAAGGAGCCGGACGTTTGCCTTTTCGAAAAGAAGCTCTGCAGAGATCGAGCGCCGTGACGTGTACCGTGCCTGGGCAAGTACAGATGCCCAGTGCTGTTGTGCCAGTGGGTAAGCTGTACTGGGACAGTGAAGACCAGCAAGGTCTTTCAGGGCTGGCAGCTTCCTTGTGGGAGAAGGAGCCGGACGTTCGCCTTTTCGGAAAGGGGCTCTGCCGAGAACGAGCACCGTGAGATGTGCTGTCTGTGGGAAAGCACAGACGCCCACTGCTGTTGTGCCTGCGGATAGGCTGCACGGGGACAGTGAAGAACAGCAAGAGCTTTCAGGGCAGGTAGCTTCCTTGTGGGAGAAGGAGCCGGACGTTTGCCTTTTCGGAAAGGGGCTCTGCAGAGATCGAGCGCCGTGAGATGTTCTGTCTGTGGGGAAGCACCGATCCCCAGTGCTGTTGTGCCTGCGGATAGGCTGCACGGGGACGGTGAGGACCAGCAAGAGCTTTCAGCGCTGGCAGCTTCCTTGTGGGAGAAGGAGGTGGACGTTTGTCTTTTCGGAAACGGTCTCTGCCGAGAACGAGTGCCGCGAGCTGTGCTGTCTGTGGGAAAGCACCGATCCCCAGTGCTGTTTTGCCTGCGGATAGGCTGCACGGGGACAGTGAAGAACAGCAAGAGCTTTCAGGGCAGGTAGCTTCCTTGTGGGAGAAGGAGCCGGACGTTTGCCTTTTCGAAAAGAAGCTCTGCAGAGATCGAGCGCCGTGACTTGTACCGTGCCTGGGCAAGTACAGATGCCCAGTGCTGTTGTGCCAGTGGGTAAGCTGTAGTGGGACAGTGAAGACCAGCAAGGTATTTCAGGGCTGGCAGCTTCCTTGTGGGAGAAGGAGCCGGACGTTTGCCTTTTCGGAAATGGGCTCTGCCGAGAACGAGCACCGTGAGATGTGCTGTCTGTGGGGAAGCACAGATGCCCAGTGCTGTTGTGCCTGTGGATAAGATGCACAGGGACAGTGAAGACCAGCAAGGTCTTTCAGGGCAGGTAGCTTCCTTGTGGGAGAAGGAGCCGGACGTTTGCCTTTTCGGAAAGGCGCTATGTCGAGAACGAGCACCGTGAGATGTGCTGTCTGTGGGAAAGCACAGACGCCCACTGCTGTTGTGCCTGTGGATAGGCTGCGCGGGGACAGTGAAGACGAGCAAGAGCTTTCAGAGCTGGCAGCTTCCTTGTGAGAGAAGGAGCCGGACGTTTGCCTTTTCGAAAAGAAGCTCTGCAGAGATCGAGCGCCGTGACGTGTACCGTGCCTGGGCAAGTACAGATGCCCAGTGCTGTTGTGCCAGTGGGTAAGCTGTACTGGGACAGTGAAGACCAGCAAGAGCTTTCAGGGCTGGCAGCTTCCTTGTGGGAGAAGGAGCCGGACGTTTGCCTTTTCGAAAACAAGCTCTGCAGAGATCGAGCGCCGTGAGATGTGCTGTCTGTGGGGAAGCGCAGATGCCCAGTGCTGTTGTGCCTGCGGATAGGCTGCACGGGGACGGTGAGGACCAGCAAGAGCTTTCAGCGCTGGCAGCTTCCTTGTGGGAGAAGGAGCTGGACTTTTGTCTTTTCGGAAACGGTCTCGGCCGAGAACGAGTGCCGCGAGATGTGCTGTCTGTGGGGAAGCACCTATCCCCAGTGCTGTTGTGCCTGCGGATAGGCTGCACGGGGACAGTGAAGAACAGCAAGAGCTTTCAGGGCAGGTAGCTTCCTTGTGGGAGAAGGAGCCGGACGTTTGCCTTTTCGAAAAGAAGCTCTGCAGAGATCGAGCGCCGTGACTTGTACCGTGCCTGGGCAAGTACAGATGCCCAGTGCTGTTGTGCCAGTGGGTAAGCTGTACTGGGACAGTGAAGACCAGCAAGGTCTTTCAGGGCTGGCAGCTTCCTTGTGGGAGAAGGAGCCGGACGTTTGCCTTTTCGGAAACCGGCTCTGCCGAGAACGAGCACCGTGAGATGTGCTGTCTGTGGGGAAGCACAGATGCCCAGTGCTGATGTGCCTGTGGATAGGCTGCACGGGGAGGGTGAAGACCAGCAAGAGCTTTCAGGGCTGGCAGCTTCCTTGTGGGAGAAGGAGCCGGACGTATGCCTTTTCGGAAACGGGCTCTGCCGAGAACGTGCACCGTGAGATGTGCTGTCTGTGGGGAAGCACAGATGCCCAGTGCTGTAGTGCCAGTGGGTAAGCTGTACTGGGACGGTGAGGACCAGCAAGAGCTTTCAGGGCTGGCAGCTTCCTTGTGGGAGAAGGAGCCGGACGTTTGCCTTTTCGGAAAGGGGCTCTGCCGAGAACGAGCACCGTGAGATGTGCTGTCTGTGGGGAAGCACAGATGCCCAGTGCTGGTGTGCCTGAGGATAGGCTGCACGGGGACGGTGAGGACCAGCAAGAGCTTTCAGGGCAGGTAGCTTCCTTGTGGGAGAAGGAGCCGGACGTTTGCCTTTTCGAAAAGAAGCTCTGCAGAGATCGAGCGCCGTGACGTGTACCGTGCCTGGGCAAGTACAGATGCCCAGTGCTGTTGTGCCAGTGGGTAAGCTGTACTGGGACAGTGAAGACCAGCAAGAGCTTTCAGGGCTGGCAGCTTCCTTGTGGGAGAAGGAGCCGGACGTTTGCCTTTTCGGAAACGGGATGTGCCGAGAACGAGCACCGTGAGATGTGCTGTCTGTGGGGAAGCACCGATCCCCAGTGCTGTTGTGCCTGCGGATAGGCTGCACGGGGACAGTGAAGAACAGCAAGAGCTTTCAGGGCAGGTAGTTTCCTTGTGGGAGAAGGAGCCGGACGTTTGCCTTTTCGAAAAGAAGCTCTGCAGAGATCGAGCGCCGTGACGTGTACCGTGCCTGGGCAAGTACAGATGCCCAGTGCTGTTGTGCCAGTGGGTAAGCTGTACTGGGACAGTGAAGACCAGCAAGAGCTTTCAGGGCTGGCAGCTTCCTTGTGGGAGAAGGAGCCGGACGTTTGCCTTTTCGGAAACGGGCTCTGCTGAGAATGAGCACCGTGAGATGTGCTGTCTGTGGGGAAGCACAGATCCCCAGTGCTGTTGTGCCTGCGGATAGGCTGCACGGGGACGGTGAAGACCAGCAAGAGCTTTCAGGGCTGGCAGCTTCCTTGTGGGAGAAGGAGCCGGACGTTTGCCTTTTCGGAAACGGGCTCTGCCGAGAACGTGCACCGTGAGATGTGCTGTCTGTGGGGAAGCACAGATGCCCAGTGCTGTTTTGCCAGTGGGTAAGCTGTACTGGGACAGTGAAGACCAGCAAGAGCTTTCAGGGCTGGCAGCTTCCTTGTGGGAGAAGGAGCCGGACGTTTGCCTTTTCGGAAACGGGCTCTGCCGAGAACGAGCACCGTGAGATGTGCTGTCTGTGGGGAAGCACAGATGCCCAGTGCTGTTGTGCCTGCGGATAGGCTGCACGGGGACGGTGAGGACCAGCAAGAGCTTTCAGGGCAGGTACCTTCCTTGTGGGAGAAGGAGCCGGACGTTTGCCTTTTCGAAAAGAAGCTCTGCAGAGATCGAGCGCCGTGACGTGTACCGTGCCTGGGCAAGTACAGATGCCCAGTGCTGTTGTGCCAGTGGGTAAGCTGTACTGGGACAGTGAAGACGAGCAAGGTCTTTCAGGGCTGGCAGCTTCCTTGTGGGAGAAGGAGCCGGACGTTTGCCTTTTCGGAAACGGGCTCTGCCGAGAACGAGCACCGTGAGATGTGCTGTCTGTGGGGAAGCACAGATGCCCAGTGCTGTTGTGCCTGCGGATAGGCTGCACGGGGACGGTGAGGACCAGCAAGAGCTTTCAGGGCAGGTACCTTCCTTGTGGGAGAAGGAGCCGGACGTTTGCCTTTTCGAAAAGGGGCTCTGCCGAGAACGAGCACCATGAGATGCGCTTTCTGTTCGAAAGCAGAGATGCCCAGTGCTGTTGTGCCTGTGGATAGGATGCACAGGGACAGTGAAGACCAGCAAGGTCTTTCAGGGCTGGCAGCTTCCTTGTGGGAGAAGGAGCCGGACGTTTGCCTTTTCGGAAAGGCGCTATGTCGAGAACGAGCACCGTGAGATGTGCTGTCTGTGGGAAAGCACAGACGCCCACTGCTGTTGTGCCTGTGGATAGGCTGCGCGGGGACAGTGAAGACGAGCAAGAGCTTTCAGAGCTGGCAGCTTCCTTGTGAGAGAAGGAGCCGGACGTTTGCCTTTTCGAAAAGAAGCTCTGCAGAGATCGAGCGCCGTGACGTGTACCGTGCCTGGGCAAGTACAGATGCCCAGTGCTGTTGTGCCAGTGGGTAAGCTGTACTGGGACAGTGAAGACGAGCAAGGTCTTTCAGGGCTGGCAGCTTCCTTGTGGGAGAAGGAGCCGGACGTTTGCCTTTTCGGAAACGGGCTCTGCCGAGAACAAGCACCTTGAGATGTGCTGTCTGTGGGAAAGCACAGATGCCCAGTGCTGTTGTGCCAGTGGGTAAGCTGTACTGGGACAGTGAAGACCAGCAAGAGCTTTCAGGGCTGGCAGCTTCCTTGTGGGAGAAGGAGCCGGACGTTTGCCTTTTCGGAAAGGGGCTCTGCCGAGAACGAGCACCGTGAGATGTGCTGTCTGTGGGAAAGCACCGATCCCCAGTGCTGTTGTGCCTGCGGATAGGCTGCACGGGGACAGTGAAGACCAGCAAGAGCTTTCAGGGCTGGCAGCTTCCTTGTGGGAGAAGGAGCTGGACGTTTGTCTTTTCGGAAACGGGCTCTGCCGAGAACGAGTGCCGTGAGCTGTGCTGTCTGTGGGAAAGCACCGATCCCCAGTGCTGTTGTGCCTGCGGATAGGCTGCACGGGGACAGTGAAGACCAGCAAGGTCTTTCAGGGCTGGCAGCTTCCTTGTGGGAGAAGGAGCCGGACGTTTGCCTTTTCGGAAAGGGGCTCTGCCGAGAACGAGCACCGTGAGATGTTCTGTCTGTGGGGAAGCACAGATCCCCAGTGCTGTTGTGCCTGCGGATAGGCTGCACGGGGACGGTGAGGACCAGCAAGAGCTTTCAGCGCTGGCAGCTTCCTTGTGGGAGAAGGAGCTGGACGTTTGTCTTTTCGGAAACGGTCTCTGCCGAGAACGAGTGCCGCGAGCTGTGCTGTCTGTGGGAAAGCACCGATCCCCAGTGCTGTTGTGCCTGCGGATAGGCTGCACGGGGACAGTGAAGAACAGCAAGAGCTTTCAGGGCAGGTAGCTTCCTTGTGGGAGAAGGAGCCGGACGTTTGCCTTTTCGAAAAGAAGCTCTGCAGAGATCGAGCGCCGTGACGTGTACCGTGCCTGGGCAAGTACAGATGCCCAGTGCTGTTGTGCCAGTGGGTAAGCTGTACTGGGACAGTGAAGACGACCAAGGTCTTTCAGGGCAGGTAGCTTCCTTGTGGGAGAAGGAGCCGGACGTTTGCCTTTTCGAAAAGAAGCTCTGCAGAGATCGAGCGCCGTGACGTGTACCGTGCCTGGGCAAGTACAGATGCCCAGTGCTGTTGTGCCAGTGGGTAAGCTGTACTGGGACAGTGAAGACCAGCAAGGTATTTCAGGGCTGGCAGCTTCCTTGTGGGAGAAGGAGCCGGACGTTTGCCTTTTCGGAAACGGGCTCTGCCGAGAACGAGCACCGTGAGATGTGCTGTCTGTGGGGAAGCACAGATGCCCAGTGCTGATGTGCCTGTGGATAGGCTGCACGGGGACGGTGAAGACCAGCAAGAGCTTTCAGCGCTGGCAGCTTCCTTGTGGGAGAAGGAGCCGGACGTATGCCTTTTCGGAAACGGGATGTGCCGAGAACAAGCACCGTGACATGTGCTGTCTGTGGGGAAGCACAGATGCCCAGTGCTGTTGTGCCTGTGGATAGGCTGCACGGGGACGGTGAGGACCAGCAAGAGCTTTCAGGGCTGGCAGCTTCCTTGTGGGAGAAGGAGCCGGACGTATGCCTTTCCGGAAACGGGCTCTGCCGAGAACGAGCACCGTGAGATGTGCTGTCTGTGGGGAAGCACAGATCCCCAGTGCTGTTGTGCCTGCGGATAGGCTGCACGGGGACGGTGAGGACCAGCAAGAGCTTTCAGCGCTGGCAGCTTCCTTGTGGGAGAAGGAGCCGGACGTTTGCCTTTTCGGAAACGGGCTCTGCCGAGAACGAGCACCGTGAGATGTGCTGTCTGTGGGGAAGCACAGATGCCCAGTGCTGTTGTGCCTGCGGATAGGCTGCACGGGGACGGTGAGGACCAGCAAGAGCTTTCAGGGCAGGTACCTTCCTTGTGGGAGAAGGAGCCGGACGTTTGCCTTTTCGAAAAGAAGCTCTGCAGAGATCGAGCGCCGTGACGTGTACCGTGCCTGGGCAAGTACAGATGCCCAGTGCTGTTGTGCCAGTGGGTAAGCTGTACTGGGACGGTGAGGACCAGCAAGAGCTTTCAGGGCTGGCAGCTTCCTTGTGGGAGAAGGAGCCGGACGTTTGCCTTTTCGGAAACGGGCTCTGCCGAGAACGAGCACCGTGAGATGTGCTGTCTGTGGGGAAGCACCGATCCCCAGTGCTGTTGTGCCTGCGGATAGGCTGCACGGGGACAGTGAAGAACAGCAAGAGCTTTCAGGGCAGGTAGCTTCCTTGTGGGAGAAGGAGCCGGACGTTTGCCTTTTCGAAAAGAAGCTCTGCAGAGATCGAGCGCCGTGACGTGTACCGTGCCTGGGCAAGTACAGATGCCCAGTGCTGTTGCGCCAGTGGGTAAGCTGTACTGGGACGGTGAGGACCAGCAAGGTCTTTCAGCGCTGGCAGCTTCCTTGTGGGAGAAGGAGCCGGACGTTTGCCTTTTCGGAAACGGGCTCTGCCGAGAACGAGCACCGTGAGATGTGCTGTCTGTGGGGAAGCACCGATCCCCAGTGCTGTTGTGCCTGCGGATAGGCTGCACGGGGACAGTGAAGAACAGCAAGAGCTTTCAGGGCAGGTAGCTTCCTTGTGGGAGAAGGAGCCGGACGTTTGCCTTTTCGAAAAGAAGCTCTGCAGAGATCGAGCGCCGTGACGTGTACCGTGCCTGGGCAAGTACAGATGCCCAGTGCTGTTGTGCCAGTGGGTAAGCTGTACTGGGACAGTGAAGACCAGCAAGAGCTTTCAGGGCTGGCAGCTTCCTTGTGGGAGAAGGAGCCGGACGTTTGCCTTTTCGGAAACGGGCTCTGCCGAGAACGAGCACCGTGAGATGTGCTGTCTGTGGGGAAGCACAGATCCCCAGTGCTGTTGTGCCTGCGGATAGGCTGCACGGGGACGGTGAGGACCAGCAAGAGCTTTCAGGGCTGGCAGCTTCCTTGTGGGAGAAGGAGCCGGACGTTTGCCTTTTCGGAAACGGGCTCTGCCGAGAACGAGCACCGTGAGATGTGCTGTCTGTGGGGAAGCACAGATCCCCAGTGCTGTTGTGCCTGCGGATAGGCTGCACGGGGACGGTGAGGACCAGCAAGAGCTTTCAGGGCAGGTACCTTCCTTGTGGGAGAAGGAGCCGGACGTTTGCCTTTTCGAAAAGGGGCTCTGCCGAGAACGAGCACCATGAGATGCGCTTTCTGTTCGAAAGCAGAGATGCCCAGTGCTGTTGTGCCTGTGGATAGGATGCACAGGGACAGTGAAGACCAGCAAGGTCTTTCAGGGCTGGCAGCTTCCTTGTGGGAGAAGGAGCCGGACGTTTGCCTTTTCGGAAACGGGCTATGTCGAGAACGAGCACCGTGAGATGTGCTGTCTGTGGGGAAGCACAGATGCCCAGTGCTGTTGTGCCTGCGGATAGGCTGCACGGGGACGGTGAGGATCAGCAAGAGCTTTCAGGGCAGGTAGCTTCCTTGTGGGAGAAGGAGCCGGACGTTTGCCTTTTCGAAAAGAAGCTCTGCAGAGATCGAGCGCCGTGACGTGTACCGTGCCTGGGCAAGTACAGATGCCCAGTGCTGTTGCGCCAGTGGGTAAGCTGTACTGGGACGGTGAGGACCAGCAAGGTCTTTCAGCGCTGGCAGCTTCCTTGTGGGAGAAGGAGCCGGACGTTTGCCTTTTCGGAAACGGGCTCTGCCGAGAACGAGCACCGTGAGATGTGCTGTCTGTGGGGAAGCACCGATCCCCAGTGCTGTTGTGCCTGCGGATAGGCTGCACGGGGACAGTGAAGACCAGCAAGAGCTTTCAGGGCTGGCAGCTTCCTTGTGGGAGAAGGAGCCGGACGTATGCCTTTCCGGAAACGGGCTCTGCCGAGAACGTGCACCGTGAGATGTGCTGTCTGTGGGGAAGCACAGATCCCCAGTGCTGTTTTGCCAGTGGGTAAGCTGTACTGGGACAGTGAAGACCAGCAAGAGCTTTCAGGGCTGGCAGCTTCCTTGTGGGAGAAGGAGCCGGACGTTTGCCTTTTCGGAAACGGGCTCTGCCGAGAACGAGCACCGTGAGATGTGCTGTCTGTGGGGAAGCACAGATACCCAGTGCTGTTGTGCCTGCGGATAGGCTGCACGGGGACGGTGAGGACCAGCAAGAACTTTCAGGGCAGGTACCTTCCTTGTGGGAGAAGGAGCCGGACGTTTGCCTTTTCGAAAAGGGGCTCTGCCGAGAACGAGCACCATGAGATGCGCTTTCTGTTCGAAAGCAGAGATGCCCAGTGCTGTTGTGCCTGTGGATAGGATGCACAGGGACAGTGAAGACCAGCAAGGTCTTTCAGGGCTGGCAGCTTCCTTGTGGGAGAAGGAGCCGGACGTTTGCCTTTTCGGAAAGGGGCTCTGCCGAGAACGAGCACCGTGAGATGTGCTGTCTGTGGGGAAGCACAGATGCCCAGTGCTGTTGTGCCTGCGGATAGGCTGCACGGGGACGGTGAGGACCAGCAAGAGCTTTCAGGGCAGGTAGCTTCCTTGTGGGAGAAGGAGCCGGACGTTTGCCTTTTCGAAAAGAAGCTCTGCAGAGATCGAGCGCCGTGACGTGTACCGTGCCTGGGCAAGTACAGATGCCCAGTGCTGTTGTGCCAGTGGGTAAGCTGTACTGGGACCGTGAAGACCAGCAAGAGCTTTCAGGGCTGGCAGCTTCCTTGTGGGAGAAGGAGCTGGACGTTTGTCTTTTCGGAAACGGGCTCTGCCGAGAACGAGTGCCGTGAGCTGTGCTGTCTGTGGGAAAGCACCGATCCCCAGTGCTGTTGTGCCTGCGGATAGGCTGCACGGGGACAGTGAAGACCAGCAAGGTCTTTCAGGGCTGGCAGCTTCCTTGTGGGAGAAGGAGCCGGACGTTTGCCTTTTCGGAAAGGGGCTCTGCCGAGAACGAGCACCGTGAGATGTTCTGTCTGTGGGGAAGCACAGATCCCCAGTGCTGTTGTGCCTGCGGATAGGCTGCACGGGGACGGTGAGGACCAGCAAGAGCTTTCAGCACTGGCAGCTTCCTTGTGGGAGAAGGAGCTGGACGTTTGTCTTTTCGGAAACGGTCTCTGCCGAGAACGAGTGCCGCGAGCTGTGCTGTCTGTGGGAAAGCACCGATCCCCAGTGCTGTTGTGCCTGCGGATAGGCTGCACGGGGACAGTGAAGAACAGCAAGAGCTTTCAGGGCAGGTACCTTCCTTGTGGGAGAAGGAGCCGTACGTTTGCCTTTTCGAAAAGAAGCTCTGCAGAGATCGAGCGCCGTGACGTGTACCGTGCCTGGGCAAGTACAGATGCCCAGTGCTGTTGTGCCAGTGGGTAAGCTGTACTGGGACAGTGAAGACGAGCAAGGTCTTTCAGGGCTGGCAGCTTCCTTGTGGGAGAAGGAGCCGGACGTTTGCCTTTTCGGAAACGGGCTCTGCCGAGAACAAGCACCGTGACATGTGCTGTCTGTGGGAAAGCACAGATGCCCAGTGCTGTTGTGCCAGTGGGTAAGCTGTACTGGGACAGTGAAGACCAGCAAGAGCTTTCAGGGCTGGCAGCTTCCTTGTGGGAGAAGGAGCCGGACGTTTGCCTTTTCGGAAAGGGGCTCTGCCGAGAACGAGCACCGTGAGATGTGCTGTCTGTGGGGAAGCACAGATCCCCAGTGCTGTTGTGCCTGCGGATAGGCTGCACGGGGACGGTGAGGTCCAGGAAGAACTTTCAGCGCTGGCAGCTTCCTTGTGGGAGAAGGAGCTGGACGTTTGTCTTTTCGGAAACGGTCTCTGCCGAGAACGAGTGCCGCGAGCTGTGCTGTCTGTGGGAAAGCACCGATCCCCAGTGCTGTTGTGCCTGCGGATAGGCTGCACGGGGACAGTGAAGAACAGCAAGAGCTTTCAGGGCAGGTAGCTTCCTTGTGGGAGAAGGAGCCGGACGTTTGCCTTTTCGGAAAGGGGCTCTGCCGAGAACGAGCACCGTGACTTGTACCGTGCCTGGGCAAGTACAGATGCCCAGTGCTGTTGTGCCAGTGGGTAAGCTGTACTGGGACAGTGAAGACCAGCAAGGTCTTTCAGGGCTGGCAGCTTCCTTGTGGGAGAAGGAGCCGGACGTTTGCCTTTTCGGAAACGGGCTCTGCCGAGAACGAGCACTGTGAGATGTGCTGTCTGTGGGGAAGCACAGATGCCCAGTGCTGATGTGCCTGTGGATAGGCTGCACGGGGACGGTGAAGACCAGCAAGAGCTTTCAGGGCTGGCAGCTTCCTTGTGGGAGAAGGAGCCGGACGTATGCCTTTTCGGAAACGGGCTCTGCCGAGAACGAGCACCGTGAGATGTTCTGTCTGTGGGGAAGCACCGATCCCCAGTGCTGTTGTGCCTGCGGATAGGCTGCACGGGGACAGTGAAGAACAGCAAGAGCTTTCAGGGCAGGTAGCTTCCTTGTGGGAGAAGGAGCCGGACGTTTGCCTTTTCGAAAAGAAGCTCTGCAGAGATCGAGCGCCGTGACGTGTACCGTGCCTGGGCAAGTACAGATGCCCAGTGCTGTTGTGCCAGTGGGTAAGCTGTACTGGGACAGTGAAGACCAGCAAGAGCTTTCAGGGCTGGCAGCTTCCTTGTGGGAGAAGGAGCCGGACGTTTGCCTTTTCGGAAACGGGCTCTGCCGAGAACGAGCACCGTGAGATGTGCTGTCTGTGGGGAAGCACAGATACCCAGTGCTGTTGTGCCTGCGGATAGGCTGCACGGGGACGGTGAAGACCAGCAAGAGCTTTCAGGGCTGGCAGCTTCCTTGTGGGAGAAGGAGCCGGACGTTTGCCTTTCCGGAAACGGGCTCTGCCGAGAACGTGCACCGTGAGATGTGCTGTCTGTGGGGAAGCACAGATCCCCAGTGCTGTTTTGCCAGTGGGTAAGCTGTACTGGGACAGTGAAGACCAGCAAGAGCTTTCAGGGCTGGCAGCTTCCTTGTGGGAGAAGGAGCCGGACGTTTGCCTTTTCGGAAACGGGCTCTGCCGAGAACGAGCACCGTGAGATGTGCTGTCTGTGGGGAAGCACAGATCCCCAGTGCTGTTGTGCCTGCGGATAGGCTGCACGGGGACGGTGAGGACCAGCAAGAGCTTTCAGGGCAGGTACCTTCCTTGTGGGAGAAGGAGCCGGACGTTTGCCTTTTCGAAAAGGGGCTCTGCCGAGAACGAGCACCATGAGATGCGCTTTCTGTTCGAAAGCAGAGATGCCCAGTGCTGTTGTGCCTGTGGATAGGATGCACAGGGACAGTGAAGACCAGCAAGGTCTTTCAGGGCAGGTAGCTTCCTTGTGGGAGAAGGAGCCGGACGTTTGCCTTTTCGAAAAGAAGCTCTGCAGAGATCGAGCGCCGTGACGTGTACCGTGCCTGGGCAAGTACAGATGCCCAGTGCTGTTGCGCCAGTGGGTAAGCTGTACTGGGACGGTGAGGACCAGCAAGGTCTTTCAGCGCTGGCAGCTTCCTTGTGGGAGAAGGAGCCGGACGTTTGCCTTTTCGGAAACGGGCTCTGCCGAGAACGAGCACCGTGAGATGTGCTGTCTGTGGGGAAGCACCGATCCCCAGTGCTGTTGTGCCTGCGGATAGGCTGCACGGGGACAGTGAAGAACAGCAAGAGCTTTCAGGGCAGGTAGCTTCCTTGTGGGAGAAGGAGCCGGACGTTTGCCTTTTCGAAAAGAAGCTCTGCAGAGATCGAGCGCCGTGACGTGTACCGTGCCTGGGCAAGTACAGATGCCCAGTGCTGTTGTGCCAGTGGGTAAGCTGTACTGGGACAGTGAAGACCAGCAAGAGCTTTCAGGGCTGGCAGCTTCCTTGTGGGAGAAGGAGCCGGACGTTTGCCTTTTCGGAAACGGGCTCTGCCGAGAACGAGCACCGTGAGATGTGCTGTCTGTGGGGAAGCACAGATACCCAGTGCTGTTGTGCCTGCGGATAGGCTGCACGGGGACGGTGAAGACCAGCAAGAGCTTTCAGGGCTGGCAGCTTCCTTGTGGGAGAAGGAGCCGGACGTATGCCTTTCCGGAAACGGGCTCTGCCGAGAACGTGCACCGTGAGATGTGCTGTCTGTGGGGAAGCACAGATGCCCAGTGCTGTTTTGCCAGTGGGTAAGCTGTACTGGGACAGTGAAGACCAGCAAGAGCTTTCAGGGCTGGCAGCTTCCTTGTGGGAGAAGGAGCCGGACGTTTGCCTTTTCGGAAACGGGCTCTGCCGAGAACGAGCACCGTGAGATGTGCTGTCTGTGGGGAAGCACAGATCCCCAGTGCTGTTGTGCCTGCGGATAGGCTGCACGGGGACGGTGAGGACCAGCAAGAGCTTTCAGGGCAGGTACCTTCCTTGTGGGAGAAGGAGCCGGACGTTTGCCTTTTCGAAAAGGGGCTCTGCCGAGAACGAGCACCATGAGATGCGCTTTCTGTTCGAAAGCAGAGATGCCCAGTGCTGTTGTGCCTGTGGATAGGATGCACAGGGACAGTGAAGACCAGCAAGGTCTTTCAGGGCTGGCAGCTTCCTTGTGGGAGAAGGAGCCGGACGTTTGCCTTTTCGGAAACGGGCTATGTCGAGAACGAGCACCGTGAGATGTGCTGTCTGTGGGGAAGCACAGATGCCCAGTGCTGTTGTGCCTGCGGATAGGCTGCACGGGGACGGTGAGGACCAGCAAGAGCTTTCAGGGCAGGTACCTTCCTTGTGGGAGAAGGAGCCGGACGTTTGCCTTTTCGAAAAGAAGCTCTGCAGAGATCGAGCGCCGTGACGTGTACCGTGCCTGGGCAAGTACAGATGCCCAGTGCTGTTGTGCCAGTGGGTAAGCTGTACTGGGACAGTGAAGACCAGCAAGAGCTTTCAGGGCTGGCAGCTTCCTTGTGGGAGAAGGAGCTGGACGTTTGTCTTTTCGGAAACGGGCTCTGCCGAGAACGAGTGCCGTGAGCTGTGCTGTCTGTGGGAAAGCACCGATCCCCAGTGCTGTTGTGCCTGCGGATAGGCTGCACGGGGACAGTGAAGACCAGCAAGGTCTTTCAGGGCTGGCAGCTTCCTTGTGGGAGAAGGAGCCGGACGTTTGCCTTTTCGGAAAGGCGCTATGTCGAGAACGACCACCGTGAGATGTGCTGTCTGTGGGGAAGCACAGATGCCCAGTGCTGTTGTGCCTGCGGATAGGCTGCACGGGGACGGTGAGGACCAGCAAGAGCTTTCAGGGCTGGCAGCTTCCTTGTGGGAGAAGGAGCCGGACGTTTGCCTTTTCGGAAACGGGCTCTGCCGAGAACGAGCACCGTGAGATGTGCTGTCTGTGGGGAAGCACCGATCCCCAGTGCTGTTGTGCCTGCGGATAGGCTGCACGGGGACAGTGAAGACCAGCAAGGTCTTTCAGGGCTGGCAGCTTCCTTGTGGGAGAAGGAGCTGGACGTTTGTCTTTTCGGAAACGGTCTCTGCCGAGAACGAGTGCCGCGAGCTGTGCTGTCTGTGGGGAAGCACCGATCCCCAGTGCTGTTGTGCCTGCGGATAGGCTGCACGGGGACAGTGAAGAACAGCAAGAGCTTTCAGGGCAGGTAGCTTCCTTGTGGGAGAAGGAGCCGGACGTTTGCCTTTTCGAAAAGAAGCTCTGCAGAGATCGAGCGCCGTGACTTGTACCGTGCCTGGGCAAGTACAGATGCCCAGTGCTGTTGTGCCAGTGGGTAAGCTGTACTGGGACAGTGAAGACCAGCAAGGTCTTTCAGGGCTGGCAGCTTCCTTGTGGGAGAAGGAGCCGGACGTTTGCCTTTTCGGAAAGGGGCTCTGCCGAGAACGAGCACCGTGAGATGTGCTGTCTGTGGGGAAGCACAGATCCCCAGTGCTGTTGTGCCAGTGGGTAAGCTGTACTGGGACAGTGAAGACGAGCAAGGTCTTTCAGGGCTGGCAGCTTCCTTGTGGGAGAAGGAGCCGGACGTATGCCTTTTCGGAAACGGGATGTGCCGAGAACAAGCACCGTGACATGTGCTGTCTGTGGGGAAGCACAGATGCCCAGTGCTGTTGTGCCTGTGGATAGGCTGCACGGGGACGGTGAAGACCAGCAAGAGCTTTCAGGGCTGGCAGCTTCCTTGTGGGAGAAGGAGCCGGACGTATGCCTTTCCGGAAACGGGCTCTGCCGAGAATGAGCACCGTGAGATGTGCTGTCTGTGGGGAAGCACCGATCCCCAGTGCTGTTGTGCCTGCGGATAGGCTGCACGGGGACGGTGAGGACCAGCAAGAGCTTTCAGCGCTGGCAGCTTCCTTGTGGGAGAAGGAGCCGGACGTTTGCCTTTTCGGAAAGGGGCTCTGCCGAGAACGAGCACCGTGAGATGTTCTGTCTGTGGGGAAGCACAGATCCCCAGTGCTGTTGTGCCTGCGGATAGGCTGCACGGGGACGGTGAGGACCAGCAAGAGCTTTCAGGGCTGGCAGCTTCCTTGTGGGAGAAGGAGCTGGACGTTTGTCTTTTCGGAAACGGTCTCTGCCGAGAACGAGTGCCGCGAGCTGTGCTGTCTGTGGGAAAGCACCGATCCCCAGTGCTGTTGTGCCTGCGGATAGGCTGCACGGGGACAGTGAAGAACAGCAAGAGCTTTCAGGGCAGGTAGCTTCCTTGTGGGAGAAGGAGCCGGACGTTTGCCTTTTCGAAAAGAAGCTCTGCAGAGATCGAGCGCCGTGACGTGTACCGTGCCTGGGCAAGTACAGATGCCCAGTGCTGTTGTGCCAGTGGGTAAGCTGTACTGGGACAGTGAACACGAGCAAGGTCTTTCAGGGCTGGCAGCTTCCTTGTGGGAGAAGGAGCCAGACGTTTGCCTTTTCGGAAACGGGCTCTGCCGAGAACAAGCACCGTGACATGTGCTGTCTGTGGGAAAGCAAGATGCCCAGTGCTGTTGTGCCAGTGGGTAAGCTGTACTGGGACAGTGAAGACCAGCAAGAGCTTTCAGGGCTGGCAGCTTCCTTGTGGGAGAAGGAGCCGGACGTTTGCCTTTTCGGAAAGGGGCTCTGCCGAGAACGAGCACCGTGAGATGTTCTGTCTGTGGGGAAGCACAGATCCCCAGTGCTGTTGTGCCTGCGGATAGGCTGCATGGGGACGGTGAGGACCAGGAAGAGCTTTCAGCGCTGGCAGCTTCCTTGTGGGAGAAGGAGCTGGACGTTTGTCTTTTCGGAAACGGTCTCTGCCGAGAACGAGTGCCGCGAGCTGTGCTGTCTGTGGGAAAGCACCGATCCCCAGTGCTGTTGTGCCTGCGGATAGGCTGCACGGGGACAGTGAAGAACAGCAAGAGCTTTCAGGGCAGGTAGCTTCCTTGTGGGAGAAGGAGCCGGACGTTTGCCTTTTCGGAAAGGGGCTCTGCCGAGAACGAGCACCGTGACTTGTACCGTGCCTGGGCAAGTACAGATGCCCAGTGCTGTTGTGCCAGTGGGTAAGCTGTACTGGGACAGTGAAGACCAGCAAGGTATTTCAGGGCTGGCAGCTTCCTTGTGGGAGAAGGAGCCGGACGTTTGCCTTTTCGGAAATGGGCTCTGCCGAGAACGAGCACCGTGAGATGTGCTGTCTGTGGGGAAGCACAGATGCCCAGTGCTGATGTGCCTGTGGATAGGCTGCACGGGGAGGGTGAAGACCAGCAAGAGCTTTCAGCGCTGGCAGCTTCCTTGTGGGAGTAGGAGCCGGACGTATGCCTTTTCGGAAAGGGGCTCTGCCGAGAACGAGCACCGTGAGATGCGCTTTCTGTTCGAAAGCAGAGATGCCCAGTGCTGTTGTGCCTGTGGATAGGATGCACAGGGACAGTGAAGACCAGCAAGGTCTTTCAGGGCTGGCAGCTTCCTTGTGGGAGAAGGAGCCGGACGTTTGCCTTTTCGGAAAGGCGCTATGTCGAGAACGAGCACCGTGAGATGTGCTGTCTGTGGGAAAACACAGATCCCCAGTGCTGGTGTGCCTGCGGATAGGCTGCACGGGGACGGTGAGGACGAGCAAGAGCTTTCAGGGCTGGCAGCTTCCTTGTGGGAGAAGGAGCCGGACGTTTGCCTTTTCGGAAAGGGGCTCTGCCGAGAACGAGCACCGTGAGACGCGCTTTCTCTTCGAAAGCAGAGATGCCCAGTGCTGTTGTGCCTGTGGATAGGATGCACAGGGACAGTGAAGACCAGCAAGAGCTTTCAGGGCTGGCAGCTTCCTTGTGGGAGAAGGAGCCGGACGTTTGCCTTTTCGGAAAGGCGCTATGTCGAGAACGAGCACCGTGAGATGTGCTGTCTGTGGGAAAGCACAGACGCCCACTGCTGTTGTTCCTGTGGATAGGCTGCGCGGGGACAGTGAAGACGAGCAAGAGCTTTCAGAGCTGGCAGCTTCCTTGTGAGAGAAGGAGCCGGACGTTTGCCTTTTCGAAAAGAAGCTCTGCAGAGATCGAGCGCCGTGACGTGTACCGTGCCTGGGCAAGTACAGATGCCCAGTGCTGTTGTGCCAGTGGGTAAGCTGTACTGGGACAGTGAAGACCAACAAGAGCTTTCAGCGCTGGCAGCTTCCTTGTGGGAGAAGGAGCCGGACGTTTGCCTTTTCGGAAACGGGCTCTGCCGAGAACGAGCACCGTGAGATGTGCTGTCTGTGGGGAAGCACAGATCCCCAGTGCTTTTGTGCCTGCGGATAGGCTGCACGGGGACGGTGAGGACCAGCAAGAGCTTTCAGGGCAGGTACCTTCCTTGTGGGAGAAGGAGCCGGACGTTTGCCTTTTCGAAAAGTAGCTCTGCAGAGATCGAGCGCCGTGACGTGTACCGTGCCTGGGCAAGTACAGATGCCCAGTGCTGTTGTGCCAGTGGGTAAGCTGTACTGGGACAGTGAAGACGAGCAAGGTCTTTCAGGGCTGGCAGCTTCCTTGTGGGAGAAGGAGCCGGACGTTTGCCTTTTCGGAAACGGGCTCTGCCGAGAACGAGCACCGTGAGATGTGCTGTCTGTGGGGAAGCACAGATCCCCAGTGCTGTTGTGCCTGCGGATAGGCTGCACGGGGACGGTGAGGACCAGCAAGAGCTTTCAGGGCAGGTAGCTTCCTTGTGGTAGAAGGAGCCGGACGTTTGCCTTTTCGAAAAGGGGCTCTGCCGAGAACGAGCACCGTGAGATGCGCTTTCTGTTCGAAGGCAGAGATGCCCAGTGCTGTTGTGCCTGTGGATAGGCTGCACAGGGACAGTGAAGACCAGCAAGGTCTTTCAGCGCTGGCAGCTTCCTTGTGGGAGAAGGAGCCGGACGTTTGCCTTTTGGGAAAGGCGCTATGTCGAGAACGAGCACCGTGAGATGTTCTGTCTGTGGGGAAGCACAGATCCCTAGTGCTGTTGTGCCTGTGGATAGGCTGCACGGGGACGGTGAGGACCAGCAAGAGCTTTCAGGGCTGGCAGCTTCCTTGTGGGAGAAGGAGCCGGACGTTTGTCTTTTCGGAAACGGTCTCTGCCGAGAACGAGTGCCGCGAGCTGTGCTGTCTGTGGGAAAGCACCGATCCCCAGTGCTGTTGTGCCTGCGGATAGGCTGCACGGGGACAGTGAAGAACAGCAAGAGCTTTCAGGGCAGGTAGCTTCCTTGTGGGAGAAGGAGCCGGACGTTTGCCTTTTCGGAAAGGCGCTATGTCGAGAACGAGCACCGTGAGATGCGCTTTCTGTTCGAAAGCAGAGATGCCCAGTGCTGTTGTGCCTGTGGATAGGATGCACAGGGACAGTGAAGACCAGCAAGAGCTTTCAGGGCTGGCAGCTTCCTTGTGTGAGAAGGAGCCGGACGTTTGTCTTTTCGGAAACGGTCTCTGCCGAGAACGAGTGCCGCGAGCTGTGCTGTCTGTGGGAAAGCACCGATCCCCAGTGCTGTTGTGCCTGCGGATAGGCTGCACGGGGACAGTGAAGAACAGCAAGAGCTTTCAGGGCAGGTAGCTTCCTTGTGGGAGAAGGAGCGGGAAGTTTGCCTTTTCGGAAAGGCGCTATGTCGAGAACGAGCACCGTGAGATGCGCTTTCTGTTCGAAAGCAGAGATGCCCAGTGCTGTTGTGCCTGTGGATAGGATGCACAGGGACAGTGAAGACCAGCAAGAGCTTTCAGGGCTGGCAGCTTCCTTGTGTGAGAAGGAGCCGGACGTTTGTCTTTTCGGAAACGGTCTCTGCCGAGAACGAGTGCCGCAAGCTGTGCTGTCTGTGGGAAAGCACAGATACCCAGTGCTGTTTTGCCTGCGGATAGGCTGCACGGGGACGGTGAGGACCAGCAAGGTCTTTCAGGGCTGGCAGCTTCCTTGTGGGAGAAGGAGCCGGACGTTTGCCTTTTCGAAAAGAAGCTCTGCAGAGATCGAGCGCCGTGACGTGTACCGTGCCTGGGCAAGTACAGATGCCCAGTGCTGTTGTGCCAGTGGGTAAGCTGTACTGGGACAGTGAAGACCAGCAAGAGCTTTCAGGGCTGGCAGGTTCCTTGTGGGAGAAGGAGCCGGATGTTTGCCTTTTCGAAAAGAAGCTCTGCAGAGATCGAGCGCCGTGACGTGTACCGTGCCTGGGCAAGTACATATGCCCAGTGCTGTTGTGCCAGTGGGTAAGCTGTACTGGGACAGTGAAGACCAGCAAGGTCTTTCAGGGCTGGCAGCTTCCTTGTGGGAGAAGGAGCCGGACGTTTGCCTTTTCGGAAACGGGCTCTGCCGAAAACGAGCACCGTGAGATGTGCTGTCTGTGGGGAAGCACAGATCCCCAGTGCTGTTGTGCCTGCGGATAGGCTGCACGGGGACGGTGAGGACCAGCAAGAGCTTTCAGGGCTGGCAGCTTCCTTGTGGGAGAAGGAGCCGGACGTTTGCCTTTTCGGAAAGGGGCTCTGCCGAGAACGAGCACCGTGAGATGTGCTGTCTGTGGGGAAGCACAGATGCCCAGTGCTGTTGTGCCTGCGGATAGGCTGCACGGGGACGGTGAGGACCAGCAAGAGCTTTCAGGGCAGGTACCTTCCTTGTGGGAGAAGGAGCCGGACGTTTGCCTTTTCGAAAAGAAGCTCTGCAGAGATCGAGCGCCGTGACGTGTACCGTGCCTGGGCAAGTACAGATGCCCAGTGCTGTTGTGCCAGTGGGTAAGCTGTACTGGGACAGTGAAGACCAGCAAGGTCTTTCAGGGCTGGCAGCTTCCTTGTGGGAGAAGGAGCCGGACGTTTGCCGTTTCGGAAAGGCGCTATGTCGAGAACGAGCACCGTGAGATGTGCTGTCTGTGGGAAAGCACAGATGCCCACTGCTGTTGTGCCTGTGGATAGGCTGCGCGGGGACAGTGAAGACGAGCAAGAGCTTTCAGAGCTGGCAGCTTCCTTGTGAGAGAAGGAGCCGGACGTTTGCCTTTTCGAAAAGAAGCTCTGCAGAGATCGAGCGCCGTGACGTGTACCGTGCCTGGGCAAGTACAGATGCCCAGTGCTGTTGTGCCAGTGGGTAAGCTGTACTGGGACAGTGAAGACCAGCAAGAGCTTTCAGGGCTGGCAGCTTCCTTGTGGGAGAAGGAGCCGGACGTTTGCCTTTTCGGAAACGGGCTCTGCCGAGAACAAGCACCGTGACATGTGCTGTCTGTGGGAAAGCACAGATGCCCAGTGCTGTTGTGCCAGTGGGTAAGCTGTACTGGGACAGTGAAGACCAGCAAGAGCTTTCAGGGCTGGCAGCTTCCTTGTGGGAGAAGGAGCCGGACGTTTGCCTTTTCGGAAACGGGCTCTGCCGAGAACAAGCACCGTGACATGTGCTGTCTGTGGGAAAGCACAGATGCCCAGTGCTGTTGTGCCAGTGGGTAAGCTGTACTGGGACAGTGAAGACCAGCAAGAGCTTTCAGGGCTGGCAGCTTCCTTGTGGGAGAAGGAGCCGGACGTTTGCCTTTTCGGAAAGGGGCTCTGCCGAGAACGAGCACCGTGAGATGTTCTGTCTGTGGGGAAGCACCGATCCCCAGTGCTGTTGTGCCTGCGGATAGGCTGCACGGGGACGGTGAGGACCAGCAAGAGCTTTCAGGGCTGGCAGCTTCCTTGTGGGAGAAGGAGCTGGACGTTTGTCTTTTCGGAAACGGTCTCTTCCGAGAACGAGTGCCGCGAGCTGTGCTGTCTGTGGGAAAGCACCGATCCCCAGTGCTGTTGTGCCTGCGGATAGGCTGCACGGGGACAGTGAAGAACAGCAAGAGCTTTCAGGGCAGGTAGCTTCCTTGTGGGAGAAGGAGCCGGACGTTTGCCTTTTCGAAAAGAAGCTCTGCAGAGATCGAGCGCCGTGACGTGTACCGTGCCTGGGCAAGTACAGATGCCCAGTGCTGTTGTGCCAGTGGGTAAGCTGTACTGGGACAGTGAAGACCAGCAAGGTCTTTCAGGGCTGGCAGCTTCCTTGTGGGAGAAGGAGCCGGACGTTTGCCTTTTCGGAAAGGCGCTATGTCGAGAACGAGCACCGTGAGATGTGCTGTCTGTGGGAAAGCACAGACGCCCACTGCTGTTGTGCCTGTGGATAGGCTGCGCGGGGACAGTGAAGACGAGCAAGAGCTTTCAGAGCTGGCAGCTTCCTTGTGAGAGAAGGAGCCGGACGTTTGCCTTTTCGAAAAGAAGCTCTGCAGAGATCGAGCGCCGTGACGTGTACCGTGCCTGGGCAAGTACAGATGCCCAGTGCTGTTGTGCCAGTGGGTAAGCTGTACTGGGACAGTGAAGACGAGCAAGGTCTTTCAGGGCTGGCAGCTTCCTTGTGGGAGAAGGAGCCGGACGTTTGCCTTTTCGGAAACGGGCTCTGCCGAGAATGAGCACCGTGAGATGTGCTGTCTGTGGGAAAGCACAGACGCCCACTGCTGTTGTGCCTGTGGATAGGCTGCGCGGGGACAGTGAAGACGAGCAAGAGCTTTCAGAGCTGGCAGCTTCCTTGTGAGAGAAGGAGCCGGACGTTTGCCTTTTCGAAAAGAAGCTCTGCAGAGATCGAGCGCCGTGACGTGTACCGTGCCTGGGCAAGTACAGATGCCCAGTGCTGTTGTGCCAGTGGGTAAGCTGTACTGGGACAGTGAAGACGAGCAAGAGCTTTCAGGGCTGGCAGCTTCCTTGTGGGAGAAGGAGCCGGACGTTTGCCTTTTCGGAAACGGGCTCTGCCGAGAACAAGCACCGTGACATGTGCTGTCTGTGGGAAAGCACAGATGCCCAGTGCTGTTGTGCCTGTGGGTAAGCTGTACTGGGACAGTGAAGACCAGCAAGGTCTTTCAGGGCTGGCAGCTTCCTTGTGGGAGAAGGAGCCGGACGTTTGCCTTTTCGGAAACGGGCTCTGCCGAGAACAAGCACCGTGACATCTGCTGTCTGTGGGGAAGCACAGATGCCCAGTGCTGTTGTGCCTGTGGATAGGCTGCACGGGGAGGGTGAAGACCAGCAAGAGCTTTCAGGGCTGGCAGCTTCCTTGTGGGAGAAGGAGCCGGACGTATGCCTTTTCGGAAACGGGCTCTGCCGAGAACGAGCACCGTGAGATGTGCTGTCTGTGGGGAAGCACAGATGCCCAGTGCTGTTGTGCCAGTGGGTAAGCTGTACTGGGACAGTGAAGACCAGCAAGAGCTTTCAGGGCTGGCAGCTTCCTTGTGGGAGAAGGAGCCGGACGTTTGCCTTTTCGGAAACGGGCTCTGCCGAGAACGAGCACCGTGAGATGTGCTGTCTGTGGGGAAGCACAGATCCCCAGTGCTGTTGTGCCTGCGGATAGGCTGCACGGGGACAGTGAGGACCAGCAAGAGCTTTCAGGGCAGGTACCTTCCTTGTGGGAGAAGGAGCCGGACGTTTGCCTTTTCGAAAAGAAGCTCTGCAGAGATCGAGCGCCGTGACGTGTACCGTGCCCGGGGAAGTACATATGCCCAGTGCTGTTGTGCCAGTGGGTAAGCTGTACTGGGACAGTGAAGACGAGCAAGGTCTTTCAGGGCTGGCAGATTCGTTGTGGGAGAAGGAGCCGGACGTTTGCCTTTTCGGAAAGGGGCTCTGCCGAGAACGAGCACCGTGAGATGTGCTGTCTGTGGGGAAGCACAGATGCCCAGTGCTGTTGTGCCTGCGGATAGGCTGCACGGGGACGGTGAAGACGAGCAAGAGCTTTCAGAGCTGGCAGCTTCCTTGTGAGAGAAGGAGCCGGACGTTTGCCTTTTCGAAAAGAAGCTCTGCAGAGATCGAGCGCCGTGACGTATACCGTGCCTGGGCAAGTACAGATGCCCAGTGCTGTTGTGCCAGTGGGTAAGCTGTACTGGGACAGAGAAGACGAGCAATGTCTTTCAGGGCTGGCAGCTTCCTTGTGGGAGAACGAGCCGGACGTTTGCCTTTTCGGAAATGGGCTCTGCCGAGAACGAGCACCGTGAGATGTGCTGTCTGTGGGAAAGCACAGATCCCCAGTGCTGTTGTGCCTGCGGATAGGCTGCACGGGGACGGTGAGGACCAGCAAGAGCTTTCAGGGCTGGCAGCTTCCTTGTGGGAGAAGGAGCTGGACGTTTGCCTTTTCGGAAAGGGGCTCTGCCGAGAACGAGCACCGTGAGATGTGCTTTCTGTTCGAAAGCAGAGATGCCCAGTGCTGTTGTGCCTGTGGATAGGATGCACAGGGACAGTGAAGACCAGCAAGGTCTTTCAGGGCTGGCAGCTTCCTTGTGGGAGAAGGAGCCGGACGTTTGCCTTTTCGGAAAGGCGCTATGTCGAGAACGAGCACCGTGAGATGTGCTGTCTGTGGGAAAGCACAGACGCCCACTGCTGTTGTGCCTGTGGATAGGCTGCGCGGGGACAGTGAAGACGAGCAAGAGCTTTCAGAGCTGGCAGCTTCCTTGTGAGAGAAGGAGCCGGACGTTTGCCTTTTCGAAAAGAAGCTCTGCAGAGATCGAGCGCCGTGACGTGTACCGTGCCTGGGCAAGTACAGATGCCCAGTGCTGTTGTGCCAGTGGGTAAGCTGTACTGGGACAGTGAAGACCAGCAAGAGCTTTCAGGGCTGGCAGCTTCCTTGTGGGAGAAGGAGCCGGACGTTTGCCTTTTCGGAAACGGGCTCTGCCGAGAACGTGCACCGTGAGATGTGCTGTCTGTGGGGTAGCACAGATGCCCAGTGCTGTTGTGCCAGTGGGTAAGCTGTACTGGGACAGTGAAGACCAGCAAGAGCTTTCAGGGCTGGCAGCTTCCTTGTGGGAGAAGGAGCCGGACGTTTGCCTTTTCGGAAACGGGCTCTGCCGAGAACGAGCACCGTGAGATGTTCTGTCTGTGGGGAAGCACAGATCCCCAGTTCTTTTGTGCCTGCGGATAGGCTGCACGGGGATGGTGAGGACCAGCAAGAGCTTTCAGGGCTGGCAGCTTCCTTGTGGGAGAAGGAGCCGGACGTTTGCCTTTTCGGAAACGGGCTCTGCCGAGAACGAGCACCGTGAGATGTGCTGTCTGTGGGGAAGCACAGATCCCCAGTGCTGTTGTGCCTGCGGATAGGCTGCACGGGGACGGTGAGGACCAGCAAGAGCTTTCAGGGCAGGTACCTTCCTTGTGGGAGAAGGAGCCGGACGTTTGCCTTTTCGAAAAGTAGCTCTGCAGAGATCGAGCGCCGTGACGTGTACCGTGCCTGGGCAAGTACAGATGCCCAGTGCTGTTGTGCCAGTGGGTAAGCTGTACTGGGACAGTGAAGACCAGCAAGGTCTTTCAGGGCTGGCAGCTTCCTTGTGGGAGAAGGAGCCGGACGTTTGCCTTTTCGGAAACGGGCTCTGCCGAGAACGTGCACCGTGAGATGTGCTGTCTGTGGGGTAGCACAGATGCCCAGTGCTGTTGTGCCAGTGGGTAAGCTGTACTGGGACAGTGAAGACCAGCAAGAGCTTTCAGCGCTGGCAGCTTCCTTGTGGGAGAAGGAGCCGGACGTTTGCCTTTTCGAAAAGAAGCTCTGCAGAGATCGAGCGCCGTGACGTGTACCGTGCCTGGGCAAGTACAGATGCCCAGTGCTGTTGTGCCAGTGGGTAAGCTGTACTGGGACAGTGAAGACCAGCAAGAGCTTTCAGGGCTGGCAGCTTCCTTGTGGGAGAAGGAGCCGGACGTTTGCCTTTTCGGAAAGGGGCTCTGCCGAGAATGAGCACCGTGAGATGTGCTGTCTGTGGGGAAGCACAGATCCCCAGTGCTGTTGTGCCTGCGGATAGGCTGCACGGGGACGGTGAGGACCAGCAAGAGCTTTCAGGGCAGGTAGCTTCCTTGTGGGAGAAGGAGCCGGACGTTTGCCTTTTCGAAAAGAAGCTCTGCAGAGATCGAGCGCCGTGACGTGTACCGTGCCTGGGCAAGTACAGATGCCCAGTGCTGTTGTGCCAGTGGGTAAGCTGTACTGGGACAGTGAAGACCAGCAAGAGCTTTCAGGGCTGGCAGCTTCCTTGTGGGAGAAGGAGCCGGACGTTTGCCTTTTCGGAAAGGCGCTGTGTAGAGAACGAGCACCGTGAGATGTGCTGTCTGTGGGAAAGCACAGACGCCCACTGCTGTTGTGCCTGTGGATAGGCTGCGCGGGGACAGTGAAGACGAGCAAGAGCTTTCAGAGCTGGCAGCTTCCTTGTGAGAGAAGGAGCCGGACGTTTGCCTTTTCGAAAAGAAGCTCTGCAGAGATCGAGCGCCGTGACGTGTACCGTGCCTGGGCAAGTACAGATGCCCAGTGCTGTTGTGCCAGTGGGTAAGCTGTACTGGGACAGTGAAGACCAGCAAGAGCTTTCAGCGCTGGCAGCTTCCTTGTGGGAGAAGGAGCCGGACGTTTGCCTTTTCGGAAAGGGGCTCTGCCGAGAACGAGCACCGTGAGATGTGCTGTCTGTGGGGAAGCACAGATGCCCAGTGCTGTTGTGCCTGCGGATAGGCTGCACGGGGACGGTGAGGACCAGCAAGAGCTTTCAGGGCAGGTACCTTCCTTGTGGGAGAAGGAGCCGGACGTTTGCCTTTTCGAAAAGAAGCTCTGCAGAGATCGAGCGCCGTGACGTGTACCGTGCCTGGGCAAGTACAGATGCCCAGTGCTGTTGTGCCAGTGGGTAAGCTGTACTGGGACAGTGAAGACCAGCAAGGTCTTTCAGGGCTGGCAGCTTCCTTGTGGGAGAAGGAGCCGGACGTTTGCCGTTTCGGAAAGGCGCTATGTCGAGAACGAGCACCGTGAGATGTGCTGTCTGTGGGAAAGCACAGACGCCCACTGCTGTTGTGCCTGTGGATAGGCTGCGCGGGGACAGTGAAGACGAGCAAGAGCTTTCAGAGCTGGCAGCTTCCTTGTGAGAGAAGGAGCCGGACGTTTGCCTTTTCGAAAAGAAGCTCTGCAGAGATCGAGCGCCGTGACGTGTACCGTGCCTGGGCAAGTACAGATGCCCAGTGCTGTTGTGCCAGTGGGTAAGCTGTACTGGGACAGTGAAGACCAGCAAGAGCTTTCAGGGCTGGCAGCTTCCTTGTGGGAGAAGGAGCCGGACGTTTGCCTTTTCGGAAACGGGCTCTGCCGAGAACAAGCACCGTGACATGTGCTGTCTGTGGGAAAGCACAGATGCCCAGTGCTGTTGTGCCAGTGGGTAAGCTGTACTGGGACAGTGAAGACCAGCAAGAGCTTTCAGGGCTGGCAGCTTCCTTGTGGGAGAAGGAGCCGGACGTTTGCCTTTTCGGAAATATGCTATGCCGAGAACGAGCACCGTGACATGTGCTGTCTGTGGGGAAGCACAGATGCCCACTGCTGTTGTGCCTGCGGATAGGCTGCACGGGGACGGTGAGGACCAGGAAGAGCTTTCAGTGCTGGCAGCTTCCTTGTGGGAGAAGGAGCTGGACGTTTGTCTTTTCGGAAATGGTCTCTGCCGAGAACGAGTGCCGCGAGCTGTGCTGTCTGTGGGAAAGCACAGACGCCCACTGCTGTTGTGCCTGTGGATAGGCTGCGCGGGGACAGTGAAGACGAGCAAGAGCTTTCAGAGCTGGCAGCTTCCTTGTGAGAGAAGGAGCCAGACGTTTGCCTTTTCGAAAAGAAGCTCTGCAGAGATCGAGCGCCGTGACGTGTACCGTGCCTGGGCAAGTACAGATGCCCAGTGCTGTTGTGCCAGTGGGTAAGCTGTACTGGGACAGTGAAGACCAGCAAGAGCTTTCAGGGCTGGCAGCTTCCTTGTGGGAGAAGGAGCCGGACGTTTGCCTTTTCGGAAACGGGCTCTGCCGAGAACGTGCACCGTGAGATGTGCTGTCTGTGGGGAAGCACAGATGCCCAGTGCTGTTGTGCCTGCGGATAGGCTGCACGGGGACGGTGAAGACGAGCAAGAGCTTTCAGAGCTGGCAGCTTCCTTGTGAGAGAAGGAGCCGAACGTTTGCCTTTTCGAAAAGAAGCTCTGCAGAGATCGAGCGCCGTGACGTATACCGTGCCTGGGCAAGTACAGATGCCCAGTGCTGTTGTGCCAGTGGGTAAGCTGTACTGGGACAGAGAAGACGAGCAATGTCTTTCAGGGCTGGCAGCTTCCTTGTGGGAGAACGAGCCGGACGTTTGCCTTTTCGGAAATGGGCTCTGCCGAGAACGAGCACCGTGAGATGTGCTGTCTGTGGGAAAGCACAGATCCCCAGTGCTGTTTTGCCTGCGGATAGGCTGCACGGGGACGGTGAGGACCAGCAAGAGCTTTCAGGGCTGGCAGCTTCCTTGTGGGCGAAGGAGCTGGACGTTTGCCTTTTCGGAAAGGGGCTCTGCCGAGAACGAGCACCGTGAGATGTGCTTTCTGTTCGAAAGCAGAGATGCCCAGTGCTGTTGTGCCTGTGGATAGGATGCACAGGGACAGTGAAGACCAGCAAGGTCTTTCAGGGCTGGCAGCTTCCTTGTGGGAGAAGGAGCCGGACGTTTGCCTTTTCGGAAAGGCGCTATGTCGAGAACGAGCACCGTGAGATGTGCTGTCTGTGGGAAAGCACAGACGCCCACTGCTGTTGTGCCTGTGGATAGGCTGCGCGGGGACAGTGAAGACGAGCAAGAGCTTTCAGAGCTGGCAGCTTCCTTGTGAGAGAAGGAGCCGGACGTTTGCCTTTTCGAAAAGAAGCTCTGCAGAGATCGAGCGCCGTGACGTGTACCGTGCCTGGGCAAGTACAGATGCCCAGTGCTGTTGTGCCAGTGGGTAAGCTGTACTGGGACAGTGAAGACCAGCAAGAGCTTTCAGGGCTGGCAGCTTCCTTGTGGGAGAAGGAGCCGGACGTTTGCCTTTTCGGAAACGGGCTCTGCCGAGAACGTGCACCGTGAGATGTGCTGTCTGTGGGGTAGCACAGATGCCCAGTGCTGTTGTGCCAGTGGGTAAGCTGTACTGGGACAGTGAAGACCAGCAAGAGCTTTCAGGGCTGGCAGCTTCCTTGTGGGAGAAGGAGCCGGACGTTTGCCTTTTCGGAAACGGGCTCTGCCGAGAACGAGCACCGTGAGATGTTCTGTCTGTGGGGAAGCACAGATCCCCAGTTCTTTTGTGCCTGCGGATAGGCTGCACGGGGATGGTGAGGACCAGCAAGAGCTTTCAGGGCTGGCAGCTTCCTTGTGGGAGAAGGAGCCGGACGTTTGCCTTTTCGGAAACGGGCTCTGCCGAGAACGAGCACCGTGAGATGTGCTGTCTGTGGGGAAGCACAGATCCCCAGTGCTGTTGTGCCTGCGGATAGGCTGCACGGGGACGGTGAGGACCAGCAAGAGCTTTCAGGGCAGGTACCTTCCTTGTGGGAGAAGGAGCCGGACGTTTGCCTTTTCGAAAAGTAGCTCTGCAGAGATCGAGCGCCGTGACGTGTACCGTGCCTGGGCAAGTACAGATGCCCAGTGCTGTTGTGCCAGTGGGTAAGCTGTACTGGGACAGTGAAGACCAGCAAGGTCTTTCAGGGCTGGCAGCTTCCTTGTGGGAGAAGGAGCCGGACGTTTGCCTTTTCGGAAACGGGCTCTGCCGAGAACGTGCACCGTGAGATGTGCTGTCTGTGGGGTAGCACAGATGCCCAGTGCTGTTGTGCCAGTGGGTAAGCTGTACTGGGACAGTGAAGACCAGCAAGAGCTTTCAGCGCTGGCAGCTTCCTTGTGGGAGAAGGAGCCGGACGTTTGCCTTTTCGAAAAGAAGCTCTGCAGAGATCGAGCGCCGTGACGTGTACCGTGCCTGGGCAAGTACAGATGCCCACTGCTGTTGTGCCAGTGGGTAAGCTGTACTGGGACAGTGAAGACCAGCAAGAGCTTTCAGGGCTGGCAGCTTCCTTGTGGGAGAAGGAGCCGGACGTTTGCCTTTTCGGAAAGGGGCTCTGCCGAGAATGAGCACCGTGAGATGTGCTGTCTGTGGGGAAGCACAGATCCCCAGTGCTGTTGTGCCTGCGGATAGGCTGCACGGGGACGGTGAGGACCAGCAAGAGCTTTCAGGGCAGGTACCTTCCTTGTGGGAGAAGGAGCCGGACGTTTGCCTTTTCGAAAAGAAGCTCTGCAGAGATCGAGCGCCGTGACGTGTACCGTGCCTGGGCAAGTACAGATGCCCAGTGCTGTTGTGCCAGTGGGTAAGCTGTACTGGGACAGTGAAGACCAGCAAGAGCTTTCAGGGCTGGCAGCTTCCTTGTGGGAGAAGGAGCCGGACGTTTGCCTTTTCGGAAAGGCGCTGTGTAGAGAACGAGCACCGTGAGATGTGCTGTCTGTGGGAAAGCACAGACGCCCACTGCTGTTGTGCCTGTGGATAGGCTGCGCGGGGACAGTGAAGACGAGCAAGAGCTTTCAGAGCTGGCAGCTTCCTTGTGAGAGAAGGAGCCGGACGTTTGCCTTTTCGAAAAGAAGCTCTGCAGAGATCGAGCGCCGTGACGTGTACCGTGCCTGGGCAAGTACAGATGCCCAGTGCTGTTGTGCCAGTGGGTAAGCTGTACTGGGACAGTGAAGACCAGCAAGAGCTTTCAGCGCTGGCAGCTTCCTTGTGGGAGAAGGAGCCGGACGTTTGCCTTTTCGGAAAGGGGCTCTGCCGAGAACGAGCACCGTGAGATGTGCTGTCTGTGGGGAAGCACAGATGCCCACTGCTGTTGTGCCTGCGGATAGGCTGCACGGGGACGGTGAGGACCAGGAAGAGCTTTCAGTGCTGGCAGCTTCCTTGTGGGAGAAGGAGCTGGACGTTTGTCTTTTCGGAAATGGTCTCTGCCGAGAACGAGTGCCGCGAGCTGTGCTGTCTGTGGGAAAGCACAGACGCCCACTGCTGTTGTGCCTGTGGATAGGCTGCGCGGGGACAGTGAAGACGAGCAAGAGCTTTCAGAGCTGGCAGCTTCCTTGTGAGAGAAGGAGCCAGACGTTTGCCTTTTCGAAAAGAAGCTCTGCAGAGATCGAGCGCCGTGACGTGTACCGTGCCTGGGCAAGTACAGATGCCCAGTGCTGTTGTGCCAGTGGGTAAGCTGTACTGGGACAGTGAAGACCAGCAAGAGCTTTCAGGGCTGGCAGCTTCCTTGTGGGAGAAGGAGCCGGACGTTTGCCTTTTCGGAAAGGCACTATGTCGAGAACGAGCACCGTGAGATGTGCTGTCTGTGGGGAAGCACAGATCCCCAGTGCTGTTGTGCCTGCGGATAGGCTGCACGGGGACGGTGAGGACCAGCAAGAGCTTTCAGGGCATGTACCTTCCTTGTGGGAGAAGGAGCCGGACGTTTGCCTTTTCGAAAAGAAGCTCTGCAGAGATCGAGCGCCGTGACGTGTACCGTGCCTGGGCAAGTACAGATGCCCAGTGCTGTTGTGCCAGTGGGTAAGCTGTACTGGGACAGTGAAGACCAGCAAGGTCTTTCAGGGCTGGCAGCTTCCTTGTGGGAGAAGGAGCCGGACGTTTGCCTTTTCGGAAAGGCGCTATGTCGAGAACGAGCACCGTGAGATGTGCTGTCTGTGGGAAAGCACAGACGCCCACTGCTGTTGTGCCTGTGGATAGGCTGCGCGGGGACAGTGAAGACGAGCAAGAGCTTTCAGAGCTGGTAGCTTCCTTGTGAGAGTAGGAGCCGGACGTTTGCCTTTTCGAAAAGAAGCTCTGCAGAGATCGAGCGCCGTGACGTGTACCGTGCCTGGGCAAGTACAGATGCCCAGTGCTGTTGTGCCAGTGGGTAAGCTGTACTGGGACAGTGAAGACGAGCAAGGTCTTTCAGGGCTGGCAGCTTCCTTGTGGGAGAAGGAGCCGGACGTTTGCCTTTTCGGAAACGGGCTCTGCCGAGAACAAGCACCGTGACATGTGCTGTCTGTGGGGAAGCACAAATGCCCAGTGCTGTTGTGCCAGTGGGTAAGCTGTACTGGGACAGTGAAGACCAGCAAGAGCTTTCAGGGCTGGCAGCTTCCTTGTGGGAGAAGGAGCCGGACGTTTGCCTTTTCGGAAAGGGGCTCTGCCGAGAACGAGCACCGTGAGATGTTCTGTCTGTGGGGAAGCACCGATCCCCAGTGCTGTTGTGCCTGCGGATAGGCTGCACGGGGACGGTGAGGACCAGCAAGAGCTTTCAGGGCTGGCAGCTTCCTTGTGGGAGAAGGAGCTGGACGTTTGTCTTTTCGGAAACGGTCTCTTCCGAGAACGAGTGCCGCGAGCTGTGCTGTCTGTGGGAAAGCACCGATCCCCAGTGCTGTTGTGCCTGCGGATAGGCTGCACGGGGACAGTGAAGAACAGCAAGAGCTTTCAGGGCAGGTAGCTTCCTTGTGGGAGAAGGAGCCGGACGTTTGCCTTTTCGAAAAGAAGCTCTGCAGAGATCGAGCGCCGTGACGTGTACCGTGCCTGGGCAAGTACAGATGCCCAGTGCTGTTGTGCCAGTGGGTAAGCTGTACTGGGACAGTGAAGACCAGCAAGGTCTTTCAGGGCTGGCAGCTTCCTTGTGGGAGAAGGAGCCGGACGTTTGCCTTTTCGGAAAGGCGCTATGTCGAGAACGAGCACCGTGAGATGTGCTGTCTGTGGGAAAGCACAGACGCCCACTGCTGTTGTGCCTGTGGATAGGCTGCGCGGGGACAGTGAAGACGAGCAAGAGCTTTCAGAGCTGCCAGCTTCCTTGTGAGAGAAGGAGCCGGACGTTTGCCTTTTCGAAAAGAAGCTCTGCAGAGATCGAGCGCCGTGACGTGTACCATGCCTGGGCAAGTACAGATGCCCAGTGCTGTTGTGCCAGTGGGTAAGCTGTACTGGGACAGTGAAGACGAGCAAGGTCTTTCAGGGCTGGCAGCTTCCTTGTGGGAGAAGGAGCCGGACGTTTGCCTTTTCGGAAACGGGCTCTGCCGAGAATGAGCACCGTGAGATGTGCTGTCTGTGGGAAAGCACAGACGCCCACTGCTGTTGTGCCTGTGGATAGGCTGCGCGGGGACAGTGAAGACGAGCAAGAGCTTTCAGTGCTGGCAGCTTCCTTGTGAGAGAAGGAGCCGGACGTTTGCCTTTTCGAAAAGAAGCTCTGCAGAGATCGAGCGCCGTGACGTGTACCGTGCCTGGGCAAGTACAGATGCCCAGTGCTGTTGTGCCAGTGGGTAAGCTGTACTGGGACAGTGAAGACGAGCAAGGTCTTTCAGGGCTGGCAGCTTCCTTGTGGGAGAAGGAGCCGGACGTTTGCCTTTTCGGAAACGGGCTCTGCCGATAACAAGCACCGTGACATGTGCTGTCTGTGGGAAAGCACAGATGCCCAGTGCTGTTGTGCCTGTGGGTAAGCTGTACTGGGACAGTGAAGACCAGCAAGGTCTTTCAGGGCTGGCAGCTTCCTTGTGGGAGAAGGAGCCGGACGTTTGCCTTTTCGGAAACGGGCTCTGCCGAGAACAAGCACCGTGACATCTGCTGTCTGTGGGGAAGCACAGATGCCCAGTGCTGTTGTGCCTGTGGATAGGCTGCACGGGGAGGGTGAAGACCAGCAAGAGCTTTCAGCGCTGGCAGCTTCCTTGTGGGAGAAGGAGCCGGACGTATGCCTTTTCGGAAACGGGCTCTGCCGAGAACGAGCACCGTGAGATGTGCTGTCTGTGGGGAAGCACAGATGCCCAGTGCTGTTGTGCCAGTGGGTAAGCTGTACTGGGACAGTGAAGACCAGCAAGAGCTTTCAGGGCTGGCAGCTTCCTTGTGGGAGAAGGAGCCGGACGTTTGCCTTTTCGGAAACGGGCTCTGCCGAGAACGAGCACCGTGAGATGTGCTGTCTGTGGGGAAGCACAGATCCCCAGTGCTGTTGTGCCTGCGGATAGGCTGCACGGGGACAGTGAGGACCAGCAAGAGCTTTCAGGGCAGGTACCTTCCTTGTGGGAGAAGGAGCCGGACGTTTGCCTTTTCGAAAAGAAGCTCTGCAGAGATCGAGCGCCGTGACGTGTACCGTGCCCGGGGAAGTACATATGCCCAGTGCTGTTGTGCCAGTGGGTAAGCTGTACTGGGACAGTGAAGACGAGCAAGGTCTTTCAGGGCTGGCAGATTCGTTGTGGGAGAAGGAGCCGGACGTTTGCCTTTTCGGAAAGGGGCTCTGCCGAGAACAAGCACCGTGAGATGTGCTGTCTGTGGGAAAGCAGAGATGCCCAGTGCTGTTGTGCCTGCGGATAGGCTGCACGGGGACGGTGAAGACCAGCAAGAGCTTTCAGGGCTGGCAGCTTCCTTGTGGGAGAAGGAGCCGGACGTATGCCTTTTCGGAAACGGGCTCTGCCGAGAACGTGCACCGTGAGATGTGCTGTCTGTGGGAAAGCACAGATGCCCAGTGCTGTTGTGCCAGTGGGTAAGCTGTACTGGGACAGTGAAGACCAGCAAGAGCTTTCAGGGCTGGCAGCTTCCTTGTGGGAGAAGGAGCCAGACGTTTGCCTTTTCGGAAAGGCGATATGTCGAGAACGAGCACCGTGAGATGTGCTGTCTGTGGGAAAGCACAGACGCCCACTGCTGTTGTGCCTGCGGATAGGCTGCGCGGGGACAGTGAAGACCAGCAAGGTCTTTCAGGGCTGGCAGCTTCCTTGTGGGAGAAGGAGCTGGACGTTTGTCTTTTCGGAAACGGTCTCTGCCGAGAACGAGTGCCGCGATCTGTGCTGTCTGTGGGAAAGCACCGATCCCCAGTGCTGTTGTGCCTGCGGATAGGCTGCACGGGGACAGTGAAGAACAGCAAGAGATTTCAGGGCAGGTACCTTCCTTGTGGGAGAAGGAGCCGGACGTTTGCCTTTTCGAAAAGAAGCTCTGCAGAGATCGAGCGCCGTGACTTGTACCGTGCCTGGGCAAGTACAGATGCCCAGTGCTGTTGTGCCAGTGGGTAAGCTGTACTGGGACAGTGAAGACGAGCAAGGTCTTTCAGGGCTGGCAGCTTCCTTGTGGGAGAAGGAGCCGGACGTTTGCCTTTTCGGAAAGGGGCTCTGCCGAGAACAAGCACCGTGAGATGTGCTGTCTGTGGGAAAGCAGAGATGCCCAGTGCTGTTGTGCCTGCGGATAGGCTGCACGGGGACGGTGAAGACCAGCAAGAGCTTTCAGGGCTGGCAGCTTCCTTGTGGGAGAAGGAGCCGGACGTATGCCTTTTCGGAAACGGGCTCTGCCGAGAACGTGCACCGTGAGATGTGCTGTCTGTGGGAAAGCACAGATGCCCAGTGCTGTTGTGCCAGTGGGTAAGCTGTACTGGGACAGTGAAGACCAGCAAGAGCTTTCAGGGCTGGCAGCTTCCTTGTGGGAGAAGGAGCCAGACGTTTGCCTTTTCGGAAACGGGCTCTGCCGAGAACGAGCACCGTGAGATGTGCTGTCTGTGGGGAAGCACAGATCCCCAGTGCTGTTGTGCCTGCGGATAGGCTGCACGGGGACGGTGAGGACCAGCAAGAGCTTTCAGCGCTGGCAGCTTCCTTTTGGGAGAAGGAGCCGGACGTTTGCCTTTTCGGAAAGGCGCTATGTCGAGAACGAGCACCGTGAGATGTGCTGTCTGTGGGAAAGCACAGACTCCCACTGCTGTTGTGCCTGCGGATAGGCTGCACGGGGACAGTGAAGAACAGCAAGAGCTTTCAGGGCAGGTAGCTTCCTTGTGGGAGAAGGAGCCGGACGTTTGCCTTTTCGAAAAGAAGCTCTGCAGAGATCGAGCGCCGTGACTTGTACCGTGCCTGGGCAAGTACAGATGCCCAGTGCTGTTGTGCCAGTGGGTAAGCTGTACTGGGACAGTGAAGACCAGCAAGGTCTTTCAGGGCTGGCAGCTTCCTTGTGGGAGAAGGAGCCAGACGTTTGCCTTTTCGGAAACGGGCTCTGCCGAGAACAAGCACCGTGACATGTGCTGTCTGTGGGGAAGCACAGATGCCCAGTGCTGTTGTGCCAGTGGGTAAGCTGTACTGGGACAGTGAAGACCAGCAAGAGCTTTCAGGGCTGGCAGCTTCCTTGTGGGAGAAGGAGCCGGACGTTTGCCTTTTCGGAAACGGGCTCTGCCGAGAACGAGCACCGTGAGATGTGCTGTCTGTGGGGAAGCACAGATGCCCAGTGCTGTTGTGCCTGTGGATAGGCTGCACGGGGAGGGTGAAGACCAGCAAGGTCTTTCAGGGCTGGCAGCTTCCTTGTGGGAGAAGGAGCCGGACGTTTGCCTTTTCGGAAAGGCGCTATGTCGAGAACGAGCACCATGAGATGTGCTGTCTGTGGGGAAGCACAGATGCCCAGTGCTGTTGTGCCAGTGGGTAAGCTGTACTGGGACAGTGAAGACCAGCAAGAGCTTTCAGGGCAGGTACCTTCCTTGTGAGAGAAGGAGCCGGACGTTTGCCTTTTCGAAAAGAAGCTCTGCAGAGATCGAGCGCCGTGATGTGTACCGTGCCTGGGCAAGTACAGATGCCCAGTGCTGTTGTGCCAGTGGGTAAGCTGTACTGGGACAGTGAAGACCAGCAAGAGCTTTCAGGGCTGGCAGCTTCCTTGTGGGAGAAGGAGCCGGACGTTTGCCTTTTCGGAAAGGGGCTCTGCCGAGAACAAGCACCGTGAGATGTGCTGTCTGTGGGAAAGCACAGACGCCCAGTGCTGTTGTGCCTGTGGATAGGCTGCGCGGGGACAGTGAAGACGAGCAAGAGCTTTCAGGGCTGGCAGCTTCCTTGTGAGAGAAGGAGCCGGACGTTTGCCTTTTCAAAAAGAAGCTCTGCAGAGATCGAGCGCCGTGACGTGTACCGTGCCTGGGCAAGTACAGATGCCCAGTGCTGTTGTGCCAGTGGGTAAGCTGTACTGGGACAGTGAAGACGAGCAAGGTCTTTCAGGGCTGGCAGCTTCCTTGTGGGAGAAGGAGCCGGACGTTTGCCTTTTCGGAAACGGGCTCTGCCAAGAACAAGCACCGTGACATGTGCTGTCTGTGGGGAAGCACAGATGCCCAGTGCTGTTGTGCCAGTGGGTAAGCTGTACTGGGACAGTGAAGACCAGCAAGAGCTTTCAGGGCTGGCAGCTTCCTTGTGGGAGAAGGAGCTGGACGTTTGCCTTTTCGGAAAGGGGCTCTGCCAAGAACGAGCACCGTGAGATGTTCTGTCTGTGGGGAAGCACCGATCCCCAGTGCTGTTGTGCCAGTGGGTAAGCTGTACTGGGACAGTGAAGACCAGCAAGAGCTTTCAGGGCTGGCAGCTTCCTTGTGGGAGAAGGAGCTGGACGTTTGTCTTTTTGGAAACGGTCTCTGCCGAGAACGAGTGCCGCGAGCTGTGCTGTCTGTGGGAAAGCACCGATCCCCAGTGCTGTTGTGCCTGCGGATAGGCTGCACGGGGACAGTGAAGAACAGCAACAGCTTTCAGGGCAGGTAGCTTCCTTGTGGGAGAAGGAGCCGGACGTTTGCCTTTTCGAAAAGAAGCTCTGCAGAGATCGAGCGCCGTGACTTGTACCGTGCCTGGGCAAGTACAGATGCCCAGTGCTGTTGTGCCAGTGGGTAAGCTGTACTGGGACAGTGAAGACCAGCAAGAGCTTTCAGGGCTGGCAGCTTCCTTGTGGGAGAAGGAGCCGGACGTTTGCCTTTTCGGAAACGGGCTCTGCCGAGAACGTGCACCGTGACATGTGGTGTCTGTGGGGAAGCACAGATGCCCAGTGCTGTTGTGCCAGTGGGTAAGCTGTACTGGGACAGTGAAGACCAGCAAGAGCTTTCAGGGCTAGCAGATTCCTTGTGGGAGAATGAGCCGGACGTTTGCCTTTTCGGAAACGGGCTCTGCCGAGAAAGAGCACCGTGAGATGTGCTGTCTGTGGGGAAGCACAGATCCCCAGTGCTGTTGTGCCTGCGGATAGGCTGCACGGGGACGGTGAAGACCAGCAAGAGCTTTCAGGGCTGGCAGCTTCCTTGTGGGAGAAGGAGCCGGACGTTTGCCTTTTCGGAAACGGGCTCTGCCGAGAACGAGCACCGTGAGATGTGCTGTCTGTGGGGAAGCACAGATGCCCAGTGCTGTTGTGCCTGCGGATAGGCTGCACGGGGACGGTGAAGACGAGCAAGAGCTTTCAGAGCTGGCAGCTTCCTTGTGAGAGAAGGAGCCGAACGTTTGCCTTTTCGAAAAGAAGCTCTGCAGAGATCGAGCGCCGTGACGTGTACCGTGCCTGGGCAAGTACAGATGCCCAGTGCTGTTCTGCCAGTGGGTAAGCTGTACTGGGACAGTGAAGACCAGCAAGAGCTTTCAGGGCTGGCAGCTTCCTTGTGGGAGAAGGAGCCGGACGTTTGCCTTTTCGGAAAGGGGCTCTGCCGAGAACGAGCACCGTGAGATGTGCTGTCTGTGGGGAAGCACAGATCCCCAGTGCTGTTGTGCCTGCGGATAGGCTGCACGGGGACAGTGAAGACCAGCAAGGTCTTTCAGGGCTGGCAGGTTCCTTGTGGGAGAAGGAGCCGGACGTTTGCCTTTTCGGAAACGGGCTCTGCCGAGAACGAGTGCCGCGAGATGTGCTGTCTGTGGGAAAGCACAGACGCCCACTGCTGTTGTGCCTGTGGATAGGCTGCGCGGGGACAGTGAAGACGAGCAAGAGCTTTCAGAGCTGGCAGCTTCCTTGTGAGAGAAGGAGCCGGACGTTTGCCTTTTCGAAAAGAAGCTCTGCAGAGATCGAGCGCCGTGACGTGTACCGTGCCTGGGCAAGTACAGATGCCCAGTGCTGTTGTGCCAGTGGGTAAGCTGTACTGGGACAGTGAAGACGAGCAAGGTCTTTCAGGGCTGGCAGGTTCCTTGTGGGAGAAGGAGCCGGACGTTTGCCTTTTCGGAAACGGGCTCTGCCGAGAACAAGCACCGTGAGATGTGCTGTCTGTGGGGAAGCACAGATGCCCAGTGCTGTTGTGCCTGAGGATAGGCTGCACGGGGACGGTGAGGACCAGCAAGAGCTTTCAGGGCTGGCAGCTTCCTTGTGGGAGAAGGAGCTGGACGTTTGCCTTTTCGGAAAGGGGCTCTGCCGAGAACGAGCACCGTGAGATGCGCTTTCTGTTCGAAAGCAGAGATGCGCAGTGCTGTTGTGCCTGTGGATAGGATGCACAGGGACAGTGAAGACCAGCAAGGTCTTTCAGGGCTGGCAGCTTCCTTGTGGGAGAAGGAGCTGGACGTTTGTCTTTTTGGAAACGGTCTCTGCCGAGAACGAGTGCCGCGAGCTGTGCTGTCTGTGGGAAAGCACCGATCCCCAGTGCTGTTGTGCCTGCGGATAGGCTGCACGGGGACGGTGAGGACCAGCAAGAGCTTTCAGGGCAGGTACCTTCCTTGTGGGAGAAGGAGCCGGACGTTTGCCTTTTCGAAAAGAAGCTCTGCAGAGATCGAGCGCCGTGACGTGTACCGTGCCCGGGGAAGTACATATGCCCAGTGCTGTTGTGCCAGTGGGTAAGCTGTACTGGGACAGTGAAGACGAGCAAGGTCTTTCAGGGCTGGCAGCTTCGTTGTGAGAGAAGGAGCCGGACGTTTGCCTTTTCGGAAAGGGGCTCTGCCGAGAACAAGCACCGTGAGATGTGCTGTCTGTGGGAAAGCACAGACGCCCAGTGCTGGTGTGCCTGCGGATAGGCTGCGCGGGGACAGTGAAGACGAGCAAGAGCTTTCAGAGCTGGCAGCTTCCTTGTGAGAGAAGGAGCCGGACGTTTGCCTTTTCGGAAAGGGGCTCTGCCGAGAACGAGCACCGTGAGATGCGCTTTCTGTTCGAAAGCAGAGATGTCCAGTGCTGTTGTGCCTGTGGATAGGATGCACAGGGACAGTGAAGACCAGCAAGGTCTTTCAGGGCTGGCAGCTTCCTTGTGGGAGAAGGAGCCGGACGTTTGTCTTTTCGGAAACGGTCTCTGCCGAGAACGAGTGCCGCGAGCTGTGCTGTCTGTGGGAAAGCACCGATCCCCAGTGCTGTTGTGCCTGCGGATAGGCTGCACGGGGACAGTGAAGAACAGCAAGAGCTTTCAGGGCAGGTAGCTTCCTTGTGGGAGAAGGAGCCGGACGTTTGCCTTTTCGAAAAGAAGCTCTGCAGAGATCGAGCGCCGTGACGTGTACCGTGCCTGGGCAAGTACAGATGCCCAGTGCTGTTGTGCCAGTGGGTAAGCTGTACTGGGACAGTGAAGACCAGCAAGAGCTTTCAGGGCTGGCAGCTTCCTTGTGGGAGAAGGAGCCGGACGTTTGCCTTTTCTGAAATATGCTATGCCGAGAACGTGCACCGTGAGATGTGCTGTCTGTGGGGAAGCACAGATGCCCAGTGCTGTTTTGCCAGTGGGTAAGCTGTACTGGGACAGTGAAGACCAGCAAGAGCTTTCAGGGCTGGCAGCTTCCTTGTGGGAGAAGGAGCCGGACGTTTGCCTTTTCGGAAAGGGGCTCTGCCGAGAACGAGCACCGTGAGATGCGCTTTCTGTTTGAAAGCAGAGATGCCCAGTGCTGTTGTGCCTGTGGATAGGATGCACAGGGACAGTGAAGACCAGCAAGGTCTTTCAGGGCTGGCAGCTTCCTTGTGGGAGAAGGAGCCGGACGTATGCCTTTTCGGAAAGGCGCTATGTCGAGAACGAGCACCGTGAGATGTGCTGTCTGTGGGAAAGCACAGACGCCCACTGCTGTTGTGCCTGTGGATAGGCTGCGCGGGGACAGTGAAGACGAGCAAGAGCTTTCAGAGCTGGCAGCTTCCTTGTGGGAGAAGGAGCCGGACGTTTGCCTTTTCGGAAACGGGCTCTGCCGAGAACGAGCACCGTGAGATGTGCTGTCTGTGGGGAAGCACAGATGCCCAGTGCTGTTGTGCCTGCGGATAGGCTGCACGGGGACGGTGAAGACGAGCAAGAGCTTTCAGAGCTGGCAGCTTCCTTGTGAGAGAAGGAGCCGAACGTTTGCCTTTTCGAAAAGAAGCTCTGCAGAGATCGAGCGCCGTGACGTGTACCGTGCCTGGGCAAGTACAGATGCCCAGTGCTGTTCTGCCAGTGGGTAAGCTGTACTGGGACAGTGAAGACCAGCAAGAGCTTTCAGGGCTGGCAGCTTCCTTGTGGGAGAAGGAGCCGGACGTTTGCCTTTTCGGAAAGGGGCTCTGCCGAGAACGAGCACCGTGAGATGTGCTGTCTGTGGGGAAGCACAGATCCCCAGTGCTGTTGTGCCTGCGGATAGGCTGCACGGGGACAGTGAAGACCAGCAAGGTCTTTCAGGGCTGGCAGGTTCCTTGTGGGAGAAGGAGCCGGACGTTTGCCTTTTCGGAAACGGGCTCTGCCGAGAACGAGTGCCGCGAGATGTGCTGTCTGTGGGAAAGCACAGACGCCCACTGCTGTTGTGCCTGTGGATAGGCTGCGCGGGGACAGTGAAGACGAGCAAGAGCTTTCAGAGCTGGCAGCTTCCTTGTGAGAGAAGGAGCCGGACGTTTGCCTTTTCGAAAAGAAGCTCTGCAGAGATCGAGCGCCGTGACGTGTACCGTGCCTGGGCAAGTACAGATGCCCAGTGCTGTTGTGCCAGTGGGTAAGCTGTACTGGGACAGTGAAGACGAGCAAGGTCTTTCAGGGCTGGCAGGTTCCTTGTGGGAGAAGGAGCCGGACGTTTGCCTTTTCGGAAACGGGCTCTGCCGAGAACAAGCACCGTGAGATGTGCTGTCTGTGGGGAAGCACAGATGCCCAGTGCTGTTGTGCCTGAGGATAGGCTGCACGGGGACGGTGAGGACCAGCAAGAGCTTTCAGGGCTGGCAGCTTCCTTGTGGGAGAAGGAGCTGGACGTTTGCCTTTTCGGAAAGGGGCTCTGCCGAGAACGAGCACCGTGAGATGCGCTTTCTGTTCGAAAGCAGAGATGCGCAGTGCTGTTGTGCCTGTGGATAGGATGCACAGGGACAGTGAAGACCAGCAAGGTCTTTCAGGGCTGGCAGCTTCCTTGTGGGAGAAGGAGCTGGACGTTTGTCTTTTTGGAAACGGTCTCTGCCGAGAACGAGTGCCGCGAGCTGTGCTGTCTGTGGGAAAGCACCGATCCCCAGTGCTGTTGTGCCTGCGGATAGGCTGCACGGGGACGGTGAGGACCAGCAAGAGCTTTCAGGGCAGGTACCTTCCTTGTGGGAGAAGGAGCCGGACGTTTGCCTTTTCGAAAAGAAGCTCTGCAGAGATCGAGCGCCGTGACGTGTACCGTGCCCGGGGAAGTACATATGCCCAGTGCTGTTGTGCCAGTGGGTAAGCTGTACTGGGACAGTGAAGACGAGCAAGGTCTTTCAGGGCTGGCAGCTTCGTTGTGAGAGAAGGAGCCGGACGTTTGCCTTTTCGGAAAGGGGCTCTGCCGAGAACAAGCACCGTGAGATGTGCTGTCTGTGGGAAAGCACAGACGCCCAGTGCTGGTGTGCCTGCGGATAGGCTGCGCGGGGACAGTGAAGACGAGCAAGAGCTTTCAGAGCTGGCAGCTTCCTTGTGGGAGAAGGAGCCGGACGTTTGTCTTTTCGGAAACGGTCTCTGCCGAGAACGAGTGCCGCGAGCTGTGCTGTCTGTGGGAAAGCACCGATCCCCAGTGCTGTTGTGCCTGCGGATAGGCTGCACGGGGACAGTGAAGAACAGCAAGAGCTTTCAGGGCAGGTAGCTTCCTTGTGGGAGAAGGAGCCGGACGTTTGCCTTTTCGAAAAGAAGCTCTGCAGAGATCGAGCGCCGTGACGTGTACCGTGCCTGGGCAAGTACAGATGCCCAGTGCTGTTGTGCCAGTGGGTAAGCTGTACTGGGACAGTGAAGACCAGCAAGAGCTTTCAGGGCTGGCAGCTTCCTTGTGGGAGAAGGAGCCGGACGTTTGCCTTTTCTGAAATATGCTATGCCGAGAACGTGCACCGTGAGATGTGCTGTCTGTGGGGAAGCACAGATGCCCAGTGCTGTTTTGCCAGTGGGTAAGCTGTACTGGGACAGTGAAGACCAGCAAGAGCTTTCAGGGCTGGCAGCTTCCTTGTGGGAGAAGGAGCCGGACGTTTGCCTTTTCGGAAAGGGGCTCTGCCGAGAACGAGCACCGTGAGATGCGCTTTCTGTTTGAAAGCAGAGATGCCCAGTGCTGTTGTGCCTGTGGATAGGATGCACAGGGACAGTGAAGACCAGCAAGGTCTTTCAGGGCTGGCAGCTTCCTTGTGGGAGAAGGAGCCGGACGTTTGCCTTTTCGGAAAGGCGCTATGTCGAGAACGAGCACCGTGAGATGTGCTGTCTGTGGGAAAGCACAGACGCCCACTGCTGTTGTGCCTGTGGATAGGCTGCGCGGGGACAGTGAAGACGAGCAAGAGCTTTCAGAGCTGGCAGCTTCCTTGTGAGAGAAGGAGCCGGACGTTTGCCTTTTCGAAAAGAAGCTCTGCAGAGATCGAGCGCCGTGACGTGTACCGTGCCTGGGCAAGTACAGATGCCCAGTGCTGTTGTGCCAGTGGGTAAGCTGTACTGGGACAGTGAAGACGAGCAAGGTCTTTCAGGGCTGGCAGCTTCCTTGTGGGAGAAGGAGCCGGACGTTTGCCTTTTCGGAAACGGGCTCTGCCAAGAACAAGCACCGTGACATGTGCTGTCTGTGGGGAAGCACAGATGCCCAGTGCTGTTGTGCCAGTGGTTAAGCTGTACTGGGACAGTGAAGACCAGCAAGAGCTTTCAGGGCTGGCAGCTTCCTTGTGGGAGAAGGAGCTGGACGTTTGCCTTTTCGGAAAGGGGCTCTGCCGAGAACGAGCACCGTGAGATGTTCTGTCTGTGGGGAAGCACCGATCCCCAGTGCTGTTGTGCCAGTGGGTAAGCTGTACTGGGACAGTGAAGACCAGCAAGAGCTTTCAGGGCTGGCAGCTTCCTTGTGGGAGAAGGAGCTGGACGTTTGCCTTTTCGGAAAGGGGCTCTGCCAAGAACAAGCACCGTGACATGTGCTGTCTGTGGGGAAGCACAGATGCCCAGTGCTGTTGTGCCAGTGGGTAAGCTGTACTGGGACAGTGAAGACCAGCAAGAGCTTTCAGGGCTGGCAGCTTCCTTGTGGGAGAAGGAGCTGGACGTTTGCCTTTTCGGAAAGGGGCTCTGCCGAGAACGAGCACCGTGAGATGTTCTGTCTGTGGGGAAGCACCGATCCCCAGTGCTGTTGTGCCAGTGGGTAAGCTGTACTGGGACAGTGAAGACGAGCAAGGTCTTTCAGGGCTGGCAGCTTCCTTGTGAGAGAAGGAGCCGGACGTTTGCCTTTTCGGAAAGGGGCTCTGCCGAGAACAAGCACCGTGAGATGTGCTGTCTGTGGGAAAGCACAGACGCCCAGTGCTGGTGTGCCTGCGGATAGGCTGCGCGGGGACAGTGAAGACGAGCAAGAGCTTTCAGAGCTGGCAGCTTCCTTGTGAGAGAAGGAGCCGGACGTTTGCCTTTTCGGAAAGGGGCTCTGCCGAGAACGAGCACCGTGAGATGCGCTTTCTGTTCGAAAGCAGAGATGTCCAGTGCTGTTGTGCCTGTGGATAGGATGCACAGGGACAGTGAAGACCAGCAAGGTCTTTCAGGGCTGGCAGCTTCCTTGTGGGAGAAGGAGCCGGACGTTTGTCTTTTCGGAAACGGTCTCTGCCGAGAACGAGTGCCGCGAGCTGTGCTGTCTGTGGGAAAGCACCGATCCCCAGTGCTGTTGTGCCTGCGGATAGGCTGCACGGGGACAGTGAAGAACAGCAAGAGCTTTCAGGGCAGGTAGCTTCCTTGTGGGAGAAGGAGCCGGACGTTTGCCTTTTCGAAAAGAAGCTCTGCAGAGATCGAGCGCCGTGACGTGTACCGTGCCTGGGCAAGTACAGATGCCCAGTGCTGTTGTGCCAGTGGGTAAGCTGTACTGGGACAGTGAAGACCAGCAAGAGCTTTCAGGGCTGGCAGCTTCCTTGTGGGAGAAGGAGCCGGACGTTTGCCTTTTCTGAAATATGCTATGCCGAGAACGTGCACCGTGAGATGTGCTGTCTGTGGGGAAGCACAGATGCCCAGTGCTGTTTTGCCAGTGGGTAAGCTGTACTGGGACAGTGAAGACCAGCAAGAGCTTTCAGGGCTGGCAGCTTCCTTGTGGGAGAAGGAGCCGGACTTTTGCCTTTTCGGAAAGGGGCTCTGCCGAGAACGAGCACCGTGAGATGCGCTTTCTGTTTGAAAGCAGAGATGCCCAGTGCTGTTGTGCCTGTGGATAGGATGCACAGGGACAGTGAAGACCAGCAAGGTCTTTCAGGGCTGGCAGCTTCCTTGTGGGAGAAGGAGCCGGACGTATGCCTTTTCGGAAAGGCGCTATGTCGAGAACGAGCACCGTGAGATGTGCTGTCTGTGGGAAAGCACAGACGCCCACTGCTGTTGTGCCTGTGGATAGGCTGCGCGGGGACAGTGAAGACGAGCAAGAGCTTTCAGAGCTGGCAGCTTCCTTGTGGGAGAAGGAGCCGGACGTTTGCCTTTTCGGAAACGGGCTCTGCCGAGAACGAGCACCGTGAGATGTGCTGTCTGTGGGGAAGCACAGATGCCCAGTGCTGTTGTGCCAGTGGGTAAGCTGTACTGGGACAGTGAAGACCAGCAAGAGCTTTCAGGGCTGGCAGCTTCCTTGTGGGAGAAGGAGCTGGACGTTTGCCTTTTCGGAAAGGGGCTCTGCCAAGAACGAGCACCGTGAGATGTTCTGTCTGTGGGGAAGCACCGATCCCCAGTGCTGTTGTGCCAGTGGGTAAGCTGTACTGGGACAGTGAAGACCAGCAAGAGCTTTCAGGGCTGGCAGCTTCCTTGTGGGAGAAGGAGCTGGACGTTTGTCTTTTTGGAAACGGTCTCTGCCGAGAACGAGTGCCGCGAGCTGTGCTGTCTGTGGGAAAGCACCGATCCCCAGTGCTGTTGTGCCTGCGGATAGGCTGCACGGGGACAGTGAAGAACAGCAACAGCTTTCAGGGCAGGTAGCTTCCTTGTGGGAGAAGGAGCCGGACGTTTGCCTTTTCGAAAAGAAGCTCTGCAGAGATCGAGCGCCGTGACTTGTACCGTGCCTGGGCAAGTACAGATGCCCAGTGCTGTTGTGCCAGTGGGTAAGCTGTACTGGGACAGTGAAGACCAGCAAGAGCTTTCAGGGCTGGCAGCTTCCTTGTGGGAGAAGGAGCCGGACGTTTGCCTTTTCGGAAACGGGCTCTGCCGAGAACGTGCACCGTGACATGTGGTGTCTGTGGGGAAGCACAGATGCCCAGTGCTGTTGTGCCAGTGGGTAAGCTGTACTGGGACAGTGAAGACCAGCAAGAGCTTTCAGGGCTAGCAGATTCCTTGTGGGAGAATGAGCCGGACGTTTGCCTTTTCGGAAACGGGCTCTGCCGAGAAAGAGCACCGTGAGATGTGCTGTCTGTGGGGAAGCACAGATCCCCAGTGCTGTTGTGCCTGCGGATAGGCTGCACGGGGACGGTGAAGACCAGCAAGAGCTTTCAGGGCTGGCAGCTTCCTTGTGGGAGAAGGAGCCGGACGTTTGCCTTTTCGGAAACGGGCTCTGCCGAGAACGAGCACCGTGAGATGTGCTGTCTGTGGGGAAGCACAGATGCCCAGTGCTGTTGTGCCTGCGGATAGGCTGCACGGGGACGGTGAAGACGAGCAAGAGCTTTCAGAGCTGGCAGCTTCCTTGTGAGAGAAGGAGCCGAACGTTTGCCTTTTCGAAAAGAAGCTCTGCAGAGATCGAGCGCCGTGACGTGTACCGTGCCTGGGCAAGTACAGATGCCCAGTGCTGTTCTGCCAGTGGGTAAGCTGTACTGGGACAGTGAAGACCAGCAAGAGCTTTCAGGGCTGGCAGCTTCCTTGTGGGAGAAGGAGCCGGACGTTTGCCTTTTCGGAAAGGGGCTCTGCCGAGAACGAGCACCGTGAGATGTGCTGTCTGTGGGGAAGCACAGATCCCCAGTGCTGTTGTGCCTGCGGATAGGCTGCACGGGGACAGTGAAGACCAGCAAGGTCTTTCAGGGCTGGCAGGTTCCTTGTGGGAGAAGGAGCCGGACGTTTGCCTTTTCGGAAACGGGCTCTGCCGAGAACGAGTGCCGCGAGATGTGCTGTCTGTGGGAAAGCACAGACGCCCACTGCTGTTGTGCCTGTGGATAGGCTGCGCGGGGACAGTGAAGACGAGCAAGAGCTTTCAGAGCTGGCAGCTTCCTTGTGAGAGAAGGAGCCGGACGTTTGCCTTTTCGAAAAGAAGCTCTGCAGAGATCGAGCGCCGTGACGTGTACCGTGCCTGGGCAAGTACAGATGCCCAGTGCTGTTGTGCCAGTGGGTAAGCTGTACTGGGACAGTGAAGACGAGCAAGGTCTTTCAGGGCTGGCAGGTTCCTTGTGGGAGAAGGAGCCGGACGTTTGCCTTTTCGGAAACGGGCTCTGCCGAGAACAAGCACCGTGAGATGTGCTGTCTGTGGGGAAGCACAGATGCCCAGTGCTGTTGTGCCTGAGGATAGGCTGCACGGGGACGGTGAGGACCAGCAAGAGCTTTCAGGGCTGGCAGCTTCCTTGTGGGAGAAGGAGCTGGACGTTTGCCTTTTCGGAAAGGGGCTCTGCCGAGAACGAGCACCGTGAGATGCGCTTTCTGTTCGAAAGCAGAGATGCGCAGTGCTGTTGTGCCTGTGGATAGGATGCACAGGGACAGTGAAGACCAGCAAGGTCTTTCAGGGCTGGCAGCTTCCTTGTGGGAGAAGGAGCTGGACGTTTGTCTTTTTGGAAACGGTCTCTGCCGAGAACGAGTGCCGCGAGCTGTGCTGTCTGTGGGAAAGCACCGATCCCCAGTGCTGTTGTGCCTGCGGATAGGCTGCACGGGGACGGTGAGGACCAGCAAGAGCTTTCAGGGCAGGTACCTTCCTTGTGGGAGAAGGAGCCGGACGTTTGCCTTTTCGAAAAGAAGCTCTGCAGAGATCGAGCGCCGTGACGTGTACCGTGCCCGGGGAAGTACATATGCCCAGTGCTGTTGTGCCAGTGGGTAAGCTGTACTGGGACAGTGAAGACGAGCAAGGTCTTTCAGGGCTGGCAGCTTCGTTGTGAGAGAAGGAGCCGGACGTTTGCCTTTTCGGAAAGGGGCTCTGCCGAGAACAAGCACCGTGAGATGTGCTGTCTGTGGGAAAGCACAGACGCCCAGTGCTGGTGTGCCTGCGGATAGGCTGCGCGGGGACAGTGAAGACGAGCAAGAGCTTTCAGAGCTGGCAGCTTCCTTGTGAGAGAAGGAGCCGGACGTTTGCCTTTTCGGAAAGGGGCTCTGCCGAGAACGAGCACCGTGAGATGCGCTTTCTGTTCGAAAGCAGAGATGTCCAGTGCTGTTGTGCCTGTGGATAGGATGCACAGGGACAGTGAAGACCAGCAAGGTCTTTCAGGGCTGGCAGCTTCCTTGTGGGAGAAGGAGCCGGACGTTTGTCTTTTCGGAAACGGTCTCTGCCGAGAACGAGTGCCGCGAGCTGTGCTGTCTGTGGGAAAGCACAGATCCCCAGTGCTGTTGTGCCTGCGGATAGGCTGCACGGGGACGGTGAAGACCAGCAAGAGCTTTCAGGGCTGGCAGCTTCCTTGTGGGAGAAGGAGCCGGACGTTTGCCTTTTCGGAAACGGGCTCTGCCGAGAACGAGCACCGTGAGATGTGCTGTCTGTGGGGAAGCACAGATGCCCAGTGCTGTTGTGCCTGCGGATAGGCTGCACGGGGACGGTGAAGACGAGCAAGAGCTTTCAGAGCTGGCAGCTTCCTTGTGAGAGAAGGAGCCGAACGTTTGCCTTTTCGAAAAGAAGCTCTGCAGAGATCGAGCGCCGTGACGTGTACCGTGCCTGGGCAAGTACAGATGCCCAGTGCTGTTCTGCCAGTGGGTAAGCTGTACTGGGACAGTGAAGACCAGCAAGAGCTTTCAGGGCTGGCAGCTTCCTTGTGGGAGAAGGAGCCGGACGTTTGCCTTTTCGGAAAGGGGCTCTGCCGAGAACGAGCACCGTGAGATGTGCTGTCTGTGGGGAAGCACAGATCCCCAGTGCTGTTGTGCCTGCGGATAGGCTGCACGGGGACAGTGAAGACCAGCAAGGTCTTTCAGGGCTGGCAGGTTCCTTGTGGGAGAAGGAGCCGGACGTTTGCCTTTTCGGAAACGGGCTCTGCCGAGAACGAGTGCCGCGAGATGTGCTGTCTGTGGGAAAGCACAGACGCCCACTGCTGTTGTGCCTGTGGATAGGCTGCGCGGGGACAGTGAAGACGAGCAAGAGCTTTCAGAGCTGGCAGCTTCCTTGTGAGAGAAGGAGCCGGACGTTTGCCTTTTCGAAAAGAAGCTCTGCAGAGATCGAGCGCCGTGACGTGTACCGTGCCTGGGCAAGTACAGATGCCCAGTGCTGTTGTGCCAGTGGGTAAGCTGTACTGGGACAGTGAAGACGAGCAAGGTCTTTCAGGGCTGGCAGGTTCCTTGTGGGAGAAGGAGCCGGACGTTTGCCTTTTCGGAAACGGGCTCTGCCGAGAACAAGCACCGTGAGATGTGCTGTCTGTGGGGAAGCACAGATGCCCAGTGCTGTTGTGCCTGAGGATAGGCTGCACGGGGACGGTGAGGACCAGCAAGAGCTTTCAGGGCTGGCAGCTTCCTTGTGGGAGAAGGAGCTGGACGTTTGCCTTTTCGGAAAGGGGCTCTGCCGAGAACGAGCACCGTGAGATGCGCTTTCTGTTCGAAAGCAGAGATGCGCAGTGCTGTTGTGCCTGTGGATAGGATGCACAGGGACAGTGAAGACCAGCAAGGTCTTTCAGGGCTGGCAGCTTCCTTGTGGGAGAAGGAGCTGGACGTTTGTCTTTTTGGAAACGGTCTCTGCCGAGAACGAGTGCCGCGAGCTGTGCTGTCTGTGGGAAAGCACCGATCCCCAGTGCTGTTGTGCCTGCGGATAGGCTGCACGGGGACGGTGAGGACCAGCAAGAGCTTTCAGGGCAGGTACCTTCCTTGTGGGAGAAGGAGCCGGACGTTTGCCTTTTCGAAAAGAAGCTCTGCAGAGATCGAGCGCCGTGACGTGTACCGTGCCCGGGGAAGTACATATGCCCAGTGCTGTTGTGCCAGTGGGTAAGCTGTACTGGGACAGTGAAGACGAGCAAGGTCTTTCAGGGCTGGCAGCTTCGTTGTGAGAGAAGGAGCCGGACGTTTGCCTTTTCGGAAAGGGGCTCTGCCGAGAACAAGCACCGTGAGATGTGCTGTCTGTGGGAAAGCACAGACGCCCAGTGCTGGTGTGCCTGCGGATAGGCTGCGCGGGGACAGTGAAGACGAGCAAGAGCTTTCAGAGCTGGCAGCTTCCTTGTGAGAGAAGGAGCCGGACGTTTGCCTTTTCGGAAAGGGGCTCTGCCGAGAACGAGCACCGTGAGATGCGCTTTCTGTTCGAAAGCAGAGATGTCCAGTGCTGTTGTGCCTGTGGATAGGATGCACAGGGACAGTGAAGACCAGCAAGGTCTTTCAGGGCTGGCAGCTTCCTTGTGGGAGAAGGAGCCGGACGTTTGTCTTTTCGGAAACGGTCTCTGCCGAGAACGAGTGCCGCGAGCTGTGCTGTCTGTGGGAAAGCACCGATCCCCAGTGCTGTTGTGCCTGCGGATAGGCTGCACGGGGACAGTGAAGAACAGCAAGAGCTTTCAGGGCAGGTAGCTTCCTTGTGGGAGAAGGAGCCGGACGTTTGCCTTTTCGAAAAGAAGCTCTGCAGAGATCGAGCGCCGTGACGTGTACCGTGCCTGGGCAAGTACAGATGCCCAGTGCTGTTGTGCCAGTGGGTAAGCTGTACTGGGACAGTGAAGACCAGCAAGAGCTTTCAGGGCTGGCAGCTTCCTTGTGGGAGAAGGAGCCGGACGTTTGCCTTTTCTGAAATATGCTATGCCGAGAACGTGCACCGTGAGATGTGCTGTCTGTGGGGAAGCACAGATGCCCAGTGCTGTTTTGCCAGTGGGTAAGCTGTACTGGGACAGTGAAGACCAGCAAGAGCTTTCAGGGCTGGCAGCTTCCTTGTGGGAGAAGGAGCCGGACGTTTGCCTTTTCGGAAAGGGGCTCTGCCGAGAACGAGCACCGTGAGATGCGCTTTCTGTTTGAAAGCAGAGATGCCCAGTGCTGTTGTGCCTGTGGATAGGATGCACAGGGACAGTGAAGACCAGCAAGGTCTTTCAGGGCTGGCAGCTTCCTTGTGGGAGAAGGAGCCGGACGTATGCCTTTTCGGAAAGGCGCTATGTCGAGAACGAGCACCGTGAGATGTGCTGTCTGTGGGAAAGCACAGACGCCCACTGCTGTTGTGCCTGTGGATAGGCTGCGCGGGGACAGTGAAGACGAGCAAGAGCTTTCAGAGCTGGCAGCTTCCTTGTGGGAGAAGGAGCCGGACGTTTGCCTTTTCGGAAACGGGCTCTGCCGAGAACGAGCACCGTGAGATGTGCTGTCTGTGGGGAAGCACAGATGCCCAGTGCTGTTGTGCCTGCGGATAGGCTGCACGGGGACGGTGAAGACGAGCAAGAGCTTTCAGAGCTGGCAGCTTCCTTGTGAGAGAAGGAGCCGAATGTTTGCCTTTTCGAAAAGAAGCTCTGCAGAGATCGAGCGCCGTGACGTGTACCGTGCCTGGGCAAGTACAGATGCCCAGTGCTGTTCTGCCAGTGGGTAAGCTGTACTGGGACAGTGAAGACCAGCAAGAGCTTTCAGGGCTGGCAGCTTCCTTGTGGGAGAAGGAGCCGGACGTTTGCCTTTTCGGAAAGGGGCTCTGCCGAGAACGAGCACCGTGAGATGTGCTGTCTGTGGGGAAGCACAGATCCCCAGTGCTGTTGTGCCTGCGGATAGGCTGCACGGGGACAGTGAAGACCAGCAAGGTCTTTCAGGGCTGGCAGGTTCCTTGTGGGAGAAGGAGCCGGACGTTTGCCTTTTCGGAAACGGGCTCTGCCGAGAACGAGTGCCGCGAGATGTGCTGTCTGTGGGAAAGCACAGACGCCCACTGCTGTTGTGCCTGTGGATAGGCTGCGCGGGGACAGTGAAGACGAGCAAGAGCTTTCAGAGCTGGCAGCTTCCTTGTGAGAGAAGGAGCCGGACGTTTGCCTTTTCGAAAAGAAGCTCTGCAGAGATCGAGCGCCGTGACGTGTACCGTGCCTGGGCAAGTACAGATGCCCAGTGCTGTTGTGCCAGTGGGTAAGCTGTACTGGGACAGTGAAGACGAGCAAGGTCTTTCAGGGCTGGCAGGTTCCTTGTGGGAGAAGGAGCCGGACGTTTGCCTTTTCGGAAACGGGCTCTGCCGAGAACAAGCACCGTGAGATGTGCTGTCTGTGGGGAAGCACAGATGCCCAGTGCTGTTGTGCCTGAGGATAGGCTGCACGGGGACGGTGAGGACCAGCAAGAGCTTTCAGGGCTGGCAGCTTCCTTGTGGGAGAAGGAGCTGGACGTTTGCCTTTTCGGAAAGGGGCTCTGCCGAGAACGAGCACCGTGAGATGCGCTTTCTGTTCGAAAGCAGAGATGCGCAGTGCTGTTGTGCCTGTGGATAGGATGCACAGGGACAGTGAAGACCAGCAAGGTCTTTCAGGGCTGGCAGCTTCCTTGTGGGAGAAGGAGCTGGACGTTTGTCTTTTTGGAAACGGTCTCTGCCGAGAACGAGTGCCGCGAGCTGTGCTGTCTGTGGGAAAGCACCGATCCCCAGTGCTGTTGTGCCTGCGGATAGGCTGCACGGGGACGGTGAGGACCAGCAAGAGCTTTCAGGGCAGGTACCTTCCTTGTGGGAGAAGGAGCCGGACGTTTGCCTTTTCGAAAAGAAGCTCTGCAGAGATCGAGCGCCGTGACGTGTACCGTGCCCGGGGAAGTACATATGCCCAGTGCTGTTGTGCCAGTGGGTAAGCTGTACTGGGACAGTGAAGACGAGCAAGGTCTTTCAGGGCTGGCAGCTTCGTTGTGAGAGAAGGAGCCGGACGTTTGCCTTTTCGGAAAGGGGCTCTGCCGAGAACAAGCACCGTGAGATGTGCTGTCTGTGGGAAAGCACAGACGCCCAGTGCTGGTGTGCCTGCGGATAGGCTGCGCGGGGACAGTGAAGACGAGCAAGAGCTTTCAGAGCTGGCAGCTTCCTTGTGGGAGAAGGAGCCGGACGTTTGTCTTTTCGGAAACGGTCTCTGCCGAGAACGAGTGCCGCGAGCTGTGCTGTCTGTGGGAAAGCACCGATCCCCAGTGCTGTTGTGCCTGCGGATAGGCTGCACGGGGACAGTGAAGAACAGCAAGAGCTTTCAGGGCAGGTAGCTTCCTTGTGGGAGAAGGAGCCGGACGTTTGCCTTTTCGAAAAGAAGCTCTGCAGAGATCGAGCGCCGTGACGTGTACCGTGCCTGGGCAAGTACAGATGCCCAGTGCTGTTGTGCCAGTGGGTAAGCTGTACTGGGACAGTGAAGACCAGCAAGAGCTTTCAGGGCTGGCAGCTTCCTTGTGGGAGAAGGAGCCGGACGTTTGCCTTTTCTGAAATATGCTATGCCGAGAACGTGCACCGTGAGATGTGCTGTCTGTGGGGAAGCACAGATGCCCAGTGCTGTTTTGCCAGTGGGTAAGCTGTACTGGGACAGTGAAGACCAGCAAGAGCTTTCAGGGCTGGCAGCTTCCTTGTGGGAGAAGGAGCCGGACGTTTGCCTTTTCGGAAAGGGGCTCTGCCGAGAACGAGCACCGTGAGATGCGCTTTCTGTTTGAAAGCAGAGATGCCCAGTGCTGTTGTGCCTGTGGATAGGATGCACAGGGACAGTGAAGACCAGCAAGGTCTTTCAGGGCTGGCAGCTTCCTTGTGGGAGAAGGAGCCGGACGTTTGCCTTTTCGGAAAGGCGCTATGTCGAGAACGAGCACCGTGAGATGTGCTGTCTGTGGGAAAGCACAGACGCCCACTGCTGTTGTGCCTGTGGATAGGCTGCGCGGGGACAGTGAAGACGAGCAAGAGCTTTCAGAGCTGGCAGCTTCCTTGTGAGAGAAGGAGCCGGACGTTTGCCTTTTCGAAAAGAAGCTCTGCAGAGATCGAGCGCCGTGACGTGTACCGTGCCTGGGCAAGTACAGATGCCCAGTGCTGTTGTGCCAGTGGGTAAGCTGTACTGGGACAGTGAAGACGAGCAAGGTCTTTCAGGGCTGGCAGCTTCCTTGTGGGAGAAGGAGCCGGACGTTTGCCTTTTCGGAAACGGGCTCTGCCAAGAACAAGCACCGTGACATGTGCTGTCTGTGGGGAAGCACAGATGCCCAGTGCTGTTGTGCCAGTGGTTAAGCTGTACTGGGACAGTGAAGACCAGCAAGAGCTTTCAGGGCTGGCAGCTTCCTTGTGGGAGAAGGAGCTGGACGTTTGCCTTTTCGGAAAGGGGCTCTGCCGAGAACGAGCACCGTGAGATGTTCTGTCTGTGGGGAAGCACCGATCCCCAGTGCTGTTGTGCCAGTGGGTAAGCTGTACTGGGACAGTGAAGACCAGCAAGAGCTTTCAGGGCTGGCAGCTTCCTTGTGGGAGAAGGAGCTGGACGTTTGCCTTTTCGGAAAGGGGCTCTGCCAAGAACAAGCACCGTGACATGTGCTGTCTGTGGGGAAGCACAGATGCCCAGTGCTGTTGTGCCAGTGGGTAAGCTGTACTGGGACAGTGAAGACCAGCAAGAGCTTTCAGGGCTGGCAGCTTCCTTGTGGGAGAAGGAGCTGGACGTTTGCCTTTTCGGAAAGGGGCTCTGCCGAGAACGAGCACCGTGAGATGTTCTGTCTGTGGGGAAGCACCGATCCCCAGTGCTGTTGTGCCAGTGGGTAAGCTGTACTGGGACAGTGAAGACGAGCAAGGTCTTTCAGGGCTGGCAGCTTCCTTGTGAGAGAAGGAGCCGGACGTTTGCCTTTTCGGAAAGGGGCTCTGCCGAGAACAAGCACCGTGAGATGTGCTGTCTGTGGGAAAGCACAGACGCCCAGTGCTGGTGTGCCTGCGGATAGGCTGCGCGGGGACAGTGAAGACGAGCAAGAGCTTTCAGAGCTGGCAGCTTCCTTGTGAGAGAAGGAGCCGGACGTTTGCCTTTTCGGAAAGGGGCTCTGCCGAGAACGAGCACCGTGAGATGCGCTTTCTGTTCGAAAGCAGAGATGTCCAGTGCTGTTGTGCCTGTGGATAGGATGCACAGGGACAGTGAAGACCAGCAAGGTCTTTCAGGGCTGGCAGCTTCCTTGTGGGAGAAGGAGCCGGACGTTTGTCTTTTCGGAAACGGTCTCTGCCGAGAACGAGTGCCGCGAGCTGTGCTGTCTGTGGGAAAGCACCGATCCCCAGTGCTGTTGTGCCTGCGGATAGGCTGCACGGGGACAGTGAAGAACAGCAAGAGCTTTCAGGGCAGGTAGCTTCCTTGTGGGAGAAGGAGCCGGACGTTTGCCTTTTCGAAAAGAAGCTCTGCAGAGATCGAGCGCCGTGACGTGTACCGTGCCTGGGCAAGTACAGATGCCCAGTGCTGTTGTGCCAGTGGGTAAGCTGTACTGGGACAGTGAAGACCAGCAAGAGCTTTCAGGGCTGGCAGCTTCCTTGTGGGAGAAGGAGCCGGACGTTTGCCTTTTCTGAAATATGCTATGCCGAGAACGTGCACCGTGAGATGTGCTGTCTGTGGGGAAGCACAGATGCCCAGTGCTGTTTTGCCAGTGGGTAAGCTGTACTGGGACAGTGAAGACCAGCAAGAGCTTTCAGGGCTGGCAGCTTCCTTGTGGGAGAAGGAGCCGGACGTTTGCCTTTTCGGAAAGGGGCTCTGCCGAGAACGAGCACCGTGAGATGCGCTTTCTGTTTGAAAGCAGAGATGCCCAGTGCTGTTGTGCCTGTGGATAGGATGCACAGGGACAGTGAAGACCAGCAAGGTCTTTCAGGGCTGGCAGCTTCCTTGTGGGAGAAGGAGCCGGACGTATGCCTTTTCGGAAAGGCGCTATGTCGAGAACGAGCACCGTGAGATGTGCTGTCTGTGGGAAAGCACAGACGCCCACTGCTGTTGTGCCTGTGGATAGGCTGCGCGGGGACAGTGAAGACGAGCAAGAGCTTTCAGAGCTGGCAGCTTCCTTGTGGGAGAAGGAGCCGGACGTTTGCCTTTTCGGAAACGGGCTCTGCCGAGAACGAGCACCGTGAGATGTGCTGTCTGTGGGGAAGCACAGATGCCCAGTGCTGTTGTGCCTGCGGATAGGCTGCACGGGGACGGTGAAGACGAGCAAGAGCTTTCAGAGCTGGCAGCTTCCTTGTGAGAGAAGGAGCCGAACGTTTGCCTTTTCGAAAAGAAGCTCTGCAGAGATCGAGCGCCGTGACGTGTACCGTGCCTGGGCAAGTACAGATGCCCAGTGCTGTTCTGCCAGTGGGTAAGCTGTACTGGGACAGTGAAGACCAGCAAGAGCTTTCAGGGCTGGCAGCTTCCTTGTGGGAGAAGGAGCCGGACGTTTGCCTTTTCGGAAAGGGGCTCTGCCGAGAACGAGCACCGTGAGATGTGCTGTCTGTGGGGAAGCACAGATCCCCAGTGCTGTTGTGCCTGCGGATAGGCTGCACGGGGACAGTGAAGACCAGCAAGGTCTTTCAGGGCTGGCAGGTTCCTTGTGGGAGAAGGAGCTGGACGTTTGCCTTTTCGGAAACGGGCTCTGCCGAGAACGAGTGCCGCGAGATGTGCTGTCTGTGGGAAAGCACAGACGCCCACTGCTGTTGTGCCTGTGGATAGGCTGCGCGGGGACAGTGAAGACGAGCAAGAGCTTTCAGAGCTGGCAGCTTCCTTGTGAGAGAAGGAGCCGGACGTTTGCCTTTTCGAAAAGAAGCTCTGCAGAGATCGAGCGCCGTGACGTGTACCGTGCCTGGGCAAGTACAGATGCCCAGTGCTGTTGTGCCAGTGGGTAAGCTGTACTGGGACAGTGAAGACGAGCAAGGTCTTTCAGGGCTGGCAGCTTCGTTGTGAGAGAAGGAGCCGGACGTTTGCCTTTTCGGAAAGGGGCTCTGCTGAGAACAAGCACCGTGAGATGTGCTGTCTGTGGGAAAGCACAGACGCCCAGTGCTGGTGTGCCTGCGGATAGGCTGCGCGGGGACAGTGAAGACGAGCAAGAGCTTTCAGAGCTGGCAGCTTCCTTGTGAGAGAAGGAGCCGGACGTTTGCCTTTTCGGAAAGGGGCTCTGCCGAGAACGAGCACCGTGAGATGCGCTTTCTGTTCGAAAGCAGAGATGTCCAGTGCTGTTGTGCCTGTGGATAGGATGCACAGGGACAGTGAAGACCAGCAAGGTCTTTCAGGGCTGGCAGCTTCCTTGTGGGAGAAGGAGCCGGACGTTTGTCTTTTCGGAAACGGTCTCTGCCGAGAACGAGTGCCGCGAGCTGTGCTGTCTGTGGGAAAGCACCGATCCCCAGTGCTGTTGTGCCTGCGGATAGGCTGCACGGGGACAGTGAAGAACAGCAAGAGCTTTCAGGGCAGGTAGCTTCCTTGTGGGAGAAGGAGCCGGACGTTTGCCTTTTCGAAAAGAAGCTCTGCAGAGATCGAGCGCCGTGACGTGTACCGTGCCTGGGCAAGTACAGATGCCCAGTGCTGTTGTGCCAGTGGGTAAGCTGTACTGGGACAGTGAAGACCAGCAAGAGCTTTCAGGGCTGGCAGCTTCCTTGTGGGAGAAGGAGCCGGACGTTTGCCTTTTCTGAAATATGCTATGCCGAGAACGTGCACCGTGAGATGTGCTGTCTGTGGGGAAGCACATATGCCCAGTGCTGTTTTGCCAGTGGGTAAGCTGTACTGGGACAGTGAAGACCAGCAAGAGCTTTCAGGGCTGGCAGCTTCCTTGTGGGAGAAGGAGCCGGACGTTTGCCTTTTCGGAAAGGGGCTCTGCCGAGAACGAGCACCGTGAGATGCGCTTTCTGTTTGAAAGCAGAGATGCCCAGTGCTGTTGTGCCTGTGGATAGGATGCACAGGGACAGTGAAGACCAGCAAGGTCTTTCAGGGCTGGCAGCTTCCTTGTGGGAGAAGGAGCCGGACGTTTGCCTTTTCGGAAAGGCGCTATGTCGAGAACGAGCACCGTGAGATGTGCTGTCTGTGGGAAAGCACAGACGCCCACTGCTGTTGTGCCTGTGGATAGGCTGCGCGGGGACAGTGAAGACGAGCAAGAGCTTTCAGAGCTGGCAGCTTCCTTGTGAGAGAAGGAGCCGGACGTTTGCCTTTTCGAAAAGAAGCTCTGCAGAGATCGAGCGCCGTGACGTGTACCGTGCCTGGGCAAGTACAGATGCCCAGTGCTGTTGTGCCAGTGGGTAAGCTGTACTGGGACAGTGAAGACGAGCAAGGTCTTTCAGGGCTGGCAGCTTCCTTGTGGGAGAAGGAGCCGGACGTTTGCCTTTTCGGAAACGGGCTCTGCCAAGAACAAGCACCGTGACATGTGCTGTCTGTGGGGAAGCACAGATGCCCAGTGCTGTTGTGCCAGTGGTTAAGCTGTACTGGGACAGTGAAGACCAGCAAGAGCTTTCAGGGCTGGCAGCTTCCTTGTGGGAGAAGGAGCTGGACGTTTGCCTTTTCGGAAAGGGGCTCTGCCGAGAACGAGCACCGTGAGATGTTCTGTCTGTGGGGAAGCACCGATCCCCAGTGCTGTTGTGCCAGTGGGTAAGCTGTACTGGGACAGTGAAGACCAGCAAGAGCTTTCAGGGCTGGCAGCTTCCTTGTGGGAGAAGGAGCTGGACGTTTGCCTTTTCGGAAAGGGGCTCTGCCAAGAACAAGCACCGTGACATGTGCTGTCTGTGGGGAAGCACAGATGCCCAGTGCTGTTGTGCCAGTGGGTAAGCTGTACTGGGACAGTGAAGACCAGCAAGAGCTTTCAGGGCTGGCAGCTTCCTTGTGGGAGAAGGAGCTGGACGTTTGCCTTTTCGGAAAGGGGCTCTGCCGAGAACGAGCACCGTGAGATGTTCTGTCTGTGGGGAAGCACCGATCCCCAGTGCTGTTGTGCCAGTGGGTAAGCTGTACTGGGACAGTGAAGACGAGCAAGGTCTTTCAGGGCTGGCAGCTTCCTTGTGGGAGAAGGAGCTGGACGTTTGTCTTTTTGGAAACGGTCTCTGCCGAGAACGAGTGCCGCGAGCTGTGCTGTCTGTGGGAAAGCACCGATCCCCAGTGCTGTTGTGCCTGCGGATAGGCTGCACGGGGACAGTGAAGAACAGCAACAGCTTTCAGGGCAGGTAGCTTCCTTGTGGGAGAAGGAGCCGGACGTTTGCCTTTTCGAAAAGAAGCTCTGCAGAGATCGAGCGCCGTGACTTGTACCGTGCCTGGGCAAGTACAGATGCCCAGTGCTGTTGTGCCAGTGGGTAAGCTGTACTGGGACAGTGAAGACGAGCAAGGTCTTTCAGGGCTGGCAGCTTCCTTGTGGGAGAAGGAGCCGGACGTTTGCCTTTTCGGAAACGGGCTCTGCTGAGAACGAGCACCGTGAGATGTGCTGTCTGTGGGAAAGCACAGATCCCCAGTGCTGTTGTGCCTGCGGATAGGCTGCACGGGGACGGTGAGGACCAGCAAGAGCTTTCAGGGCTGGCAGCTTCCTTGTGGGAGAAGGAGCCGGACGTTTGCCTTCTCGGAAAGGGGCTCTGCCGAGAACGAGCACCGTGAGATGTGCTGTCTGTGGGGAAGCACAGATGTCCAGTGCTGGTGTGCCTGCGGATAGGCTGCACGGGGACAGTGAGGACCAGCAAGAGCTTTCAGGGCTGGCAGCTTCCTTGTGGGAGAAGGAGCCGGACGTTTGCCTTTTCGGAAACGGTCTCTGCCGAGAACGAGTGCCGCGAGCTGTGCTGTCTGTGGGAAAGCACCGATCCCCAGTGCTGTTGTGCCTGCGGAGAGGCTGCACGGGGACGGTGAGGACCAGCAAGAGCTTTCAGGGCTGGCAGCTTCCTTGTGGGAGAAGGAGCCGGACGTTTGCCTTTTCGGAAAGGCGCTATGTCGAGAACGAGCACCGTGAGATGTGCTGTCTGTGGGAAAGCACAGACGCCCACTGCTGTTGTGCCTGTGGATAGGCTGCGCGGGGATAGTGAAGACGAGCAAGAGCTTTCAGAGCTGGCAGCTTCCTTGTGAGAGAAGGAGCCGGACGTTTGCCTTTTCGAAAAGAAGCTCTGCAGAGATCGAGCGCCGTGACGTGTACCGTGCCTGGGCAAGTACAGATGCCCAGTGCTGTTGTGCCAGTGGGTAAGCTGTACTGGGACAGTGAAGACCAGCAAGGTCTTTCAGGGCAGGTAGCTTCCTTGTGGGAGAAGGAGCCGGACGTTTGCCTTTTCGGAAATGGGCTCTGCCGAGAACGAGCACCGCGAGATGTGCTGTCTGTGGGAAAGCACAGATGCCCAGTGCTGTTGTGCCAGTGGGTAAGCTGTACTGGGACAGTGAAGACGAGCAAGGTCTTTCAGGGCTGGCAGCTTCCTTGTGGGAGAAGGAGCCGGACGTTTGCCTTTTCGGAAAGGGGCTCTGCCAAGAACGAGCACCGTGACATGTGCTGTCTGTGGGAAAGCACAGACGCCCAGTGCTGTTGTGCCTGTGGATAGGCTGCACGGGGAGGGTGAAGACCAGCAAGGTCTTTCAGGGCTGGCAGCTTCCTTGTGGGAGAAGGAGCTGGACGTTTGCCTTTTCGGAAATGGGCTCTGCCGAGAACGAGCACCGTGATATGCGCTTTCTGTTCGAAAGCAGAGATGCCCAGTGCTGTTGTGCCTGTGGATAGGATGCACAGGGACAGTGAAGACCAGCAAGGTCTTTCAGGGCTGGCAGCTTCCTTGTGGGAGAAGGAGCCGGACGTTTGCCTTTTCGGAAAGGGGCTCTGCCGAGAACGAGCACCGTGAGATGTGCTGTCTGTGGGGAAGCACAGATCCCCAGTGCTGTTGTGCCTGCGGATAGGCTGCACGGGGACGGTGAGGACCAGCAAGAGCTTTCAGAGCTGGCAGCTTCCTTGTGGGAGAAGGAGCTGGACGTTTGTCTTTTCGGAAACGGGCTCTGCCGAGAACGAGCGCCGTGACGTGTACCGTGCCTGGGAAAGCACAGATCCCCAGTACTGTTGTGCCAGTGGGTAAGCTGTACTGGGACAGTGAAGACCAGCAAGAGCTTTCAGGGCTGGCAGCTTCCTTGTGGGAGAAGGAGCTGGACGTTTGCCTTTTCGGAAAGGGGCTCTGCCGAGAACGAGCACCGTGAGATGCGCTTTCTGTTCGAAAGCAGAGATGCCCAGTGCTCTTGTGCCTGCGGATAGGCTGTACTGGGACAGTGAAGACCAGCAAGAGCTTGCAGGGCTGGCAGCTTCCTTGTGGGAGAAGGAGCCGGACGTTTGTCTTTTCGGAAAGGGGCTCTGCCGAGAACGAGCAGCGTGAGATGTTCTGTCTGTGGGGAAGCACAGATGTCCAGTGCTGGTGTGCCTGCGGATAGGCTGCACGGGGACAGTGAGGACCAGCAAGAGCTTTCAGGGCTGGCAGCTTCCTTGTGGGAGAAGGAGCCGGACGTTTGCCTTTTCGGAAACGGGCTCTGCCAAGAACGAGCACCGTGAGATGTGCTGTCTGTGGGGAAGCACAGATGCCCAGTGCTGTTGTGCCTGCGGATAGGCTGCACGGGGATAGTGAAGAACAGCAAGAGCTTTCAGCGCTGGCAGCTTCCTTGTGGGAGAAGGAGCCGGACGTTTGCCTTTTCGAAAAGAAGCTCTGCAGAGATAGAGCGCCGTGACGTGTACCGTGCCTGGGAAAGCACAGATCCCCAGTGCTGTTGTGCCTGTGGCTAGGCTGCACGGGGACAGTGAAGACCAGCAAGGTCTTTCAGGGCTGGCAGCTTCCTTGTGGGAGAAGGAGCTGGACGTTTGCCTTTTCGGAAACGGGCTCTGCCGAGAACGAGCACCGTGACGTGTACCGTGCCTGGGAAAGCACAGATCCCCAGTGCTGTTGTGCCTGTGGATAGGCTGCACGGGGACGGTGAGGACCAGCAAGAGCTTTCAGGGCTGGCAGCTTCCTTGTGGGAGAAGGAGCTGGACGTTTGCCTTTTCGGAAAGGGGCTCTGCCGAGAACGAGCACCGTGAGATGTGCTGTCTGTGGGAAAGCACAGATCCCCAGTGATGTTGTGCCTGTGGATAGGCTGCACGGGGACGGTGAGGACCAGCAAGAGCTTTCAGGGCTGGCAGCTTCCTTGTGGGAGAAGGAGCCGGACGTGTGCCTTTTCGGAAAGGGGCTCTGCCGAGAACGAGCACCGTGAGATGTGCTCTCTGTGGGAAAGCACCGATCCCCAGTGCTGTTGTGCCTGCGGATAGGCTGCACGGGGACGGTGAGGACCAGCAAGAGCTTTCAGGGCTGGCAGCTTCCTTGTGGGAGAAGGAGCTGGACGTTTGTCTTTTCGGAAACGGGCTCTGCCGAGAACGAGTGCCGTGAGCTGTGCTGTCTGTGGGAAAGCACCAATCCCCAGTGCTGTTGTGCCTGCGGATAGGCTGCACGGGGACAGTGAAGACCAGCAAGAGCTTTCAGGGCTGGCAGCTTCCTTTTGGGATCAGGAGCCGGACGTATGCCTTTTCGGAAAGGCGCTATGTCGAGATCGAGCGCCGTGACTTGTACCGTGCCTGGGAAAGCACCGATCCCCAGTGCTGTTGAGGCAGTGGGTAAGCTGTACTGGGACAGTGAAGATCAGCAAGGTCTTTCAGGGCTGGCAGCTTCCTTTTGGGAGAAGGAGCCGGACGTTTGCTTTTTCGGAACCGGGCTCTGCCGAGAACGAGCACCGTGAGATGTGCTGTCTGTGGGAAAGCTCAGATCCCCAGTGCTGTTGTGCCTGCGGATAGGCTGCACGGGGACGGTGAGGACCAGCAAGAGCTTTCAGGGCTGGCAGCTTCCTTTTGGGAGAAGGAGCCGGACGTTTGCCTTTTCGGAAACGGGCTCTGCCGAGAACGAGTGCCGCGAGATGTGCTGTCTGTGGGAAAGCACCGATCCCCAGTGCTGTTGTGCCTGCGGATAGGATGCACAGGGACAGTGAAGACCAGCAAGGTGTTTCAGGGCTGGCAGCTTCCTTGTGGGAGAAGGAGCCGGACGTTTGCCTTTTCGAAAAGAAGCTCTGCAGAGTTCGAGCGCCGTGACGTGTACCGTGCCTGGGCAAGTACAGATGCCCAGTGCTGTTGTGCCAGTGGGTAAGCTGTACTGGGACTGTGAAGATCAGCAAGAGCTTTCAGGGCTGGCAGCTTCCTTGTGGGAGAAGGAGCCGGACGTTTGCCTTTTCGGAAAGGGGCTCTGCCGAGAACGAGAACCGTGAGATGTTCTGTCTGTGGGGAAGCACAGATCCCCAGTGCTGTTGTGCCTGCGGATAGGCTGCACGGGGACGGTGAAGACCAGCAAGAGCTTTCAGGGCTGGCAGCTTCCTTGTGGGAGAAGGAGCTGGACGTTTGCCTTTTCGGAAAGGGGCTCTGTCGAGAACGAGCACCGTGAGATGCGCTTTCTGTTCGAAAGCAGAGATGCCCAGTGCTGTTGCGCCTGTGGATAGGCTGCACGGGGACGGTGAGGACCAGCAAGAGCTTTCAGGGCTGGCAGCTTCCTTGTGGGAGAAGGAGACAGACGTATGCCTTTTCGGAAACGGGCTCTGCCGAGAACGAGCACCGTGAGATGTGCTGTCTGTGGGAAAGCAGAGATGCCCAGTGCTGTTGTGCCAGTGGGTAAGCTGTGCTTGGACAGTGAAGACGAGCAAGAGCTTTCAGGGCTGGCAGCTTCCTTGTGGGAGAAGGAGCCGGACGTTTGCCTTTTCGGAAAGGGGCTCTGCCGAGAACGAGCACCGTGAGATGTGCTCTCTGTGGGAAAGCACAGATCCCCAGTGATGTTGCGCCTGTCGATAGGCTGCACGGGGACGGTGAGGACCAGCAAGAGCTTTCAGGGCTGGCAGCTTCCTTGTGGGAGAAGGAGCCGGACGTGTGCCTTTTCGGAAAGGGGCTCTGCCGAGAACGAGCACCGTGAGATGTGCTCTCTGTGGGAAAGCACAGATCCCCAGTGCTGTTGTGCCTGCGGATAGGCTGCACGGGGACGGTGAGGACCAGCAAGAGCTTTCAGGGCTGGCAGCTTCCTTGTGGGAGAAGGAGCTGGACGTTTGTCTTTTCGGAAACGGGCTCTGCCGAGAACGAGTGCCGCGAGCTGTGCTGTCTGTGGGAAAGCACCAATCCCCAGTGCTGTTGTGCCTGTGGCTAGGCTGCACGGGGACGGTGAAGACCAGCAAGGTCTTTCAGGGCTGGCAGCTTCCTTGTGGGAGAAGGAGCTGGACGTTTGCCTTTTCGGAAACGGGCTCTGCCGAGAACGAGCACCGTGACGTGTACCGTGCCTGGGAAAGCACAGATCCCCAGTGCTGTTGTGCCTGTGGATAGGCTGCACGGGGACGGTGAGGACCAGCAAGAGCTTTCAGGGCTGGCAGCTTCCTTTTGGGAGGAGGAGCCGGACGTTTGCCTTTTCGGAAAGGGGCACTGCTGAGAACGAGCGCCGTGACGTGTACCGTGCCTGGGCAAGTACAGATGCCCAGTGCTGTTGTGCCAGTGGGTAAGCTGTACTGGGACTGTGAAGATCAGCAAGAGCTTTCAGGACTGGCAGCTTCCTTGTGGGAGAAGGAGCCGGACGTTTGCCTTTTCGGAAAGGGGCTCTGCCGAGAACGAGCACCGTGAGATGTTCTGTCTGTGGGGAAGCACAGATCCCCAGTGCTGTTGTGCCTGCGGATAGGCTGCACGGGGACAGTGAAGACCAGCAAGAGCTTTCAGGGCTGGCAGCTTCCTTGTGGGAGAAGGAGCCGGACGTTTGCCTTTTCGGAAACGGGCTCTGCCGAGAACGAGCACCGTGAGATGAGCTTTCTGTTCGAAAGCAGAGATGCCCAGTGCTGTTGCGCCTGTGGATAGGCTGCACGGAGACGGTGAGGACCAGTAAGAGCTTTCAGGGCTGGCAGCTTCCTTGTGGGAGAAGGAGCCGGACGTATGCCTTTTCGGAAACGGGCTCTGCCGAGAACGAGCACCGTGAGATGTGCTGTCTGTGGGAAAGCACAGATGCCCAGTGCTGTTGTGCCAGTGGGTAAGCTGTACTGGGACAGTGAAGACCAGCAACAGCTTTCAGGGCTGGCAGCTTCCTTGTGGGAGAAGGAGCCGGACGTTTGCCTTTTCGGAAAGGGGCTCTGCCGAGAACGAGCACCGTGAGATGTGCTGTCTGAGGGAAGCAGAGATCCCCAGTGCTGTTGTGCCTGCGGATAGGCTGCACGGGGACGGTGAGGACCAGCAAGAGCTTTCAGGGCTGGCAGCTTCCTTGTGGGAGAAGGAGCCGGACGTTTGCCTTTTCGGAAACGGGCTCTGCCGAGAACGAGTGCCGCGAGATGTGCTGTCTGTGGGGAAGCACAGATCCCCAGTGCTGTTGTGCCAGTGGGTAAGCTGTACTGGGACGGTGAGGACCAGCAAGAGCTTTCAGGGCTGGCAGCTTCCTTGTGGGAGAAGGAGCCGGACGTTTGCCTTTTCGGAAAGGGGCTCTGCTGAGAACGAGCGCCGTGACGTGTACTGTGCCTGGGAAAGTACAGATCCCCAGTGCTGTTGTGCCTGCGGATAGGCTGCACGGGGACAGTGAAGACCAGCAAGGTCTTTCAGGGCTGGCAGCTTCCTTGTGGGAGAAGGAGCCGGACGTTTGCCTGTTCGGAGAGGGGCTCTGCCGAGAACGACCACCACGAGATGTGCTGTCTGTGGGGAAGCACAGATCCCCAGTGCTGTTGTGCCTGCGGATAGGCTGGACGGGGACGGTGAGGACCAGCAAGAGCTTTCAGGGCTGGCATCTTCCTTGTGGGAGAAGGAGCCGGACGTTTGTCTTTTCGGAAACGGGCTCTGCCGAGAACGAGCACCGTGAGATGTGCTGTCTGTGGGGAAGCACAGATCCCCAGTGCTGTTGTGCCAGTGGGTAACCTGTACTGGGACGGTGAGGACAAGCAAGAGCTTTCAGGGCTGGCAGCTTCCTTGTGGGAGAAGGAGCCGGACGTTTGCCTTTTCGGAAAGGGGCTCTGCTGAGAACGAGCGCCGTGACGTGTACCCTGCCTGGGAAAGCACAGATGCCCAGTGCTGTTGTGCCTGCGGATAGGCTGCACGGGGACAGTGAAGACCAGCAAGGTCTTTCAGGGCTGGCAGCTTCCTTGTGGGAGAAGGAGCCGGACGTTTGCCTGTTCGGAGAGGGGCTCTGACGAGAACGAGCACCACGAGATGTGCTGTCTGTGGGGAAGCACAGATCCCCAGTTCTGTTGTGCCTGCGGATAGGCTGCACGGGGACGGTGAGGACCAGCAAGAGCTTTCAGGGCTGGCATCTTCCTTGTGGGAGAAGGAGCCGGACGTTTGTCTTTTCGGAAACGGGCTCTGCCGAGAACGAGCACCGTGAGATGTGCTGTCTGTGGGAAAGCAGAGATGCCCAGTGCTGTTGTGCCTGCGGATAGGCTGCACGGGGACGGTGAGGACCAGCAAGAGCTTTCAGGGCTGGCAGCTTCCTTGTGGGAGAAGTAGCCGGACGTTTGTCTTTTCGGAAACGGGCTCTGCCGAGAACCAGTGCCGCGAGATGTGCTGTCTGTGGGGAAGCACAGATCCCCAGTGCTGTTGTGCCACTGGGTAAGCTGTACTGGGACGGTGAGGACCAGCAAGAGCTTTCAGGGCTGGCAGCTTCCTTGTGGGAGAAGGAGCCGGACGTTTGCCTTTTCGGAAACGGGCTCTGCCGAGAACGAGCACCGTGAGATGTGCTGTCTGTGGGAAAGCACAGATGCCCAGTGCTGTTGTGCCTGCGGCTAGGCTGCACGGGGACAGTGAGGACCAGCAAGAGCTTTCAGCGCTGGCAGCTTCCTTGTGGGAGAAGGAGCCGGACGTTTGCCTTTTCGGAAACGGGCTCTGCCGAGAACGAGCACCGTGATATGCGCTTTCTGTTCGAAAGCAGAGATGCCCAGTGCTGTTGTGCCTGTGGATAGGATGCACAGGGACAGTGAAGACCAGCAAGGTCTTTCAGGGCTGGCAGCTTCCTTGTGGGAGAAGGAGCCGGACGTATGCCTTTTCGGAAAGGCGCTATGCCGAGAACGAGCACCGTGAGATGTGCTGTCTGTGGGAAAGCACAGATGCCCAGTGCTGTTGTGCCTGTGGATAGGCTGCACGGGGACGGTGAAGACCAGCAAGGCCTTCAGGGCTGGCAGCTTCCTTGTGGGAGAAGGAGCTGGACGTTTGCCTTTTCGGAAACGGGCTCTGCCGAGAACGAGCACCGTGAGATGTGCTGTCTGTGGGGAAGCACAGATGCCCAGTGCTGTTGTGCCTGTGGATAGGATGCACGGGGACGGTGAGGACCATCAAGAGCTTTCAGGGCTGGCAGCTTCCTTGTGGGAGAAGGAGCCGGACGTTTGCCTTTTCGGAAACAGGCTCTGCCGAGAACGAGTGCCGCGAGCTGTGCTGACTGTGGGAAAGCACCGATCCCCAGTGCTGTTGTGCCTGCGGATAGGCTGCACGGGGACAGTGAAGACGAGCAAGAGCTTTCACAGCTGGCAGCTTCCTTGTGGGAGTAGGAGCCGGACGTTTGCCTTTTCGGAAATATGCTATGCCGAGAACGAGGGATGCGAGATGTGCTGTCTGTGGGAAAGCACAGATGCCCAGTGCTGTTGTGCCTGCGGATAGGCTGCACGGGGACGGTGAAGACGAGCAAGACGTTTCAGGGCTGGCAGCTTCCTTGTGAGAGAAGGAGCCGGACGATTGCCTTTTCGAAAAGAAGCTCTGCAGAGATCGAGCGCCGTGACGTGTACCGTGCCTGGGCAAGTACAGATGCCCAGTGCTGTTGTGCCAGTGGGTAAGCTGTACTGGGACAGTGAAGACCAGCAAGGTCTTTCAGGGCTGGCAGCTTCCTTGTGGGAGAAGGAGCCGGACGTTTGCCTTTTCGGAAATATGCTATGCCGAGAACTAGCGCCGCAAGATGTGCTGTCTGTGGGAAAGCACAGATCCCCAGTGCTGTTGTGCCTGTGGCTAGGCTGCACGGGGACGGTGAAGGCCAGCAAGAGCTTTCAGGGCTGGCAGCTTCCTTGTGGGAGAAGGAGCCGGACGTTTGCCTTTTCCGAAAGGGGCTATGCCGAGAACGAGCACCGTGAGATGTTCTGTCTGTGGGAAAGCACAGATCCCCAGTGCTGTTGTGCCTGTGGTTAGGCTGCACGGGGACGGTGAAGACGAGCAAGAGGTTTCAGGGCTGGCAGCTTCCTTGTGGGAGAAGGAGCCGGACGTTTGCCTTTTCGGAAACGGGCTCTGCCGAGAACGAGCACCGTGAGATGTGCTGCCTGTGGGAAAGCACAGATCCCCAGTGCTGTTGTGCCTGTGGATAGGCTGCACGGGGACAGTGAAGACGAGCAAGAGCTTTCAGGGCTGGCAGCTTCCTTGTGAGAGAAGGAGCCGGACGTTTGCCTGTTCGGAAAGGGGCTCTGCTGAGAACGAGCAGCGTGAGATGTGCTGTCTGTGGGGAAGCACAGATCCCCAGTGCTGTTGTGCCTGTGGATAGGATGCACAGGGACAGTGAAGACGAGCAAGAGCTTTCAGAGCTGGCAGCTTCCTTGCGGGAGAAGGGGCCGGACGTTTGTCTTTTCGGAAACGGGCTCTGCCGAGAACGAGCGCCGTGAGTTGTACCGTGCCTGGGAAAGCACCGATCCCCAGTGCTGTTGTGCCTGCGGATAGGCTGCACGGGGACGGTGAGGACCAGCAAGAGCTTTCAGGGCTGGCAGCTTCCTTGTGGGAGAAGGAGCCGGACGTTTGCCTTTTCGGAAACGGGCTCTGCCGAGAACGAGCACCGTGAGATGTGCTGTCTGTGGGAAAGCACAGATGCCCAGTGCTGTTGTGCCTGCGGATAGGCTGCACGGGGACAGTGAAGAACAGCAAGAGCTTTCAGGGCAGGTAGCTTCCTTTTGGGAGAAGGAGCCGGACGTTTGCCTTTTCGAAAAGAAGTTCTGCAGAGATCGAGCGCCGTGACGTGTACTGTGCCTGGGCAAGTACAGATGCCCAGTGCTGTTGTGCCAGTGGGTAAGCTGTACTGGGACGGTGAGGACCAGCAAGAGCTTTCAGGGCTGGCAGCTTCCTTGTGGGAGAAGGAGCCGGATGTTTGCCTTTTCGGAAAGGACTATGTCGAGAAAGAGGACCGTGAGATGTGCTGTCTGTGGGAAAGCACAGATCCCCAGTGCTGTTGTGCCTGCGGATAGGCTGCACGGGGACGGTGACGACCAGCAAGAGCTTTCAGCGCTGGCAGCTTCCTTTTGGGAGAGGGAGCCGGACGTTTGCCTTTTCGGAAAGGGGCTATGTCGAGAAAGAGGACCGTGAGATGTGCTGTCTGTGGGGAAGTACAGATCACCAGTGTTGTTGTGCCTGTGGCTAGGCTGCACGGGGACGGTGAAGACGAGCAAGACGTTTCAGGGCTGGCAGCTTCCTTGTGAGAGAAGGAGCCGGACGTTTGTCTGTGCGGAAAGGGGCTATGCCGAGAACGAGCGCCGTGACTTGTACCGTGCCTGGGAAAGCACCGATCCCCAATGCTGTTGTGCCAGTGGGTAAGCTGTACTGGGACAGTGAAGATCAGCAAGAGCTTTCAGGGCAGGTAGCTTCCTTGTGGGAGAAGGAGCCGGACGTTTGCCTTTTCGGAAACGGGCTCTGCCGAGAACGAGCACCGTGATATGCGCTTTCTGTTCGAAAGCAGAGATGCTCAGTGCTGTTGTGCCTGTGGATAGGCTGCGCGGGGACAGTGAAGACCAGCAAGGTCTTTCAGGGCTGGCAGCTTCCTTGTGGGAGAAGGAGCCGGACGTTTGCCTTTTCGGAAAGGCGCTATGTCGAGAAAGAGTACCGTGAGATGTTCTGTCTGTGGGGAAGCACAGATGCCCAGTGCTGTTGTGCCTGTGGATAGGCTGCGTGGGGACAGTGAAGACGAGCAAGAGCTTTCAGAGCTGGCAGCTTCCTTGTGGGAGAAGGAGCTGGACGTTTGTCTTTTCGGAAACGGGCTCTGCCGAGAACGAGCGCCGTGACGTGTACCGTGCCTGGGAAAGCACAGATGCCCAGTGCTGTTGTGCCAGTGGGTAAGCTGTACTGGGACAGTGAAGACCAGCAAGAGCTTTCAGGGCTGGCAGCTTCCTTGTGGGAGAAGGAGCCGGACGTTTGCCTTTTCGGAAACGGGCTCTGCCGACAACGAGCACCGTGAGATGTGCTGTCTGTGGGGAAGCACAGATGCCCAGTGCTGTTGTGCCTGCGGATAGGCTGCACGGGGACGGTGAGGACCAGCAAGAGCTTTCAGGGCTGGCAGCTTCCTTGTGGGAGAAGGAGCTGGACGTTTGCCTTTTCGGAAACGGGCTCTGCCGAGAACGAGCACCGCGAGATGTGCTGTCTGTGGGAAAGCAGAGATGCCCAGTGCTGTTGTGCCTGTGGATAGGCTGCGCGGGGACAGTGACGACGAGCAAGAGCTTTCAGGGCTGGCAGCTTCCTTGTGGGAGAAGGAGCCGGACGCTTGTCTTGTCGGAAACAGGCTCTGCCGAGATCGAGCGCCGTGATATGCGCTTCCTGTTCGAAAGCAGAGATGCCCAGTGCTGTTGCGCCTGTGGATAGGATGCACAGGGACAGTGAAGACCAGCAAGGTCTTTCAGGGCTGGCAGCTTCCTTTTGGGAGAAGGAGCCGGACGTTTGCCTTTTCGGAAAGAAGCTCTGCTGAGACCGAGCGCCTTGAGATGTGCTGTCTGTGGGAAAGCACAGATGCCCAGTGCTGTTGTGCCTGTGGATTGGCTGCACGGGGACGGTGAATATCAGCAAGAGCTTTCAGCGCTGGCAGCTTCCTTGTGGGAGAAGGAGCCGGACGTTTGCCTTTTCGGAAACGGGCTCTGCTGATACCGAGCGCCTTGAGATGTGCTGTCTGTGGGAAAGCACAGATGCCCAGTGCTGTTGTGCCTGTGGATTGGCTGCACGGGGACGGTGAAGATCAGCAAGAGCTTTCAGCGCTGGCAGCTTCCTTGTGGGAGAAGGAGCCGGACGTTTGCCTTTTCGGAAACGGGCTCTGCTGCGTACGAGCACCGTGAGTTGTGCTGTCTGTGGGAAAGCACAGATGCCCAGTGCTGTTGTGCCAGTCGGTAAGCTGTACGGGGACAGTGAAGACCAGCAAGAGCTTTCAGGGCTGGCAGCTTCCTTGTGGGAGAAGGAGCCGGACGTTTGCCTTTTCGGAAACGGGCTCTACTGAGAACGAGCACCATGATATGCGCTTTCTGTTCGAAAGCACAGATGCCCAGTGCTGTTGTGCCTGTGGATAGGCTGCACAGGGACATTGAAGACCAGCAAGGTCTTTCAGGGCTGGCAGCTTCCTTGTGAGAGAAGGAGTCGGACGTTTGCGTGTTCGGAAAGAAGCTATGCTGAGAACGAGCGCCTTGAGATGTGCTGTCTGTGGGAAAGCACAGATTCCCAGTGCTGTTGTGCCTGTGGATAGGCTGCACGGGGACGGTGAAGACCAGCAAGAGCTTTCAGAGCTGGCAGCTTCCTTGTGGGAGAAGGAGCCGGACGTTTGCCTTTTCGGAAACGGGCTCTGCCGAGAACGAGCAACGTGAGATGTGCTGTCTGTGGGGAAGCAGAGATGCCCAGTGCTGTTGTGCCTGTGGATAGGCTGCACGGGGACAGTGAATACCAGCAAGAGCTTTCAGGGCTGGCAGCTTCCTTGTGGGAGAAGGAGCCGGACGTTTGCCTTTTCGAAAATATGCTATGCCGAGAACGAGCGCCGTGACGTATACTGTGACTGGGTAAGCACAGATGCCCAGTGCTGTTGTGCCTGTGGTTAGGCTGCACAGGGACAGTGAAGACCAGCAAGAGCTTTCAGAGCTGGCAGTTTCCTTGTGGGAGAAGGAGCCGGACGTTTGCCTTTTCGGAAACGGGCTCTGCTGCATACAAGCACCGCGAGATGTTGTGTCTGTGGGAAAGCACAGATCCCCAGTGCTGTTGTGCCTGTGGTTAGGCTGCACGGGGACGGTGAGGACTAGCAAGAGCTTTCAGGGCTGGCAGCTTCTTTGTGGGAGAAGGAGCCGGACGTTTGCCTTTTCGGAAACGGGCTATGTCGAGAACGAGCACCGTGTGATGCGCTTTCTGTTCGAAAGCAGAGATGCCCAGTGCTGTTGTGCCTGCGGATAGGCTGCACGGGGACAGTGAAGACCAGCAAGTTCTTTCAGGGCTGGCAGCTTCTTTGTGGGAGAAGGAGCCGGACGTTTGCCTTTTCGGAAACGGGCTATGTCGAGAACGAGCGTCGTGAGATGTGCTGTCTGTGGGGAAGCATAGATCCCCAGTGCTGTTGTGCCTGCGGATAGGCTGCACGGGGACGGTGAGGACCAGCAAGAGCTTTCAGGGCTGGCAGCTTCCTTGTGGGAGAAGGAGCTGGACGTTTGTCTTTTCGGAAAGGGGCTCTGCCGAGAACGACCGCCGTGAGATGTGCTGTCTGTGGGCAAGCACAGATGCCCAGTGCTGTTGTACCAGTGGGTAAGCTGTACTGGTACAGTGAAGACCAGCAAGAGCTTTCACAGCTGGCAGCTTCCTTGTGGGAGTAGGAGCCGGACGTTTGCCTTTTCGGAAACAGGCTCTGCCGAGAACGAGTGCCGCGAGCTGTGCTGACTGTGGGAAAGCACCGATCCCCAGTGCTGTTGTGCCTGCGGATAGGCTGCACGGGGACAGTGAAGACGAGCAAGAGCTTTCACAGCTGGCAGCTTCCTTGTGGGAGTAGGAGCCGGACGTTTGCCTTTTCGGAAATATGCTATGCCGAGAAGTAGCGCCGCAAGATGTGCTGTCTGTGGGAAAGCACAGATGCCCAGTGCTGTTGTGCCTGCGGATAGGCTGCACGGGGACGGTGAAGACGAGCAAGAGGTTTCAGGGCTGGCAGCTTCCTTGTGAGAGAAGGAGCCGGACGTTTGCCTTTTCGAAAAGAAGCTCTGCAGAGATCGAGCGCCGTGACGTGTACCGTGCCTGGGCAAGTACAGATGCCCAGTGCTGTTGTGCCAGTGGGTAAGCTGTACTGGGACAGTGAAGACCAGCAAGGTCTTTCAGGGCTGGCAGCTTCCTTGTGGGAGAAGGAGCCGGACGTTTGCCTTTTCGTTAAGAGGCTATGTCGAGAACAAGCACCGTGAGATGTGCTGTCTGTGGGGAAGCACAGATCCCCAGTGCTGTTGTGCCTGTGGATAGGCTGCACGGGGACGGTGAAGACGAGCAAGAGCTTTCAGGGCTGGCAGCTTCCTTGTGAGAGAAGGAGCCGGACGTTTGTCTGTGCGGAAACGGGCTCTGCCGAGAACGAGCGCCGTGACGTGTACCGTGCCTGGGAAAGGACAGATCCCCAGTGCTGTTGTGCCAGTGGGTAAGCTGTGCTGGGACAGTGAAGACCAGCAAGAGCTTTCAGGGCTGGCAGCTTCCTTTTGGGAGAAGGAGCCGGACGTTTGCCTGTTCGGAAAGGGGCTATGTCGAGAAAGAGGACCGTGAGATGTGCTGTCTGTGGGGAAGTACAGATCACCAGTGTTGTTGTGCCTGTGGCTAGGCTGCACGGGGACGGTGAAGACGAGCAAGAGCTTTCAGGGCTGGCAGCTTCCTTGTGAGAGAAGGAGCCGGACGTTTGTCTGTGCGGAAAGGGGCTATGCCGAGAACGAGCGCCGTGACTTGTACCGTGCCTGGGAAAGCACCGATCCCCAATGCTGTTGTGCCAGTGGGTAAGCTGTACTGGGACAGTGAAGATCAGCAAGAGCTTTCAGGGCAGGTAGCTTCCTTGTGGGAGAAGGAGCCGGACGTTTGCCTTTTCGGAAAGGCGCTATGTGGAGAACGAGCGCCTTGAGATGTGCTGTCTGTGGGAAAGCACATGTGCCCAGTGCTGTTGTGCCTGTGGCTAGGCTGCACGGGGACGGTGAAGACCAGCAAGGTCTTTCAGGGCTGGCAGCTTCCTTGTGGGAGAAGGAGCTGGACGTTTGCCTTTTCGGAAAGAAGCTCTGCTGAGACCGAGCGCCTTGAGATGTGCTGTCTGTGGGAAAGCACAGATGCCCAGTGCTGTTGTGCCTGCGGATAGGCTGCACGGGGACGGTGAAGACCAGCAAGAGCTTTCAGGGCAGGTACCTTCCTTGTGGGAGAAGGAGCCGGACGTTTGCCTTTTCGAAAAGAAGCTCTGCAGAGATCGAGCGCCGTGACGTGTACCGTGCCTGGGCAAGTACAGATGCCCAGTGCTGTTGTGCCAGTGGGTAAGCTGTACTGGGACAGTGAAGACCAGCAAGGTCTTTCAGGGCTGGCAGCTTCCTTGTGAGAGAAGGAGCCGGACGTTTGCGTTTTCGGAAAGGGGCTCTGCCGAGAACGAGCACCGTGAGATGTGCTGTCTGTGGGGAAGCACAGATGCCCAGTGCTGTTGTGCCAGTGGGTAAGCTGTACTGGGACAGTGAAGACCAGCAAGAGCTTTCAGGGCTGGCAGCTTCCTTGTGGGAGAAGGAGCCGGACGTTTGCCTTTTCGGAAATGGGCTCTGCCGAGAACGAGCACCGTGAGATGTGCTGTCTGTGGGGAAGCAAAGATCCCCAGTGCTGTTGTGCCTGTGGATAGGCTGCACGGGGACAGTGAAGACGAGCAAGAGCTTTCAGAGCTGGCAGCTTCCTTGTGAGAGAAGGAGCCGGACGTTTGCCTTTTCGAAAAGAAGCTCTGCAGAGATCGAGCGCCGTGACGTGTACCGTGCCTGGGCAAGTACAGATGCCCAGTGCTGTTGTGCCAGTGGGTAAGCTGTACTGGGACAGTGAAGTCCAGCAAGGTCTTTCAGGGCTGGCAGCTTCCTTGTGGGAGAAGGAGCCGGACGTTTGCCTTTTCGGAAACGGGCTCTGCCGAGAACGAGCACCGCGAGATGTGCTGTCTGTGGGAAAGCACCGATCCCCAGTGCTGTTGTGCCAGTGGGTAAGCTGTACTGGGACAGTGAAGACCAGCAAGAGCTTTCAGGGCTGGCAGCTTCCTTGTGGGAGAAGGAGCCGGACGTTTGCCTTTTCGGAAAGGGGCTCTGCCGAGAACGAGCACCGTGAGATGTGCTGTCTGTGGGGAAGCACAGATCCCCAGTGCTGTTGTGCCTGCGGATAAGCTGCACGGGGACGGTAAGGACCAGCAAGACCTTTCAGCGCTGGCAGCTTCCTTGTGGGAGAAGGAGCTGGACGTTTGCCTTTTCGGAAAGGGGCTCTGCCGAGAACGAGCACCGTGAGATGCGCTTTCTGTTCGAAAGCAGAGATGCCCAGTGCTGTTGTGCCTGTGGATAGGATGCACAGGGACAGTGAAGACCAGCAAGGTCTTTCAGGGCTGGCAGCTTCCTTGTGGGAGAAGGAGCCGGACGTTTGCCTTTTCGGAAAGGGGCTCTGCCGAGAACGAGCACCGTGAGATGTTCTGTCTGTGGGGAAGCACAGATGCCCAGTGCTGTTGTGCCTGCGGATAGGCTGCACGGGGACGGTGAGGACCAGCAAGAGCTTTCAGGGCAGGTACCTTCCTTGTGGGAGAAGGAGCCGGACGTTTGCCTTTTCGAAAAGAAGCTCTGCAGAGATCGAGCGCCGTGACGTGTACCGTGCCTGGGCAAGTACAGATGCCCAGTGCTGTTGTGCCAGTGGGTAAGCTGTACTGGGACAGTGAAGACCAGCAAGGTCTTTCAGGGCTGGCAGCTTCCTTGTGGGAGAAGGAGCCGGACGTTTGCCTTTTCGGAAACGGGCTCTGCCGAGAACGAGCACCGTGAGATGTGCTGTCTGTGGGGAAGCACAGATCCCCAGTTCTGTTGTGCCAGTGGGTAAGCTTACTGGGACACTGAAGACCAGCAAGAGCTTTCAGGGCTGGCAGCTTCCTTGTGGGAGAAGGAGCCGGAAGTTTGGCTTTTCCAAAAGGGGCTCTGCCGAGAACGAGCACCGTGAGATGTTCTGTCTGTGGGGAAGCACAGATCCCCAGTGCTGTTGTGCCTGCGGATAGGCTGCACGGGGACGGTGAGGACCAGCAAGAGCTTTCAGCGCTGGCAGCTTCCTTGTGGGAGAAGGAGCCGGACGTTTGCCTTTTCGGAAACGGGCTCTGCCGAGAACGAGCACCGCGAGATGTGCTGTCTGTGGGAAAGCACAGATCCCCAGTGCTGTTGTGCCTGCGGATAGGCTGCACGGGGACGGTGAGGACCAGCAAGAGCTTTCAGGGCTGGCAGCTTCCTTGTGGGAGAAGGAGCTGGACGTTTGTCTTTTCGGAAAGGGGCTCTGCCGAGAACGAGCACCGTGAGATGTGCTGTCTGTGGGGAAGCACAGATGCCCAGTGCTGTTGTGCCAGTGGGTAAGCTGTACTGGGACAGTGAAGACCAGCAAGGTCTTTCAGGGCTGGCAGCTTCCTTGTGGGAGAAGGAGCCGGACGTTTGCCTTTTCGGAAAGGGGCTCTGCCGAGAACGAGCACCGTGAGATGTGCTGTCTGTGGGGAAGCACAGATGCCCAGTGCTGTTGTGCCTGCGGATAGGCTGCACGGGGACGGTGAGGACCAGCAAGAGCTTTCAGCGCTGGCAGCTTCCTTCTGGGAGAAGGAGCTGGACGTTTGTCTTTTCGGAAACGGGCTCTGCCGAGAACGAGCACCGTGAGAAGCGCTTTCTCTTCGAAAGCAGAGATGCCCAGTGCTGTTGTGCCTGTGGATAGGATGCACAGGGACAGTGAAGACCAGCAAGGTCTTTCAGGGCTGGCAGCTTCCTTGTGGGAGAAGGAGCCGGACGTTTGCCTTTTCGGAAAGGCGCTATGTCGAGAACGAGCACCGTGAGATGTGCTGTCTGTGGGGAAGCACAGATCCCCAGTGCTGTTGTGCCTGTGGATAGGCTGCACGGGGACGGTGAAGGCGAGTAAGAGCTTTCAGGGCTGGCAGCTTCCTTGTGGGAGAAGGAGCCGGACGTTTGCCTTTTCGGAAAGGGGCTCTGCCGAGAACGAGCACCGTGATATGCGCTTTCTGTTCGAAAGCAGAGATGCCCAGTGCTGTTGTGCCTGTGGATAGGATGCACGGGGACAGTGAAGACCAGCAAGGTCTTTCAGGGCTGGCAGCTTCCTTGTGGGAGAAGGAGCCGGACGTTTCCCTTTTCGGAAAGGGGCTCTGCTGAGAACGAGCACCGTGATATGCGCTTTCTGTTCGAAAGCAGAGATGCCCAGTGATGTTGCGCCTGTGGATAGGCTGCACGGGGACGGTGAAGACCAGCAAGGTCTTTCAGGGCTGGCAGGTTCCTTGTGGGAGAAGGAGCCGGACGTTTGCCTTTTCGGAAACGGGCTCTGCCGAGAACGAGTGCCGCGAGATGTGCTGTCTGTGGGAAAGCACCGATCCCCAGTGCTGTTGTCCCTGCGGATAGGCTGCACGGGGACGGTGAAGACGAGCAAGAGCTTTGAGAGCTGGCAGCTTCCTTGTGGGAGAAGGAGCCGGACGTTTGCTTTTTCGGAAATATGCTATGCCGAGAATGAGGGATGCGAGATGTGCTGTCTGTGGGAAAGCACAGATCCCCAGTGCTGTTGTGCCTGTGGATAGGATGCACGGGGACAGTGAAGACCAGCAAGAGCTTTCAGAGCTGGCAGCTTCCTTGTGAGAGAAGGAGCCGAACGTTTGCCTTTTCGAAAAGAAGCTCTGCAGAGATCGAGCGCCGTGACGTGTACCGTGCCTGGGCAAGTACAGATGCCCAGTGCTGTTGTGCCAGTGGATAGGATGCACAGGGACAGTGAAGACCAGCAAGGTCTTTCAGGGCTGGCAGCCTCCTTGTGGGAGAAGGAGCCGGACGTTTGCCTTTTCGGAAAGGCGCTATGTCGAGAACGAGCACCGTGAGATGTGCTGTCTGTGGGGAAGCACAGATGCCCAGTGCTGTTGTGCCAGTGGATAGGCTGTACTGGGACAGTGAAGACCAGCAAGAGCTTTCAGAGCTGGCAGCTTCCTTGTGAGAGAAGGAGCCGGATGTTTGCCTTTTCAAAAAGAAGCTCTTCAGAGATCGGGCGCCGTGACGTGTACCGTGCCTGGGCAAGTACAGATGCCCAGTGCTGTTGTGCCAGTGGGTAAGCTGTACTGGGACAGTGAAGACCAGCAAGGTCTTTCAGGGCTGGCAGCTTCCTTGTGGGAGAAGGAGCCGGACGTTTGCCTTTTCGGAAACGGGCTCTGCCGAGAACAAGCACCTTGACATGTGCTGTCTGTGGGGAAGCACAGATGCCCAGTGCTGTTGTGCCTGTGGATAGGCTGCACGGGGAGGGTGAAGACCAGCAAGAGCTTTCAGCTCTGGCAGCTTCCTTGTGAGAGAAGGAGCTGGACGTTTGCCTTTTCAGAAATGGGCTCTGCCGAGAACGAGCGCCGTGACGTGTACCGTGCTTGGGAAAGCACAGATCCCCAGTGCTGTTGTGCCAGTGGGTAAGCTGTACTGGGACAGTGAAGATCAGCAAGGTCTTTCAGGGCTGGCAGCTTCCTTGTGGGAGAAGGAGCCGGACGTATGCCTTTTTGGAAACGGGCTCTGCCGAGAACGAGCACCGTGAGATGTGCTGTCTGTGGGAAAGCAGAGATGCCCAGTGCTGTTGTGCCTGTGGATAGGATGCACAGGGACAGTGAAGACCAGCAAGGTCTTTCAGGGCTGGCAGCTTCCTTGTGGGAGAAGGAGCCGGACGTTTGCCTTTTCGGAAACGGGCTCTGCCGAGAACGAGCACCGTGAGATGTTCTGTCTGTGGGGAAGCATAGATGCCCAGTGCTGTTGTGCCAGCGGATAGGCTGCTCGGGGACGGTGAGGACCAGCAAGAGCTTTCAGCGCTGGCAGCTTCCTTGTGGGAGAAGGAGCTGGACGTTTGCCTTTTCGGAAACGGGCTCTGCCGAGAACGAGTGCCGCGAGCTGTGCTGTCTGTGGGAAAGCACCGATCCCCAGTGCTGTTGTGCCTGCGGATAGGCTGCACGGGGACGGTGAGGACCAGCAAGAGCTTTCAGGGCTGGCAGCTTCCTTGTGGGAGAAGGAGCTGGACGTTTGTCTGTTCGGAAATATGCTATGCCGAGAACTAGCGCCGCGTGATGATCTGTCTGTGGGACAGCAGAGATCCCCAGTGCTGTTGTGCCTGTGGATAGGCTGCACGGGGACGGTGAAGACCAGCAAGAGCTTTCACGGCTGGCAGCTTCCTTGTGGGAGAAGGAGCCGGACGTTTGCCTTTTCGGAAACGGGCTCTGCCGAGAACGAGTGCCGCGAGATGTGCTGTCTGTGGGAAAGCACAGATGCCCAGTGCTGTTGTGCCTGCGGATAGGCTGCACGGGGACGGTAAGGACCAGCAAGAGCTTTCAGGGCAGGTACCTTCCTTGTGGGAGAAGGAGCCGGACGTTTGCCTTTTCGAAAAGAAGCTCTGCCGAGAACGAGCGCCGTGACGTGTACCGTGCCTGGGAAAGCACAGATCCCCAGTGCTGTTGTGCCAGTGGGTAAGCTGTACTGGGACAGTGAAGATCAGCAAGGTCTTTCAGGGCTGGCAGCTTCCTTGTGGGATAAGGAGCCGGACGTTTGCCTTTTCGGAAACGGGCTCTGCCGAGAACGAGCACCGTGAGATGTGCTGTCTGTGGGAAAGCACAGATCCCCAGTGATGTTGCGCCTGTGGATAGGCTGCACGGGGACGGTGAGGACCAGCAAGAGCTTTCAGGGCTGGCAGCTTCCTTGTGGGAGAAGGAGCCGGACGTATGCCTTTTCGGAAACGGGCTCTGCCGAGAACGAGCACCGTGAGATGTGCTGTCTGTGGGGAAGCAGAGATGCCCAGTGCTGTTGTGCCTGTGGATAGGCTGCACGGGGACGGTGAAGGCGAGCAAGAGCTTTCAGGGCTGGCAGCTTCCTTGTGGGAGAAGGAGCCGGACGTTTGCCTTTTCGGTAAGAGGCTATGTCGAGAACGAGCACCGTGAGATGTGCTGTCTGTGGGGAAGCACAGATGCCCAGTGCTGTTGTGCCTGTGGTTAGGCTGCACGGGGACGGTGAGGACCAGCAAGAGCTTTCAGGGCTGGCAGCTTCCTTGTGGGAGAAGGAGCCGGACGTTTGCCTTTTCGGAAACGGGCTCTGCCGAGAACGAGCACCGTGAGATGTGCTGTCTGTGGGGAAGCACAGATGCCCAGTGCTGTTGTGCCTGCAGATAGGCTGCACGGGGACGGTGAGGACCAGCAAGAGCTTTCAGGGCTGGCAGCTTCCTTGTGGGAGAAGGAGCCGGACGTTTGCCTTTTCGAAAAGAAGCTCTGCAGAGATCGAGCGCCGTGACGTGTACCGTGCCTGGGCAAGTACAGATGCCCAGTGCTGTTGTGCCAGTGGGTAAGCTGTACTGGGACAGTGAAGACCAGCAAGAGCTTTCAGGGCTGGCAGCTTCCTTGTGGGAGAAGGAGCCGGACGTTTGCCTTTTCGGAAAGGGGCTCTGCCGAGAATGAGCACCGTGAGATGTGCTGTCTGTGGGGAAGCACAGATCCCCAGTGCTGTTGTGCCTGCGGATAGGCTGCACGGGGACGGTGAGGACCAGCAAGAGCTTTCAGGGCAGGTACCTTCCTTGTGGGAGAAGGAGCCGGACGTTTGCCTTTTCGAAAAGAAGCTCTGCAGAGATCGAGCGCCGTGACGTGTACCGTGCCTGGGCAAGTACAGATGCCCAGTGCTGTTGTGCCAGTGGGTAAGCTGTACTGGGACAGTGAAGACGAGCAAGGTCTTTCAGGGCTGGCAGCTTCCTTGTGGGAGAAGGAGCCGGACGTTTGCCTTTTCGAAAAGAAGCTCTGCAGAGATCGAGCGCCGTGACGTGTACCGTGCCTGGGCAAGTACAGATGCCCAGTGCTGTTGTGCCAGTGGGTAAGCTGTACTGGGACAGTGAAGACGAGCAAGGTCTTTCAGGGCTGGCAGCTTCCTTGTGGGAGAAGGAGCCGGACGTTTGCCTTTTCGAAAAGGCGCTATGTTGAGAACGAGCACCGTGAGATGTGCTGTCTGTGGGGAAGCACAGATGCCCAGTGCTGTTGTGCCTGTGGATAGGCTGTACTGGGACAGTGAAGACCAGCAAGGTCTTTCAGGGCTGGCAGCTTCCTTGTGGGAAAAGGAGCTGGACGTTTGCCTTTTCGGAAATGGGCTCTGCCGAGAACGAGCGCCGTGACGTGTACCGTGCCTGGGCAAGTACAGATGCCCAGTGCTGTTGTGCCAGTTGGTAAGCTCTACTGGGACAGTGAAGACCAGCAAGAGCTTTCAGGGCTGGCAGCTTCCTTGTGGGAGAAGGAGCTGGACGTTTGCCTTTTCGGAAATGGGCTCTGCCGAGAACGAGCGCCGTGACGTGTACCGTGCCTGGGAAAGCGCAGATGCCCAGTGCTGTTGTGCCAGTGGGTAAGCTGTACTGGGACAGTGAAGACCAGCAAGGTCTTTCAGGGCTGGCAGCTTCCTTGTGGGAGAAGGAGCCGGACGTTTGTCTTTTCGGAAACGGGCTCTGCCGAGAACGAGTGCCGCGAGCTGTGCTGTCTGTGGGAAAGCACCGATCCCCAGTGCTGTTGTGCCTGCGGATAGGCTGCACGGGGACAGTGAAGACCAGCAAGAGCTTTCAGGGCAGGTAGCTTCCTTGTGGGAGAAGGAGCCGGACGTCTGCCTTTTCGAAAAGAAGATCTAATGAGATCCAGCGCCGTGACGTGTACCGTGCCTGGGCAAGTACAGATGCCCAGTGCTGTTGTGCCTGTGGATAGGCTGCACGGGGACAGTGAAGACCAGCAAGAGCTTTCAGCGCTGGCAGCTTCCTTTTGGGAGAAGGAGCCGGACGTTTGCCTTTTCGGAAACGGGCTCTGCCGAGAACGATTGCCGCGAGACGTGCTGTCTGTGGGAAAGCACAGATCCCCAGTGCTGGTGTGCCTGCGGATAGGCTGCACGGGGACGGTGAAGACCAGCAAGGTCTTTCAGGGCTGGCAGCTTCCTTGTGGGAGAAGGAGCCGGACGTTTGCCTTTTCGGAAAGGCGCTATGTCGAGAACGAGCACCGTGAGATGCGCTTTCTGTTCGAAAGCAGAGATGCCCACTGCTGTTGTCCCTGTGGATAGGCTGCGCGGGGACAGTGAAGACGAGCAAGAGCTTTCAGAGCTGCCAGCTTCCTTGTGAGAGAAGGAGCCGGATGTTTGCCTTTTCGAAAAGAATCTCTGCAGAGATCGAGCGCCGTGACGTGTACCGTGCCTGGGCGAGTACAGATGCCCAGTGCTGTTGTGCCAGTGGGTAAGCTGTACTGGGACAGTGAAGACCAGCAAGGTCTTTCAGGGCTGGCAGCTTCCTTGTGGGAGAAGGAGCCGGACGTTTGTCTTTTCGGAAACGGGCTCTGCCGAGAACGAGTGCCGCGAGCTGTGCTGTCTCTGGGAAAGCAAAAATCCCCAGTGCTGTTGTGCCTGCGGATAGGCTGCACGGGGACAGTGAAGAACAGCAAGAGCTTTCAGGGCAGGTAGCTTCCTTGTGGGAGAAAGAGCCGGACGTTTGCCTTTTCGGAAAGGGGCTCTGCCGAGAACGAGCACCGTGATATGCGCTTTCTGTTCGAAAGCAGAGATGCCCAGTGCTGTTGTGCCTGTGGATAGGATGCACAGGGACAGTGAAGACCAGCAAGGTCTTTCAGGGCTGGCAGCTTCCTTGTGGGAGAAGGAGCCGGACGTTTGCCTTTTCGGAAAGGGACTCTGCCGAGAACGAGCACCGTGAGATGCGCTTTTTGTTCGAAAGCAGAGATGCCCAGTGCTGTTGTGCCTGTGGATAGGATGCACAGGGACAGTGAAGACCAGCAAGGTCTTTCAGGGCTGGCAGCTTCCTTGTGGGAGAAGGAGCCGGACGTTTGGCTTTTCGAAAAGAAGCTCTGCAGAGATCGAGCGCCGTGACGTGTACCGTGCCTGGGCAAGTACAGATGCCCAGTGCTGTTGTGGAAGTGGGTAAGCTGTACTGGGACAGTGAAGACCAGCAAGGTCTTTCAGGGCTGGCAGCTTCCTTGTGAGAGAAGGAGCCGGACGTTTGTCTTTTCGAAAAGAAGCTCTGCCGAGAACGAGCGCCGTGACGTGTACCGTGCCTGGGAAAGCACAGATCCCCAGTGCTGTTGTGCCAGTGGGTAAGCTGTACTGGGACAGTGAAGATCAGCAAGGTCTTTCAGGGCTGGCAGCTTCCTTGTGGGAGAAGGAGCCGGACGTTTGCCTTTTCGGAAACGGGCTCTGGCGAGAACGAGCACCGTGAGATGTGCTGTCTGTGGGAAAGCACAGATCCCCAGTGCTGTTGTGCCTGTGGATAGGCTGCACGGGGACGGTGAAGACGAGCAAGAGCTTTCAGGGCTGGCAGCTTCCTTGTGGGAGAAGGAGCCGGACGTATGCCTTTTTGGAAACGGGCTCTGCCGAGAACGAGCACCGTGAGATGTGCTGTCTGTGGGAAAGCAGAGATGCCCAGTGCTGTTGTGCCTGTGGATAGGATGCACAGGGACAGTGAAGACCAGCAAGGTCTTTCAGGGCTGGCAGCTTCCTTGTGGGAGAAGGAGCCGGACGTTTGCCTTTTCGGAAAGGCTCTATGTCGAGAACGAGCACCGTGAGATGTGCTGTTTGTGGGAAAGCACAGACGCCCACTGCTGTTGTGCCTGTGGATAGGCTGCGCGGGGACAGTGAAGAACAGCAAGAGCTTTCAGCGCTGGCAGCTTCCTTGTGGGAGAAGGAGCCGGACGTTTGCCTTTTCGAAAAGAAGCTCTGCAGAGATCGAGCGCCGTGACGTGTACCGTGCCTGGGAAAGCACCGATCCCCAGTGCTGTTGTGCCAGTGGGTAAGCTGTACTGGGACAGTGAAGATCAGCAAGGTATTTCAGGGCTGGCAGCTTCCTTGTGGGAGAAGGAGCCGGACGTTTGCCTTTTCAGAAACGGGCTCTGCCGAGAACGAGCACCGTGAGATGTTCTGTCTGTGGGGAAGCATAGATGCCCAGTGCTGTTGTGCCAGCGGATAGGCTGCTCGGGGACGGTGAGGACCAGCAAGAGCTTTCAGGGCTGGCAGCTTCCTTGTGGGAGAAGGAGCTGGACGTTTGTCTTTTCGGAAACGGGCTCTGCCGAGAACGAGTGCCGCGAGCTGTGCTGTCTGTGGGAAAGCACCGATCCCCAGTGCTGTTGTGCCTGCGGATAGGCTGCACGGGGACCGTGAGGACCAGCAAGAGCTTTCAGGGCTGGCAGCTTCCTTGTGGGAGAAGGTGCTGGACGTTTGTCTGTTCGGAAATATGCTATGCCGAGAACTAGCGCCGCGTGATGTTCTGTCTGTGGGAAAGCAGAGATCCCCAGTGCTGTTGTGCCTGTGGATAGGCTGCACGGGGACGGTGAAGACCAGCAAGAGCTTTCACGGCTGGCAGCTTCCTTGTGGGAGAAGGAGCCGGACGTTTGCCTTTTCGGAAACGGGCTCTGCCGAGAACGAGCACCGTGAGATGTGCTGTCTGTGGGAAAGCACCGATCCCCAGTGCTGTTGTGCCTGCGGATAGGCTGCACGGGGACGGTGAGGACCAGCAAGAGCTTTCAGGGCTGGCAGCTTCCTTGTGGGAGAAAGAGCCGGACGTTTGCCTTTTCGGAAAGGGGCTCTGCCGAGAACGAGCACCGTGATATGCGCTTTCTGTTCGAAAGCAGAGATGCCCAGTGCTGTTGTGCCTGTGGATAGGATGCACAGGGACAGTGAAGACCAGCAAGGTCTTTCAGGGCTGGCAGCTTCCTTGTGGGAGAAGGAGCCGGACGTTTGCCTTTTCGGAAACGGGCTCTGCCGACAACGAGCAGCGGGAGATGTGCTGTCTGTGGGAAAGCAGAGATCCCCAGTGCTGTTGTGCCTGTGGATATGCTGCACGGAGACGGTGAGGACCAGCAAGAGCTTTCAGGGCTGGCAGCTTCCTTGTGGGAGAAGGAGCCGGACGTTTGCCTTTTCGGAAACGGGCTCTGCCGAGAACGAGTACCGTGAGATGTGCTGTCTGTGGGGAAGCACAGATGCCCAGTGCTGTTGTGCCAGTGGGTAAGCTGTACTGGGACAGTGAAGACCAGCAAGGTCTTTCAGGGCTGGCAGCTTCCTTGTGGGAGAAGGAGCCGGACGTTTGCCTTTTCGGAAACGGGTTCTGCCGAGAATGAGGGATGCGAGATGTGCTGTCTGAGGGGAAGCACAGATCCCCAGTGCTGTTGTGCATGTGGATAGGCTGCACGGGGACAGTGAAGACCAGCAAGAGCTTTCAGGGCTGGCAGCTTCCTTGTGGGAGAAGGAGCCGGACGTATGCCTTTTCGGAAAGGTGCTATGTCGAGATCGAGCGCCGTGACTTGTACCGTGCCTGGGAAAGCACCGATCCCCAGTGCTGTTGTGCCAGTGGGTAAGCTGTACTGGGACAGTGAAGATCAGCAAGATCTTTCAGGGCAGGTAGCTTCCTTGTGGGAGAAAGAGCCGGACGTTTGCCTTTTCGGAAAGGGGCTCTGCCGAGAACGAGCACCGTGATATGCGCTTTCTGTTCGAAAGCAGAGATGCCCAGTGCTGTTGTGCCTGTGGATAGGATGCACAGGGACAGTGAAGACCAGCAAGGTCTTTCAGGGCTGGCAGCTTCCTTGTGGGAGAAGGAGCCGGACGTTTGCCTTTTCGGAAAGCGCCTCTGCCGAGAACGAGCACCGTGAGATGCGCTTTCTGTTCGAAAGCAGAGATGCGCAGTGCTGTTGTGCCTGTGGATAGGATGCACAGGGACGGTGAAGACCAGCAAGGTCTTTCAGGGCTGGCAGCTTCCTTGTGGGAGAAGGAGCCGGACGTTTGCCTTTTCGGAAAGAAGCTCTGCTGAGATCGAGCGCCGTGACGTGTACCGTGCCTGGGAAAGCACAGATGCCCAGTGCTGTTGTGCCAGTGGGTAAGCTGTACTGGGACAGTGAGGACCAGCAAGAGCTTTCAGGGCTGGCAGCTTCCTTTTGGGAGAAGGAGCCGGACGTATGCCTTTTCGGAAAGGCGCTATGTCGAGATCGAGCGCCGTGACTTGTACCGTGCCTGGGAAAGCACCGATCCCCAGTGCTGTTGTGCCAGTGGGTAAGCTGTACTGGGACAGTGAAGATCAGCAAGATCTTTCAGCGCTGGCAGCTTCCTTGTGGGAGAAGGAGCTGGACGTTTGTCTGTTCGGAAACGGGCTCTGCCGAGAACGAGTGCCGCGAGATGTGCTGTCTGTAGGAAAGCACCGATCCCCAGTGCTGTTGTGCCTGTGGGTAAGCTGTACTGGGACAGTGAAGACCAGCAAGAGCTTTCAGGGCTGGCAGCTTCCTTGTGGGAGAAAGAGCCGGACATTTGCCTTTTCGAAAAGAAGCTCTGCTGAGATCGAGCGCCGTGACGTGTACCGTGCCTGGGCAAGTAGAGATGCCCAGTGCTGTTGTGCCAGTGGGTAAGCTGTACTGGGACGGTGAGGACCAGCAAGAGCTTTCAGGGCTGGCAGCTTCCTTGTGGGAGAAGGAGCCGGACGTTTGCCTTTTCGGAAACGGGCTCTGCCGAGAACGAGCACCGTGAGATGTGCTGTCTGTGGGGAAGCACAGATCCCCAGTGATGTTGTGCCTGTGGATAGGCTGCACGGGGACGGTGAGGACCAGCAAGAGCTTTCAGGGCTGGCAGCTTCCTTGTGGGAGAAAGAGCCGGACGTTTGCCTTTTCGGAAACGGGCTCTGCCGAGAACGAGCACCGTGAGATGTGCTGTCTGTGGGAAAGCACCAATCCCCAGTGCTATTGTGCCTGCGGATAGGCTTCACGGGGACGGTGAAGACGAGCAAGAGCTTTCAGGGCTGGCAGCTTCCTTGTGAGAGAAGGAGCCGGACGTTTGCCTTTTCGGAAAGGGGCTATGTCGAGAACGAGCACCGCGAGATGTGCTGTCTCTGGGAAAGCACCGATCCCCAGTGCTGTTGTGGCTGCGGATAGGCTGCATGGGGACAGTGAAGACCAGCAAGAGCTTTCAGGGCTGGCAGCTTCCTTTTGGGAGAAGGAGCCGGACGTTTGCCTTTTCGGAAAGGGGCTCTGCTGAGAACGAGCGCCGTGACGTGTACCGTGCCTGGGAAAGCACAGATCCCCAGTGCTGTTGTGCCTGCGGATAGGCTGCACGGGGACAGTGAAGACCAGCAAGGTCTTTCAGGGCTGGCAGCTTCCTTGTGGGAGAAGGAGCTGGACGTTTGCCTGTTCGGAAAAGGGCTCTGCCGAGAACGAGCACCACGAGATGTGCTATCTGTGGGGAAGCACAGATCCCCAGTTCTGTTGTGCCTGCGGATAGGCTGCACGGGGACGGTGAGGACCAGCAAGAGCTTTCAGGGCTGGCAGCTTCCTTGTGGGAGAAGGAGCCGGACGTTTGTCTTTTCGGAAACGGGCTCTGCCGAGAACGAGTGCCGCGAGATGTGCTGTCTGTGGGGAAGCACAGATCCCCAGTGCTGTTGTGCCAGTGGGTAAGCTGTACTGGGACGGTGAGGACCAGCAAGAGCTTTCAGGGCTGGCAGCTTCCTTTTGGGAGAAGGAGCCGGACGTTTGCCTGTTCGGAGAGGGGCTCTGCTGAGAACGAGCGCCGTGACGTGTACCCTGCCTGGGAAAGCACAGATCCCCAGTGCTGTTGTGCCTGCAGATAGGCTGCACGGGGACAGTGAAGACCAGCAAGGTCTTTCAGGGCTGGCAGCTTCCTTGTGGGAGAAGGAGCCGGACGTTTGCCTTTTCGGAAACGGGCTCTGCCGAGAACGAGTACCGTGAGATGTGCTGTCTGTGGGGAAGCACAGATCCCCAGTGCTGTTGTGCCTGTGGCTAGGCTGCACGGGGACAGTGAAGACCAGCAAGGTCTTTCAGGGCTGGCAGCTTCCTTGTGGGAGAAGGAGCCGGACGTTTGCCTTTTCGGAACCGGGCTCTGCCGAGAACGAGCAGCGCGAGATGTGCTGTCTGTGGGAAAGCACAGATCCCCAGTGATGTTGCGCCTGTGGATAGGCTGCACGGGGACGGTGAGGACCAGCAAGAGCTTTCAGGGCTGGCAGCTTCCTTGTGGGAGAAGGAGCCGGACGTATGCCTTTTCGGAAACGGGCTCTGCCGAGAACGAGTGCCGCGAGATGTGCTGTCTGTGCGAAAGCACAGATGCCCAGTGCTGTTGTGCCAGTGGGTAAGCTGTACTGGTACGGTGAGGACCAGCAAGAGCTTTCAGGGCTGGCAGCTTCCTTGTGGGAGAAGGAGCCGGACGTTTGCCTTTTCGGAAACGGGCTCTGCTGAGAACGAGGGCCGTGACGTATACTGTGACTGGGCAAGTACAGATCCCCAGTGCTGTTATGCCTGCGGATAGGCTGTACTGGGACAGTGAAGACCAGCAAGAGCTTTCAGGGCTGGCAGCTTCCTTGTGGGAGAAGGAGCCGGACGTTTGTCTTTTCGGAAACGGGCTCTGCCGAGAACAAGTGCCGCGAGACGTGCTGTCTGTGGGGAAGCACAGATCCCCAGTGCTGTTGTACCTGCGGATAGTCTGCACGGGGATGGTGAGGACCATCAAGAGCTTTCAGGGCTGGCAGCTTCCTTGTGGGAGAAAGAGCTGGTCGTATGCCTTTTCGGAAACAGGCTCTGCCGAGAACGAGCACCGTGAGATGTGCTCTCTGTGGGAAAGCACAGATGCCCAGTGCTGTTGTGCCTGTGGATAGGCTGCACGGGGACGGTGAAGACGAGCAAGAGCTTTCAGGGCTGGCAGGTTCCTTGTGGGAGAAGGAGCCGGACGTTTGCCTTTTCGGAAACGGGCTCTGCCGAGAACAAGCGCCGCGAGATGTGCTGTCTGCAGGAAAGCACAGATCCCCAGTGCTGTTGTGCCTGCGGATAGGCTGCACGGGGACGGTGAAGACCAGCAAGAGCTTTCAGTGCAGGTAGCTTCCTTGTGGGAGAAGGAGCCAGACGTTTGCCTTTTCGAAAAGAAGCTCTGCTGAGAACGAGCGCCGTGAAGTGTACTGTGACTGGGCAAGTAGATGTCCCCAGTGCTGTTGTGCCAGTGGGTAAGCTGTACTGGGACAGTGAAGACCAGCAAGAGCTTTCAGGGCTGGCAGCTTCCTTGTGGGAGACGGAGCCGGACGTTTGCCTTTTCGGAAACGGGCTCTGCCGATAACGAGGACAGTGATATGTGCTGTCTGTGGGAAAGCACAGATCCCCAGTGCTGTTGTGCCTGCGGATAGGCTGTGTGGGGACGGTGAAGACGAGCAAGAGCTTTCAGGGCTGGCAGCTTCCTTGTGGGAGAAGGAGCCGGACGTTTGCCTTTTCGGAAACGGGCTCTGCCGAGAACGAGTGCCGCGAGATGTGCTGTCTGTGGGAAAGCACAGATCCCAAGTGCTGTTGTGCCTGTGGCTAGGCTGCACGGGGACAGTGAAGACCAGCAAGAGCTTTCAGGGCTGGCATCTTTCTTGTGGGAGAAGGAGCCGGACGTTTGCCTTTTCGGAAAGAAGCTCTGCTGAGAACGAGCGCCGTGAGATGTGCTGTCTGTGGGAAAGCACAGATCCCCAGTGATGTTGTGCCTGCGGATAGGCTGCACGGGGACAGTGAAGAACAGCAAGGTCTTTCAGGGCTGGCAGCTTCCTTGTGGGAGAAGTAGCCGGACGTTTGCCTTTTCGAAAAGAAGCTCTGCTGAGAACGACCGCCGTGACGTGTACTGTGACTGGGCAAGTACAGGTCCCCGGTGCTGTTGTGCCTGTGGATAGACTGCACGGGGACAGTGAAGACCAGCAAGAGCTTTCAGGGCTGGCAGCTTCCTTGTGGGAGAAGGAGCCGGACGTTTGCCTTTTCGGAAACGGGCTCTGCCGAGAACGAGCGCCACGAGATGTGCTGTCTCTGGGAAAGCACAGATCCCCAGTGCTGTTGTGCCTGCGGATAGGCTGCACGGGGACAGTGAAGACCAGCAAGAGCTTTCAGGGCAGGTAGCTTCCTTGTGGGAGAAGGAGCCGGACGTTTGCCTTTTCGAAAAGAAGCTCTGCTGAGAACGAGCGCCGTGACGTATACTGTGACTGGGCAAGTACAGGTCCCCGGTGCTGTTGTGCCTGCGGATAGGCTGCACGGGGACGGTGAAGAACAGCAAGAGCTTTCAGGGCTGGCAGCTTCCTTGTGGGAGAAGGAGCCGGACGTTTGCCTTTTCGGAAACGGGCTCTGCCGAGAACGAGCGCCGTGAGATGTGCTGTCTGTGGGAAAGCACAGATGCCCAGTGCTGTTGTGCCTGTGGATAGGCTGCACGGGGACAGTGAAGACCAGCAAGAACTTTCAGGGCTGGCAGCTTCCTTGTGGGAGAAGGAGCCGGACGTTTGCCTTTTCGGAAACGGGCTATGTCGAGAAAGAGGACCGTGAGATGTGCTGTCTGTGGGGAAGCAGAGATCCCCCGTGCTGTTGTGCCTGCGGATAGGCTGCACGGGGACAGTGAAGAACAGCAAGAGCTTTCAGGGCTGGCAGCTTCCTTGTGGGAGAAGGAGCCGGACGTTTGCCTTTTCGGAAATGGGCTCTGCTGAGAACGAGCGCCGTGATGTGTACTGTGACTGGGCAAGTACAGGTCCCCGGTGCAGTTGTGCCTGTGGATAGGCTACACGGGGACGGTGAAGACCAGCAAGAGCTTTCAGGGCTGGCAGCTTCCTTGTGGGAGAAGGAGCCGGACGTTTGCCTTTTCGGAAACAGGCTCTGCCGAGAACGAGCGCCGCGAGATGTGCTGTCTGTGGGGAAGCACAGATCCCCAGTGCTGTTGTGCCTGCGGATAGGCTGCACAGGGACAGTGAAGAACAGCAAGATCTTTCAGGGCTGGCAGCTTCCTTGTGGGAGAAGGAGCCGGACGTTTGCCTTTTCGAAAAGAAGCTCTGCTGAGAACGAGCGCCGTGATGTGTACTGTGACTGGGCAAGTACAGGTCCCCGGTGCTGTTGTGCCTGTGGATAGGCTACACGGGGACGGTGAAGACCAGCAAGAGCTTTCAGGGCTGGTATCTTCCTTGTGGGAGAAGGAGCTGGACGTTTGCCTTTTCGAAAACGGGCTCTGCTGAGAACGAGCGCCGTGACGTATACTGTGACTGGACAAGTACAGGTCCCCGGTGCTGTTGTGCCAGTGGGTAAACTGTACTGGGACAGTGAAGACCAGCAAGAGCTTTCAGGGCAGGCAGCTTCCTTGTGGGAGAAGGAGCTGGACGTTTGCCTTTTCGGAAACATGCTATGCCGAGATCGAGCGCCGTGAGATGTGCTGTCTGTGGGGAAGCACAGATGCCCAGTGCTGTTGTGCCAGTGGGTAAGCTGTACTGGGACAGTGAAGACCAGCAAGAGCTTTCAGGGCTGGCAGCTTCCTTGTGGGAGAAGGAGCCGGACGTTTGCCTTTTCGGAAACGGGCTCTGCCGAGAACGAGCACCGTGACGTGTACTGTGCCTGGGAAAGCACAGATGCCCAGTGCTGTTGTGCCTGCGGATATGCTGTGTGGGGACAGTGAAGACCAGCAAGAGCTTTCAGGGCTGGCAGCTTCCTTGTGGGAGAAGGAGCCGGAGGTTTGCCTTTTCGGAAAGAAACTCTGCTGAGAACGAGCGCCGTGAGATGTGCTGTCTGTGGGGAAGCAGAGATCCCCAGTGCTGTTGTGCCTGTGGATAGGCTGCACGGTGACAGTGAAGACGAGCAAGAGCTTTCAGGGCTGGCAGCTTCCTTGTGGGAGAAGGAGCCGGACGTTTGCCTTTTCGGAAACGGGCTCTGCCGAGAACGAGCGCCGTGACGTGTACTGTCACTGGGCCAGTACAGGTCCCCAGTGCTGTTGTGCCAGTGGGTAAGCTGTACTGGGACAGTGAATACCAGCAAGGTCTTTCAGGGCTGGCAGCTTCCTTGTGGGAGAAGGAGCCGGACGTTTGCCTTTTCGAAAAGAAGCTCTGCTGAGAACGAGCGCCGTGATGTATACTGTGACTGGGCAAGTACAGGTCCCCGGTGCTGTTGTGCCTGCGGATAGGCTGCACGGGGACAGTGAAGAACAGCAAGAGCTTTCAGGGCTGGCAGCTTCCTTGTGGGAGAAGGAGCCGGACGTTTGCCTTTTCGGAAAGGGGCTATGTCGAGATCGAGCGCCGTGACGTGTACCATGTCTGGGAAAGCACAGATCCCCCATGCTGTTGTGCCTGCGGATAGGCTGTGTGGGGGCGGTGAAGACCAGCAAGAGCTTTCAGGGCTGGCAGCTTCCTTGTGGGAGAAGGAGCCGGACGTTTGCCTTTTCGGTAAGAGGCTATGTCGAGAACGAGCACCGTGAGATGTGCTGTCTGTGGGGAAGCACAGATCCCCCGTGCTGTTGTGCCTGTGGCTAGGCTGCACGGGGATGGTGAAGACCAGCAAGGTCTTTCAGGGCTGGCAGCTTCCTTGTGGGAGAAGGAGCCAGACGTTTGCCTTTTCGGAAAGGGGCTATGTCGAGATCGAGCGCCGTGACGTGTACCGTGCCTGGGAAAGCACAGATCCCCAGTGCTGTTGTGCCTGCGGATAGGCTGTGTGGGGACGGTGAAGTTCAGCAAGAGCTTTTAGAGCTGGCAGCTTCCTTGTGGTAGAAGGAGCTGGACGTTTGCCTTTTCGGAAACGGGCTCTGCCGAGAACGAGCGCCGTGACGTGTACCGTGCCTGGGAAAGCACAGATCCCCAGTGCTGTTGTGCCAGTGGGAAAGCTGTACTGGGACAGTGAAGACGAGCAAGAGCTTTCAGGGCAGGCAGCTTCCTTGTGGGAGAAGGAGCCGGACGTTTGCCTTTTCGGAAACGGGATCTGCCGATAACGAGCACCGTGAGATATGCTGTCTGTGGGGAAGCACAGATCCCCAGTGCTGTTGTGCCTGTGGCTAGGCTGCACGGGTATGGTGAGGACAGGCAAGAGCTTTCAGGGCTGGCAGCTTCCTTGTGGGAGAAGGACCCGGACGTTTGCCTTTTCTGAAAAGGGTTATGCCGAGATCGAGCGCCGTGACATGTACGGTGACTGGGCAAGTACAGATCCCCAGTGCTGTTGTGCCAGTGGGTAAGCTGTACTGGGACAGTGAAGACCAGCAAGAGCTTTCAGCGCTGGCAGCTTCCTTGTGAGAGAAGGAGCCGGACGTTTGCCTTTTCGCAACGAGGCTCTGCCGACAATGAGCGCCGTGAGATGTGCTGTCTGTGCGAAAGCAGAGATGCCCAGTGCTATTGTGCCTGTGGATAGGCTGCACGGGGACAGTGAAGACCAGCAAGAGCTTTCAGGGCTGGCAGCTTCCTTGTGGGAGAAGGAGCCGGACGTTTGCCTTTTCGGAAAGAAGCTCTGCTGAGAACGAGCGCCGTGACGTTTACCGTGCCTGGGAAAGCACAGATCCCCAGTGCTGTTGTGCCTGTGGATAGGCTGTGTGGGGACGGTGAGGACCAGCAAGAGCTTTCAGGGCTGGCAGCTTCCTTGTGGGAGAAGGAGCCGGACGTTTGCCTTTTCGAAAACGGGCTCTGCTGCGTACGAGCACCGTGACATGTGCTGTCTGTGGGAAAGCACAGATCCCCAGTGCTGTTGTGCCTGTCGATAGGCTGCACGGGGACGGTGAAGACCAGCAAGAGCTTTCAGGGCTGGCAGCTCCTTGTGGGAGAAGCAGCCGGACGTTTCCCTTATCGCAAACAGGCTCTGCCGAGAATGAGCGCTGTGAGATGTGCTGTCTGTGGGGAAGCACAGATCCCCAGTGCTGTTGTGCCTGTGGATAGGCTGCACGGGGACAGTGAATACCAGCAAGAGCTTTCAGGGGCTGGCAGCTTCCTTGTGGGAGTAGGAGCCGGACATTTGACTTTTCGGAAAGGGCTTATGCCGAGATCGAGCGCTATGATATGCGCTGTCTGTGGGGAAGCACAGATGCCCAGTGCTGTTGTGCCTGTGGATAGGCTGCACGGGGACAGTGAAGACCAGCAAGAGCTTTCAGGGCTGGTAGCTTCCTTGTGGGAGAAGGAGCCGGACGTTTGCCTTTTCGGAAAGGGGTTATGCCGAGATCGAGCGCCGTGACATGTACGGTGACTGGGCAAGTAGAGATCCCCAGTGCTGTTGTGCCTGCGGATAGGCTGCATGGGGACAGTAAAGACCAGCAAGAGCTTTCAGGGTTCGCAGCTTCCTTGTGGGAGAAGGAGCCGGATGTTTGACTTTTCGGAAAGGGGTTATGCCGAGATCGAGCGCTGTGATATGCGCTGTCTGTTCGAAAGCAGAGATGCCCAGTGCTGTTGTGCCTGTGGATAGGCTGCACGGGGACGGTGAAGACCAGCAAGAGCTTTCAGGGCTGGCAGCTTCTTTGTGGGAGAAGCAGCCGGACGTTTGCCTTTTTGGAAAGGGGCTCTGCCGAGAACGAGCGCCGTGAGATGTGCTGTCTGTGGGAAAGCACAGATCCCCAGTGCTCTTGTGCCAGTGGATAGGCTGCACGGGGACGGTGAAGACCAGCAAGAGCTTTCAGGGCTGGCAGCTTCCTTGTGGGAGAAGGAGCCAGATGTTTGCCTTTTTGGAAAGGGGCTCTGCCGAGAACGAGCACCGTGAGATGTGCTGTCTGAGGGGAAGCACAGATGCCCAGTGCTGTTGTGCCTGCGGATACGCTGCACGGGGACGGTGAAGACCATCAAGAGCTTTCAGCGCTGGCAGTTTCCTTGTGGGAGAAGGAGCCGGATGTTTGCCTTTTCGGAAACGTGCTCTGCCGAGAACCAGCGGTATGAGTTGTGCCGTCTGTGGGAAAGCACAGATCCCCAGTGCTGTTGTGCCTGTGGATAGGCTGCACGGGGACAGTGAAGACCAGCAAGAGCTTTCAGGGCTGGCAGCTTCCTTGTGGGAGAAGGAGCCGGACGTTTGCCTTTTCGGAAAGGGGTTCTGCCGTGAATAAGCACCGTGACGTGTACCATCCCTGGGAAAGCACAGATCCCCAGTGCTGTTGTGCCTGTGGATAGGCTGCATGGGGACAGTGAAGACCAGCAAGAGCTTTCAGGGCTGGCACCTTCCTTGTGGGAGAAGGATCCAGATATCTGCCTTTTCGGAAAGAGGCTCTGCCGAGAACGAACGCAGTGACATGTACCGCCTGAGGGAAAGCACAGATGCCCAGTGCTGTTGTGCCTGTGGATAGGCTGCACGGGGACAGTGAAGACCAGCAAGAGCTCTCAGGGCTGGCACCTTCCTTGTGGGAGAAGGAGACGAACGTTTGCCTTTTCGGAAAGAGGCTCTGCCGAGAAGTATTGCCATGATATGCTCTGTCTCTGGGAAAGCACAGATCCCCAGTACTGTCGTGCCTGTGAGGAGAGTGCCAAGGGAAGGTGAAGAGTAGCAATAGCTTTCAGGAATGGCACCTGCCTTGAAAAATAGGAGCCGAATGTTTGCCCTTTCGGAAAATGGCACTGTCATGAACGAGCGCCAAGACATGTACCGTCTCTGGGAAAGCACAGGTCCCCAGTACTGTTGTGCCTGTGAATAGGCAGCCAAGGGAAGGTGAAGAGCAGCAAGAGCTTTCAGGGCTGGCTCCTTCCTTGTGGGAGAAGGAGGCGGATGTTTGCCTTTTCAGAAAGAGGCTCTGCCGAGAACGAACGCCATGAGATGCTCCGTCTCTTGGAAAGCACAGATCCCCAGTGCTGTTGTGCCTGTGGAGAGGCTGCCAAGGGAAGGTGAAGAGCAGCAAGAGCTTTCAGGGCTGGCACCTTCCTTGTGGGAGAATTAGCTGGATGTTTGCTTTTCAGAAAGAGGATCTGCCAATAAGGATTACCATGTGATGCTCCATCTCTGGGAAAGCACAGATCCCAAGTGCTGTTGTGTCTGTGAAGAGAATGCACGGGGAAGGTGAAGAGCAGGAACAGCTTTTTGGGTTTGCACCTTACTTTTAGGAGTAGTAGCTGTATTTTTTCAATTTTGGAAAGACTTTGTGCAGTATAATATTTATGAGCAATTTTGTGGGTTGAAATAATTACAGGACCGAGGTGAAGACAATACTACTACTACTAAAATGACAGTAATAGTAATAAATTAATTGGAATATTCAAAGCAATTGATGCACAATGCATTTGCTTACCACTCGCTGACCGATGCCCATTTAGTTCCCCAGCAGTGATCCGCTCGCTCCCAGTCAACTCCTCCTAGTTTATCTTCTAGGCGTGACATCACATGGCATGGCATATTCCTTTGGCCAGTTTGGGTCAGCTGCCCCGGCTGTGTCCCCTCCCAGCTTCTTGTGCCCCTCCAGACTTCTTGGTGGCCTTGCATGAGAGGCTGAAAAATCCTTGACTTTAGACTAAACACTACTTAGCAACAACTGAAAATATCAGTGTGTTATCAACATTCTGCTCATACTAAATCCGAGACATAGCAATATACCAGCTACTAGATAGATTATCCCAGCAGAAAGGAGCACAGCGTCTGAGCCCAGCTGCCGGAGGCACCTACCTTACATGTGTACATTCAGTCTCACTAGTGGCCTTCCTGGGGATAAAGCCCTCATGGTGACACTGAGAGTTGCTAAAATGAACGGAGGACTGTGTTCTGGAGAAGCCACTTGGATTGGGTAAACTTGGTGAGGTGTTGGCAGCAAGGGGTGGGGGGGAGGGGCTGCAGGTCTGGCCTCTGTGTGAGAACACTGGGGTTGCCCTGTGCTGGATATGGCTGATGCCAGCTGGCACCAGCCTGTGCTAGCTGACTCCTCAACACTCAGCCACAGCTCAGCCTGCAGCAAGGCTGGGGACACCTCTGCGAAAATGTCCAGCAAAGGCCACAGAGGTGCGAGAGTGTGGCTGGACTAGAAGATGCCAGAGGTGCCTCCCTACCCACGCCCTGCTGTGGGCTTGTGAGTCTGTGTCCCCTGGGGGGGGCCCTCACACAGGCGTGGGTCTCTCCGTGGTGACAGCCAGGCCTTTGTGACCAGGGCCGACATCATCCCCAGAGGCACTATGACAGAAGGCCCCACATGGCAGCCGTGGGGGCTCTTATGGGGCCAGAGCCTTAGGGTGCCCACTCCCAGGAGAGCAGCTCCATCACGAGGCAACATCTCCCCTGGGTGGCCGTAGCAGGTGTCCAACCGAGGACCCCAAAGATGCCCAAGAAGCACGAGGGAAATACTCGCTCCAAACCCAATGAGGTGCTGTGGCACCTGCAGGAGTGCCACCAGGTGAGGGATGGGTCTGGAGGGAGAGGCGGGTGGTGAGATACAGGGATGGCTGAGGTCGAGACGGCCAGCCCTGAGGGTCTCTGGCCCAGGCATAGCCATGCCGTGCCTCAGGGGTTTCTCTGGGGCAGGGCTGGCTCCGGGACAGCCATGGTCTGTGCAGCCCCGCAGCAGTGCCCCAGAGGCAGAGAGCAGCGCAGAGCCGAGTTCAGCCTGGCTGTGGTGGCCAGGAGCTGCCTCGAAGCCAAGACCATGCTTAACGGCACTGCGGAGGGGGCTGCTGTGCCAACACAGCCGCCTCCATCGGGCGCGTCCTCTTTCTCCCCACAGGTGCACTGCAGGCAGCACCGCAGCGCAGCCGGACCACAGGCTGCCACCTCTCCCCTGTCCAGCGAGCTCACAGAGCACTTGCAGCCATTGCACACAGTTAGGGACCTTGAAGGAGGCAGGGCCGAACGTCTCCCTGACCCTGGCAGGTGCCGATGGGAAGGCAGGAGGTGCTGGAGGGGACAGGTGCGAGCAGGCGCTCCCCCCCCCACAAGCTGAGATGCCTTTGCAATGCCTGGCTGGACGGCCGAGCGTGCCGGGCATGCTCCTGAGACCCGGTGGGGGGGCCACTCAGGGCCTAGCCCTCTCCCCATCCAGCTCTGGGAGTACGGCAGCAGCCACCTGTGGGGCTGAGCACTGCCCTCAGAGCTGGCAGGAGGTTCTTGCCACAGGGGATTTCCCGGTGGGACATGGGGGTGAAAGAACCCCAGTCACATGACTTTTCTCCACATCTTCTCTTGCAGATGGACAGGCTGGAGGGCACAGCCCTGCAAGTAGGGTCACACGAGAAGAAAGGGTGCCCATTGCAGGCCTTGCTGCCTCTCCCAAGGCTTGAAGTGATGCAGGCACCTGCACCCCAGTACACACTTGCAGCTCCAATAGCAGGATCTGCAAATGTCACGAAGCTTCCCACTCTGCCAGCAGCAGCAACCGCTGGATCTTCTCTGAGAGGCAGAGCACATGCTGTGGGCCCCATGGCCAGTGGCCACCAAGAACTTGTCCCACCTGCTCGGGGCATCCTTGGTGACCGGGCCATGGCAATCAGGGCTGAGAGGTAGGGGCCTGCCCCACACAGCTGCACAACCCATGATGTGGCTCTGGAGTCCAATGGTCTAGTTCTTTGTGTCAGGGGTCCTGAGTCGTGTTGTAGCCACAAGGCAGGGACCTGACCAGCAGCTGGCGGCACAGGGACACCTTGCGCTCACCACTGGTCTGGTGACACCTACAAGAACAGCCCAGGTGCAGACCACCAAGGGTGGCGAGGCCCCTGCAGCTCAGCCAGGGCTTCATCCCCATGCTCCAGGGGGCACCTGGGCTGCTGGCCAGCTCTGTGCACTGGTCTCGTTGGCAAGGTGGACTGACAAAGGGCACGGCTGGTGGCTAGGTGTCTGCCACCCTTACAACCTATCCATGGCAAGCCATTGCACAGACAGCCTAAGGATGCCCCAAAGCGTCTTGTGATCATGCAAATCGAGATGGAGCATCTGGAGGAGCTGCAGGAAGGGGGCAATGACAAAACGTCTGAAGACCTTTCAGGACAGAGTCAGCTGGAGGAAGTCACCTCCATCGATACCATCACTGCCTGAGGACGCCAGTTTCTCAACTTCTCCATTGCCTGGAGCTCCCCATGAAGAGGGGCACAGCGTGACTGTACCTTCATCAGCACCTCCAGATGCTCAGCCATTGGCTTCTCCCTTACCTGCAGCCATGCACCAGCTTGCAGGTGGTGGTGCCAAAACTGTCACTGCAGATACCATGGACGCTGCTCAGGACATCCTGAGTGACTAGGGCTTGGCAGCGAGGGTGGAGAGCCAAGGGCCTGCCCCTGTTGGCCCTGTAACCTGTGACGCTGATCTGGCAGACCTGGAGGAAGAGTGGGAAGATGTACCTGACAGAGATACTGCAGGAGAAGGAGACACAGAGCCCATCTCCTGCCCCATCAGAGGACACAGATGCAGAGTCACTAGCTTCTCCCCTGGCTGGAGGTCCCAGGCACAAGGGACACAGAGCACCTACCCTTGCCCACCCCCTCGCCTACAGCTCTCATTCCCCCATAGGCGTTGCCACCCTCCCGTCCACCCCAGGCCACCGGCAATGGCCCTCCATCCTCAGGACAGCTTGTCAGGCTCTGCACAGAGCTTTCCGCTGCAGCTGCCTCGCAGGACAGTGACAGCTGTGGAGTCCAGCTGCCAGCACCCTGCGCCTGAACAGCACAGCCTATCCTGTCTCCTTATTAAATTCCTTAGTCGCTATGTCCTGGGTGAGGGCTGTCTGTCCTGCGTGCATGTCTGTGCCAGGAGGGGCACAGCGCAACTATCCCCAGAGGTGACCAGCTTCTGTGGATTTGCTCGATTATTGCAATGTATATATACATTTATGTGATAGAATGCCAAATTCCCCAACACAAGGATTAAAATTGTCCAATACATTAAGTTTCCTGTCTTTTTGATATTAACATTAGTTGCAGTGGTAGCACTTTACTACAGAGAGTATTAACAAATTTTGAGAGAATACTTTGTGTACTTTCTAGATGGATACTTTCCATAGTATGCAGGGTGAATAACAGCTCTTCACTTATTCATCCAGGAGTTCAACAGTTTCTAGAACTTCTAGTGAAAGAAGACTTAGGTCTTGGATCATATCCAAGCCTCAGTAATGACTAATTTCACTCCAACAGCATCCACAGTTTCATATATTCCTTTCCCTCGAAAGTGCTCGAAAGTGACCCAGTGTTCTCTGTGTGACGCGTGTTGATTTCTTACCTGACCTCCTGGATGCCACAGAGGTATTCAAAGCATCCTGCTGGTGTTGGTTCAGCACAGGGAATTGTTCATAACCTCTATATAGTGGACTGCCTTTAGGAGTCTGCCATGAGTTCAGTGCTCATACAGCTTCACAGAAGTTCCTTCCCCAATTAGCATTGCTATTTTGACATTTAAGCAACCATTCCATTTTTCTACTATACTATTACTCTGAGGCCAATAGCATCAGTGGAAAGTCCACTTAACTCGGTGCTTAAGACACCATTCCTGTACTATTTTATTTTAAAAAGATGAACCATTATCTGACTGTATCTCTTGCGGCACTGGCTGCAAAGCAAGCCATTGGTTTATTCCTGTTACAGTTGCCAATCCAGATGCAAGGTATGTAGGGTAAACACTACCCAAACCACTTGTTATTTCAACTCCAGTCATAATCAATTTCCTTCAGAGGTATGTCATGGGTCCATTATAGTCAAATTGCCAAGTACCCCAAAGTGCTTTCCCTTCCCTGAGGTTTGCTTGTTGTTGACTTTTAACAAGATAATATCTCATATCATTATAAAAACCACAAGTGGTCACTAGTTGAACTGCTGGTTGTTTAGAAATTGGCCAGCCTCGTCTTGCTGCATGCTAATATAGGTCACATGCACCAGTGTATCCCAACCATTCATGCAGCCATTTACCTAACCATTCAACACTCAGGGTAGAGGAAAATCCTGCCACATTTATACTGGCTAAGTGGTCGGCCATATTGGCCACCTGAGTACTATTTTTCTGATGGGCGGCTACATGCCCTATAGCAATAGGACAGGAGATGGCAACCTCATATATTTGTTCCCAATATCTTCTTCCCCACACATCTCAATTCCCAATCTGGCAGTTTCGTTTTGCGCAATTTCCTTGCCATTTTATAGCACCAGCCCATATAGCATAGGAATCGGTTTATGTGCCGTTTCTAAGAGCTAGTACTATGGCATAGCGGTCTGCTAATTGAGCAGAATCTTTTACTTGTTCAGTTACTGCAAGTTCATTGGTTATGGCTACAGCAGCAGCCATTTCTTGCCAATTACCCTGTATTTTACAAGCACTGCAGTAGATAAACCAGACACCATCTGGTTGATTGTTTTGGGTTTGTGTGGGCAGGGTTTTGGTAGTGGGGGAGGGGCTACACAGGTGGCTCCTGTGAGAACTGCTAGAAGGTTCCCTGGCCACCTCTGCACCAGCTCCCGTCCCTTATGTACAGCCTGCCACAACATCCTGGCTTCTGTCTGCCATAAACTTCAGTGGGACAGTTATTTATTAGTCAATGTCCAGCTGCCAGATTTACAGTCACAGATGCTTGATACAGTTGCAGGCAGAAAACACCCAAGCATCTATGTCTGTAAATAAGCTCTTGGGACATCTGGATGACGTGCAGATCCAGCTACAATTATTTATAAATGGAACAGAGAGGTCCTGTTAAGACTTGCGCTTGAGCCTGCAGGCACAACTCCAGCAGATGTGCTGGATGAACCACCAAAAGTGTCTCAAAGTCACCTCAGATCCAAGTGTTTTTAAACTCCAAGGAAGGAAAGAAACGGCAAATATGTTGAACTGGGCTTGTTTTTTAGCTAAAGAGCATCTGGGCCAAGAATTCCCCTCACCTGTGTTCTTGCAACATTGCTGATGTTAACAGTTTGGCAGCAGGCCTAGGAGCAATCCTGCCCTCTGGCATTGGTAATCTAACAAATACCTACTGCTGCCCAAATGGGCAATTTTCCATGATCTGTCTGGTGCTGTCACTGTTGGTACAAGGTCTTATAATCCAGAGAGTCACCATGGGGAGGTTTCCCATTTAAATCTCTCCAGGAAAGAGCCAAGCTCCTGGATAAGTCCAGACCTTAGCAATGCTCTTACAATCGCTTTGGATCTGAACATTTGCAAACTCACTGCTGAACTGCCTTGAGCAGGATGGGAGCTGAGGCACAGCAACAGTTGCAGGGATGTGAGCTCCTGGCTTCTCCAGCTGCATGTCTCCTAGAGAAGGGGCTATTCTGGCACAGGAGACCGGCAGTACTATATCCACCAAAGAGCAGTTGCACAAGGAAGAAAAGAAAACCTACAGCAGTTTAAAAACACTCAACGGCTCTGCATAAGCTTTTTGGGTGGAAGATGAGGAACAGACCACGGCGGTTGGCTGAGAACTTTTATGAGGTCAGAATTGAGTTGTCCGAGCTGGGATGTGGTCAGGGAGCTCAGCCCACCACAGGCTAAGACTGTAACAGGACATGGGTTTGCATCTCCTCTGGCAGACAGCCCAAGGGACAGAGGGTCTCCCATTGCTTGGTGCAGGACAGAAACCTCCTGTGTCAGCCACCAGTTTCAGTTTCCCACACAAGCACTGACTCCATCTAACATGCAAGGTTGTTGCTAGTGTACACAGAGCCTGGGACTATGCCTTTTGGGCCATAATCGTTGCACCCTACATCTCCCTGACACCCGTCTCCAGCTGCTGTGGTAGGAGGTCCAGCTTCATCATTTCCACCTCTGATGCTAGAACATGGGAGAGGGATGGCACCTTCATTGTAATTGGGGCCCAAAGGACACAGATCCTCAAAGGCCTATAGTGCAAAAAAGCAGGTCAAGTTAAGAAGAAACACAGGTTTAATGTTTACAAGAATGTGAGCACGGATCCTCTCCCTGCCCTCACCCACCCTGCCAGTGTGGGCAGAGGAGGTCAGGGCACAGGAAATCATCTCCTCAGCCAGAGCCACGTGTTGAAGAGGCAGGCAGAGATCAAACGGAGTAGACCAGGGCGTCCTTCTGACACCAGGCATTGCACTGGTCCTTCAGCATGTGGAGCCTCCCTGAGATCCTTGTCAACTGCAAGGGAAACAGTGAGGCCACTGTCAGCCCTGCAGCAAATTACAGGACACTGGCTGCATCCCAGAGACATGGGACAGCAAGGGATGGAGGAATGGGAGCTGCCGCCTCCTTCAGATCTTCCTTTTCTAAATCAGCAGCTACTTTTGTGTGAGAGAATTAGAAGCACTACCTCAGCTCCTGAGCAGATGCTTCAGGAAAAGGTCCTTCCTATCAGAGGAGCATCTGAGCCCTTTAATGCCAGCAAACAGAGGGGTCTGGCTGTCACTTGTAGACCTAGAGCCCCTCAAGATAGGAGCTTGATGAGTCATCGCACAAGTCCTCCCCTGCTTCTCTGTTAGCACCAGGGAACCTGGGAAGTCTAAATATTCACCATGTTCTCAATACACATTTTATTCATGCTTTTTTCATATGTAAACAATACTGGAATTACGTTAAGACATTAACCCTTTCTTCACCTCCCTACCTCACCTTTCTCCGTGAACTGGGTTAAAACAAGCCCCTAGGCAATATATCAACCTGGAACAAAATTCCATTCCACCCTCACTTCTCCCTAAAAGACATTCTAGCATTCATACTCATGTTTCTCGCACTAATAAACTTAGCCTTATTCTCACCTAGCTTAGTAGGAGACCCAGAGAACTTCACCACAGCAAACTCACTAGTCACACCCTCTCATATCTAGCCAGAATGATACTTGCTATTCACATATGCCATCCCACACTCAATCCCCAACAAACTAGGAGCACTAGCCCTAGCTGCCTCAGTATTAGTCCTATTCCTAAACCCACTCCTCCACAAATGCAAACAATGCACAATAGCTTCCTACCTCCTCTCTCAGCTCCTATTCTGAATCTTAGTTGCCAACCTCTTCATCCTAACATGACTGGATAGCCAACCAGAAGAACACCCATTTGTCATTATCAGCCAACCAGCTTCCCTTACCTACTTCACCATCTCCCTAATTCTCTTTCCCATTACTGGAGCACTAGAAAATAAAATACTCAACTATTAAAAATACTCCGTTTATAAAAAAAACATTAGTCTTGTAAACCAAAGAGTGAAGATTACATCTCTTATTTCTAGTTATGGTGTGGCTGGCTAGAGTTGGGCTTCAGATGGTCTGGAGGGTGGCAGACATCTTTCAGGTGTAAGCTGAATGCTTCCTTCCAGTACACACTTACCTTGTTATGACTTATCTCATCTTCAGCTGATGTGTCCATTAGCTATGAAGGCTTATAGCCCCTGAGGAGGGTGACAGGCAGTAGGTATGTCCCCAGGGCCGACTTAAAGGGGGCTCTATTGTTCCGCTTTACTGCTAAATCCACCTTCTAGCAATAATTTCAGATCCCCTTCTGTGAAGTTTTCTATTGTAGAAAATATAGCCTATTTCTTTTGCCCTATGAGCTATACCTTGACCTGTCTTGTTAGCAGGGTTAGCGTTAGTATACTGTACAGCTGAGCTAGCCACAGCAGTATGTAGACTGTCCTGGCAAGGAGCAGTTGGGTCTATCATGGGTTATCAATTATAGAACAGTCTCCACTAGGTGGGTTTGGGGCACCACCAAGTCCTTAGAGGTTTAAGTGTTTGTGCTTATACTTCTTGGGCAGATACATTGGTAAAGCATCAAGATTTAGGGCTAGGCATTGTGGAGTAACCAATCCCAGTTTGTGTCTTAGCTTTTGTGGGGTTTAATTCATCGTGGATGCTAAGATCATCTTGAGGATGGCTTTAGCTCCATGTTAGGCTTATGACAGCTCAGCTGCATTGCTTCAGGCACTGGAGCAGGAATTCCCCTGCAGGGCCTGCAGAGGATGTCATGCTGGTCTGGCTAACTCTGGCAGACATTCACACTCTAAACTCATAGAGAAACATTTACACCACCAGCTGATCCATTCACGTGTTGACAGCTGTTTATTTAAAACAAAGGCCACCATTGCAGGGGCTTACTAGTCAGTCACGGGCCCTTGTCCTGTGCTCATGCTGCTGGGCCAGCTGGGCCCCTCCTGGGGTCCAGCATGGGGGTCCTGGAAGAGCTCCAGGACCAAGGGGTTGACACAGGTGTTGTAGATGGTGATGCCTTCCCCTTGCAACAGCTCTTTGTCACTGTTGTCGTCCCACTCATCCTCCTCGGCCAAGGCGCTTGGCTCAGCCTCCGGCAGTTGCAGGACTGCCCCCTCTACCCACTGCTTGCTGGGGGCATGGGCTACCAGCTGCTCCAGCATATCCTGCTTGCTTGTGGCATTCTTCAGGAGCTCTGGCTGCCACAGGTTGAAAAATGAGTTCACTCTTGTCATGGTTTAACCCCAGCCAGCAACTAAGCAGTACAGAGCCACTCGCTCACTCTCCCACAGTGGGACTGAGGGGAGAGTCAGAAAAGTAAAAGTGAGAAAGAAACTTGTGGGTTGAGATAAAGCCAGTTTAATAATTAAAAAGAATTTTTTTTTTAAAATTGTTAGTAAAAAACCAACAAAGGAAGAGGAAAATAAAACCCAAGAAAAACAAGCAATGCAAATTAAAACATTTGCTCACTATCAACTGACCAATGCCCAGGCATGCCGCAGGCAGCCACCCTGCCAACCTCCACCCACCAGCTTTATATGCTGAGCATAACATCCTGTGGTCTGGAATATCCCTTTGGTCAGCTGTCCCAGCTGTGTCCCCTCCCAATTTCTTGTGCACCCCCAGCCTACTCGCTGGTGGGGTGGGGTGAGAAGCAGAAAAGGCCTTGACTTTGTGTAAGCACTGCTCAGCAGTAACTAAAACTTACCTGTATTATCAACGCTTTTCAGCACAAATACAAAACATAGCCCCATACCAGCTACTATCAAAAAATTTAACTTTATCCCAGCCGAAATCAGTACATTTTCCACCCCTTATTCCATACCATTTATGTCATGCTCAGGTCCCACACTATCACAATCATCCTCGTTCACCACCATCACCCCCCTTCCCATCCTATGGTGTGTATATATATATATATACACACACACACACAGAGATATCATTCCCTTAGTTCATTGACCACCACCCTGTAAAATGTCCATGAATGCCTATAAAATGTTCATTGCATTCATTTAGTCTATGGCTTTAGGGACCATCTGTTACGGTGGTGTCTCAGGACAGGAGAGGTGGTGTGTTGCGTGTTCCATTGGGCACCGAAACCAGGTCAAGTAAGGTCACTGATGCATTTGCACTGCTTCTTGTGAGGTTCATCCTTCATTGGTTCAGGTGGTTTCTGCCATAGTGCTTCCTATAACATGCAACTCAAATCATGGATTGTTACAATTTAAATGTATATCAATTGCAATCTCCATTCCTGGTCCCTTTGGGCCAGGCTATAGGGTTTAATATTGCAATGAACTTCTACCCTTGCCCCTAGTCTGGCTACCAACAAGGGTTTCCTGCTATTAGTACCTTTGACACACAGCAGCCACAGCAGTGGTAACACAGCATCACGTAACACTGCCATCACACAACTCAAATCACAGGTTATTTTCACCCAGGATTAAAATCACCTTGAGGTACACATTGGACTTCCCTGTCTTTCCACATTACCCGCTAAGTGCACCCAGGTCCTTGAGCAAAACAATCCCACAAATGGGTTTGCCCATTCCCAAGGAAGGAGTAACCCAGACAGTTTTTCCCAGACAGTTCCTTAGATGTATCACAGGGACTTTATCTCCTTCCAGTGTGCAGGGGTTTTGAGTGCACAGGGGTAGGTCAACTGGCAGATCCTCTAAAGTAGCCAAGTGACTTCTGCTAAATTCATACCCCATTGTTCTCAGTGTAGTTTTTAACAGTCAGCTGTATAGTTCAATTTTCCCACAGGTTGGTGCATGATAGGGGATGTGATACACCCAGTCAGTGACATGTTCCTTCACCCAAGTCTTCCTGAGGTTGTTTTGAAAATGTCTGATTCGATTCTTTCAGAGGTGCTGCGTCACCAAAGAACTTGCTTTTCAAGGCCCAAGGTAGTATTCTGAGCAGTGGCATGGGTCACAGGGTATGTTTCCAATCATCCAGTAGTCATGTCCACCATTGTAAGTACATACTGCTTGCCATAGCAGGTTTGTGATAGTGTGACATAATCAGTCTGCCAGGCTTCCCCATATTGATATTTCAGCCATTATCCTCTATACTAAAAAGCCTTTAGTTGCTTAGCTTGTGTGATTAGGACACGTCTGACATTCATGGAGAACCTGTGCAATGGCATCACCAGTCAGGTCCACCCCTTGATCACGAGCCCATTTGTGTCATGGGCTCATCAAGCTATAAATAGCTCACTCTTATATTCCCAGTCCAGATATATTATGGGTTTGTGTGGCACAGGTTTTTTTGGTAGCAGGGGAGGGGGCCACAGGGGTGGCTCCTGGGAGAAGCTGCTCAAAGCTCCCCCGGCTCCAAGTTGGACCCACCTCTGGCCCAGGCCAAGCCCATCAGTGACAGTGGTAGCACCTCTGGGAGAACAGATTTCAGAAGGGGAACCTGCAGTGAGTTGGGGATTGGAATTTGAGAGGAACACCTCTGCAGATACCAAGGTCAGTGAAGAAGGAGGGGGAGGAGGTGCGCCAGAGGAGGTTGATGCCCCTGCAGCCCGTGGTGAGACAGCAGGCTGTCCCCCTGCAGCCCATGGAGGTGAGCAGGGGAGGGGAGGCCCCCGAAGACGGCCGTAACTCCATGGGAAAGCCCACCCTGGAGCAGTGTGTGACTGAAGATCAGCCTGCGGAAAGGACACACGCCAGGGAAGTTCAGGAAGAACTGCAACCTGCAGAAAGGACTTACATTGGAGAAGTTCATGAAGGACTGTCTCCCATGGGAGGGACCCCACACTGGACCAGGGAGAAGAGTGAGGAGTCCTTCCCCTGAGGAAGAAGGAGCAGCAGAGACAATGTGTGGCAAGCTGACCCCAACCCCCATCCCCTGTTCCCCTGCACTGCCAGGGGGAGGAGGGAGAGAAAACCAGGAGAGGAGTTGAGCCAGGAAGGAGGGAGGAGTAGGGGGAAGGTGTTCTAAGATTTGGGTTTACTTCTCATTATCCTTGTTTTGATTTGATTTGTAGTAAATTAAACTGATTTTGTTTCTTCCCCAAGTTCAGCCTGTCTTTTTGCCCGTGACCATAAGCGGGGAGTGATCCCTCCCAGTCCTTATCTCGACCCACAAGCCTGCCTTTATATTTCTCGTCATCCCACTGTGGCCGGGGTAGGGGGAGTGAGCAAGCAGCTGCATGGTGCTTTGTTACCAGCTGGGCTGAAACCACAACACACTTCAATTCTAGCAGCCTGGTCCACCAGCTCATTGTTTCGATGTTCTTCAGTGGCACAACTCTTGGGTATGCAAGCATCTACATGACAAACTTACTACCAGGTTCTCTACCCAAGCAGCAATATCTTGCCACAATTCAGTAGCCCCAATGGGTTTACCTCTGCGCTGCCAGTTGCTCTGCTTCCATTGCTGTAGCCACCTCCACAGAGCATTTGCCACCATCCATGAGTCAGTATAGAAATTTTCCTCATTCAGCAATATCTAAAGCCAGCTGGATGGCTTTCACTTCTTCAAACTGACTTGATTCACCTTTTCCTTCAGCAGTTTCTGCAACTTGTTGTGTAGGACCCCACACAGCAGCTTTCCACCTCCAATGTCTTCCCACAATATGACAGGGCTTACTGCTTTTCATTTGCTGGTGATTTACTACACAGCAGGACTTCTTCAGTATGAGTCCCCTCCTCTGGCAACACTCCACAGTTTCAGCCCTCTGGCCAGTCCATGATCACTTCCAAAATTCCTGGACAGTTGGGGTTTCGCATTTGAGCCTGGTACAGTACGAGTGCAACCCACTTACTCAATGTAGCATCAGCTGCATGATGCATAGGGGGGACCCTCCCTTTGAACATCCAACTCCACACAGGCAATCAAGATGCCAAGAGGAAGTGTGCTTCAGTACTGACTATTTCTGAAGCGGCTCAAACTCCTTCATATGCTGCTAATATTTCTTTTTCAGCTGGCGTATAAAGGGAGTGAAAGACAGGGCAGGAGATGGGGAGCAGGGAGAGGTATTCTCAACAGCAAGCAGGGTGACTTGCTGTAGGTGAAACTCAAAACTAGCTAGGAGAAATCAGAAGTTTTCACATACTATACCTACACAGCCACGGTTAAATTGAAACAAAGAAGCCTGGTTCATTGTCATGGTTGGTATAAAATTGGCATTTATTGATTATTCAAAATTACTAATCCCCCGAGTAATTTGTTCACAGCAGACCCAAACACTGTAACACACATTCAGGCATGTTCTACGTGAAAGACTTATGTCATCTGACTAGCCCTTCTCATTTCATGGTGGAAAGTGTTTGAATTCACTTTCCCCAACCTGACCTTTTGCATCTGTTTTAGCTTCTATGAAATCTCAGTGCTAGAGGCACAACTGCAATCAGAATTTAATCAGAAAGAGCTTTGATCTCACTAAGGGCCAGAGGGCTTTGCAGAAACTCACGCTTTCTCTAAGAGATCCGAGGCATCATCTACCTCCTACCCACTTTTAACAAAAACAGCCAAGGATCACTCAAGAAACTTTCCTTGGGAGAATACCTGAACCCATGTTGAAGCCTTCCTCAAGTCTGCCCCTTTTCCTGCCTGGAAGTCATCCAGACAGAAGCAGAGGACTTTGACTCGTGGGCCTGGAATTTTCTTGCATCTGGCAATCCCAGACAGATGTACATCTAGCAGTTCTTCAGCACATATACAGAGTCTAGAGCGTATCAGCTACCCAGATGAAAGAGTAAATCTATTGCTCACTGGAGTCACTGAAGACCTCCTATGGAGCACTATGTGTAAATACCATTCAGAAAATTCCAGACATAACAAGTCAGTCTCACGAAAGGCCTAGAACTGCATCTTTCCAGGCATAGGTAGTGTTTATCTTAAGTCTACAAAGGATAACCTGACTTGTGCATCACCGTGGACTTCCTATCATTACTTCTTGCTCACTCTTGCCATTTTAGAAATAGTCTTAAGGTCTTCTTTATTAGAATTATTCAATGCTAAAATATTAAAATGACCTGGAATACTCCAAAACACATTCTTAGACTTATGTTAGACTCATTTACTACTACATACAAAATTTAAGTGGGATCAAGAAAGGAAGAGTATTGAGATACTACAGGGAATCTTGAAGCCTAGTTTTTAAAGCAAAATCAGCACTGAGTTTCCGCATGACTTCTGCATGATTCAGCTCATGCTGCTCTCTTTTAGTAAGACCATAGTTTTCTTTCACGTACTTTGCAAAGGGCATTAGATGTGTCCTAGCAGGAGTGCCATCCTTCCGAGTGGGCTGACTCAGGACCAGCTGCCCGCCACAGAAGGCACACATGAAGTGCTCTGTGTCCAGAGACTTGGAATGACGTCCAATCCTGAAATGGAAGAATAAGTACTTTGATTTCACACATGTAGTAGACAGTACTTATGGGAAAGGGCTCCTTTCACCTTCTGCCAGGCTACTTAGGTCAGATTTCTAAGCTAGCATTTTAAAACAGGAAACAGACTACATACTTCACACAGTGGAACAATCAAATCTGTATTACACATTTCTTTATGCTAGACCTTTTTCCACTGCCTTTTCAGCTTGGTTCCTTTCTCTGACTCTTTTAGTCTATTAGTATGAAGTGCTACAACATTTCAAAACACCTCCACAACCCATGTATCAACTACCCCTCAGAGTTTCTCCTCAAAGCCATCACCATCAAACTTCTCAATGCTCTGTTGCATCTAAGCAACTAAGACATTGCATAATCATATTAAACACTTCAGGAAGATTCTTTGATATGTGAAATACTGTTTCCTGCCAGTGCTTCTGGAAGTAGCTCATATGATCTTGAGAAAAAAAATCCCATGCATGCTTTCTAAGCATGTATTTAGCCCCTAAAGTGAGGGGGGAATAATAATCTTCAAAAAAAAAAAAAAAAATCACACCATTGTCAGCCACTTTCCTGGGCTATGCAGAACTGAATTCCCAAAACTTCATGCTTTCCCACTGAGACTGAGGTCATTACATACAGAAGCCTGTGGTCAGCTATGATATTCCAGAAAAGGCAACACCTTCTATACCCATGAAAGGTAAGAAGTCTTTGAAATTACTATAGCAACTATTTATTCTGTTTGATCTCAGCAACATAAATAGCTCTCATTTCACAAGTGCAGTAAGCAAGACAGAAGTCTGACAACCAATGTTGCAATCTATCAGTAGAGCTGTGTCCTAGCTTCAGCCCTTCATATCACAGTGCTGCTCACATCTGTGTGGCTCCAGATATCTATTCTTCCTTTAGTATATACACAAGCTGAAAGAGTCCATGAGATAGATCAACTAGAAAACTGACTGTAGCTTTTGTAGAGTTTTAAACCAATAGATATCGTTATATTGTTGGTCTCTACATTTTACTTAGCAGTACCATAACAAAGATACAAGATTAGTCAAAATGTTTAGTCTTAATTCAAAGTCATCAAGATAGAAAACCCAGAGAGCTTCCTCTGATACTTTGTTCTAATATCCAGTTTTTATCAGGACTTGTTCTGCTTTTGAATTCCAGTTACTACTAACTGACTTCTTTTGGCATCAGATAGTCCTCAGCATCTTTACAAGGATGAGCGTATAAAAAATAACTCAGTCCACCATGCCAAGTCTAGCACTCTTCTGTAGATTGTTTCTCCTTAGATCAAACCTAGACTGTTGTCATGGCACATTCAACGATGTTAGTTTATAAAACGTCTACAGATTTCAAAAGAACTTGGAATGCCTTATTTCTGCAACACATACTAGTACTTTGCTTACATGCATTCTACAGGGTTGTACCAGATCCAGCCATTGATCCATCAGTGTAGGCCCACAAGTATTACTCCTGATGTAGTACTTAGTTAAGACTGGAAGTACCACCCCCTACCAAAAAGCCTGTAATAAGATGAGTGTTGACCATGAAATCAGAGATAAGTGGTCAAAAAACATCACAAGTTCACTCAGTATTAACTACAGTAAGAAGTGAATCCAGATTTACATCATTTGAGCAATATTTGAAAAGTGAGAGCAGCCACGTGGGTGTGACCTTTCCCTGCCATGTCCTTCAAAGCCGAGGCACATATTCTGATCATTTACTGCTTCCCAAAGACCTTCCATCACCACCAATGGTCCTCAGATGACACTTCTGCCTGTCCTGACCTCTGAACTGGAAATGAAACTACCTGGAAACAAACATGTGGAATCACATAGCAAGGTTCTGTAGGCTCAGGAAATGTGAAGTGACAACTCGGAGAGTATCCCAACTGCTTCACAGTTTAAGAGACCCATGATTTCTAGAGACAGAAGACTGCCAAGTTAGAGACAAAGTTAATACATAATCATATGCAAGATCAAAACGTTACTCACGTAGATTTGCACAGAACACACTCATAGATGAATTTGTAATTAATCTCATAGCTGTGGCATCGTGTTACTACTGGCAGTTCCGGATGAATCACAGCTGATTTATTGGCATAAAATCTCCAGAATCGTCCATGTCCATCGCGAACACCATTGATCAGCCAGGTGGCTGCATGGCAAGTCTCATGAACTAGTGTGTCTCGAAGACGATCTTGGGTAAAGCAAACGGACATTAAGATCAGTCAGGTATGGGGAACTACAAACTTTCATCCTTAGTCACTACGTCATGCCTTTGACACTCTGTCTTTATTAAGATGCAAGAGTTAATTTGGAGGTTGGAATTACCAATGTTTTGATAAGATAAAATGCCCCAAAACAAGGTTTTACTCAGTGCATTTCCAGTTTTGTGATTAGGCCCAATTCTGCATCCTAGTTACTTTCCTGCACTCCTAATCTGTTTGGGTTTTTTGTTTGGGTTGGGTTTTGGGGTTGTTTTTTTTTCTTAATGAGACCTGAAACACCTTTATTTAGACCAAGATTAATTGATTGCTTTTGTAACATTGGTATTTTTCATCCAGAAACAACTAGAGTGGAGCACTGAACTTTCTCCACAATTAGAATAGAATATTTCAGTTGGAAGGGACCTACAATGATCATCTAGTCCAACTGCCTGACCAAAAGTTAAAGTATGTTAAGGGCATTGTCCAAACGCCTCTTAAACGCTGACAGCCTTGGGGCATCGACCTCTCCAGGAAGCCTGTTCCAGTGTTTGACCACCCTCTTGGTAAAGTAATGCTTCCCAACATCCAGTCTAAACCACCCCAGCACAGCTTTGAATGTTCCCACGTGTCTTATCACTGGATAGCAGGGAGAAGAGATCACCACCTCTCTTTCCACGTCCCCTCCTCAGGAAGCTGTAGAGAGCAATGAGGTTGCCCCTTAGCCTCCTTGTCTAGTAGACACGCCCAAAGTTCTTAGCTGCTCCTCATAGGACATGCCTTCCAGCCTGTTTTGGGTTTGTGTGGCAGGGTTTTGGTAGTGGGGGAGGGGCTACATAGGTGGCTCCTGTGAGAAGCTGCTAGAAGCTTCCCTGGCTCCAAGTTGGACCCACCACTGGCCAAGTCAGACCCAATCAGCAACAGTGGTAGCACCTCTGGGATAATGTATTTAAGAAAGGAAATCTGCAGTGGAGAGGGGAGTGGAAGGTGAGAGAAACCCCTCTGCAGACAGCAACGTCAGTGAAGAAGGAGGGGGAGGAGCTGCACCAGAGGAGGGGATGTCCCTGCAGCCTGTGGTGAGACGGCAGGCTGTCCCCCCCCAACCCATGGAGATGAACAGATGCCCACCTGCAGCCCAGGGAGAACCCCATGCCAAAGCAGGGAGATGCTCCCCAAGATGGCCATGACTCCATAAGAAAAGTGTGCACTGGAGCAGTCTGTGCCTGAAGGACTGCAGCCCATGGAAAGGGCCCACACTGGAGTAGTTCATGTAGGACTGTCTCCCATGGGAGTGACCCCATGCTGGAGCAGGGGAAGAGTGAGGAGTCCTCCCCCTGAGAAAGAAGGAGCAGCAGAGACAAGGTGTGATGAACTGACCCCATTACCCATCCCCCTGTGCTGCTTGGGGGGAGGATGTAGAGAAAACCGGGAGTGGAGTTGAGCTGGGAAGGAGGGAGGGGTGGGAGGAAGGTGTTTTAAGATTTGGTTTTACTTCTCATTATCCTGCTCTGATTCAATTGGTAATAAATTAAATTGATTTTGTTTTTGCCCCCCAAGTTGAGTCTGGTTTTTGCCCATAACCATAATCAGTCCCTCTCTGTCCTTTTGTCGACCCACAAGCTTTTCATTATATTTTCTCCTCCACATCCCACTGGGGGGCAGGAGTGAGCAAGCAGCCTCACGGTGCTTTGTTGCCAGCTGTGCTTAAACCACAACACAGCCCTTTCACCAGCTTTGTTGCCCTCCTCTGGACACATTCAAGGACCTTCACATCCTTCTTAAATTGTGGAGTCCAGAACTGCACACAGTACTCAAGGTGAGGTTGCACCAGCGCTGAATACAGCAGGATAATCACCTTTTTTGACCAGCTGGTTACACTGTGTTTGATGCACCCCAGAATGTGGTTTGCCTTCTTGGCTGCCAGGGCACACTCCTGACTCCTACTGAGCCTGCTGCTGACCAGCACCCCCAGATCCCTTTCTGCAGGGCTGATCTCCAGCCACTACTCTCCCAATTTAGACTTGTGCCTGGTGTTACCCCATCCCAGGTGCAGAATCCAGCATTTGGACTTCTTAAATTTCATCCCATTAATCATTGCCCAATGCTCCAATCTATCTAAATTCCTCTGCAAGGCATCCTGTCCCTCAAGAGAGTCAACAGCACCTCCCAATTTGGTATCATCAGCAAACTTGCTAATAGTGGATTCAACTCCTGCATCCAGATAATTGATAAACATATTGAACAGGACTGGCCCTAGAATTGAACCCTGAGGAACACCACTGGTGACCAGTCACCAGCCAGATGTAGTCCCAATCACTACAACCCTTTGAGCTCTGCCCTTCATCCAGCGCACCATGAACCTGCTCATCCCACAGTTGGACAACTTGTCCAGAAGGATGCTGTTAGGGACAGTACCAGAAGTCTGACTAAAATCCAGAAAAACTACATCCACCGCCTTCCCTTCATCCACTAGGTGGGTGACCTAATCATAGAAGGATATCAAACTAGTTAAACAGGACTTCCCCTTTGTGAACCCATGTTGACTGTGCCTGATGATTGCATTATTCCTCAAATGCTTTTCAATAGTACCCAGTATGATCTTCATAATTCTTCCAAGAAGCGAGGTTTAGACTAACAGGTCTGTAGTTCCCTGGGTCTTCCCTCACACCTTTCTTGTAAATTGGAATAACACTGACTAGCTTCCAGTCAGTAGGGACCTCCCCAGACTCCCAAGACCATTGGCAGGTCACTGACAGGGGTCCTGCCATAACATCCCCTAGGCTCCTTAGTACTCTGGGGTGAATCCCATCAGGCCCCATGGACTTGTGAACATTCAGCTGATACAGCTGGTCCCTGACAATTTCAGTGTCCACAAATGGAAAATCACTGTTCCCACGCTCATGGTCCCCTAACTCAGGGGACTGGGCAGCTCAGGGTCTGTCAGTTTTATTAAAGACCAAGGCAAAAAAAAAAAAAGCATTGAATGCCTCTGCTTTTTCTTCATCCCTATTAATCAGATGACCATCTTCAACAAGCATCAGTCCAATGTTTTCTTTAGGCCTTCTCTTGCTGTTAACATACTTTAAAAAGCCCTTCTTGTTATCTGACACAACACTGGCCAGTTTCAACTCAACTGAGCTTTGGCCTTCCATGTCTTCTGCCTGCATACACAAACCACAGCTCTGTAATCTTCCTGCAAAGCCTAACCTCACTTCCAGAGATCATACAATTTCTTTTTCCTCTTGAGCTCCACAAGGAGCTCCCTGTTCAGTCAACTGGTCTTCTGCCCCGCTTGCTTGACTTACAACACAGTGGGATTGCCTGTTCCTGTGCTTCTAAAAGATGCTTCTTAACAACTGACCAGCACTCATGGACTCCTAAGCCCTCAAAAGCTGATTCCCAGGGTACTCCTTTTGTAGCTCTCAAATCAAATTTAATAAGCTTACTTAAAAATATTCTATTAATTACAGAACTGGTTCTCCTACAGTAACTGCAACATTCATTTCCCCAAATTGGGAGGGGATGAGGCAAAAATAACTGTTATAGTACCCACCACATAATAGAACTTAATTTGACAAGATCAGGCAACCTGTCTTTATTCCAGCTTTAAAATACTACTAACAAGGTGGCTAGCTATGATGGAAGAAGTCAGATTTTAGATTGCCATTATAGTACATATAGAGTTACAGTAACCTGGTCTTCAAATCAATAAGAAATATAAACAAAATACTGCAATTAGCATGAATACATCTCTGTTCTCACATTCTGTAAATTTGCCCAGCCTCTCAGAAGGGTTGTGAGGACAAGTACTACCATTAATGGATTTATTTATTCAAGAAAACATGAAATTTCAAAGCAAGGTCCAGTTCCAGATCTCTTCAGCCTCAGATTCATGTTTTTATCTCTAGAACTTGCTTTCTCAAAGAAGAATCAACATATCTTTTCTTTTACCTACCTGCAGAGTCACAGACTTTCTCAGAAAGTTCTATGCGAGCGTAACGCTTTGCTTTAGGACCTTCTGTCTGCCCAGTTACACAATATCCTGCTGTTTTTCTCATTTTCTTATTCCAGATTATTACCATTTTCTCTGGCAACTGAAAAACAAAACAGAACATGTAATCTGCCCTCTCCTACCTCTCTTATCTTCTTCTGGCCCTCTGGCTTCCCCTTGTATTTACTGCAAAGCCAGTACAGGATGTGTCTGTTAGTTGTCAGTTAAGATGCAAACCCACCCTCCATGGCTTCTTATTCCCATCATCAGTTTTTCTGTAACCAACACTGGGAGTTTCACAATGCAAGATGAGACAAAAAGTCCCTTAGTGCATTGTTAGCATCCACAGTAGTACATGATCAGAAGTTCTACAGCTTAATAATTTACAGATCAAATACCATCTGCTTTGGTTGTTCTGAACCTGCAGCTTGCCATTTTAATTTGATGCACCTTCACACTGCAAAACGATGAATAATCACCCCTTGCTTATCTGTGCTGCTCCTGATTTTATAAGCCCTCAGCATATCCATCCTGGTTAGTTCTGTTCTTTTACTAACAGTTTTCTGTCATCTAAATTAATTAATAAGCTTAAGTAACTGGTCCAACAGTAGTAAGTGCCAGCACAGGTATCGAGCTGAAGCACTGTGAAGTAGGATATTTTGCCTTCAGCAATAGTGAGCCTGTTCAGCTCAGCTTTATGTGAAATCATGACCTCTGCCTGTCCTTGGTCAGCTCAACAGTATTTTCTCAGCTGCACAGAAACATTTTCCTTCCTGAAAGAAATTCTACTGGAATTACTGAGGGCAGCATCCATCCTTTCAAGGATGTTTCTCACCAGAGGAGGGTCTCCAGTATCCCAGAAGATGTAAAGGTCAACACAGCGGTTCTCTGAAATTGAACCTTTAATTTGAAACACAACTTATAGCTTTAGGCTCACCCAAAACTGTTATTCAAAGGATAAGCAGCTTTTTAATCTGTTCCAGAATGGCAGACATGAACATGCAATAGGAATGAATGAAGACTGCATGTAACATGACTAAGCATGAGGCAGTAGGCCCTAACAACAAAGGGAAGCGCTTTTATCCATCAGCTCCCTACTCCCCAACATATGCTCCCACCACTTGCCTTCTGTCAGCTGCTGGCAAGAAAGTTGTGCTACAGCTAGCTATTAGGCTGTGGTAACACTGCAGAGTTCACTAGTACACGTTACTTCAGTAAAAGCTGAATGAGCAACAGCTGTAGCCAACCCTGAGCTTCTTTCAGCAGCAGAAAGCCATAGCTGCCTTTGCTGGGGTCTACTACCACAGAGGCAACAGAAACAATCCCAGGCTGCTGAGCTGATGACCATGCAGGTACAAGAAGATACATGAAGATAAATTATCAGTCGCCTCTTCAAAGCTGAAACTGATCCAAGGCCCCTCATGTAGCACTTCCTCTCAAAGACTCTTGCACACCAGACTGCTCACTTAAGGATGGTACACCATTACAGCTAGGAAAGCAAGCCAAGCTGAAAACTGCTGCATCACAGTGGTGATAAACCCCTTTCAAAGAAATTGCTTGAACTAATTCAAACGTAAGCTATTGCTATAAAGCTTAACTTGTACTAACTGAAGAAGATAAAGAGCAATCACATCAGAAACTGAGGAACAACATATTAACCAGTATTTTAGAATTGTAGTTTTTGTTTTGAAGCCGACCTTCTGCTCAAAGATGGTTCTATTATACAGACAGTAGAGCTTCTGTGCCAGCTCCTCTTTATTTTTCTTGAAATACTTCACATAGTGGGAAGCTGGATTTGAGAGATCTTGCAAGAAACAGCCAGGCACTGAGCACACGCTGAGCCTGCAAGAAAAGCCATAAAGCAGTTTACTGAAGTACAGAGATAGCACGCTGAAAAATAACAGCCACTTTATTGCCAATAAAGATCTCTGGGATGCTGCCACTGGCATAAACCTCTCCTGACTCTTTTCACTAGCTTGCCCTCACGAGGCCAGTGGGGCACACATGTTTATACTGTCTTCTTCCCTCTTCAGGACCATGAAAGGGCAGAACTGTTGCAATAGTTCTGCATTTATTTCATTAATTCACAAAACTAGATTATGAGGACTCCTAAGTAGGAAAAGAGGGTGGCTCAGATCTTTGTGACACAGCGAGCCATAATTGTACCAAAACTTGATCAATATATGAACAGCCCTAACATGATCACCCACAATAAAGGTATATTTTCAGAAACATAGCCAAAGATGTTATGGGAAATCTCAGGACTTCATTCAGGGGAAGTGGATATTCCACTAGGATTACTAACTCCACTACTGCAGCATTCTGACAAAGCATCAGCTCTGAAGACATCATTTAAAGGTTTTGCATTGGTATATACAATTATAAAATGTCTAAAAGAAACATCACATGGCTAAAATGCAGAATAAAGGCAGCTATTAGAAATGAAAAAGACATTCTTCTGAAAAGCTTAAGCTGCATCCACATATAGAAAAAGAAACACGAATTCTGCAAGTTATAAGGATACAGGTCAAAAATACCAAGACAAGCTTGTTAAAAGGCATGAATTACTAATAGAATTAGTTTTAATATATATTCAGAGGCAGGCAGCTGGATAGACAGAATCTGCAGGGCCAGCACATGTTAGAAGTATGCTGTGCAAGACAAGGAATAGCAAGAGAGCTAACATTTACAAAGAAGATTTGACATTTATCAGATTTAGTTGTTGTCATCAATTCCTCTAAGTGAAGATTAGCTTATATTCTGCCTGTCATACCTGAGACCAAAAGCTTTGATTTCCAGCTACTTAACTATTAACAACTGCTGAACTGGTAGCAGAAGTTTCTAGGTACCAGAAAAAAACAGAACATCACCATAGGCAAAATTCTTAGCATCTCTCTGTCCATCTATAATGGTCCTAGAACATAGTAAAGATGAAGAAACACTTACCTTTTCTCTGTCTTTTCTGATTGTGAGCAACTGACCAATTCATTCCTAGGAATACTTGCAGAAGCCTTTATCCTGAAAGGCGTTTCTTGAAGTGAAATGGAGTTTGGCCTTGGTGCCTTGACTCCCTCCCCTTTCAAGGGCTGGGCATCTTCACAGGGTGGCTTCATGTTTTCTAGTTCAACAGAAAGAGTCACAGAATTACACACTGTCAAAGAACGGGGAGCACAGACATCAACAACCAGGTAACAGACAACAGTGAAAAAAGTCAAATATTCCACCTCAGCATACACACTCTTGCTGTGCATACTTGAATGCAAAGGCTTTTACAACCGATGGAAAGGTAATTTGCTGTTATATACCACAAAAGTTACCATTCAATGAAGGAGCGGTAGACTCCAAACTTTCAAACATTCAGTTAGTAGGAAGCAGAGGGAAAAGAATTTGTGACCTCACTCAGGGACTTCTGTGACATTTCACTAATTCAAAATACGTCACCAGCACAATGGGAGCAGTAATGCAGAGACACCATCTGAACAACAACAAAAAAATCATTTTAACCTTCTGTCATGTACCATAAGTCACATTGTTTGTTTCAGAGGCAAGCTCTGATCAGATAGCTGCCTACTTCACCAGTCCACATCTGGACAGATAGCCAAGATGACTGGCCCTTACACCAGAAATCAAGGACCGCTTCAAGGCTTGCAGTTTCAGTAGATGTTCTCTCTGCTGGCTTTTCTATAACTGTTCCCCTATTTGGACCACTCGTTGTGAGAGACTGAAAGAGTTAATGTCTCAAACATTGTGGTGGGGCAAGTTCTGCTTAAAGACAAACCCTGCACAGCAAGAAACCAAGGTGAAAAGCCCATCAGCTCAGACATCAGCAACAGGAGGGGGAGGGCGTGCTGGAGGGTGTGCAGCTCCCTGTTCTGATAAGCTGTTCTGATACAAAGATCAAACAACGGCCCTGTCTGCAGGGAAGGAGAAGTTACTCCACAAACGACCCCCAAGCCCAAAGGCTCACAAACTGCTCATTAACCTGACGAGTTCGGGTGCCAGCCCGAAGGAGGAGCAAGGATGATAAAAGGACATCAACTGAAGCCCTGGGTGCGCAAGACCACTGGGACTGGACCCCTCAGCTGACTGGACACCTCAGCTGACTGAACCAACGCTGGACCCAGGACCAGTGAAATCTTTCTCTCTTCCTTTTTCTCTCTCTGTCTTCTTCTCTCTTCCCTTTTCCTCTTTCACAATCCCTACACCTCATCCATTTCAAGACATAAACTGTTGACCAAGTCTGAGACTAAGAGTGGATCCAGCTGCCCCTAGACCCTTCTCTGAGGAGGAGTCTGGAAAGCAAGGGGGTCTGCTCTGAACTTCATGACTCAATGGGAGGGATCTCCGTATTCCCTGAATTGATGTATATGGTTACACGGTTTACAGAAGTAGGTTTATGCCAATTCCGGTTGTGAGAAACCCTGTCACCTAATACCACACCTCCCCAGTTCAGTTTGCTTCTGTCATGAATAAAATCTTTAACTGATCGTTTGGTGTTGTTTCACGTTAATTTAGCCCGAGGGAATTTCGAATTAAACACGACTCCCTGGTCTGTCCAGTCTGGGTCATGACACTCATCTCCTTTCACTATTCAGCCATATACAGGGAAGCCAATGCAGCTGCCAGCTCACTTCTAGGATGTTTTATAGACCACATTGACATATTCCAATAAAAATAAAATAAAATAAAAAAAAACCCACCACCTTTTTCCCAGGGCATATTTCTATGCTGTCAGACATCCTCTTCCATAGGTGTCCTTGCCCTGAACTAGTCCTTGTTAGTGAGGAAGGCACTCTGCGTTTGCTTTTCTAGAAAGAGATTTGTTTTCACCTGCTTGTACTCAGCAATAGTCCTTTTCACCCTTTGCAATCTTTCAGTTGGAGCTCACTTCAGTTAGTCAGAGAAGGAACTACTGATATAAACTGTATTTTAAATAAGTAAATTATAAATTCAAATACTAAATTAACAGCATCTAAACTGCTCAAAATTTCAGTCCTACCAAAACAACAGCTTCACATTAACTGCTATCATACATTTAAAAAAATTAAACATCATTCAAAACCACCAGTTAGATTTGTTTTCAGAACAATTTTAAAAACTAAAAATGCCTACAATTATAGGAATTATAAAAATAAGCAATAGTGAAAAACTTAAATCTTGATACCACACGACTAGTAGAATCACTTTTCAAAATGCTCAGAGGAATAATTTCTGATTGCATCAAATTTAATTCCAAGATGCTGGGTTGCACTTCTAAAGCATATGCCACACAATTGAAAAGAATTAGGCAATTAGCACTACCATTGCTGCCAATCAGTAGCTTGCAAGTTAGCCAAGAACAATTGCTTACCTATTGTGCTTGGCTGGTAGACAGTTTTACTTGTGCTTAAGATTGGTTTTTGAGGTATACTCCGTTTCCTTATCCGTTCTATTAATGATTCAAATTCGTCATCTGAGCTATCTGATTCTACCTCTGTACTTTGCCTCAGCGCCACAGTTGGCACTTTATTTTCTGTACTTTTTTCACAGTTTCTTTCTTTCCTTCTAACAAGCAAGTCTGGACTGCCTCTGGAAATTGACTTTTTCAGATTTTGTGGAGGTGGGAGTTTTATGCACCTCCGACTCTCTTTCAAGTCATTCGCTCCCCCTTTTTGGTAGTCATGCCATGAACTTTCTACAAAGACAGAATCTTCAATGTCACTTGAAGCTTCTGGATACTGCAATTCTTGGCAGCAAGTGTTCTTCGTTCTAGAAGTCATCAACTTCTTCAGGGTCTGAAGATCCTTCTGTGCTGCAATTCAGAATAAACAGCTTGAAGTTTTGGTAATTTCATTTAGGACATCTGCCTTTGTCTTAACACAAAAAAAAAATCCCTTGAAAGACAGGAAAACACAAAGAATAGGAAGATATCTTTGCATTTTCTTTATTACACCCTGCTTATTTATCATCATACTAAATGGAAAGTCACTGAAAGATGTATAAAAAAACCCAAGCCTTAAACCCCATGTGTGTATACATCAGCCATCAGACCTAACAATCCTGAATAGGTAGCTAGCACTGGCATAATCTTCATTCCCACTAACAAAAGCTACATGCATGTAAGAATGAGGCTGAACATTTCACATTAAAGTTTTATAACACCAGCAAGTGAAGGGTTAAAAATGCTCAGCCTTAGCTGATCAGGCCATAGTCTACAGCACAAAGCACACACTTGCCAACAAACAAGGCTTCTGACATCTCTGATTTGACCTATCAAGATCAAAGTATCATGTCAGATCTATTGGTGACTTTTTATTTTAATGATGCTTCTGGTCCACTTTTAGAAAAGCATTTCCCCTCCAGAAAGCATCCCAATAGTTTTTTTACAGTCTGCAGCTGGCATACATGTTTCAGGGTTGACATTCACACCAACTGCAAGAGATCCCACCCTTCTTGATCAGGGGTCAGAGCTTCTCCAGGTTCACATGAGATCACTGTTATCATCCCTCACCTACTAGAATTCTATCACCTGATTGCTGGCCCAGCAACCATGTAAAGAATTCCAGAGCCCTGTTCACTCCTTCTAGGAAAGTCCACTTTGCTCGTATCAATGAGAAGTGTACCAGACAGCTGTAGTCAGGATCTGAATGTTAGTAAACCAAGGCACTTTCCATCCCTTGGGGGAAAAGACGGATCTTCTGCTCAGACAAGCATTGAAGCCCCTCAAGTCATGGTTTGCCAGAGCATCTTGTAGCCAGCATTCAAAGGATTACACATAGGACCTTGGCTAAAGACGCTCCAAATTAAAGGACCCTATCTGTAGCTCTGCAACACCCATAGGCAAGACTGGCCTGATTGCCAATATCTGCATCAAATTAAAGGTATCTAGCTTAACAACAGTTACCTTCTTTCTTTACTCAGTGTCTTTTAGCCACAGAATGAGCTGGTACAGCCATAGGAACACTGCTTTGCATATCCTAAGTCCTGTCTCCACAGTGATTATCCCATATTTGCAGCTCAGTCTAATCAGCCATGAGCTGCTACTCTCTTCACAGACCCAGATACTAGCAGATAGCCCACAGTATCTGCAGACCTACAGCAATGCTTCAAAATGTACACTTGTCAGAACAGTATAACCATGCTTTCCTCTGTTACCCCAGAGGAAAAAGAAAAGCCTCTCCTCTGGTACCCTTCAAGGAAGAGACAAAGTGATCTTATGTTTAACAAGCTCCCTCAGAAATTTATGAGCTCAGCAACGAATGCTATCTTTCCACCCATTAAAATGCCTGCTTCATATTTGCTGTTGGACAATTATTTACCATTCTTTGTTGTGCTCTCTCTCACTTTAAAGTCCAAGAAGAAATCATCCAAGTCATCAATTAAGTCCTTCAAACTATAAAACAAGCAATTAATGTGAAAAAAGGTAGGCACAAGCAGGAAAACAGAAGAGTAAGTCCGCCTTACTAAAAAAGCAAACAAAAAAAAAGCCACCCAATATACCATTATGAGCTGCTTACTGCAAATGTTACCAAATATGTCCATTAACAGGAATGGCAAGAGCACGTACACCTCCAAACATCCCATTTTACATTTGACTTGAACATGCAGATTGAGCACATAGCAGTTCTTCTGTCTGCACTCACTCCTATACATGTATCTGCCTATGAATCACTAAAACTTTTGATCATTTTTCTGTATTCTGAATAGTAGATGCGATACAGAAAACTAATATATAAACATTGAAGAGTCATTAATTACAGCACCTACCTTGCATCCGCCTTTTTAGAAACAGATTTGGGAGTTTTCATTCTAGCTAAAACTGAAGCAATAAAATATTAATTAAGAACAGGGTTCTGTTTCTTTTGTTATGCCTTTTTTTTTTTTTAAGAGAAAAGTTTGCAACTAGTAAAAATTCAGTCTAAAGTCTTTAAAAAAAAAAACCAAACACAAACATAAAAATGCTTTACATGTAATTCCACCTCTTAATTCCTCAAAGCTGACAGCAAATGCTAGAAAGCGTTTCCTTCATTATTCAATCCTTGCCAAGCACAAAGCCAGATAAGAGCCATTATGTATCTTGCAGTATTCAGTATAGCCTCTTCATATATGTGGATCATCGGAGGTGGAATTGAATCGGTTTAACAGTATTTTCCCCAAGCATTTCAATGACTGCAGGTAGTAGCTTTCCTACTGCAAAGAGTCGCCCACATGCTTATTCCACTAAGTGACTCCAAAAAAGCATTCAAACGAAATGGTAACAGTAATAACCCACTGCAGAACAGCAATTCAATACTACTACTCAGAAATAAACACATTTTAAATCACTCCAGGAATATTGTGGTGACTGCTAAACATGAAACATGGTTCAGGTAGCGGTACTGCACATGCTTCAAGTAGTGACTCGAGAGATTATCAGAAACGCCATCAAAATTTCACACACCATCATTATGAGAGATTCAGGAAAGTTGAAGGGGAACAAATTTAATTAAAACATAAATCAGGCTGGGGAGAAGGGAACACTTCTTCAGAACACAATGGGTCAAAATAGCAGTTAAGGAACGTTCTCACAATCTGAAGATGCATACATGACTTCAATGGTATTATAAACTTTTGCACTATGCCATAAGCCCAAAACCAGAAGATAGGTTTGTTGATATGGCTGATTGGTAGATTCTGGTACCAGGAAGAGCAGCTGAGCTCCACCCAAATAGTACCCTGAAAGCACACTGTAAGTTAAAAGGCATAGGATGGGACTGGGTGTTGTCCTCTTTGAGGAAGAGCACAAGTGGGGGGGAATTCAAGACCTTGAAACTCAAAAAGTACTTGGAGCAATAAATTATTCTCAGTTTTAGCACCCAGTAGTCTTCACCACTACCATCATTACAAAAGAAGTAACCACAGCCTCTGCTGCCTTCCAAGCCACCACATCAAGGTGGCTCATTGAAGCACAAATGGCCAGCAGCCAGCTTTCCTAGATGTTCATAACCACAGTGTTCCTAGACCATGAAGCAGGACCAAACTAATAAGATGGCCAGCTGGTCACAGAAAACCAAATACTTACAGAAAAATATGACTTGCTACTTAATAAATCAATTCTCTTTAGTTTCTTGTCTCTTAGTACATATTTTCATTTCACTCTTTCCTACAACTGTCACTATAGTAATGGTATGGCAATAGAATAGCTTTGCAAATATTTGCAAAATAGCTTTGCAAATATTCTGCTCCAAGCCGCAACTACCAGCTACCCAACTCTCAGCTACCTTCCGTGCCAGAGCTGACACATGACTTCAGCCTCAACAGCCTGCCAGATGGAGACAAAAAAAAAAAAAAAAAAAAAAAAAAAAAAAGGAGTAGAAAAAAAGAGCAGACTATCAAATATGTAAGTTTAAAAAATTACAGGAAAGTGAGCAGTGACCTAATAAATGGACAGTATTGAAACATTTATCAGATTTAAAAGCCCAGTAGTAGTGCAGGAACTATACACAGCTCATTTTAATTCAACTGGACGCAAGTAGTAAGGCTTGACAATGCTTAAGATCATTCACATGGCACTGAGCTGGAGCACAGCATGAACTCTAAAGTAATGAGAAATCTGCTTTAAAAGCAGCTGGACTAACACGAGAGTGTTATGCAAAAGGCAAAATAAACATATATGACTTGTTGCCTTACCATTTCTACCATCTCTTTTCAAATGTTGAATACATAGTGAGGAACATGTTGCAAGATATACAAACAATTAAATTACTTACCACTCTGAAACTCACTTGAGATGTGGTAGAGCCATGATTAGTCCACCTAAGGAACAAGCTAAATAGAACTCTTGCAACAGGAAAAAACCCAGCGTGTGCTCAACTACCCTAGCACAAAATGATAGTCATAATGGCTATTACCAAGAAGAAAAACACAAATATCAGGTACAGGCTAAACAAAGATAGGAAATTATGCACAGCAGACGCCACCACGTAAAATTTAGTATTCAATTCCATCTTACCAAGACCTCGAGCCACTATGAAAAGCCAAAAACATCCCTCCGACTGGTTAAGATTCACGCAGCAAAAGCCATGACACATAAGAGAGAATTCTGAGTAGTTTAGACATGTGTTTGGAACTGTAACTGCTTAGAGAAAATGTTTATTCAAAGACTCTCCATAGACTAAGAAGGAAGCAAGTGAGTAACATGGGACAGAACTGAGGCAACAAGAAAAAGTAATGCCAGGCAAAAAGCATCCAAAATTGAGACATGAGATTCAAGAACACTCACTGTGGCAAGGAGAAAATGTACTTTGCAGCAGGAGCAATGAAAGAAAATAATGCATAAAAACTACTTCATTATAACTAGATAGAAATGTGTCCTTTTCATACTCCTTCAGAAAACAAAATAACATGTGCTATTACTTACACATTTCAAATTCTTCATCGCTGCTGGAAGAGAAGTACAGGGCATGGCTGCAAAAAATGAAATACAGAATAGTATCAAGAACATTAGGTCAACAGCAAGTAGATCCGCATCTCCACTGGTCTGAAATGCCTGTGAACACTGAGAACCAAATGTATACTGAAAAAACCCTGAACATCTCAAATAGGCTAAACGGTTTTAAAATTATTTCAAATAGAAATATTAGAACTTGTATACTAAAATTTTTAACAACCATATATGTTCAATGTTCAAGTGGCAACCAATTGCTGTCAAAATCTGAAAGACTGAACCGTTTGGAGACACACAGGCTTAGGACATTACATTCGTTTAAGTTCAAATTGGGTATCAGAAGTCAGAAGGGATAGAAACCTTGTTTCTCATCTTACATGTGGTATATGATCAGGTAGAGAACGCTGTGTTGTATTAAGTCTAAAATCTCAAAACATGCAGCAATGAGAAACAAACTGCTTTTGTATAAAATGCACTTTAAATATGGTTGCCGTAAATATTTAGCAAACCGCAATAGCTTTCATAAAGCTATTTTAAGATGCAAAATGGATGCATTACTACTTCGACTGCAATTCTCACACAAACGTAGAGGCAACCCATAATACTCTTACCAAATTATTTATTCCATTTTCTGGCAAAACCCAAACATTAACATCTTGAAAAATACACTATGCAATTGCTTAAAAATATGCGGACTTTAATTACATTAAAGTTACTCAACCCTTAAAGGCTATAATTCTGAAACATGCTAATACCTACCAATTATCGTAAAACAATCGAGCGCATAATCCAAAACTATATTTAGATATGATCAACAACAATAACGGAGGATGCGTGAGGTGGGGCTGCTGCCCCACCGACCACCACCTCACCCACCTGCCGCCCCGTCGGCCCTGGCTCCCCACGGCCACTCGCCCCGGACCGCGTCCGCCTGAAGCCAAACCGCAGCAAGAGCCGCCATCGCACAAGTCTGAAGGCCCGCCACCGGGACGTCCTGCGGCCACGCTCCCCGCCTGCTCCAGGTATTGAGCGGGTGCGGGGGCGGCGGGGCGCTCCCCGCGGCCCTCACCGCCCTGGGGGGCCTGCGGGCATCTCTGCTGCGGCGGCGCCCCGTCCCGTGCCTCCTCGAGCTGCAAGCGAAAGAGAGCATGAGCGGCCGGCTGGGGCGGTGGTGGCGGGTGGGGGCAGAAGGCGGCTAGTGGCCCCCGACGCACCGCTGCCCGCTCCATCCCGCTTCAAACCGCCCGCGCCCCACAGCAGCGCTTCCGGGGCACCGGGCCAGCCCGCATGCGCGCCGCCCCGCGCCTGCGCACAACGCACACATGGCCGGGCGGGACTGGCCCGCGGAGTCCCCCGTCGGTTGGCCGCTGTTGGCGCCGGGGGAATCGGCACCGGCTCCAGCTGAACTGCGGATTCGGCCACCGCCACACACAGACGTAGCTCGTAAAAAGGCTGTTACCGCCCCTCGTGATACCAGACAGCTGTTGCTAACAGGAGAGGGTGTGAGAGTAACTACAGGCAGGCTTCCTCCCCGGGGCATGGAGGCAGCGATGGCACCCCACCGAGAAGGGGTGCTCAACGGGCTGGATACACCCAGCGCCAGCACGGACCGACTGTCTTAGGTGCACCGACACCTGGCAGAAAGTGGAGTCTCAAGCTAAGCACAATCAAGAGACATACTGACCTGCTGCACCTCTAGCACCATTAGCAAAGTTGACACTCATTTCAAATTGCAGTCCTTGACCCACCACAGACATTTAGGAGTAGGGGAATGCTATTGTTGCTTATTCAAAACAAAAGTATTAACTGACACACAGGCGATGTTTTTCAAGGTACTATAGAGTGTGACCTGAGATGACAGCACCATGAAGGCTGGAAGAAATAAGCTGCTGTGAGGCCCAAAACACTTCTGAATTAAGCACGCACACACACCCGAGCTTTCACGTTTGGGTGGGTTTAGTCTAACCTAGTGGAAACAGAAACATCTATGTACAAGATCTACACTTACCTGTGATTACTTCTGCTGAAATAAACAGTGTTATTTAAAAGAGAATTACAGAAAGGAATATGGAAGGTCAGCAGTTCAGAATACTTTTCTGACAATAGCACAAGAAGGGCAGCAGAAAACGTAAAACACTGGTCAAATCAGTCAAACTGGCAAACCAAAGCTTTATTTTTTTGTTTGAAGTCTTTGCTACAGTACCTAGGACTGCGCCTCTATACATAATTAACAATCATTCCTGAAAGATCTGTATTTGGCACCAGTTTGTGTTTACCTCAAACACTTGTGGGGAGGATTAATTTCAAATCAAATTTGGTTTTTCCACAGAATAGGAGCTGCCATTATGAAGCCAATTAGCTGAGTTATTGGAGAAGCGTAAAAACAAAACAAAAAAAACATAGTCCTTATCTAAACCAACACATTACAGAGAGCTCCAAAACAGAGGTCAAACATTAAAAGGCTGATATAGGCTCCAGTGGTTTATAAAACCTATAAAAAAAGACTACACCAGCAAATCGGCCCTTTCAGTCCACACAGTTTAGAAATTAATGCAGGGAGCAACACTCGCTAGCTGGAAATCTTGTCATGGGAGAACCACACATATACCAACAGGAGTACCCAAAATCAAATGTTAAAATGCTCCAATTCCCAATCCACATAAAAGGAGAGAGAGCCATAAGGAAAATTAAATCAATCCATGAAATCATAATTGGTTGGGCAGTTCAAACTTCCCCCAGCAACCACTACGTCACTCGTACACACAGGCTCACATGTACACAGCTCAATCCCATTCAAATTCCTCATGGAATAAAAGGATCCCAGGCTCTATTGAGTCTTTCCCTATCATGCAAGAAATAAGTCTGGCTGTGCTTTAATCACCATCATGTATTACTTCAGCCACAGAGTACCAGGCAGATTAAGTAGAAATGCACAGTTTTTAGCTCATCATCTCCGCAGAATTGTTTTGAGAGGCTCAGTTCCTGGAGAGTTCTGGGTGGGGACACAGTCTCTCTTCATGCAGACTCACTGGCCTCTACTGGCTTAATCATGTGGTCCGGCTTGTTGCCAGCAGCATAGTGATCCCACATCTGAAGATAAAGCCGCTCCAGGTCCATTGTGTACTGTTTTGTGTTGAACAAAGGACTGGATATTCTCTGCTTCCAGACTTTGCCACGTATTTTTTTCAGGCTACAAAAAAAGAGTTAAAGCAGTCAGAAGAGGTTCCAAACACTTCATAATACTGTTTACTTTTGAAATCTACTATTTTCAGCTAACCCAGAACTGCCAGTACAACTGTTTCAAAAATACCTGCTCCCCCACTTCCACCAAATTCATATTGCTATTTCATCCTCTCAGCACTTCTGATACAGACCAGCATGACCACTTCAACTCAGAAGAGCTGTGACATTAACACACTAAGTTGCTGCATTATCTGTACTGCAGTAACTTTTTAGAGCATGATTTTAACTTGCAGTAAGTGACAAACTGCTTAATCCTCAATTCAAAAAAACCAAAAGGTGAACTATATTGCACTTTTTACCAGGTAAGAGCCTGCACATGAGCAATTTCTTCAGAACATGTAACATTATTACTCAACCGGGAGCACTGTTAAGTTTACTGTAAAAGCAGAAGCTGAGTTAACTGCAAGACAAGAAACCTCCAGAGAAGGGTTGCCTAGCTATTTTTAATATTAAACTATCTGCGAGATTAAAACTACTGGTAAGTTTCAGCACTGTGCCCAAATACAACACTTCACATTCTTGATGTTACCACATTACACAGTACAAGTTTGCTTACTATTCCAGATCAGTTCCCAGTTTCACAGCAATATCCTCATATTCCTGTCTACTTTTTGCAATGAGCTCAAGACAACCCAGGCAAGTAAGCTGGGAGGCAGCAACTCGTGATGCAAGAGTCTCGCCTGTAAGAAAACGAAAAGAAAAAAAGAAAGAAAAAAATTGCTAACAGGAGTAAACTTACCAAGTAACGTATTGCAGAGTATGAGTTACTTTCCTTCTGCTTCTACAAGAAGCAACAAAGTTTGTTGGGCTTGCTGTTTGTTATTAAAAAATTAGTAATATTCAAACCCATCTGTTCTGTGTAGGTTCCTGTCGTGGTTTAACCCCAGCCAGCAACTAAGCACCACGCAGCCGCTCACTCACTACCCCCCCATCCAGTGGGATGGGGGAGAAAATCGGGAAAAGAAGTAAAACTTCTGGGTTGAGATAAGAACGGTTTAATAGAACAGAAAAGAAGAAACTAATAATGATAATGATAACACTAATAAAATGACAACAGTAGTAATAAAAGGATTGGAATGTACAAATGATGCGCAGGGCGATTGCTCACCACCCGCCGACCGACACCTAGCCAGTCCCCAAGCGGCGATTCCCTGCCCCCCCCTTTCCAGTTCCTAAACTAGATGGGACATCACATGGTATGGAATACACCGTTGGCCAGTTTGGGTCAGGTGCCCTGGCTGGGCATGAGAAGCTGAAAAATCCTTGACTATAGTCTAAACACTACTGAGCAACAACTGAAAACATCAGTGTTATCAACATTCTTCACATACTGAACTCAAAACACAGCACTGTACCAGCTACTAGGAAGACAGTTGACTCTATCCCAGCTGAAACCAGGACAGTTCCCTGCTGCGTTACCTGGCATAGTGACCATTGGAGTCCCAGCCCAGAGTACATCCATCCCAGTTGTGTGCCCATTGCAAAGCGGAGTGTCTAGACAAACATCAGCCAACTGCCCTCTCCTCACATGCTCTTCTTTGGGGGCAACAGGAGAAAAGATGATTCTGTTTTGGGAAAGACCCAAGTTTTGTGCATATTGCTGAATATTGGGTTCTCCTACAGCTGGGAAACGTAGCAGCCACAGCACGCTGTTCGGAACTCTTTTTAGGATCTGTAACAAAAATAAAGCAGCAAATACAGAAAGATAGGTCAGAAACATTTCCTTTTCTGAACAAGAAATTACCAGATAACAAAATGAAGCAAAAGGCATAATCATTCAATAATTTAATCTTCTGAGGTATAGAGCAGGAACAAAAGAGATCACCATTTCAAGTACATTAACGAGGATTGCATTTCCAATCCCACTGAAAGAGAGAGCAACTCTGAGCAACAGTTCATAGAGCAGTACTTAGTGAGTTAATCTTGAAATTTATGATCTCATTTATTTATAGGCCCATGCTATGGAATATAAAGAAGTTAACCCCTCAGGTAACTCTCAGCAGTACACTGTAAACTGGACCTTGATACTGACACTCAGTGCTCAGATCTATCAATCTACCAACTGCCAAAGCTAGTTATGACTTAATTGTGCAGACTAGGGAAGACCAAACTTATTTTGCAATGGAGTACCAGCATACTTAAGCTGTCCAAGACGTAATTTTTCACTGCCTAGAAGCAGGTGTGATGTGAAATCAATCTAAAAAAATTCTACATTCTATTAACACTAAGTCCTGCAATGTAAACATTGTAAGGATTCAAATGGCTCAGGGTCAATGTTTTCCACTGAACAGTTACAGTTTTAACTTGCATGAAGTTTTTGCTAACTTGAGTATAACAGCTATGTTCCAGAAGTCTGACCTTAGATTTCGTATTAGCTACAGATACTCACATTAGCCCACATCTGTAAAGTGGAAGGATCAATCTTATACAGCTGATTAAAGTTACAGTACACAACAGCATCCTCTGGTAAGCCATACTGAGAACGAGTAGTAACAATTATAGTTCGTGGAACTTCTTCACCAGTTGCTGCTTTGTTGTTAATCTGAAGAAAAAAAAAGTAGCTATTGGAACACTGAAACTGCAGGAAACAAGACGATGCCGTGTGGAATTGTCCTCAGACACACTACAACATTTGTTAGCATCCTAAGTTACCGTAAGCATGTTTGGTTTTATTATACAAAACAAAATTGTCTACTTACCCACAAGAATTTAACTGGGATGCCTACACGCTTGTGGATGCCACAGTGTTGCAACCACCAAGGCACAAAACACTGGGCATTTTCATGAAATTCCAAGTAACTGGAATAATTGGAAAGAGGAATCACATAAAGAGGCATTACACATGGATTCCTCCCAACCTTAAGATCACTTCATTTCCTTGAGACCAAAAATGAAATTAAGACTTCAAGGAAAAATAAAAAAGTATTTAGGAAGCAAAGGTGGGTTTTGGTTTGTTTGGGGTTTTACAGCTTCTGGGGAGGGGGGGGCGGGGGGAAGAGGGGGCAGGTGTTTGGTTGGTTGGTTTTGGTGTTTGGGGTTTTTTGTTTGTTTTTTTTTTTTAAGATAAAAGACAACAGGCCCAGAACACATAGTCAAGACTGAAGATACAGACTAATATGTAACTGATAGACTGTAAGGAACTAGCTGACAAGGAAATAATGGGAAATGCTGAAAATTAGACTAGAAGAGTTATTAATGAACTTTCAAAAAAGAATGGATCTTACAGCCTTCACAAAGAATAGGAATATGTTAATAAAAAACAGCAGAGGATGAAGTTGGGATAATCAGAATACCATGCAAGAGCCTTGAGGATTACTAAAATGGAAGTATGATTTTTAATTTTTTGTTTTTTAAATAATGACAGGCAATGGTGGGATCAAAGACAGATAAAAACATCACTACAGATAAGGCAAAACAGGTACTTAGAGCCTTCTCCTTTATATATATATTTTACATAAATATATATTTAGAATTTAGCTCAGTGGCAGCGTAGCCAGCCAAAATAAGCGTACCGTTGACAAACTTGACATGAATTTATGATGACTCGCTGTCACTGACTCTGTTAGAAGATGCATGAGATAGTTTAGTTCAACAAATGTTGGTGAAAGGGCTACTTATCCAGGTCACTGAGGAGACCTCAAAACCACAATGTACAGTTCTCATTGAACTACGCCCAAAAGTAGCTGATATCAAATCAGAACAAGCACAAAGAAGGGTTACAGTAGTGTGATCAAAAGATAGAAATCCTGTTTTAAAAGTGCACTTACAAAGCTTAGATTGTTTCATATTGGTGGTGGAGTGCTAAGACAAGAATTCTCTATTATTCTCAGGGGACAACAATTTCAGAAAAAAATGCTAATAAGCTTACTAACCAAACCAAGACATAACCTATTACCAACTTAAAGGAAAGTCTCAGCTGTGAACAAAAGAACTCATAAAAAGAAACGAAGGTATGAGATTATGGATACAGCAGTGATAATAAAAGGTCTCATAAAATAACGTAAATCCTGAATAACTGTACACCTAATAAAATTCACAAGTCAAAAGAGTTATGCCAATGTCAGAATGTGGTATTTTTAAAAAGGAAGAACTGTTCTGCAAAGGAGGAAGTATTAAACAAAACCAGTAACTGAGACTACCGTTAAAATCCCATGAACTGTTAAGCACTGAGAGGTGGTGGTATAGTGCATAGTTCAGAAAGATGTAGAGATGAATAAACATTGTTGAGATACAGTGGAATAACTTTGCCTGTATAACCCAGCAATTATTTTCTAAAGGAAAACACAACTGAAAGTGGGTAACAGCTCACAAATGCCCTGCAGGCAATGAGCAAATCTTGCCTTCAAATTCTGAACAACCAAGTGTCTATTTTACGCAACAAGATTAAATTTCTTTGGGCTTTACAGACACCTCTTGATATAACCCCTCTATCTTTGGGTTAATAGATAGTACATCTTCCAGTACATCTGTGGCTTTTAACACATTTGTGAGTTTCCTTCAGTATGAGAACTAAACAAATCAACCTGACAGAAGACAAGACATTTGCTTGGAGTTTTTTCTTCCTTGTTATGTTAAAACATACAGATATAACGTAAAACCCAAGAGAACAGCATCTTGAAGTGCCTCACCTGAGTAGTTGCTAATCCATTACTGATATTGAATCCATTGATAGTTATCTGAATTTGCCCACGATTAATCATCTCAATCACAGCTTCTGCAATTGTGTTCATAGGAATGACAGGCATACTGAGGGCGGCATTGCCGTCTGCGTTGTCACAACTGTCAGGACACTTCATCTAAGATAAATCACATAAGCATCAGAGAAAGTACTAGCTTAAGTCAATAACACTGAACACACAAAGGAGTAGCTCTCACCTTAACAATCTTGACATCGGGGAGGCTGTCAAGGAAAGCCTTCAAGTCAATGCCATTCAAAACAATTCTGTTATCATAAATATGACCATTAGACTTGAAATCAATGACTGCTTTTTTCTGTTAAAAAAAAAAGTTTTAAAAAAGTTATAAGATCCCTTACCAAGTACTATACTAAGTACCATTTTAGAAAGACAGCTGTGGAAAACACCTGCTTTTCTTGCCCTATCTTCCTACGTACCTTCAGATGGGGGAACATGTTGGCATGGTCTCCAATAAAGAAAGTGTTTGGCATGTAAGCTAATTTCTCTGAATACTGCTCAGCCACCTCAACTGGAGAGGTTTCTTTGTCTGTGATGATATAATCCATGAACAACGCCCCACTGGTTCCAGGATACCCTAGCCACATTGCCTAAAAAACAAGAAAGCAAGCCTCCAGTCCCAGGTACATTGCAAAAACAAAGGAAGTTAAAAATCAACGCATTTTAAGTTAAATTTTCCATCTACAGATTCAAGTTTCTTGTTGCACATTATCAACTGAAGAGCAACCACTAACACAAAACTTTCACTATTGAGACAGTGAACAGTCCAAGGATGTTCTAAAATTGATCCCTCCAGCAAAAGGCCAAAGTATACAACTATGTGCAGCTATAGCAAGAATATTAACCATCAGTGATTACAGTTTCTCTTAGCTGAGACAACTTCTGTAGCCCAGAGTTACTCTGATTCAGGCTTCTCCCATTCCCTTTTCACAGGCATTTTAGAAAATCCTTAGTCAAAAAAATGATTCTGACTTACTCTAACCAGAATTTCACTAAGCCTGAAGAGATTAAAACACGACAACTCCACAAGTGCTTCAAACACCCTTGCTTTGTTCTCAGCAATGCAAGAAAGCCAGTAGTGTACAGGAACCTCATGGAATTAAGGTGTTCTCTTTCAGGACATAGTCAACTGCCCATAAAACACATAAAAAACCCAAACTACTCTGCTTCAACAGAGCGATCCTATCTGCCCCACATATGCTAAGCCCTAAAGTCTCTCTCGCTTACATGAGCCTTCAACGTTTTTTCCACTCTGCCAGAAGGAAAAGAAAAACTCTTCCTACTCACAAGTGGTTTTCTGGAGATACAGAGCTGTCCTGGTTTTGGCTGGGATAGAGTTAATTTTCTTTCTAGTAGCTGGTATAGTGCTATGTTTTGGGTTCAGTATGAGAAGAAAGTTGATAGCAACAACTGAAAACATCAGTGTGTTAAGCAGTGTTTACATTAAGCCAAGGACTTTTCAGCTTCTCATGCCCAGCCAGCAAGAAGGCAGGAGGGGCACAAGAAGCCGGGAGGGGACACAACCAGGACAGCTGACCCAAACTGGCCAAAGGAATACTCCATATCACGTGATGTCATGTCCAGTATATAAACTGGGGGGAGTTGGCCAGGGGGGTGGATCACTGCTTGGGAACTAACGGGGCATCAGTCGGTGAGTGGTGAGCAATTGCATTGTGTATCACTTATATTGTATATTCCAATTCTTTTATTATTATTATTGTCATTTTATTATTATCATTATTATTGTCTTCCTTTCTGTCCTATTAAGCTGTCTTTATCTCAACCCATGAGTTTTACTTTTTTGTCCTGATTCTCTCCCTGATCCTACTGGGTGGGGGGAGTGAACGAGCAGCTGCATGGTGCTTAGTTGCTGGTTGTGGTTATACCACAAGAGCCCTCTAACTTAAGTTACCTGAATAGGTGCTGGTCTCAAGGCAAATAATTCATTCCGGGCTCCTTTGGTGTAACCATTCATATTAATGAGAATGTGTATCCCATCCTGATGGATGCGGTCTGCTGCTTTTCCATTACATGGTATCTGAAGAATATATACATATATAAATAAACAGAAGTTATTTTTTGTTTCAGTCTTTCAGTAATAAATGTGGTTTGTCATCAGTGTACCAATGGATAAATGTCAACAGCATAATTTAATTCACATGAGACTTAAATCCCATTACTCCTGGTTTTATGGAAGTGTAAATCCTCAACTCAATGAAAAAAAAAAAAAAAAAACAAACCCTGTTGAATCCAAGAAAAACTTAAGTTTGCTAGACACAGCTGAAGCAGTTACTGACAGAATTTGTAACTGCAGTACTTGAAGATTGCCTCTGCACATTCAAATCGGAAGAGTGATACTTAGCATTGCCAAGCTTAGCAAGTCATGCAGAAAAATAACACAAATGGACCACAGAAGAAACTTCCAGCAACACTAAAACTGCTTCAGTTCTTGGCTAAATCAAAACCAAAGAAGAGCAGAACTTCACACAAGGTACTACCAATGACTTTCAAGAAAACAAAGCCTTGGAAATTACAGTGTGTCCCTTCCTGTCCAATACAGAAAGGTAAACAATTTTCAATCATTTTAAATTCCTCCAAGAATTAATTACATCATTAGTCATTGCCTACAAGCAGATAAAAGAAAATACTTAATAGAGGTCTCTAGCTCAGCCACAGTAAAACAAAAACCAAAGGCTAGAAACTGAGGCTATACAAACCAGAACAACCCCACCACCACCACTTCTGTAAGGCTAATTAATGATCAAAGCTCATATGGGGCAACTGGTTGATTCCCAAACTAAGGTAAGACAGAGAAATTACTTCAAATTGAAGATCAGGACTAAGCTAATTAACTACTCTGCAGCTACTACTAATGCTGACACACTCTACAGTTAATATGCACCATAAAAGTATTTCATTTTTGTAAAAAGGGAAAGCTACTTCACATTTTATAGCCTGGTAAATGCATGCACATACAGTTATATCTCTGAGTAGACAACAATCTGAGTTCCCATCTTAGTTTAACTTTCAATAAATTACACTGCTAATGCAATAGATCACAGAAAATTGTTTCTACCTGTCTGACCCTCCTGTACAAATCTCTGAGAGTGGCACTGTAACCTAAAAATATGAGTTTGACACCTCAAGAATTTTAAATAAGAAAACTCAGTGGATCGCTCTAGGCAAAGGAAAGAATTTTTCCTATATAGCTGTTAAGTGCAACAACAAATATGAAATTGCTGCCCAGTTTTACTAAGACCCACAGCTTTCAACATCCACAGCTGCAAAAGTGGGGGGAGGGGAAGGACAGCTTTCCAAAAGCATAACTGAAGCTCATTATTCTAGAATACTTTAAAAGATCAGCTTTGCAAAATCCATCTCAAAGAGCAATTCTGCTGACACCAATTTAGCATTTTTACTTATAAGAGCAGGTTCTGAACAACATGACGAGTTTAAAAACTACAGGCAAGTTTTATCTATCACCTAATCTGGGATTATCCAGGTGCCAATCCAGTTCCATTATTAATGTATGCTGATTATCCCATGTTGCTTTAGGATTTTGCCAGTTATCTTGAGACAGTATAACAACTCCTTGACTTCTGTGTATACTGAAATCCCCATCAGTTTTCACATGGAACTTAAAAAAAAAAACAAAACCACCTGTAAGTGTTGCCATAACAGCCTTTTGATAGAGGGGCAAAATCCCCACATTAATCATTAAGCCTCTGTCCTGCTTCACTGGAGTAAAGCAAGCTTAAATATATTTGCAGTAGTGGCATCTTGACTTATCCATGACATTTAGATACGACTATTATCTTAAGACCTAACACAACAGTTGTTCAATATTGTTAATACCACTTCTTAGTAATCACACAGAGGTCACACAATAACCACTGCATCCCAGGTAAGGCATGAAACCAATACATCTACAAACTCCCAAATTCTGAAGGCTAACATGAGTTTAATTCAACAAATGATTGCAACTAAAAATCTCAAACTACAGGCTGATCTCTTTCTTCATTTAGGTTTGCTAAAAGGTCAATGCATCAAAACAGCTCACCTGAGATAAGTCAATGAAATGATTTGCTTCAGCCATCACTTTTACACGGAAGTTTGTACCATCATCAGGACTCAGGGCATAACAGAATACCTGAGGTATGAGGCACCAAAAATTGAGTATCTGCAACAACTTGCCAACAAAGTAACTTTGCTATAAAACATATGGTATTGCAATTTTACATTACATTAGCAAAATTACATCTAGTATCACGCAAAGTGTATTACATTTGTGTAGCATTTACCAGTTGAGAAAGAAGTAAAAAAAAAAAAAAAAAAAAAAGGGGGGGGGAGGGGGGCACACACAGGGAGCATCAGGCATTTGACACACTTGCACCAGACCCCAGTTTTACCTAGTTCTTATGCCAGAGTGTGGCACTGCATCTTGCATAGACACATATACAATGTTGTCATCAGTGCAAGGTAAAGTAATTTTAACAAATGCATTTGCATAAACATTAAATTCTCTAAGAATGCCTTTTACGAGACACCTTTGAATTTTTAACTAGTGAGAAGCATAATTATGACTCCGGTTGAAGACAAGCTAAGCCTTGGGGAAGCTTTTTAACAGATTCTTTAAACATGACTAGTTCTCTCCAGTTAAGAAACTGCAAATGTATCTGACAAACTCAAGGTTGACAGGTTATGTAAACAGGTACCTTTAGCTAACGTAGGACATATAGAGAGCAGAATAAATAGAACAAATATGCAGAGAATTTATTATCTTGCAGGACAAAAGCATGGTTTTAGTAAAATAAAAGATAACTTCTATTTAGTATTTAAATTAAGCTCTATAGAGCTTTATAAATGCAGAACAAGACAGACAGCCCTTTGTCTTGAGCTGATACAAGGTTAAATGGTATATTCTCCCCACACCCCACAAAGTCAGACAACCAATTTATTTGTTTCATGAAAAAACTTGTTTCATAGTCACACTTCTGATAGCAATTCAAACATGCAGCTTTGCCACAGGGATTTCAGACTACAAAGACTTCATGACCAGAAAAAAGCAAGAAGGTAAGGGAAAAAAGCCCAAAACCAAAACAAACAAAAAAAAAGATTAATAAAAAACACTTTTGCAAGAAGGAAAGACTTACAACTCTTTATAAAGATAAGCAAATTCTCACGTCTTGGAAAACAGGAGCTCAAAACCAAGGCAATTTAAATAGTCATGGCGCAAACAACGTAACTGGGAATTAGTTCTATCTACAGCCTCAATCCCTTAACATGACACTCAAATAAATACAGACATGACTGTCTTTAGCATTGCTCAATTGTATATACTCCTTCTGGAGTAAGTGTAGCATATCATTTTCTTTTGAAAAAGCATAACCAGACCAATCTGAAGTTCATGATTGTGATGCAGGTATCCCTGAGAAAAATACATGTTAAAAAAAAAAAAAAAAACAGCAGTAGAGAGTGAACAAAACCCAGATGCATATCTGTAAATCAGAAGTAACCAGGCAGTAGTAGCTTCATGTTGAAACACACCTACTCAAAGAACAGCAGCTGAAGCTTAAGAAGTTTTCCATGGGCCACAAATCCTGCCTACAGTAATTCTAAGGACAGGTATCTAATTTGCCTACCTTCTAAATAACACTTCATATTGGTAAGGGAGGATGACTCAGGCTAGAGAACTCTTCAACCCATGAAAAAAAAAGCGCGCTAACAAAAAAAAACAAAAACAAAACAACCAAAACCCTAAAACCAAAGATTTGCCCTTCCCTAGTTTACCTGCCTGCACCAAGAAAAAGAAAGTGCCACTTACAGCTGTATTTAAAGCTTTAAGCACGCCATTTACATTTTTACCTCAAATTTGTCTGGGTTATGCATGCCTGGGATTGACTGCATTAGGTGTGAGGTTGGATGGTTTCCAAAATCGGAGCTCACATAACCAATGCGAAGTCGACCTTCACTGGCCTTCAAATCCTTGGGATGCTCATATGGTGGCTTGTGAAGAACATTAATCTATCAAGAAAACATACACAACCATTTATAAACTCAGGAACCAAAACCAAACACTAAACAGATGGACAAAACACCCCCATGAGTTTGTAGAATTAGCCTTATCCTGCATCCACTAAGTGGTCTGTGGGCATCTGTTGTTTCAAACCTGCATTACATGTATTGCATTGGAGCCAAGTGTAATGTCCACAAATTGTGTTACGAGATGTCACGTACCCACACTCGGCCAAATAAAGACAGACGTCACTACTGCAAGTTAACACTTCTGCTTTTCTACCAGTTTACTTTTTAAGTATTCCACCTCTGATTATTAAATATACTGATACACCACCACTATGACCAAGAAGTTCTCAAACTACAAGCCACTTGTGACCAGAACGGTATTCCCATGAAGCACCACAGCACGCTTTCTGTTCTTATGCTCACTGTCTGCCCCAGACATCAGCTTGTAGCTGCTATCACTGACAGGATTATCAGGCTATTAGGACAAGCCAGTCTGAAAGCTAAGTGTTATCTTCTGAAGTTTGAGATCTTTACATTAGCTAACCAGACCGGTCCGCTGGCTGACAGCGTATTTTCAATTGTAACTGGCAACCTGCTCAAGTAGTCCATCTCAACATTCACAAGCACCAACAGCTATGACTCTCTCATTGAAGTGAAAAAGAAGTTGCATCAAATTTTAGTTAGAGAATTTGCCGTCAACTGCAACTGCACTCTTGGCAGCTTGAGGTGCTGTGCAGTCTCACGTGAACAGCACACAGTTAAGTAATTACAGCAAGAGTATGTTTTTGGAAGAATCTATTCTACTGTACACAAATTACTCCAAAACAGAATCACAACAAATACTCAAGTACTTCCTACTGTTATGCATCGCCCCTGTAACATCACTGGCATCACCACTAAAGCAAGTGCATTTGGAAATCCCAGAGCCAATCAAACAGCAAGGATTCACTAGAGGCAAGGTCAGGTTCCAAGCACTATCGATGCTGGAAAGGACCAGAATTTGAGAAATACTATCACACAGCTGCCTGGATCTGTTTTACTGTTAGGAAAGAATAATTTACTTGCTCTGCTTTTCCAAAACGCCCCTCGTCTAGTTTTGTAAAGTACACACGAGTAACACTATGTCCTATCTTGCTACGGGTCAGTGACCCAGAAACCTTACAAAGGCTAATACTAACTATGTGAGTATTAGATTTTCGGTAGGAACAGGCAAAACCACGAAGTACTTCAATCACAATTGGGCTGTGTAAAACTTTTTACCTTGTCCAAACACAGATTTCCATGTCTCTCAGCAATAGCCTTCCTGAAACTGTGAGAAAGGGGATACAGCATGCTATGATGTGGGTGGACAGAAGGCAGTCTGTTTTTCTCCAGTTGATCAGCTACAATGCTAACCAGCTTCTTCATTCTTTCATCATAGTCTGTCCAGTCACAGACAATCTAGAAAAAGGAAAAATTAAAAGATTATTAGGACAACAGCTTCCTTTGATCTATATCAGATATTTCTCAAGTTGAGACTAATGTTTCTTCCAAAAATGGAAGTGAAAACTTCAGTAATTACTGTTGATGACTGTATAATCTCTTCTGATTTAAGACTTAAGTCTACCCTTTACATTTAAATTCGTGATTAGTTAAGGTGATCAACCTTAGCACTTGCTGCAAAGGAATCTTAAGAATTACAATCAAAGCCTTGTCTTCCTCACCTGCAGACAGTGGGCCAAGTTGCAGTAGGCATCTGGGAAATCAGGTTTCAGTTTCAGAGCAGTGCGGTAAGAGGCAATGGCTTCTGGTATATTCCCTGAGTCCTATAAAGACACAGAAGTGAGTCGGAAGATAAAAATATACTCAGTGTAAGTACCCACAGTGCCCCCCATACTCTAAGAGTGAATCATTTGCATGTGCTACCTTGTGAATAGAGGCCAGGTTGCTGTGAGCATCAGCAAAAGCTGGGTTTATCTGAATGGCACGGGTATAGCACTGTAGAGCTCCTTGAACATCCTGCATCTCCTTCAAAGTATTTCCCATATTAGAATAAGCATCTGCAAATGTGGGGCTGATTCTGAGAAATAAAGATAATATATTATAATGAAAAATAAAAGCTCCTCCTCCGGTGAGAAACCATACCCAGACTTTTTCGTTTGCAAAGAAACTATCTGAATTAAAATACGCTACTGTAAGTCACTTTCTGTACAAATCTATGGCACTTTCCTGTTATGAAAGCCTGGGACTATTACAGATAGTATCCATTTACCTAATAGCCTCTTTGTAATGCATCAGAGCTTCCTGTAACTTTCCTTGCTGTTGCAGAACACTTGCTAAATTTGAATGTGCAGCAGCAAACTCTGGAAACACCTGGAAGAAAAAGAAGTAGAATCTCTCTCTCAAATGCCCCAAGTACACCGTATCAAAAAAGTACTTGTGCATTTCTTACTCTTCTTTTTATATGACTCAGGTCTCTGAGCAGACATTCTTCCACTTACTACTGAAGAGGGGAAAAAAACCTATGTCATATTACACATTCCCAACTTTAATTCCTCACCTGTCCCTCACCACATTCAACTGTACCTCAAGAGCCTTCCGATAAAGACGGACAGCTTCCTCAATATTCCCCTGTTCCCGTTTGATGTTTGCTAGATTGTTGAGAGAATCTGCATGAGTGGGACAAAGTCGAAGAGCTGTATTGTAGCATTCTTCTGCTTCTACCACCTTCAAAAAAAGGGATACTGTTAATATGGTAGTATTTGTTGTAACGGTACTGTTTATGAGAAGTCATTATACAATCACTTTTAATAGGTTCAAGGAGATTTCCTGAGTTGTTCTTCCTTATAACTAACTAAATGAGGGTAACATCCCATCTTAATGAAGTTGGTGACGCCTGCTGTCTAAAATAAACATTCACTGTACTTTTAAAAATTTTTAAAAGGAAAAAGAAATACTCCTTACACTGCCTTTCTCCTTCAAGGCATTGGCCAAGTTACAATAGGCATCAGGGAAGTGAGGTTGTAGTTCAATAGCCCTCCTGTAGGTGTCTATTGCTAGGTCTATTAGTCCTTGCTCATAATACACACAGGCAAGGTTGCCGTGCACAACTGCGTGATTTGGACTCAGACTCAAGGCTCGTAGGTAAGCTGCTACAGCTCTGTAACAAGAAAAAGAAGGTAAACAATCATCCACAGAGCAGCAATTATATTTACCTTGGTCATAAAAACGACCTACATAAAAAAAACCCCAAACTTCAAGGGATATGTATTATTAATGCACACAAATCTGTCCTGTAAGATTTGAAAGAATTAAAAGCCCTATCAAGGGATGATTTATTATTATTATTCACATTATATTAAAGCTATGCTGAATTCTGTAATGACTAGAAGACTAGAAGAAATACTTCATAAGACAGGAATGTTTTCCTCCCACCTGATGTTGTATAGTGATCAACACAAGTCTTCTGGCAAAAAAGTAAAGCTTTCATCTACTTTTTTTAAACACTCTTCATTACTAGGATAACCATGAGACCTTCGCTCCATTTTTTTCCAATTTATTATTCAATTGTAACAACATAAACAGTATTATTACATGTCTTTATTCTCTCCACTAACCTAACACATGAATCATGCTTTACTTACACTTCAAATTTCACTTTGTTCAAAAGTGAGATATTTAATTATACGCTCCTATAGCACTATGACTGATGTATTCAAATCTGATTTCTAGAATATACATAGTACATAAATTCTCAAAAGGTGATGTAAAGTCCAAAATGATGAGAAAACATGCCCATTAATTCACAGTTAAAACAGAAATCACCGAGTGATGTACACCATGTGCAATGCAACTAGTTAGAATAATTAACCTATTCCCTGCAAGCTTTTATTAAATTTGGAGCCACAAACCACAGCTACCAGAAATTATAATCCAATTAACAGATGCAATATTGTACACTGCATATAAGCACCACAGCCTGGATCTTCTTCCAGAAACAAAGGTAAGATTCATGTATCAGATTAGAGGTCTCAAAACAAGTTAATTCAAGAAGACAGCAACACTACTGCAACCCCATGCAATAACATGATACCAACACATAACAAATACAAACATATTCAAATCAGATGCTTAGCTGAATTTCAGCATTTCAGCTTGTCTTACACAGAAGGAAAACTGTAGAAGACACACTCTTGTAGTTCATGTCCTGAATCATATAATGAAAACAGAGAACTCAAGGGTTCATGTCTTTCTCGGACATCTTATCTTCACCCATCCCAAGCCTTAATTTCAAATATATTTTTATCCATGCCTTCAGAAACTCTCTTTTTTACATTTTACTAAGTACAGGAAAGTAACACAGGAATAGATTCCATGGGAATTTTTATTTTTATTCCGGTAACCTGCTCTGTATGCATTTCAAAGCCATTTGCTTGCTTAGCTTACAGCAGAAGTCTTTGCTATACTGTCCAAAGAGATTTTACATTAGGAACCTAATTTCTAACTTGATACATCTGACAGGCCACTGACAGTCACAGGACTTATCTGCTTACCTGTCAAATATCCTTGCCTCCTTCAGGACATTTCCCAGATTGATGTAAGCATCCAAAAAATTTGGGTCAAGTGTTACAGCCTGAAAATATTTTTGAAGTAACAGTTTTGAGCATTAACACAAAAACATTCTCTATGAAACCTAGTTGGTTTTTTAGTTTGGTATTTTTTGTGTTGTGGTTTTGGTTTTTTGTTTTGTTTTTTTTTAATTTGACAAACCCAATCTGTAAGCATATAAGACTTTATCAATAACCTAGTAAGGAAGGAAAACTTTAAGTTACAGAAATCAATCACAGAGCATCAAAATTATTTATCTGTAGAAACAACAGCACGCACTACCTTCAAATTTATTCATTTGCCTACCTAGTTAGTTGCAACTACTGCAGAACAAGTGTTAAACCTTTATTTCATGTTAGGCTGATCATACTTAACACTTCTGCCTACCCATGCTATGCTGCCTTTAATTAGTTTTCAGGAGAGAAAACCCACCAAAAAAATGATCTATATCCTTTATCTACTGCAAAATAAAGACAGCATTTTAAAACTTCAGCAGCTCAGGAAAAGAGAGACAGTTTCAAAAGAGCAAGAAAAGAGCAAATATATCACTTGTGTAGGGAAAATTCAGTAGCCATTTAACTAAAAGAAAACATTTTCACTCTCTTTAGAACTAACAAAATGCAAAAAACTTAAGAACCAATAAAGTTACAGAAGATGCAGTAATAAGCTACATGTGAGTATTTGACAGGCCACACTCTTACAGTCTCTCATGGGAACTATTATTTCCAAATTAAAACACTTTATAATCCATCACTAACTAGACACAGATCCAAAAAAAATTCCAAGCAGTTAAAATTATTTTTGTAGATCTTAAGTCATAAATATCAGGAAGAAACTGTCCACCACATCTTAAATCTGGTTTTAGATCACTTTAGAAACTTTAGATGAGTACATTGATGAGTACTCACTTTAGATGAGTACAAACTGAATTAAGATGCTAACTAGATACTACCTAGAAGGTATCAGACAACTAGTTAATGATACCAATCTAGAGAAGTCTGAAACAAGAGTGGTGAAAAATAATCCCGGAGAATAGGAATTAGTGTCTGTCACTTAAAATTGTTCTCCTCAGTTACTCAAAGGACTGTAATACCTGAAACAAAAATCAAAATGAAAAATTATTTTAAGCAGAAAGTTGTTTCTCCCTCTCACACATGAAACATGCAAAACATTATTCCCATCAAATTAGGTTTTCAAAAAATTTATTCCGGAAAAGGACTGTAGAATAACTTAATGAATTTTCTTTTATTTGACATGTGCGTGAAGCCCTTAGGGCAATTCTAAACATGTCTCTCTAGTGGCATACAGGCAGTCTGAAACATTAGGAAGTCAAAAAAAATTATTAACGTAAGATGTTAACTGGATCATAAGAAGTTCTCTGCTGATCAAAATATTTCTATCATCTACAAGTAAAGAACTACATGTACATTAAAGTCTAGCAGGGAAGCTGATGGGCTTAGATAGTTACCTTTTCAAAGTGATGAATTGCAAGCCAAATTTCTCCTTGGGCATTGAAAACACAGCCAAGATTACTCCAAGCCACTGCAAAGTTTGGTTGAGTCTCAATTGCTTTTAAGTAACAGGCCTTGGAACAGTTAAAGAAGAGAGATACAAGGGAAGGGGAATATTTGTAAAAAGAAAAAAATGAGAAAAAATAATTGTTAGTATGCCTTCTCTAACCAGCCAAAAGTGACCCTGCAGTATAGGCTAGCTTGCGCCAAAACTAATGCGCTGCAAACTGTTGTTGATCCTGCGCCAGCGCAAACCAAAACCCAGGTGCAAGCCCACCATTTTTCAGTTATGCTGATAACAAATTAACATGCCTTTAGACACCAGGTCACTGCAGAAATCATCTTAGAAATAATTAAAGTAGTTCAGTGGAAATATGTGCCACCCTTACGTGCATAAAACCCCAAAAACTACTGTGTAAAAAACAACCTCACATAATAAAATTACAAAACTGTGAAATATTCTAAAACAGATAGAAATTACTTAAAAAACCAGAAAAACTACTGAAAAAGATGAAGCCATTCTTCAGTTTTAATTGTCCTTGTCAAGTGGGATGACACACTCGAATCCCTATCTTTTTTCCCTGGTTTCTTCAAATACATTCAATCACCTGCAGCTTCAAAACCTCAAATGACAGGATTGCATGAAGGTTTAGGTCCCTGTAATGCAAGCGCAAGAAATCGCTGCGCATCCTAAACAGCACGGCGCCACGCTATCGCTGCGAACTGCTTTGCTATATTGATTGCCCCTAGGTCCAGTGAACGGCCAACCAGAATCATTAATCTACCAGACAGGCCCATACAGAAACTCGTGTATTAAATTTGATGTCTGGACTCTAAATGTGTTACAATCCAATTTTATCCAAAAGGCTACAGCCTGGAGCTTGGGCAGTCACCCAATCAGAGATTAATCATCTAGTCAACCGTTCATGAGGGCTTAATCGCACGCAATGCGCGTTACCGCTGCGCAGCCTTTGCGCTACTGCAGGATCACAGCGCATCATCAGAAGAGCAGAACGCTGCAATCCAAACAAAGAAGAAAAAAGGAAAAAAATGAACAACCAGAAGAGTTAGAAGCTTTTACTATTAACTATCTCCAATTATTTCTTTAAAAAAATATTTTAATTTACTTTTACTTTATTTCTTTGAAAGAATTTGTGGCTACTAGTATAAAATATTCTTACATTACTTGCTTGTAATTAAATATTTTAAGCTGTTTCTGAAGCCACAAGACAGAAGATTCAGGCATGGAGGCAAATGGTTTTGCTGTGGCAGTTACAAACCCGTTACCATATTTCTCATCATGTGACTTTTCGGTGCGTTCCTTGCTGGAAGAGGAGGAGGAGGTGTGTGTCTGCCCTAGATCCAGGCCTCGAGCTCCCTTCAGCGAGGCACCTTACGCATGGAATAGGAGGTTTCACCCACCTGAAACCTTCTAAATACAATATCAGTGGTGAAAAACCAAAAACAAGAGAGAAAATAAAACAAGATCATTAGTAAAAGTTCAACAAAGCAATTGCATTTTTTTGGATATGTCTTAACACATGGGAATGAGGACAATCTGTCTGTAACAAGGGAGACATGCAGAAGGGAGAGGGTTAATCAGGGCAACTGCATACAGCAGGGACTTTTTTTTTTGGAAGAAAGGCTCTGAAATATCTACAAAGAAATTAAATTTTAGTTCAAACTGTAAGGAATCTGCTGGCTTGATCTTTCAAATGGACTGATAACCAAAGAAACACATTGCAATTTACTCAAGATATTTTTCCTCATTTATTAAGTTCTCACAAAACGGAATAACACTTTCAAACTAGGTGTCTCCAGAGCTCTGAAACAAAGAAGTCAGCAACCTAAGGCAGGCGCAGTGTCTTGGCCTATACCAGTCACACTAAAGCTGCAGTGAAGTGCAATTCATGTTAGCTGTCCGCTTGGTGGGCTGAGAACCAAGTGTCTCAAAGACTGTTCAAAATCTAAATGCTGCTAAGTATTTTCAACCTGGATCTGACCAAATCAATTAGGCTGCCCTAGGATGGTATGCACATCCAAGTTGTTAAGAGAAATAAAAAAAAATAATAAACTTTGAAGCTGCACTCCCATTACCCCATAAAGATCATAACCCTCCCCAAATGGTGCTGCAGCCAAACAGACAGCTACGCTGTTCATACACTCCACTTTTTAGCATGCGCGTGGGGCTTGGAGTGACAGATGTGGAGTCCAGAGTGTTTCCGATTTCTCCACACTCCTCACCCCTGCAGCGCGGACGCGTAAGGTGGCTTGTAACAAGACAATTTCTTTGTGCAATCCAAGTTTTAACATGCCAAGAATTTTAAACTCATCTTGGTGTTCGAATTCTCAGTTTAGGAAACACAAGACTGCTATAAGCCACCTTTCCACTACAGCAAGTTTTCTTTCGATCAGTTCATTTCCCAAACAAACCAGCTTTGTCCTTCTGATTTCTTTATTTTGGGGGAGGGCAGAGGGAAGACATGAAGAAAAGATATTCGAGGGGTTCGCATACTGCAACTATTCATCATTTACTAGCCTTTCTTCCACTATAAAGGGAAGGGAAAAGTTAAATAAAAATCTTTAAAAGCCAATATTACAAGGTAACATTTGGATAAGTTTCTTCTCCACTTACAAGCCACAAAGGACTTTAGAAGAGCAGCATTTTCAATAGCACCTGCATCGTACAGGGATCTCGAGCTAACCACAGGCTCTCTGCTTGGCACCAGCAGGCAAGCCTCAGATTTGAAGGACTGTTACTTAATTCCAGATAAGAGCATGATGGAGCCCCTGCCCAATACTTCAGAATGTCTAGTTCAGCAGAAAGGCTTGGTAACGTTCCATTTCTTGACTTAAACCAACTTTTTAACATGGACATGCCATATCTTGCCCTGCAACTACTCTGGGGTGTTTCAGTGCCTTCAGTTTTCAGCAGTTTCTCAGACTGTCTGTAGATCAACGCAGATTTGAAGACTTGGTGCAAAGTTCAAGTTTTCAAAACACTGACGTTTACATGTATTCTACCCAACACCTACCTTGGCTTCTTCCAAGCGACCCAGGGCTTTGAGCAGGTTCCCCAGGTCACTACGAACACAGTACAAGTCCTGAAAAATCAAAGCCACACGATCAGCTTCAGGACTCCAGATACCCAAAGGTCTTCACAGAGAACTTGCAAAGGAACGCCCCAGTCCTCTACAGCTTATTTTAAATTCTTAAGAAATACATCACGAATGTAAATGATTTTTCTTGACCTAACATTACAGCCAACAGATAATCTTACTGATTATAGTACTGTAAAAATACAACTGTAAAGAAGTAGAAAGTAAGGAAGTAATATTTCATACAATTCTTCTTTATACAGAAATATAGAAGAAAACCAAGAATGAGTGCCCCCCCCAGCAGCTCAAGTTCTTTTGCCATACATAAATACCTGAAGCTCCCCTCCCCCCCCTTTTTTTTTTCAAGCATGACTGCAAACCTGTATTCTTAAGTTACACCATTGCCATTATGGCTTTTAACTAGATTATACATAGTCATTTTGCTTCCTGTATCCCCAAAGCAGTTTTTCTCCCTGTTTCTCCCACTAATCCATCTATTTTCAACAGCCTTGCCACATGTTGTTCTTCTTTCATTTTTAACAGCAGCACAGGCTGCAACTGCATTATCTAGCAGTAAAGACCACAGAGAATGGGGACATTTTTGTCAACACTAACAAAAGAAGTTTCTAACCTAAACAAAACTCAGCTCTGGTAAGAAAACACCATCTATAGTATTTCTAACCAGTGCATAAACTCCACTAGTCACACCACTTAGCATACTAAGGTTAGACGAGTTCACCTAGGCTGAAGAACACAGCGAAACAAGATTCTGAGCTCTTGTTGGACTGGGTGTGCACTTGCTTTTCCAAAGGAAAAAGGATATATGCACACCAGACCAAGGCTGCATTTGAAGTATTTTTTGACAAAACGTATGACCAAATAGCAAACAGATACCTTCATCATGCTGAGTAGTACTATACAAATTATTTGAGTATGCTGCAAAATAAACAGAAGATAGCAGTCTGATACACTGTTTACTAAAAATGTCAATTCAAAACAGTTACAACCAAAAATCCAAACACCACATCTATTTTATAGGAGTCACTTATAGACAGATACTCACTTTCAGCCTATAAAACATAAAAATGATGCTTCTGTAAACCAGTCCACAGTGGAAATCTAAGCAAGGCAACTGTCATCACTATGAAATTCCTGACTTCATGATACCGTAATACCTGATTTTTCAAGCTCTCACATTCAAGTCTGAGCAGTGATTCTCTCACTGTAATAATACTGCCTTAAAGCACACAAATGAGGTTATTCACTGAAACATCTGACTTCAGAGAAAAGAAAAACCAAACCAAAACCGAACGCCAATCCTTGCTTTTCTGTTATCTCAATAATACAGATCAGTACAAAACCAGCAGCCCTGACTATACTGCAATTTAAAACTTTTTGTGACAGAAGTGTTTCAAAGATCCTTACAAAAAGTATAAATAGATCATTAAGCTTATGGTGTACAGGTTAGAGGGAAGGGTTATCACTTGTTTGTTCTCTGAAACCTGCTATTTGTGAGTCCTGGGACAGTAGTAAAGTATGGAGTTCTTCTATAAAATAGCATTACTTACAGGGTTGTACTGAAGGGCAGACACATAGGCCTGTACTGCTCCTTCCATATCACCCGCAGCTACCAGCGCAGCAGCCAAATTAATATATCCATCAATGAAATCTGGTTTGAGGCGTAGTGCATGTCTATAATGTTCAATTGCTTCTTGTAGCTGTCCACGTTCCTTGTACACATTGCCTAGATTTGAGTAGGCTTCAGCCAACAGTGGATTCTGTTTAATAGCCAAAGTGCTGAAGTGAGCAGACCTGGAGAAAATTAGACAAGTTAGCAAAAAAACCAAACCAAAACCCACCCTTGACTTTAAGTAACCAGGTAAACAGGCAAACACTGAATGGACATTCACTCTTAAGTGAGCCAAACTTAGCCAACAAATCTGGACTTACAGAGCTGTTTAAACTATCATCTCCCCTGTTCCTATTTTAGATTCTACTGAAGAAAGACAACTCTCATTTACAATCAGTGGGGTTCAGGTCACCTCACCAAATCTGAACTCAATGCAACTGGAGAAAACATTACAGAAATCCTGTGAAGCCTCTTCCAACATTTGTATGCTTTAAGCAACACTCCACTCAATGCATTTTTCAAGAAGCAGGACACAGCTGACAGATGTACGTGTAAAATTCAGTTGTATCCTCCCCCACTTTATTTTCCCCTATCTGAATGGTTATTACAACTTCATTCAGAAGCCTTTATAAAATAAATCTCAAAGGTTCTTACTTCCTTCACCAGCACACAGAGATTTACAGCCAGAGCTAGTAAAGTTCAAAATGCTTGAGGTACAGAAAGCAAGATCAGGAACAGGCAAGCAGAAAGAATATAGAGACAACTTTCAGTGACAAAAATCCTTAACTAATCATGCCATTTCACAGCGAACAACCAGTCTTGCAACTTAAAAAAAAAACCAAACCCAAAACAATAAACCCCCACACTGCAGGTGGAATAAATAAACAAAAGCCTTTGTTTACATATGTAAATACCTCCAGTACACACTAGCATGGCTGACACTCCAGTATTAATGTGTACAACATTAAAATAACATGAGAACAATAGCAAGATCTGTTGTCTGTTGTAAAGCTAGCAATTCCAATTTGTATCTCTTACCCTAACAGAATTTAAAAAGGAAGAACATTATTTTTGACCAGTCCTTACTGCTGCCATGAAGTTAGTCAGTATTTGTGTTCAGTGATAAAAAAAAAGAAATCAATGTTAAGAGTAGAACTTTTGTCAGCTATGCTCAGTACTATTAGAGGTGCAAACTATAGAGAAAGCTTGACAGAACACCTCAAGTCTCCTACCTGTCCAATCTGCGACACTGGAAGTGAATGGATGACAGTAATAAAAGCACACCAGTATTATCAGGCTCTTGTCTCCAAAGCTGCATGCAGTGTCTCTCTGCTGCTTCAAAGTCTCCTGCCTGATACTCACGATGAGCCAACTCCGCTAACCCTTGGAAGGAAAGCATACGTTTCGTTGGTTCTGGAGAATCACCAAAACATTTAAGGGGGGAAAACAAAAAGTTAGATAATGGGAACAAAACAAAAAACAAAACAAAACAATGTGAAAAAAAAGCGTACACAACTGAAGGATGAAAATGTTTGACATTACATAAAACACCACAGCACATGGCAGTTTGAACTCTCAGATGTTCGTGCCCCAACCTATTACTATGATATTTCTAACATGATCTGTACAAGTCCATGACTTCATCAGCTAATAATAGGAAACATGTAGACTGTAATGACGGTGAATATTTGTAAGTCAATCATTTTCCATTAACCTGAAATATATTCAAAGAGATTCCTAGCATGATGTTGTACTTTGGTTCGTAACAGTAGAAGTGCTGCTAACGGAACAATGACTCTCCTCACTCTCTCCCAAGACCGTAAACCTTATGTAGTATTAAAAACATGTTCCAAAAACTTAATAGGGAAATGAAGGACAGCAGACAAAGACTTCAAAGGACTTGAGCAAAAGGAGTTTTGCCGTGCCAGTAGTGAAAGCCCTTAAAAAAACCAAGCAGCTGTAACATCCCTGGAATCCTCTATACTCCTACATTCCCTATAATGAATAAAAATTCCTTCACAGAAAAAAAAAAATGGCCTTAGAACAATATCTGATGACAGACAAACACACTTTAATGATTATGCAACTGGCCAACAGAAGGAACCATTAAACAGACAAGGTACAGGGAAGTAGTTACTGCTTCTGGAGGCTTAGCTGGAATGGAAGTAACAAAATGGTTTTAGTATTTAAGAGACAATTGTGGAGAACAATAAAGCACCACCTGTTCTAGACAAAACAACCTTAAGTGTGAAAAGTAAATAAAATGTCTTACAAAACACAGTTCTGTATTAAAATATAGACAAGTGCAGCCTGGAAAAAACCACAACCTATCATCCTAGAAAGAAGTGTTGGCCTTCAAATTCTGCCTTTAGACCCATGACTCTTACTATTAAAAGATTTGATTACTGCACGCATCTCTTATTTTCCCTCCCCAAGTCCAGCGTTCCCAGTACTCTGCAGTCACTGAATTCCATTCATCAAACACTTCCCACCTGGACATACAGAGTTTTAAAATTTTCAATTTAAATTAAACAGATAAATTTTGTATTTAAATGAAACAGATAAATCCTTCCTAGTACAACAAAGTACCTCAGTATCTGAGTACACATCTTTTTGCAGTTAGGTACTACAAAAATCCTTTGAGACTCTTTAGTTCTTTTGTGAAAACTTTAAAAATAGCAAAATAATCACAGAGAGATTAGGTACAGAGTTACTATATAGTGTTTATTTTATGAAATTAGGATTGATGTAAATTATTTTCAAAATCGCTTTTTTAGCAGTAGCAGGTTTTGAAGATAAGATGGCAAACACTACATGATATAACTAAAGTTGTTATTCCAGATAGTATATTATCTCTATGTTTCACAGTAAGTTGGAACTAGCAAAACTACTTGCTTTCAGATACTTGACAAATTACTAACACAAGTATCTTCATCCAGATTGGATTCTGTTCTCTAGGAACCTAGCTTAATAGTTTTCCAAACCCTGACTAAGGGAAAAATGGACTTCAGCGTCTGGTTAAACCTACTGCCAATAAACAGATACAACTGCTATTCAACGTGAGAATGACTGAACCATTTATGAAAGTCCAAGGTGCTGACAGTAATAATGATACTGGAGTACCAACACGCTCTTTCTCACTCCCTCCTTCTGCCATTAACAGCCACACAGGTTTAGCCCCTCTGGCAGTCAGTGTAATTTCAAGTTCTGCTGATGGCACAAACACAGGGAAGCTGGATAGAGGAAGAGCATGTCCCATGGATTAATTTCTTCTTCAAATAAATTTCAAAGCTAAAGCAAAAAAAACCCCAAAAGTTTAGACTTAAATTCCTATGACCATTTGGAAGGAAGCTTCCAACCCTTATCTAAATGCTACATTTTGCCTACTTAAGCAAAAAGTGAAACTGAAGTTGCAACTCCCAGGGCAAGAGAAAAGGTGGTGCAGAAATACTGTATTTAATACCTGGGAATAAGAACTGCTGACAAAAGCAACAAAAAAAGTGAAACACTATCATTTTCTTTCATTTATCAAGTCTTTTCACAAAACAATCCCCCCAAGAAGAGATGAAGCAAACTACTCAGCGTAAAATAGCCAGTCATCCACCTCCAAACAACTATTTTAGCAATGATTCTTGAGAAGTTCATTGAAAAGCAGGAAGTGGACAGCTGTATCGCAAAGTTCAAAATCAGCTAAACTTTCTATTAAAAGCTGGCTAGAAGAAAAGTTCTACAACCCAAATAATCCATAGTACAGCCATCAATTGCTGCTCACTGAATCCATTTCTAAAGAAAATAATTGCAGTGAAGAGTCACAGGCAGAATAATCCCTTATCAAATCCTGCATACATTACTTTATGTACGTAGGCTAACTGGTGCTACATGCTTTGACTATGACCTTGGAGGAGCCTAGTACTGCTATGACAATGACCTTTCCTGAGACTTCTACAGAATACAAGCAAAATAAAAATCTACACAGAACTATCACAAATGTATGCATGGCCATTTTTTTCCCCCAGAAATAACATCCAAAGCACCTGGCATATGCTCATACTCAACCTTACATTTAGATAAAATCTAGGCCCAGACAGGAGCAGCTGCCTTGCCCATCTGGGAGGTGGTGGTGATGAGGAGCACAGGACTCTCCCCAAGCATGCGAATGTTCTTTTCACCTCCGCAGATCAAGGCTGCAAGAGGATGCTCCAGCCTCACTGACTAGACACACAGTTCTAGCTGAGTAGCAACAAAATACCGTATTGCAGCACTTAGCCTCTCCACCTCCACTTCTGTATCACTACCATTTCCCTTTACATCCCTATCTCTGTACTGCTATCCCATCTCTTACTCCACAGACGCTAATTTTTTTTTCTACTTTTCCCAAACCTCGTTTCAGCATTTCAGACTCTTCCTTCCCTCTAGCTACAGAAACACCCAAAAATCTGAGGGATAAAGCTGTGTTATCCTTTCATCCATTCTGTCATTCGGTAAACAAAATACTTCCTTTTCTTGCTCTGCAGGGAAAGTGAGATTTCTCCTCTCTGCCATCCCTCAAGTTCTGGATCTGTAAACTAAATGTAGGACAGGATCTTTCTTAGCTAAAGCACACTATCTTACTGTTCAGAAAAGCACCTACTTCTCGGCTATGTATGCCACAGAAGATCTGCTCCGTAAGTGTAGCAAGGGATTCTGGACCAGTCAATGTGCGTTTTGGGTCAGGTTTTTACCCTACTTCGTCCTCTACAAAAACGCAGTCACTTGATAGTTGGATAAATATAGCAATGAGAGAGCACCGCACCAAGAACTAATCGCGCCGTGATCGTCCAGGAGCGGCCTGCAGGCTGCGGCCGGGCAGCGCCGACAGGAGCCCGCCGAAGGACAAGCCCCGGCCAGTCGGCAGCCCGAGACAGCCCGTCGGCGCCCCAAGACAAGGGGAGACAAGCACAAAGGCGGCGGGGACCGCGCCGGGAGCCACCGCCTCGTCCAGGCCGCCGCTTCTGGAAAGTTCCGCCGGGAGCGGGCCCGGCGAGCAGGCAGCGCCGCGCTCGGGGCGAGCCAGGCGCCGCCCTGGGGGGCGCAGGCCACCGTGCGGCCCCGGGCGAGGGCAGGGCCCAGCCTCCGCAGGGCTGAGGCTGCGGCGCTGTTGGGCCCCAGCGCGCCCGTCCCGGCGTGGCAAGCCACGGTACCTGTGCTGTCAGCCACGTTCCCCACGGAAGTCGCCATCGGGAAGGGGGCCGGTGAGGCTCTGGTGGAGTCAGCAGAAGGGCCGTGGGTGCGGAGAGGCCCACTCGGCTGAAGCGGGCAGCGCAGGACCGAGCTGCCCACAGTCCCCGCGCGCTGAGGCGGCGGCTCCCGAAATGGCGGTGGCAAAGGCAGCAAATTGTCGAATGGCTGCTGCCGGAACTAGCTTCCCCCCGGCAAGTAGTCCGGGCGGAGCCAACCAGTGGACCCGTATAGATCCCCTGCGCGGCGGACGGACCCCCACCGGAACTTCCTCCGTCTCCTTCCGCCAAGCCCGCCCTTCGGCAGCACTCGCCTCACCGAGTGCACATCCATCTTTGTCAGCTTAGGTATCCTTCCGCGCAAATATGTTGCGACAAACGCGGAGCAACTGCGCGTGCGCAACCATCCTCCGCCGTGCGGATCCTCCGCACATGGCGCCCGCGATACATCCGGGTGCGGGCGGGGCCTGCTGGAAAGACAAGGCTGGGGCGAGTGGGGACCCGCGGGCCCGGCCACGGCACGTGCGCTCGCCGGCCAGGCATACTGGGGCGCGGAGAGACGGCAATAAAAGCAGCGCGTGTTTAAACCTTCTCGTGTTTTATTTACATGAACTCAGTCGGCAGTACGGCAGAATTTCACACAGAATGCCAGAGTCTGCCCCTGCTTTCCAGGTGACTGAAAATGAGGAATCGCCTGTGAATAATAAGCCTTCCTAAAGACTCACATTACTAAATTCTGATTTCTGGGACTAATTGCGCCTTCAAAAAAAAAAAAATATATATAAGGCAGCTGTTTACTTAAGCATTCAAAGTAGTTAAGACAATTATAAAAACCAATCTGGGGTAAGACTTCAGACACTGCATTCATGCTGTGGTCCCTGAGAAAAACCTTCCCTTTAATGAAATGAAAACTGTTTTATAGTTGTTTATCAACAGCAGGTATGTCAGTCTGAGCAAATTTTTTTTTTCCTGACAGATGCATGTATCCAACAGGCCAGTATTTATGAGAAATTATTTTACATCTATAAGACTGAAGAACAAACCATACAAATCTTCGTCAGGACTCTGGAACTAGTACAGGCTACAACAACCCAAAACTTCAGCAGGGCATGCTTGTCTAAAGCTTATTTTCACCATTTACTCAGTCACATAACACGTTTTATAACCAATTACGATGTTATATATAAAAAAAAAAATCTACTTCTTGCTAACACAGGCCACACTACACTGTTCCTTATACCAAAACTAGGACAAGAGAAATTCGGGAGCCAAGAGTAGCCCAGGATGACCGCCATCTCAGGAAAAGGAGTTTATTCATCTGAGTCCAGGTCACTGTCTCCTGCAATAGAATGAAAGTCCTCACTGTCTTCTTCATCTTCAGACAGATGGACCTGACTTAATACACTCGGCCCACAGCGCTGCTGCTCTTCCTCCTCCTCCTCTTCTGAGATCTCATACCCTCCAATACTGCTGAAACTAGTATCTCTTGTGTTGGACTTTGGGTCTGGTTCTTCGTAGCTGCCATAACTAGAAGAAAGAAAATACTCTTACTATACCATCATTTCAAATCAGCTGCTGATACCAACAATTTTGTATTTAACTCCTGTAAAAGTTCCCTGGCTTGAAGTCCTTGCGGAACACTTGGAACCACTGTACACTTTAATTCTGTCAATGGCCAACTTTTTAAAACAAAAAAAAAAAAACCAGTTCTCCTGATGAAACAATTGTCTACCAGCATCCTCATCCCACTCTGATATACTCAAGGCAGGAAAAACAGACCACTCCAACACCTTCCATCTGTCATGTTTAGTGCAGACAAAAAGGCAGACAGCCCATTCTAGTTATCTTCTCTAGCATTTTCTGCTGACTATTGTCAAGGTACTGGGCTGGACCAACCATTTGCCTGACCCAGCATAGCTGCCTGTACAATCATTTATTACGCAAATACCAATAATAGCATAAGAGACTGAATTTCATAAGTAGAAAAAGAACAGAGAATCTAATGATAATACTCCACAGAATGGCCAGAGAAGGAAGAGTATGCTCAAGTAAATGCAAAAAAATAAAGCTGATAGTGCTGTACTTGTCATTTTCTAATAACGGAACTCCTTCCAAAATACAGAATATGCCTATTCCTATTCTTTTTGACTTTAACTAAGCAGTTTTCTTTCAAGTAAGGAAATGTTTATTCTTGGGGGGGGGGGGGGGGGGGGGATCAGCTAAATCATCTTTTAACTTCAAAGGCATCTTCTAGTTTCTGAGATAACCTATAAAAACCTTTATTTGTCCTGCCTTCAAAAACCACTATGTACAGGAAATCATCTAACCTACAAGAAAGATTTTTTTTTTTAATTTAACTAACATTTTTATTAGTGAAAAATCTAACAGCAAAACCAAATTTCTGTTGATAAGTAAATTGCAATTATGGTAATTATGGTTGCAACACTGAAAACAGTGACTAACTTAATAAACGTGAGATATTCTTCAGCTTTTTATGATAAACACTTCAGAAATCTTTAAGAGAAGGGATTTTGAAGAATTATTTTAACAAGATTCTCAGCTCTCCTTACCTGATATTACTGTCCTCCATAACATGAGATGTCTCCCCACCATCTCCTTCATACGACATCATGCTTTCTTCATTGTCCATGCCCATTCGTGTGTTCTCTTGAAGAACATGAGGTTGTTTAGGTCTCACTGCATTGGGCTCCACATCTGAGTCGCTGCCACTCTCACTCAGTTGGATAGCTGTGTAATAAACCAACATTTGGTCACAAACCAACAGTTTTGTTGTGGCAGTGACATACCCGTTGTCTTTGTTTAAAGGCTACAATATTGACTGTAAGGAACGTACACCAAGTAGTGTCTCCACAAGGTAGCAGAAAGGGTATCTGGGAGGTGATACCACTTACTGAGGACCCAATTCTGATGTTACTCAAAAGCAATCTCATTACCACCATTACTCAAAAAGACCTTATTTGCTTGTCTACTCTGAATAATTCCCCCTTTTTCCCCCCTAATAATTTTCAGAAGCCATCGCTAAATACCACTATAAGCTTTTCTGCATGGCAAGTTTTTTAGTAAAACAGGGAAACAATCTGAAGAACCTCTAGACACCTCTTCCAGTTCTTGGTAACATTGACCACACTGTTTCATATCAAAATAAATGTTGTGCTTTTACTAAACTGCCCATTCCTACCTCTGCACACCAAATCATAGTCCCAGTCTTTTCGGAACCATCTGCAGTTTCACTTTAGGAAATATAATAGACCAGATCTTGTCTTAACTCTGCTTTCTTTTGTGTCCATACTTAACAGCACTCCTATTCCACTTTGTTTTCAGTTCCATTTATGTTCATCCAGTTTTCTCATCTGGCCCTTTGGTCTCTCCTGCTTTTTGACTACTAGGCCACCTGGCCTACATATCCCAGTTATGCTGTGTGCTCTCTACTGCATGTTTTTGTGATGGAAGCATAGGAAGATTAGCTGGGTTTGTGAACAACCAGTTCCTATTCAACCTTTTATAAAAAAGGACACCTACATGAGAAAGGATTATCTCCCTCTTCATCACTCCCATCATCATCGTCCTCTCCATCTGACATGAGCAAATCTTCATAGAGGACACTGGCCTGCGTCTGCTGGGCTGATCCTTCTTCTTCATCAGCAAGGTCACCATCTGCATCTTCAACTTCCTAGGTCATACAGAACAGGGATAATGAAGATCAAACAACATATAAACTACTGCTGCCATTTCCAGCATATGCCTACTATTTATCATACTATTCATTCTGAAGCATTCACTCATTTCATAATGTTAACATTTTAAAACTACATTTAAAAGTCTAGCTATTGCTATAAATACTGCTGTCTTTCAGGATGGCAGACACAGCAGACAACTTTTACACTATAGAGACTTCTACCACAAGTATGCAAGTCAACACATAGACTATGGCTGGGATTTCTGTAAATATACTCACTGGGGCTGGAGTCTTAGGTTTCCCATCATCATCCTCATCAAACCCTTCAATATCTACGTCAGAGTCTTCCTCACCCAGCCTACCTCGCCCCTGGCGCATCTGAATGGGGAACACAAATAGCAATACCATTGAGGAAGGCACTACTGGACACAAACCAAAGGGTATGACTGACATCTGGACCACAATGATGTGTGCGGCAGTACAGGGAGGGGAAAGACAAAAAGAAAAATATATGTATATCACTCTCAGAGCAAGGATCCTTTCTCTTTTTATTCCAAGATCAGAGAGCACACAGTCTCCACACACTTTTATCCTGATGGGCTCATCCTTGAAAAGGGAATCTCCAGCCTTACAGTACCAGAGTCCTTTGTTTACCTAGCTATTTCTGGAAAATACCACTAGATCTTAAGAAGTGCTTATTTTCACAAAATATTTTAAAAGCAGACGGCAGTTTCCAACAGATCTTCTCCTGCCCTTCTCTCTCCTGTTCTTCCCTCAGTCACAATGAGTCCAAGGTAGAGAGGACATGCAGATTCTGTCCCAAAGACTATAAATTTAAAGTCTATAGAAAGCTTGAAGACTTATCACCTAGAAGCATTCTCAAAGCTACAGCCAGCCACAATACTAGATGGAACTATTCATATTCAAACTCTGTTTGTCTGGATTGCTCAGAATAGCTCTTACTAGTCTTTCTGGTACCACATTCAGTCTTGTGGCCCTCCTCACCTTCTTCCTCCTCCTGGTAATTTATTTTCATGGTCATATTACTGCATCTCCTTCCGTTATTCTCTCTCCTCCAACAATTTTTGTTTGTTTGTTTAATACAGAATAAAGACTATGAAAAAAAATATTCTATGGTTACTGTAACAAGTTCATTTATACTGATTTAGTAACTTCAACCTGTCTGCTTTTTTTTCTTTTACAACTATAAGGTACCTACACTGGCAACCATCTCTTCCTAGGTGTTTGTACAGGTTCTAATCGTTACTGCATGCAACCATAATAATCTAATTATCATCATCCAAATATGTAGAATATACTTCACTATTCCCCTATTCAGAATCAACAAGGGATTGCATATTAGCCCTTTGTAACACGAGTCACCAGGTTTCTACTCCCAGAAGTTGTGAAGCAAACAAATATCTGGCCTTAGGCAGATTCTCTTCCAACTTTTGATTCTCTATTCTTTGTTTTGCACTGTCTCAATTCCCAGCGCTCTTTAATTTTTTCTTTTTCCCTCAGAGCAGTCAAAATGAAGGAAATTGCATAACTTTTGAAGTGGATTCCTTCTCTGCTTGGGAAACCTGCTGATCCTTTTGTCACCTGTTTCCTACAAAGTAATTGCCTCCTTTCACTAATTTGCTTTACAACCCAACTCTCCAACCACATGAAAAAATGGAGGATTCTGACCTGAGTTCCTCGCTTCTCTGGGGTAGTGATGGGAGTGTCCATAGCAGACAAATTGCTCTCATCTTGATAGACTGAAGCATCATGTGACATACTGAGGGAAGTGTTGGTATCATACAAATCAGGTGGCTAAAGTGTATGTGGAAACAGGAGACATAACATTCTCAGGCACTGAACTGAGACTAGAACAGTATCTTGAGAGGCAAGACTGGGATTTCAGGACTAAATGCATTTTTTGGCATGGTGTTTATATTATTAAACACTGTTTAATCAAAATAAGCTATTTATTCTTAAAGAACAAACATGGTAAAACGCAACAGCTCACAACCTCAGGTATGAAGTTTGCCAAATAGCAGATTTTAAAATAGAAGTCAGTACTTCTATGCAGTGCAATCCTACAGAGGCCAAAATTGTAAATGGAATCCAAAAGGATTAGATAGAGTTGTAGAGAATAGACCTCTCTGCAGCTCATAAATACAACGGTCCAGATGCAATACCGGTTTAAGGTGCCTGAACGGCCAATTGCCAGAAGTAGAGAGGCTTCGCTGTAAGAAGGATCACTGTATGTTTGCATCCACTTCTGGTCCCTGCCAGAGACAGAATACTTGATTATATCAACCTTTGGTTTGACTCAGCATGGCCCTTTTAATTTCCGTTCCTATGATGGAAATGGTGTTGCAACCAGAAATGCTGCTATCAGAACTGGATAAAGTCTATCGCACATGAAATAGAATTGATCGAAAGTTGAAGCTTTGCTAGGTAAATAACTGTCTCAAGAGTCCCTAAAGCTGACAAAAGCAAGAAAAAAGGGGGGTTTGGGTAAAGTGTTCTAGAAGCCAGTCTGTAGTTTGCATGCCATTTGACCTCTGAAGAGTTAATGAGGAACTACAGGTTAGGATTTTGATTAAATGCCCTTATAATACACAGTGTATGTATCACGACAATCCTGAAAGTGTTAAGAGCAGCAGCAATACCATTTAAATTGGGCAAAACAGGCTTCCTAAGAATGTAAACAGACATGTAAACCACAGACAGCTCTCTAGTTGCTCTATCTGCTTTTTATATCCTGGAGTCCAGCTCCTGAAAACACATATGGGGAGATAATTATTAGTCATCACAATGGCATTGGAAATAAAGGGAACTAAAACCAAGCAACCAGCACCAGACCTGCCATCTGTGACAAGTTTGGAAGTGTGGGAAGTGGCAGTGTACCTTCAGCCAAGAAGCAAAGGGAAAGGGTGGCCTTCAGATGACAAGTTCAAGGGAGGAGCTCAGGAAGCTCTCTCCTTTAGCAAGCACTGAGAAGGAGCAGACAACTAATAGGCAGTTCACTACTCGGGCCTCTTTTCCTCTCTCCTGACCACCAACTTGGGAAAAAAAAATCAGAACAGGTAATATGGCTCTTGGGAAGGAAACGATCAGATAGAGAGAAGAACGACATTTTTGTCCCTCATTCTCTGAGGTACTGGGATCATCCTTGATTCCATCTAATCTTCCTTGAAATGTGTCAATAGATAGTTTAAACAACTAATCACCAATGACTCCTTTGAAGCCTGACACTTCCCATTGCCAGGAAGGTCTTTTTCTGTGATACTCAGTTTCAGTATTCCCACCCCACTGAGTTCAATCATCATTCCTAGGAAATTCTTTCTAGCCTCCTAAAAGGCTACATTTGGCAGGGGGTGGGGGGGAGAGATGGATGGAGGGTGTTACATACTGCCTCAAAATTGTTTGCAGCCTGCTATCCTGGCTTCAGCCATATAATCTTTGCATACTTATTTCCTAAAAAATTATAAACTCATTTTCTCTTAAAAATAATCTTTATAAGATCTTAAATTGTTCCTGAACTTCAAGCCACTCTTTTCTGCTCTGACTTTACTAAAATTAAATGCAACTTTCCAGATGTAATCACACCAGACTTGTACAGAATAGAAAAATTATTGGTCTACAATTGGGATGAACAACTGCAAAGAAAGCTTTGCTCTGTCTTCCTACACTGGGTATACAACATTTGAATTTTGATCATTCAGTTATTAGCAGAGAGATCTTTCCCAAGGCTTATGAACTTCAACAGTTTTTCCAAATAAACAAAAGGCACACCTCAGACATTAGGATGACATTCCCTGAACAGTTACCTAATTTAATCACGCGAATTCCAAAGGCAATTTTATTTTTCAGGAACGAATTTGCCATTCCTCATGAAAGTTTTTTACTGATGTTTTTCAAAACAACCAAACAGCCCAAGGCAGGAAGCAGCACTTTAAAACATAGCTTATTAAACTTTGCCAAACTGTAAACACTGAAAAAGCAGTCTGTCATACAATCTCCAGTATAAATTATGCTTCCAACTTGGTCTATAAGACATACAAAATAACTGACACACACTATTGTCTGCTATAAAATAATAATGAGGAGTAAAAAATGTTATTTCCATTAGAACCAAAATAAAGAAATGTAAAGAATCTCACCAAAGAATGCAGAGCAGTTGTACTTCGCTGACCATATTAGGCAGTTTCTTTGCTCATAGCAATAAGCCTCTTCAACAATACTCCACCAAACAGCTCTCTGGCTTCTTAGCATTACAGTATTGATGTTTTTTCCTTATGTTCTCCTTACCTTTTCACTGCTTGCCTTCCGAGGGTTTCTAACTGCTACACTTGCACAGTCTCTGAATTTCCAACAAACATTCAGTTGTACCTGACTGTACACAGCTCATTTTGAGACTGGTTTTGCGAGTTGCTTGGGAAATTACCTTCTTTGTCTTAGGTATCTCACTCTCTGAAGCATCATAACCGCTTCTCATATTTATCCTTAAAAAATAGCTGTTAGCATACCATCCAACAAGATACTCTACTAACTGCAGACAGATGGAGAACAGTGAACAAAGAGGCACCTCTAGATCAAATATCCAGGAAATTGAAACCAAAAGAGAGGAAGCAAAAACTTTGCTTGGTCACTTGCCTGTGGAGTGTAGGGACCAGGGGTCATAGGATCAAGACTTTCCAGATCTGCCTCCTCTAGTGCTGCTTCCTTAGCAGTAGAGATGTCTCTCTCAAGTTGAGTCAGGTGTTCATCATACTAAGAACAAACAAACTTGCTAAGGTTGCAGAACAGAAAATTCAAACATACAAAAATATTACAGTAGAGTTGTCCACATACCTCAGCTAAAGTTTGGTAACAGATGTTTACAATCTCCTGGGCTGTTTTTGTGTACTGACTGTCTGACCCTGTAGTAAGAAACAAATCTCTTTATGCATTCTGACATTTGGTCAGTTCCAGCTGCTGAGACAGAAAGACAGGTTTTGGTTACACAGTTCTCATGAAACAGGTCCCTAAATCCCAACACCTTGTGATCTAAGAAGAAATATAAAGCAGGGTTCACATTCAGCTAACAAACAGCAATCAGTTTGTTCCAGCATTAAAAATATGATTTAGGAGATAGGAAGGTTGTACCCTGTCAATCTCAAGGAAATTCCCAGAAATAAATCACTGAAGCAGAGATGTGTATGGAACAAGTAGAAAATCCTCCCCAAATTGTAACCGCCCCATTCTGCACCAGATGGTAAATAAAGCACCATGTGATTGTGAAAACATCACTGTATAAGCATCTCTTTTCTCAGCAGGAAAGGAAATCAACAATCAAGCTCAGGATGCACAGCTTCAGGCTTTGACAAGCACTACTGAACAGGTGCACAGATGTATTCATTTAAGTACAGAAGGCAGCTGAAGCCTTATTTTTACCACCTACCATTGTACTTAATGCTGTTGGCAAGGATGAGGTTAACATCATCCAGGAAAGTGTCTCTGTTCTGGTATTTGTGTTTGGAGATATTCTGGAAGAGATTGTCACCCAGTAAGTAATCAAGTCTAAACATCTCTCAAGCAGCTGCTCTGTTCAAGCTACACACCTTGCGGATAGTCTCCAGATCCATTGGATTAGCAATCACTTTGTAATAATCAGGAACAAACTTTTTGTTAACTGGATGATGAAATGGCCAAGACTAAAGGAAAGAAAACAGAGAAGTTTAGAAAGCTTCTGTGTAGAATTTTTTACAGTTTGAGCTACAAATTTCATAAAACAAGTCTCCAGAACTAACACCCAAAATGTATGGGAAGTATTTATCACAAGGCATCTTGAATCCAATCGTTTAGCTTCAGGAGGGACACAGAAAAAAAGATCTACCAGTTGGATTTTTAACTAGGCCCGTTGATATGTTTGACAGTAGGAACACGTAATACAAAATAGTAGTCATACAAAGGACCTTTCTATTTAATATAACTGTTTCCTCCACAACATAACTGCAGTGTCCAGCAAGAACACTCATTGCTTTTACAATAAGTGAAGAATATAAACCTAAGCCTGATCTCACAACCGGGGCTATGTATACCAATTTAACAGTTCATCATGGTGCGACGGCATAGAAAAACCCTAAAATCTGTTTCTAAACATCAGAAATGAGAACCTGGTGACAACAGAGAATGAAAACAACAAAGTTTTAAAGAAGACAGGCATTAAGCCCTCTCTCATTCAGTCTAACCACTACAGACTTTTGTTCCCTACTCCATTCAGACATAATATACATTATAGAAGAGTGACACTGAAATCCTTATCTGTGCAGTTTTATTTGGTAAGCTTAAGGGTTTGGGGTTTTTTAATACTAAAAAACTAGTACAACACTGGGTAAACCTGATCAATTAGAAATCAGCTTGTGTTTCATTTGCACCTGAAAATAGTACCTTTGCAGAGTGCTTCAAGATCTACCAAAGCAAGTGCTATAAGCAGCAGGAGAAGAGTATGTTTTATAATGACCATGCTTAATGATAATCAGTGACTTCATACTAATGGGAGGTTGATACAGGCACTATCCATGAGTGAGAGCAGTCGGAAAAAAGAACTGGAACCCAGCCTTCACTTCTGGACCTTTGCTCCAGTGAAGGGAGTGAGTACCGGTACGTCTGTGCCAGTCAGAAAATCACAGGCCAGCTCCCTGACAGAGCACTCTTCTTTCTTTCTTTTTTTTTTTTCTTTCTGTCAGTGCACTAACCACCACAACGTAAATACACAGCCACAGGACTATAATTTTGCACATCACACACACAGTCCACTCAAGCAACTTACATCTGGAACTGCCATCATCTTTTGAGTGACAATGTTATCCAAAATGAAGGAAAAGGCCACTTGATCATCATCATCCAGGAGGGGATTAATTGCTTTTTCTAATCGAGCCAGTTTATCTTCCTTCTGCAATAAAAGTAAGAAACATCAGTGGCTGACCCTAGATTAATAACTGTTATTATCAGGATACTCTGTCCCAAAAAGACTCCCATTCACCTTTTTATGAAGACACTTGTAAATAAAAGGGGGATAATGGTTTACATACAAGATAAAATAACTACAGAGTAACAAACAAGCATCTGTGTTTTGAGAAAGACTCCAATGTGAACTGTTTAAAATTGTAAAAATTCAAATACACCCTGGGGTGGGGGGAGGAGTTCCCTTATTCTTCTACTCTCCTTAAAGCCCTGTGTTTTGCCTACTTATGTCCTCTGTCCTCAAAGTCCTCAACCACCCCTGACCATCCATCCCCTCTCCGCTCTGATCACAACTCATTCACAAGACTTGCCTCTTTTAGCTTTTCATCACACAGGTCCAGCATGGACTGAGATATCTGTGTCAGTGAGTGCTTTGGCCCTGCAAACACACAGCAAGTACAGTGAGATACTCCAGCCTGATTAAAAAGGCCAATTATGTCAAAATATGACTTAATCTTTTCTCCTAAAGCATCACTGATTATATTTCTAGCACAGTCAGGAGTATATCCTCAAGTATATTCTCAATACACACAATTACTAAAGTTTAGTATGGATTTTATATGAGAAAAGGTTATTTATAGCAAACATTCACGCTTCTGGTATGCATTCTATTAAGGTTTGGGAACCCTATGAGAAAGCAGCTGTGCCTGTGGAAGACTGGCTGCTCAGCCCTCCACCTTTGCCAAACTTTCAGAGTATAAGTCATGAAATTTCTGTTTGCTTCACTAAATCCAGTCAGTGAAGCTGAACTGCTAAGGAAGGCAAGATGGACATTTAAGGAATATTCAGAAAACCACAGCTTTAAATAATGTCATGATTCCTCAGACATGGAAGCAAGTATTTGCAACAGAATTATAAAAAAAAAAAAAAATCATTTATTAGGATAAAACAGGGACTTAGCTGTCAAAATAATAAAGGAAGCAGTAAAGGCACAAAACCAGTGCTGTCAGTGTCACCTTGAATGCTGCACAGCCCAGAGAAACTCAACACAGCTGAGAGGTTTTTTACTTTATCAAATGAATACTTTTTGGACAAAGACCCTTCTATCAGCAGTCAGAATAGAGCTGACCTATAATCACTCGATGAATCAGCACTTTTCCCCAGCAGATGCATGCTCTACTGCAGAATCTACACTTTTTGGTTTTTTAAACTAGCTTTCTGACCTTCCCAAATGGGGAAAAATTTATTGCAACTAAGAACCAAAATATGCAAAAATCATTACAATAAACTCTACTCAAAGCTGGATGCTCCAAGGCAATGGCTTAAATGGCTTCAATTTAATGTTCCTATTTGTATTAAAAGATTCGTTCACTAAAGCATAATATTGAGAAAATAAGTTCACAAGTATCTCCCCACTGATCCACGTCTGAAAGCAAAAAGGAACGATACTCATTAAGTAGTCTGCTGAAAATAATGTTTTGTTTAGCTTCACTGCAGTTTGACTTAATTCATGCACCAGTGTCTTCAGTCATTGATAGGTCCATTACTGAACTTCAGTTACTACATCACAGTCATCATTTAGTTATTGTTAAATGCTAGAGTCCACTTCTTATTTATGAATTAGATCATTAACATTCATATAGTCTCTCTATCTGGAAGAACATATGTTTATTGTTGCCACCTGACAGTTAATTTATTCTGCTTTTCTGTTGCTTTCGTTACTTCTAAAAGTAAAAGATCTACACCTCATACATGTACAATGTATCAGCAGAAACACAGTTTCCCTGTGTTGTTAATAGCCTACCATTGTATGTAGCACTGTTCTTAACAATTAGTTCCAGATGTTCTCTGAACTCTTCTCTGGATGGGTACTGTCGCTTACGAACATTTTCACGCAGGGTCTGTAAATCCATGGGCCGAGTAATAATCTTATAATAATCTTTGACAACTTTTGGATTTACAGGTGTATGAAAGGGGTATGTCTGAGGATGAAAAGAAAACAATGAATGCTTATTACCACAGTACTAGCACAGCTAATCTCAGTTTAACCTCCACAGTTGAATAGGCACTAATGTATAAAACGTTTACACAGTTTCTTAACTGCACCAGGAAAAATACAGTAAGCTCAGCCCCACAGTAGCTATCACTTTGTTCTACAAAATGTTCTTTAATACCATTTTAAGAAGAAAAATCTCACAAAGAATTCTCAGAAGATATTTTTGGTTATGCAGCACAAAAGTCAAGAAAGTGAACTTTAAATTCTCATTTCAACTCAAATCTTCCTTTTAATCTTTTGATTGTGCAAGTTTCTGGTGAAGTCTGGTCAGAAAGAGTGAAGTACACAATTTGCTCCAGTGCCACATATATAAAATTATTCCACATTGCTACATTCGAGTGTTATGCATCTTTTTCTGGTTTTGGGCAGGGGAGGGGGGAGGTGGTCACATCCCAGGCTTTGAATATGTATCCATACAGAACTATTTAACATTATTTTCTCATATGGATGCTTTCACCTCAGAAAGATTCTGCGCTGAGATAACTTAGGAAATAATGCACACCAACTGTATGCAGGGCAGGAGGGAAAGGGCTGGCACACCACTCATCTCAGAAAAGCCTAGCCTAATGTTGGTGTCTACAACACATAACCTACTTTAGCCATATTGCTTAAGACATAGGTTTTTGGTCTCATAGCTTAAGCTTACATTAGGAAGATCCCTTATGTCATTGATGATGCCCTCCAAGATGGATGACAGTGTCACCATGGGATCTGTTCGCCGTCGGTGGATAGATTTATGAGGACGCTAAAAAAAATCAGAGGCAGAAAAATTAAGGCAGTTCCAAGATGCAAAATATTTACCCACAGAAATCCTAGGCAATTTAGTTTATTAATTTACTGGGCAGGTATCTGTGTTGCATGTGGAGGATGCACAGGAGTAGTAAAGAAACTGACCAGTTAGTACAAACAGAAATAGAGATGCTGCAATCAGCTCAGTAACACCTTCACTCACATTCAGATAATCACAGTGAACGGTTGTCCCTACTCGCCGCTTCTTCTTTGGAGGAAGCTGCTGTTTAGGAAACTTCAGGACCAGTGATTTCCTGCGAACCTCATCCGCACTAGGTGAAAACAAAAAAGTGTAATACTTTCTCTAGCCCTCTTGTGAATCAAGACCATTTGTCCCCCAGCATTGGCTATGGTCCCATCTGCCATAATACTAAATACGCAATTGAAATACATAGTAATAGTCTATATAAAGCCCTGTCACTTTATTTCTGTGATTAATATACATATGAGTATTCCACACTAAGCTCTGAATTGTTTTTTCTTTCTACCTATCAGTATCTCTGCTTCTTCCCTTACCTCTCAATCAGTTGTTTTCCCAGGACAATTTTTGTTCCTTCTACTTTGATGAGTTCTTCATTATCATTGTGAATGACTGTTTTTTCCAGCTCTTCCTCCTGCTCCTCTGTCATTGCAACAGGATTAGAAGGTGGGGCATTTGTTTGGTAGTAAAGAGGGCAGAACTTATTAGTCCTCATATGGCCAATTGCACCACATGCTCCACATTTCAGCTGCAAAAATGTAAGAAAGACGACAGATCAGAATTCATACATAGGCTCCTAGTTTAGAGGCGAAGTATCATTAGAAGTCCCTAGTCAGACTAGTACAACAGCAGAACAAAAAACTTCTCCAATACCCAAGACCTGTTACCATGCTTTACAGATGGATATGCTTACTTTCAAGTCTGGACGCTCTTTCATTTTCTTGGGCTTCTTTTCTGGAGGGCCCTTGAGCTTCTCTTTTTCTTGGTTCCGTTTTAACCGCCGTAATTGTTCCTGGATCCTGCGCCGCTCCTTCCGCATTTCCTCACGGTGCTGTTCATCAAATAGAGCAAACTTTCGTCTGGCGGGGGGGGGGGGGGGCGGGGAGCCAAAATACAAGTTTTTCCATCTGAGTTGATGATTTACCAGGTACCCTTCTGCCAGGTCAATCACTGCACGAAATTCATAATACCCTCCAAATGGACAGCCTTAATCTCTCTCTCTCTCTACACAATTACATTGCTGGGCTTCTACACTCAATTCTACCCTTCTTCATACTGCCAAAAGAATGAAATAGTCTACAGACAAAGTTAAAAAGAAAAAAAAAAAACAACAGAAAAAAATCATATAGGTCTTACATGAACTCTTCATCCTTGGTAGTCCGTATTCGGCAGTAGGCATCAATAACAGCGGGCTTGCGAACTGTCTCGCACCTCACATATTCTTTCCCATCCTCATCTCTAAACGTGCGATAGATTTTGAGGCGGCGGCCAGTGGCAGAGGAATTAAGGCTGGTTACAGAGGCAGTGTCATCATCTTTGTGAGAGTTTGCTGAGGCTCCTGAAGCTGATGCTACAAGAGAGTGTTTTATTTACTTTTAATTTCTTTCACACTGTAGAAACATCATTGTTTAAATACAGCAGATAGTTTTGGCCTAAAAACTTCCAAGACACAAATTCAGAAAAACCCAAGCAATAGAAGTCTTTCCCTTGCTTGTTCATGTTTTCTTATCATGACATATATCAATCTGAAACAAAAGTAACCTACTGAATTATCCACATAGATTATAAAGCCAGAAGGGACAGCTACAGTCAACAAGGACCCGCAAGTGACTAAGTGCAACCTGTAAGGCAACTGCAACATGGCCCTGCAGATTGCTTATAGTTACAGTGGTTTTGATCACAGGTATAGAGATCTGGCAGAATCTGAAGGTCAACGATTATCCAGTTCTCCAACTAGCGTTAAAAACAGTGAGCTAGCCTTGTCTCATGTGACCACAGAATCTTTCCAGCACCATCCATAATTTTGGTTGAGAGATTTTGTTCAAAATAACACTGAATATCTTTTCATAAGGCAACAATCATCAGCAAATCTTCCACATATCCCTTACTAAATTATTCCAGTAATTATTTAATTAGTGATTTATTCTCAATCTGGGTTTCCAACAGCAACAATAATGTCCCAGATGCAGCAAAGCTCAACTTTGCTCAAACACATGCAACAAGTAACAGTGGTCATGAGCACTGTCATACAGACAGAAGTTCATTCGCAGGTCAAACACTTTTACCTGCCATTTAGGGACGTGTCAAGCTCTCTATTGGAATGCACTTAGAATAAGCACATCTCCAAGAGATCCAAATCTGGCAGCTGCCCAATTACCTCAAAAAAACACTGATACAGCACACAGTATAAGACACTGCTATCAGCCTACATATTGTGCCTGTCCGTTTCACATAAATAGCTGTGTTTACACACAAGATCCAATTAGAGTACCACAAGCTGGTTGCAGGAACTATTTGCGAACACATCTTGAGAAAACTACTCAAAAACACATACCTCCCCCCACCAAAAAAAAGAAAGGTAAACTTAAGCAGCAAGCAGCAGTGAATATCTAAAGGAATAACAGAGTAAGTTTACAGTTCAAAATAAGCAAAGCTATGGGGCAAAGAAAAGACTTTAAATGCACTTTCAGCCAGTAACTGCTCAAGAGAAGGAAGAAGCCCCAGATAAGCATGTCTATACATTCTCCCTGTAAGGAATCCACGCTCTCCTTTGAGAGGCCAGATCAGCACACTTTGCAGCCTGACACAAAGTTCTGCATCCCTTCCCAGGCACATTCTGCTGGTTGAAGTTACTTACATAGCCCCTTTTTGTCTCTTCTATCCTTTTTGCCCCTCTCTTTGTCATTGCCACTGTCTTCTCCCAGAAGCATCCTTTGCAATTCCTTTCGTTCCTGCTCTTCTCTTTCCCGAGAGAGCTGAGAACTAGTTTTCTTGTTCTGTAACATATTCTCAATATTCTTTCCCATTTCTTCAAAGTCACTGTCTTCAGCTGAGCTGCTATCTGTGTCTGTTGACAGGATCTCAGTGGATTCCAGAACTCTGAAAGACGAGGCACCTTGAAAGTCACTCAGTGTCCATCCCCAATGCCCCCCCAAAAAATCAGCCTGTTACCTTCCCAGAAAAAAAAAAAGCTAAAAAAACCACAAAGGTTTGAAAATTAATGTTGCAAATCAATACTACAAGAATAGGCATAATATATTCCCTTCTCAGTCCTCCTGTAATCCCCATGTCCAAAAGATCATTGTTCCAAGCCAATCTTCTCCAACATGTTGATCTCTTCATCACCAACAGTACTATATTCCCTCCCCACTCTCAGGTCTTGGGCCAGAACAAAGAATAATGCATGAACCCTTCTAGCAGTTCTTAAAGAATAGGACAAAGAATTGGTAGCTGCTACCCAAGAGAGAAATGGCAAACTGCTGTTAACAAAACAAGCAAAAAAAAAAAAAAATTTAAAAAAAGAAAGGAAGGAGAGAGGGTGGTGAACTACCAATCTGTGGAACAGTGAAACATCTAATGCCATTATACATGGCAGACTATGCAACTCATTCTACCTTTCCAAAAGGTCTATGACAGCAAGACACTAAGGCTAATGCATAAGTTTCTATTAACAGCCAAAGCCCCCTTTCTCAGTATTTTGTGGGCCCAACCAGTTGAATCAACATGTATACCACCACATACCAGTGAGCCCCAGGCAAACGTAGTTCTGGACTTTTAAGGTGGGGTTCAAGGCTGTAAACATCAGATAAGAACTTACTTATTTTGTAAATCAAAGATGCGCTGACACTCTTCTTTGTATCTCTCCTGATGTTCTGCTACAGAAAACCGAGACCCACGTGCAAATTTGCTCATAGGACCTTCCCCTGAACGAGCCTGCTCTGTAGACATTGTACGTACCACATCAATCACTTCCCAACGGGACAGCTTCTTTATCTGGAAAGAGGAAGACAGACTAGAAATGGCTTTAGAGACATACAACTGAGGTAGCTGACTGTGGATTTCAACTCCTCTCCTACAAGATCAGAGTAGAAACCTGTACATCCTTTCCACCATCAACAGCTGAATCCATTAGTGAAGAGAACTCTGTAACCTGCTCCAGGTTCATGCTCACCTCCTCTTCAGGCACTCCAAATTTACGCAGAAGCTGTTTGGCATTTTTGAGAGAAAGACGGCGCAGATCAGCGTCTGTCCCAGTCACTGTCTTTTTCACTGGCTGAGGTTCTTTATCATCCTGTGCAGAGCAAGATGCAACCTATTAAAGTCATCACATAATAGTCTTTCCTAGGTTCATCTTCCGATATTTTCTCTTCCTGATGCCCCATATTTACTCCATTTCTCCCACATGACTTTCCATGACTTTCCAGTTATTGCTTCTTGTCCAACCTAACCTTGGGAACTATACCTTCTGCTGAGTTGGTTTGTTTGGAATCTTCACATAAGAAAATCCTTCACCACAACCGGTAGGATCTGCTACACCTGTCACTTCTAGCAGGCACTTGCCCTTCATAGCAGCAATGAAGGCTCGTGTGGTGTTCCATGGAGCTGTGCGCACCTGCCAGCAAGAAGAGAAAATGTCCTCACAAATCCTGCTACCATCAAGAATTCCAAGCTTTTTATTTTGGATTCTTCCAATCATACTGAGAACTTTTCAACTGACATAATGAGGGTGAATTCCACTTCTTGATCCTTCAGCTGCCCTGATAAAACCTCTATGAAGAACCAAAGTGCTAGATAACTCACAAAAGGCATTTAAGGCAAAAAGCCTAGTCCTGAAAGGACCTGGCAAGAAGGATCCCCGAATACAGGTATATAGCTTGGCAGCAGATTTCACAGGAAAGTCACAAGAACATTTGCTCTACTGAATCCTACTTTAAATATGTCCTTTAAATATAAAGACCTCATTTCTCTCCTGCCATGCAGATTTATATATTGGCATGCATGCTCATGCATCGCTCTGACAGTACCTCATCATCAATCTTCATTTGGAAATCCTCTTCATTCTCCTCTTCTGGCGCAAAAAAGGATTTCTCTCCATAACCTGCATCCTGCAGAGAAATATTAGGAAAAAATGAGAACCTAAAGTCTTAAGAAGATTACTGGAGAGAGAACTAGAAGTGTATTATGAACCTCCTGTGGAGATCTGTCATGCTGAACAAGCACACTTCCACAGACAGTTGTTTGCAGGATTCACTGTGACCCACGGTATCACAGATGGCAAACTGCCCAGTCTTTTGACAAACTCAATAACTAAATACTGCACTCGACTTCAAAAAAAAAATAACCAGTCTCTCTCACTGCCACATACTTGTTACTTTCTGCTGTAGAGCTCCAGGTAGAAATATAAGCCCTTTCTTGTACCTTCTCTTTGCTATCTTTGAGCATAGCTAATTCAGTATCTAAATAATAGGTGTTAAGAATATAATGTCCCTTTAAGAACTTAACTCTTTTTGCACAGCAGAGAACTTAGCAAGTTGCCCAGTAGTCAGGGGCCTAATTTGCCTACTTTACAGCAAAATTAGCTGTAGGCAGAAGGCGTTACCTGGCCTCACGCTTCACAGAACTACTTGTCAGTAACTTGCCTTATAGCCTACAAGGCGCATTTACCTTCAGTCGCTGCTCAGCCGCAATCATGCTGTAATAAGCACAGCACTGTTCTGGGGATACCATTGCTCTGATCTCTTCCTCTGTTGGCAATCTGAAATCTGGCTTTAAAACCCACCAATTTGAGTCCATCCCTGAAAAACACACAGATCAAACACTGAGTAGTTTCCCACAAACGTTGGATGCCATCATAATCTTAAATGTATTTCAAGATTTAGTACCCTGCTGCAATGCTGGCAAAAGGAGTGAATATGACAAATCCATGACACTTAAACCACTAGAAGTGATAGTTTTTTTCATTCTGCATTTGTCTAAACCAATGCCCCCTAACTCAGCGCCTGTTATATCAGCAAACTCTGATACATTCATGTTCATTCATCATATAAACTACATTCCAAAAGCATTTAATCCACCTTTCACTTCCTCATCTTAATCTTCACTTTCTCATCCTTATTCCCCGTGGCTGCCTAAAAAGCTTTGTATTACCACCTGTTTATCATTCTGCATATACAAAAATCAGAACTCAGGCTCTCAGAGCACTAATAGACTCATGAAGATGGGACAAGCTTCTACTGGCATGTATTTGCTTGCAAAACACAACACAGCCATAGACAGAGGGAAGGGAATGTGTATGTGTTGGTGTCATACGTTGTTACTTTACGAGTAAATCACTGCCCAAAGGGTTATTAAAAAAAAGCGTCTAAACTGTAGTCATTTCTCACCATCAAGCGCATTTGTGCCAAAAGTACACATTTATAAAAACTGGAACAAAAAAACCTATCAGATTACATTTCAGTTCTTCAAACAGATGTTTTCAAAAATGGTTTATCAGGAGGAGATGTTGCCTCTTCCTGCTCTGTTTGGAACTCCAAGAGCAGCAACAAATGGCTGACTGCCACATAAAATTTTTCAATACCTGTGCGTTTGAAATCAGCACAAAGCTTTAGCCGCTTTCGGATGCTACTCTCCGAGTGTGAAGGAAAGGCCTTCTTGATATCCTCCATGCGAATTCTCCGAGGACGGTCTCTGCTTTTCCAGAAGAGGCGATAAATAAAAACCTACAAAACATGACTCATTTGTGATGTCCAAAGAAAGAATACAACAAACCTGCAAAGACAGCATAGACAATGCTGTTTCTAGTGACTACTTCAGACTTCCCATTGTTTCTTATAAATTTACTTAGTAAAGTTTTCCAAGCCACATGTCTGCTTCAGGTTCAGCAATTTTTGAGAATGAGAAGTGGAAAAAGTATTTGTCTTGAAATTTTGTATTATCACATTAGAAATGTTCATGCTTTGGTACAGAAACTTGGAACTCTGGGAACGGCAGGGATTTTCTTGCTCTGCAAATACCTCTTGAGTTATATTTTTTAATTAAACTGACAGTAAATTACTAGAAGTTTTCTCCAATATCTAAATTTGGGGATATTTATTTGAATGGTCACTGACAGTCCCAAAGCTTAACTGCCTCAAGATGTAGGAATCAATGAAGACCTATGAAGCAACTCTAATTCTGTGCTATGTAATAGGACTGTGATAAGAGCCCTTCACTGCCTCTTAGTAAAATCCATGTAACTGTCATTTTATACAGCATAACCGCTTCAAAGTTCATTCTAATTCCTTCAGTTTCCTACATTTTTATATAATGTTATAACCTTTTATTTTGGCTAGTAAAAAGCCTCTATCGTATACTTATCAGATAGCATACAAGTAAACAGAAGCATCATGCTATAAACAGTTGGTTAAATGACAACCAAAATGATCTGTATGGTCAACATCCAACTCTTGTAGTGCTCTCACAACAACAACAAAAAAAGAGGAGCCATAGCAGGACAATGAGCTTCTCAAATCAAGACTATCCACAGGAAGCCTGTGCCTATGTCCTAGGCTTTCTCCAAAGACCCCTCAGATCCCCAAACTGACTCTTACCACATACCTGTAGAAAATCTCTGATATGGGTGTTAGCTCTTTTCGAGTTGGGACCAGGTACTTCATAAAGCGGGCACTCCTGACCAACTACAAAAATATCCACTAATTCTCGAACATAATAGCCTTGTCGTGTCCGGATAATCAGGAAATCCGTTTCAGGCATCTTATGTAAATAGATAGGGGCCCGGAAAAGATTGTTTTCAAATGCCTAATAAGAGAAACAAATCAAAGTCTGAAAGCCAGGTTTTCATCAAATTTTCTGTAACTCAACCTACAAAAAAGATCTTAAAAAAAAAAAAAAAGCACAGTCATTCCAATGGTACACCAAAATTTATATCACAATATATGTAGATGTGCAGTCAGAACATTCCTTGCTTATGGAGAGAATAACCAAGGATGAAGCACAAAAGCATAAGAAAACCTAGGACAAATGCAGAAAGAGTTTGAAGGGCTCTTTGGACTGACCTTTAAGGAGGTACTTTAAAAAGGGACAGAAAGAACACGTATGCAGAACAACACTATAACCACAGAAACCAGCCCAGGACAGATGTACAGTCTGGGAATGGGAGAAGGCAACAGAAGCAAGGACTGAAGACTGCTCAGGAAAGGAGGTTGTGAGAACCTAACCAGAAAAGCAGAGAGCAGCAGAGCTGAGCATTTAAAAGTAACAAAGTTTAAATTAGCACCAAGGAGGCACTAGACTGAGTGGAACTGGAAAGACAATCCTCTTCTATAAGGGGTTTTCTCTACCTGTAGGACTTCCACAAGCCTTACCCACTGCTACTCTCCCACACTACCCTCACCCACGTTGCAAAGCTTTCCCTAAGATGGCCCTGTCCTCACTTCAAGCTTTCCAGAAGTCCTGTTTTATGCATGATGAAGTCCCCTTAGGCTTGAACAATTAGCACTGTCAGTTCTGTGATGAATCTCCAGTATCAACCTTCACCTTACATTTTTCCTGTGGTACAGCATGGACAGAATTATTGCTGCAGCAAGAGCAGCTAGCATTACCTGAAATCAATTTATTTTTGCATTTATCATGGACTTTGTAATCAGGTGGTCCTTACAACATTCTTAATTCTTCTCCCCAACTCAACTGTATGTATTTCAACAACAGAGAAAGGCTCATAAAAGCAGAAGTCTACACACCTGACTAGTAACTGGCATCCAGCAGACAACTAGCAGTGTAATTCTCAGAAAGTACACATAAGCTTTTGCTCACACATCCTGGACCATGATAAATCCATGTTTTCTATGCCCTCCAACACCTATTTACTGAGCTTCCCAACATTCAAGCAGCTTTGACCTTCCACTCAGTCCTCTCTAACATATTTCTAATGCCATTACAAAGCAAAGCAGCAAAGATTCACTGCCTGCAATTCTTATCATTCCTAAAACAATTTTAAAAAACATGCAAGAGAGAGATATTAAAAAAAAAAAAAAGCCAAGAACTGAATTATTATCAGTAAACAAAGAGACTTAAAACTAGAAACAAAACAAAATCTATTTTTTTAGAAGTTGAGCATTATTTGTGATTCAATAAACAGGGCATGAAACATTCTTCCTATTACTCCACATTTAATTTTTCTCTCTTCTTATGCTTGGTTTTCTCACCTGCAGTAACTGGCCTGGATGCAGAGAACCCAGGAATGGAGAAGTGTGACAATAAACAGTCTCTCCGTATTTACAGTCTGGAGCTCCCGGATCTTTACCAGGTTTCTGCAATGGGCAATGAAGGTGCAGTTAGCACTAAATGAGAGGCAGAAGAAAGTCACTGTCCAACAGCAAAACCTGCATACTCACCCTTTTGTAGTAATTTTTAATCTTTGTTGCCATGCCAACCTGCATCATTAAAGGGGCATTTTCCTCACTGTATTCAGCAAGAATGAGATCTCCATCCTTGCCAGTTAGGTCCTGTGGTGTGCGCATGAAGAACATTTCGCCCCCACCAGAAGCCTGACGCTCCTGCTCTCTCATCTGTGCCAGTGAAGACAGTGTTAGGAAAACAGCACATCAAACAGATCTGCTGCGCAAATGGAGCCACAGCAGACATCAGATACAGAGAAAAATAACTGTACCTTGGCTTTCTTTTTTATGTGCTTCAGCAGAGGTTGCACAGCGTGGGGTCCTGGTTGGGACAAGGCACCAAAAGAATATTTCTTCAAGGGAGGCCGATGAAATTGTCGGAGCTTCATAGGACCCATATGGGTGGGAAAGAATGGCTGGCGAAGTTCCACTGCTGGGATGGAGTGCTAACACAGGAACAAAATATGTGTTAAGAATGACACGTATCATCTCAAAACCAAGATCATCCTCCTATCCTGCTAACCTTTATATAACAGAACCTCGTAATATTTTTAGGTCTGCTAGCAGTAATACTAGTGCATTGAAACTCACTTGTTATCATACATGTTGCCTTTTGAGGGAAAGCGCTTAGGTCCATATATAGATCTTTCCTTTCTGTACAGAGATGACTTTAATTTTACTATTTTGAATGGTACCCCATGAGAGAATTTTTTTATTAACTAGGAGCATGCAAAGCCATTATCCCTATCAGTGGGAGAGAAGAGCATTTGGAATTACATACATTTTTCCCATTACAGAAGAGGTTGGAATCAGATGAGGTTTTAGAAGAGGTCACTGAATACCACAATGAAGGAGGGGAAAAAAAAAAAAAAAAAAATCACTTCTTCACCTAGGGCTAGTGAGTAGCAGTTCAAATTCATCATTATCTGAATTATTTTTATAATATCCAGATTAAAACACTCACTAGTAGCAGAAGTACAGCCTCAACTCTTGACTATCTGCACCACTTTCCCCCCCTCCCACTACTGCTTCAGAAACAGTACTACAGAAAGAGACACCAAACAAAAGCATGGCAAGTACAATACGGCAAGATCTAGCAACTAAACCTCAGTTTGATGGAGCAATAAAGAAAAGTTAGTTCCTTCCATCTAATCATTTTAATTAAACATTAAAAATCTCCCTCATGAACACTTACCTGACCTGCTGCAATCTAAATTCTGTTTTTCTACAAATCCAAAATCATACTCAGGTAGAAACCTCCTACCAAGACACTCTATCTATCTCTCACAGCCAAGATTCCTGTGACTACCTGAATGATGTTGCCTCCAAAGGTTCCTCGAAGTCCCTGCTGTTTGGGGTAGTAAAACTCATCATTGGAGAGGTTCCAGGGATCCTTCACCTCTGGCTGAGACATGTTCTAATTCAATATTAAACACAAAGAGAGAGGTGTAAAAAAAAAAAAAAAAAAAAATCACCCCTTCCACATCATTCCCAACCTGCAAGGTGCTAAAGCTTATGCTGACCTGCTGTGGTTCTTCCTTGATGACACCTGTTTTTCCCAACAGGATTCGACTCTTCTTTAGAGAAGATTCTTTCTTGTTCTCCTTGGATGGAGAGTTCAAAGTCATTTCTTCCTTTTCATCAGGAATTTCTAAAAACACAAGCAATCACACTGTAGGGCACTTGTCCTAGGGTTCCCTTTTCAGCACTGCAACCTCCTACTTTGCTGCAGCTTGGTCCAGATGTTTTAGCCTTTTTGTTCAGTTTCTGGGTTGACTGTCCTCCTTCTACACTCCTCCCCCTTTTCCTCCACACAGGTTAATATGAAACAAGCTCAACAAACACAGTAAAGTTCCATGCTTAAATCTCTACCTTACCTTCTTTCAGCAGTGAGCAGATTTGAGTGGGAGGAGGGTGATTGTGGGGATTGTTTGGGGTATCCACTGCTCAACACAAAATTTACTAATAATCTAATCAATGAAAGTACAAGAAATAGCATCTGTTCTGCCAAAGCTATTCTAAAGAGTTGAGAGTCAAGGCAACAGGAATGCCAATACTGTATCCCAACTACATATATTAATAATCCTTTTCTTTCCCATATATACACAACACGAAAGTGAGTCTGAACCCAAAAATAACATGGACCTGAACCAAAAAGGGATTCCTGAAAAATTCCAGGAAAGTAGTATGAATTTTAAAAGTTAGCAATTTGTGAAGCATGGATTCTCCAAGTAAGATTTTCACACAAGAAGCAGGGCCTAGTGACATGGGCTTGGTAAACGCTGTATCAACTTCATGGACAGATGTCATGTCACCTGATATAAAATAAGAATGGGTTCACTTTTGTCACTAATCTGCAATTTTGTGGTGTATTTCAGACTTGGAAAGAAAACACTACAAGTTTGTTTGTCTTTACTTTAACCAATCTCAAATTAAGAGTGATTTTCAAGGTTGCTGACTAATACCAAAACATTCCAATCAATACATAAAGAATTCTTAGAACTGACACACTTTCCTGAGGAAGGAAATGTAATCCAGGCCATGTAAAATTGTAGCAAGATATGCTTATCTTTAAATTACATAAGGCTGCTTGAAGATTACCAACACACAAATCTAAGAGAAAGTGGTGATTTTAGTGGTCCAAATAAGACAAAAATCTCTTCAGCTTATAGCAATATAAGCAGGGAGTACATTCATATCAAACTCCAGGAATACTAAGTTTGTAGCAGCAACAAAAATGCTGACAGGTATTATGCAAAGTCATTGCTCCCATGTGCCATTACCACAGCCTGCAAGAGGCTTAAGGAATCTGCTTCTTCAGGCTCTGAATACAAGCCATACTGAGAATGGCATGGGCTAGTTTGTGGTTTACTTCTCTACATTCCCTCTTCGAACCAACATGCATGCAAGTAAAATTAAGACAGCCGCTTCTAAAACACACTAAGAGTCAGATTAATTACGTTAAATTATGTTTCAGGGCATTAATCTTTACTCTTCTGTTACTGCTTTTAACTTGGGAGCTGAAAGTATGTACCACACCATTCCAGTTATTAGCACTGCCGCCTTCTGCTTAGGCCTTTGATTACTTGCAAATTATCTTTAAAAGGCAGAAGAAAGAAAGGCTGCAAGTATTGCCCAGTCCATTTATTTCCATTACAGTGTGACTATAAATCCTTGCTTCCATTTCCACTTGTCTTTTCCCATTTGAGTCAAATTTCTAGATGCCATAAACATACCTAGAATTATGTTTTCATCATTTGGATCAAGTGTTAAGACAGGGGGATCCAAGTAGGTTTCCATTGCCTGATCATCCCAGATGATATTGTCTTCCCAACGGCCATACACTAACTCTTCATTATCAATTGGGAAAATAGAGTACCAGGGCTTGTCTTCATCCAAGGAAACTGCAACAATCATAAGGTAGAACCCTTAAGAGTTTTATACACTACCTTAGCAGAAAACCATTTCAGAGCTCATCCCCACATCTTACTCCCTCAACCTTCCCCATCTTTCAGGACTTTCTGAGGCAGGACCTCTAAAAGGCGAAAGAAAACTCATCCTGGAAGCAAAGAGGAAGCAGAGCCCCAAGTCTGAGCTCTACCAACACTTAGAGATTTTGCTCCATTGAAACACAGAGAACCTCCAAGAATGAAATAGGGCCTCTAACAGGTTTTAGAGCAAACAAGTATCCGTTTTATCTACACCTTGTTGCCAAAAAAGGACCCTGCTATTACATAGAACACAAGTCTATAGAGAAACACATGTCACATGCACCTATTCATAGGCCAAAGATTGACATCCTCATTACCTTGCTGTTCAGGGGCCTGCTTTTCTTTGCCCTTTGCTATACCTAGGACTCCTGCTACATTTGGTTTCTGTGCTAGTGGAATTGGTGGATTGAGTAAAGAGCCGCTTCGGTTCAAACCTAGAGAAAAGAAAAACAAAAGTAAGGTTAGCTTGAGTGGGAGGGTTAGAAGGCATTGCATTGCCTTAAATCAGAACTTGAGGAGATCTTGCCTTAAATCAAAACTTGCATGGAGAATGATTTCCAGCCTTAACCAGGATGGACCTGCTGCTCCTATCACAAAGAGCGTCATGCGTCATTAGTACAGGTAACCCTTACAAAAACACGTTCGCCCACAGCTTACTGCTGGAGTCTACAGCCTCTTCAAAGTTATGTTTGGCTTGCTTTGCATATGCTGCATGACAATGCATAAGGAGCATTTCTGCATGGTCCCTATAAAAGTGAGAGGCCTTAAGCAGACAGTTGCCATTGACAGAACAGTTGGTCTGGCCTCCAGCAGCTTCCTGTCTGATGTCAAACTCTCATAGAAAAAAGGATGGCCAAGCAGACCTCAAGGAATCATTCTGTGGAGGCAGCTTCTCCCAACTCACCTATGCTCACATCACTTATGTCACTTAAGTTAATGCTTCTGGAAGGCATAAGACCTAATGCATGTGAACAGACCAACCATGTTTAACATGTTACTATGGCTTTTCACGGGACTCCAACACAGCGAGTCCAGGTCTGGATAGCTCAGGCACAACTGTGCTGAAAAGAAAATTGTTATAAAAAGCTATCTCCAATTCACCTACCCAAATCCTCAGAGCGTCTTGTACTCTCAGCTAAACAGTAAAGGATTGACACTAGTACCCAATAAAGATCTGACATTCCCATTAGTCTTTCATTGCAGAAGCAGGGTAAGATATAACAAACAGATGATAAACAGTCATTCTACACAAGCAATTTAAATTTAAAATGCATCTGTGTCTAAGAGAAGTCTCAGGCTTGTAAGAATTATTACTTCCTATCTAGAAAAAACAGAATAACATTATTAGTTCAGTAGAAACTTCAGAAGACTTTCACACAATTCTTCCAGTTAAAAGAAAAATATAAAGAAAATTCCATTGGCCTATAAATAGTAGACATCCTAAGTGTAGCATTGCTTGATACTAATGTAGATGGATCTAGCATCTGGTATTCCACATGGAGAGAAGAAAGCCAGAGCTGATATTTTCTTTAACAGAAGGGACCTACTCTGTTTTTGGAAAGAAAGAGTCTCAGAATTCTGAGCAGAGCTGTGATTTTGCCAAAAAACATTCCCTAGCAGGAAGAATTATGTTCTGTATTTGAGACGAAAGCATGCAATGAGTCAGCTCAACTACAGCAAGTACAATTCATATCAGACCATCAATTACCTTGTTGGGCATTGTATGCAGTGGCATTTCTAGTCATGCTGGATGGCAGCCAGCCTGCCAAACTTGCCCGCTGTGTCTTAGTCCCTTTGTGCTTGACATCTTCTCCATTCCAGATAACATCATCCTCCCATTGGAGCTGTGTCACCATAAGGAAGTGCTCATCAGCTAGCAGATCATCTTTCTCATCCATCAACCCTGCATCCTGGAAGGAAAGAATAGTTGCTTGAAGACCTGCATCCACTTCACACTTTCAAACTAATCGAGGAAAATTAGAAGTCTCATTTTGCATGGTGCACAACCATCCACTGGCCCGTGACCAAGCTCTCATTGTGCAGCAATCCCCAGTGCCACACACACCTCCACACCTTCCCCCACAGTTCCCCTCTCACCCCCTCATCTGTGTGTCCTTTAACCTCCTGCTCCTTCTTCTCTTTCAGCTTGAAACCATAATCAAATCCACTGCCATCTTCAGGGATCCCCAGCATATCATACCAGAGCTGTGCTGGGCCATAGCGCCACTCTGCCACTTTAGGCTTTGTGTCTGCCACTTTGTCTATATCACCAGTTGACTGGGAAAATTTTGATTCCACAGGTGCCATCATGGTAATCTGAAGCACAGCAAAGGAGGGAATGGTTACACTGATGGTCCATCTAAGTGTCAGCAAGAGGTTTCTTCCTTCCAAGTTTCCCAGCTTATTCTCGGAGGAGAAAAGTATTTCTAAGAAGTGCTCTTCCATACTTACTAGCTGCCTTAAGAATGTTCTGCAATTAGACTTCCAAGAACACAGAAATTTCTTCTTGATACAAAGAGGATAAGCTCTCCTATTGATCCTGTACCACGGATGCAGCCTTCTCAGTAAGAAGCAATCACCTGAAGTCACTGACTAGTATCTGGAGAAGAGCTTCTGCACAGCTGGAATACAAGCCAACCCTGTCCTTTTATTCTGGAGGAAAAGCTCTTTACTCTAAAAGTCACTGTCCAATCCACTACTACCCCCAGTGCTAGGTGGCGACCCCCCTCTAAGTCTCAGATATCCCACCTCATCATCTGAAAGGCACTGCTCAGGAGGGGGAGGAGCAGCAAACTCATACTCCCAAGGAGATTTTCCTTCCATTCCACTCTCAACTACAACTTCACCCTCCTGTATCTGCACTTCTTGTGCCAACTCCCGATGTTTCTTCTTGCGTTTCCTTCGGGCACTACGCCAAACCGATGGAACATTCTTTCCAGGGCCAAAGAGACGCAGGAAACGCAGAACCTAGAATAGGAAAAAACAAGAGGGTCAGAGAAAAAAAAACACTGTGGAATGCTTGTCTGTCTTTCTCTCACCTGAAAAGCAGTAATGAAAGAGAGCACTCTGAAATTCAGAAGCTTGGCCTGTACTACTATCCCAACCCCTGATGCAATCAACAATCTCTTGATTATACTTGAAAAAAAGTTTCTGATCCATCCATTTGATGGATCCTTCCTTTTCAAACGGATTTGTTCTTAATTTCAGACACAAAGAAACTTAACAGAGGGAAGACAGATTGCCTTTACATATTGGGCATGTGGTAAGACACCACCTGGAAATAATCACTTTCATTCTGAACAATCCACAACCTTCAGAAAGACACATGGAGATTGAAGAAGAGTTGATAAAATTATTAGCAAAAGAGACAGAGCTAGAAGACAGTTAGATAAAGCAGAGATTTCTTAAACTACCAGATAAAAACAAATACCATGGTCCAGAAAGAATACACCCATTTTTATTTCCATCATAATGCAATTCCCCTATATGCATACAGCATACCTCCAAAACATGCACTAATGACAATGACAAACTTTCTCTTCTGTTTCTTCTACAATTATGATTGCTGGTTTTTAAGCACTAATAAATGTTTCTTCAGAGCACTCTTGTAAAGCGGGAAAGCATTATTCCCAAATTAACTGACAGATTTAGGAAACAGGAATTAGAACCAAGATTTGTAAAGAAACATCCTATTAATGCTCCCTGTTAATCTGTTAAAATGATCCCCAAAGGAAATATTGTTTATATGACCACTCTGTCCATCTCTGCCCACATGCACGTTATCCTTCTTCCCAACACTCCCCCAGGTTACTTCTGAACCCTTTGGCCAGTTTCAGTGGCCCTTCAGCAAGGGCAAAGGCCTCAGACATAGTTGAGCTGCTAACAGTTTAATGAAACACAAAGTCTGCTTCTCCACATGCTATTTTAAGTGGTTTCATCAAGAAAAACAGTGCTACACTAACATGCACATTCTCAGACATGAACCAATCCTCATAGCCAAATCTACAGCATTTCAGGCTTTCCCAGCTCTAGTGCTCATGAATTAATTATGAAAAGTGTTCAGCATTAACAGCTTGCACCGATTTCTACGCCCACTGGGCACATTCAACACTGAACATTACATATTGAGCACCAAAGAAATGAATACACCAACTGATACAAAATACTGTAACACAGGAGACCAAATTTGCAAAAGCCAAGAGAGCAGCCAGAAGGCTAACTTCTGTGTTAGAGCCTCACCTAGATTTCTAATAGACAGAGGTCAGCTAAATCATTACAACATGACATTTAATTATGCAAATTGCTCAGCTCCTTACACAAAGCCTGTGATGGAGGCACACATAAAACCAAGCTATCCTGGCTCACAACCATCTGTTTGACAACTCTAAGCTCATCTTTATTCTCCTTCCCGTCCCACATTTTCTCTCCTCTTGACAGCTTTAAAACTTTCAAAATAATTATTGAAATACATCGACTACATTTGCTATTCCTGAGCATTTAGGAAACTACTGTAATTAATTCACTTTGTGCAAAAAACAATCACCTTTTCAACCAACTTGTTATTGAGATAATTTCTGATCCATACTCAGAGCAGTTTTGAGGGAAGATTAAGTAAAGGATACATATCACAAGCTGTTTCAGGAAAAGCACACCAAGTTCAGGACAGCATGAAAGGAGGAGCAAATATTTGCCAGAAAAGCCAGAAAGCAGACAGATTAGCATTATAGCACTATGTTTTTTAACCATCTGGCAAAAGTATTCTCTAATACCTCAGAAAAACAATTTTCACAAATCAACAGGCCTGTGCTATGGTCTTACAGAACAGCAAAATATTATTTCACACCCTGATTTATACAATGCTTTTTAAAAGGCTCCTGCCTGTTAAGCAGTCTGGAAACAGCAGCACACAGGAACTAAAGAAAGTACTGAGGTGAGCAAGAGTATCTATGCAATTGCTTACTACATACCCTTAACACTATACAATTCATATTTAGAGGGCTTATATGATACGGTTTCTGTCACTTCCACATATCTCTTACAATACCTTGCCTGGTCGAAATTCCGGGAAGAGCTCTGTAACACTTGGCAACTGTTTGGTAGCATCTCGCTGCATGATTCCTGCAAGAGGAAGTGTGAGTTTGCCTTCCTTGGATTCTGCCTGCCTGGCTTCTTGAGGTCCCATCTCTGACTCAGAATCAGAGCTGCTGCTGAAATCCACCTTGTCGGAGGCAGCAGAGGAAGGAGCAATGATGGAGGGCAAAATGATACCGTCTCCATCTTCAGATACTACAATAGAACAAGCACCTTATAAACAAACTGGTTTCCTCCCTGTCCCCTAGTAAAACCCCATAATGCCACATCTACTGTTTATACCAAGTTATGCAAAAATTAAGCCTCTGCAGGAGTTATGAGTACCATTCTGGTTTAACCTTTCATTTTATCCTAAGCGTTCCAGGTGCATTTCCCAGCCACAACTGAGAGGATGAGATAAAAAAGCAATTTCATTGTCAATATCAGTATTTTAACAATCACTGGAAATATTTCCCCCTATGTTTCAGACAATCCTATAACATTGTGTATCAGGGCAAAGACCCACCTTTAGATGCAGTCTGCAGACTGAATTTTGACGACGTGTGGTGCTTGCCGCAGAATGAACTGCTACACAGCAGTGTTTGCTTCCTTCAGACATTCATATTGCCAGAGAGAAGAAGAAAGTCTTCACTCACCAGTGGCAGCTGCATCCTTTTCATCTTCTTTCTTTCCAGGTACTGGAGGTGGTGGTGGTGGCGGCATCAACTTGGAATCAATATCTTCACAGTCAGCATCGTAATCATCTTCATCTTCATCTAACCAGTCAGGAGACAAGACTGCATATTAAGCAGACAATAAAAGGGAACCAGGCACCCTTCCCATTTATACTATTTCACACCTGTCCCAACCTGATAAGAAAATCATGTCTTCTCATTAGTAAGGAGACCATTCTCATTTTGTAACTAGATGCAAAACTCTTACAAGTTCAGCTTTCTGCACAAACTCATTTGCAAGACTGAAATTTAAGACAGAGTGGGAAGGAGGGAAAAAGGCAAATTGACAGCAAGATAACTGAAGCACTTAAAATATATACATATATTCTGCTATCACCTCCCCTTATTCACACTGTGCAGAGAAAATAAAGCTGCTAAAGAAGTAAAAAAAAATGTGATTAAAAAGCCCAAATACCTTTACAGACCACTAACCACAATATGTCAACAGAAAGGTTAAGTGTAAGGTAGCTTTAATGCAAAGATTTAGCATTTACACCAGCAGCTACTGAAAGGGAAAAGCTGCATGTTTTTGAAAATCTGTTCTAGGCCAGACAGAGAGCCCTGGGACTGACAAAAGAACCAAAGTGCCTTCTGCAGAAAGTAATTTCAGAAAAAGGATTCAAGGGTAAAACAGGAGAGAGGTATTAAGATTGAAGTGACTCTCTAAGGGATCAGGACTTTATCTCTATCTTTGAGCATATCCAAGAAGCACCTAGCCTCCTGCATAACCCTCTTCCAAAGAGCACAGGTTAAAGAAATATGAGCAGGTATTGGGTATTCTCTGCAGGGGATCCCAGAGCAAAAGGAGGATCCTGGTTTCTCTTCTGAATATAGTTTAACAAGGAACTAATTCCTTTAAAAAAGGAAGATATCAAGCAGTGGCTTGATCCAGTGAACAGAATTTCACAAAAGCTTATATTGAATTCTTGAAGCAAGAAGTGAAAAGGCACAATGTCACCCTTATAAGAGACTATCAAGGCCCATTGCCCCAAAATACCTTCTACAGCTAGAGCTGTAACACTACCTGGTCTTCGAACTGGCTGCAGGCTGCCCATTGCCTGCTTATACCTACGGCTCTCATCTTCTGCCACTTCATTAATGTCTGAATAATCAACAGCATCTTCTGTGCTCTTAACCCAGCCTAGGAAGAAAAGAAAGCCAGTCACACAAAACTTTATCCTAATATATATTACTAACTTCACTATGTACACATGAACCCCTTCCTATGCTTCCTTTTCTTAGAGGAACAAAACCATCTGATTAACATCTCCCATCGGAGTATTTTCCCCCTCATTCCAACCAAAAGCTCCAAGAGCTCCAAATTTCCCCTAGATACTGGTAAGTAACCAACTTTAGCACAAGGAACACCTTTCACTTACTCAGTGAAACTGTTCAAGCTCAGAAATAAAAAAAGACATAATAATACCGTGCACTAAATGGGCTTGTTTAACACAGGGGAAAACACAGAATAAACTTATTTATGAGGGAGAAGAGAGAACTGAAAAAAAAAAAAATTATAAAAAATGAGAGCGCACAAGTGCAAAAGTGACCAGGAGATAATGTGGGGTTCACTCTGGCAAGAAGGCAAGGCCTTTGCCAGAGGACCTCTGACCAGATAACATCATATTCCTTGCAGTCCCAGATGACCTGGGTGCATTTCTTCCTCTCCAGTATAGCTCTGATCCTGCAGCCCCTCTGTCGTTTAACTGCAGGTACCCCAGTGCCTAACCTTCCTCATCCAGGTGAGCTCCATCAGTCTCCGGGCTGTCCTCCTCGCTGGCTGTGATCTCAGTGATCAGGTTGCCCAGTCCCAGCACACCCAACCCGGCCAGGTGCTTCTTGGATTCCTGGAGAGACCAGAGCCACGACCCAGCTGGGAGGCTCCGCCAGCCAGGCCGGGCCGACACGAAGCCCCTAACCCCCTGCTCGGTCCCGTCCTGGAGCCCGCAACCGACACTTCCCCGGGCCTGCCCCGGAGCCTGGCCCACCAACACCTCCTCCTCCCTGGCCCGCCCCAAAACCGCACCGCTGGGAACCCGGTTCCTCTCCTGTCCCTCAGCCCACGCCGACGGCCGGGCAGGGCCGAAGCGGCGCCTTCCCGGAGCGACACATCCCTACCTTGTCGAGGACGCTGTCCCCCTCCAGCTGCCCCGCCTCATTGATGTTGCCGAAGAGAAACCCAGTCAGCGAGAAGGGCTCAGCGCGGCCGCCATCCCCCTCCTCCTCGCTCTCCGAGTCTGACATCGCGCCGATGCCGACCCGGAACCGGAAACGTGGCCCGGCCAGGAACTGAGGCAACCCCCACCACGCCAAGTCGGAAAACAGCGCCCCCGCGCCGCAATGTCGCAAGGAAGCGCAGAGGCTCCGGCGTGCACCGAAAAATCGTTTATTGCGTTTAAGAAACGGGGTCTGGCTTTCCACAGGAAAGAACTACGTTTAGAACAGGTGCGTTACAAACAGCAGGGTGAGTTAATACAAGAGCCAGAGAGAGGAAGAAAGTTTTATTACAACTTAATTCCACATAATTTAAAAAAAAAAAAACTTTAAAACTGTTAGCTGTAATACAAACTCTTTTATAGTATAAAATCAAGTTGCCAGTGTATATATCAGTACCACACTTGAGAGTCTTGGGCTCCCACTGCTGACGGGTGCTTTTCGCAGCCCACCCGGGTGGTCAGGACTCCTGTGAGATCCATCCACTTCTCAGGGTCAGCCCAAGCAGCACCGAGGTTTCTACAGAGCAAGGTTTAGCACTCGGAGACAAAGCATGGTGAGGCTCTTCTAGTTTAAATTTCATAGAAATAGCTACAGCTGTAAACCGGAGAAAGCACTTACACATCTAAGCACGCCTCATAACATCCTTTGGACACAGAATTCCTAAACTGCTCAGCTCCTTGGGGGTTGCTACTGCTGTATTTAAAAAAACCACTGAACTATTTCAGAAATCATTCACAAACTGAAAGATTAAAATTGGTCTCTTCATGAAGAGTCTCTTCTGTGAAATAAGACATACACACTGCATCTCTATTCAGTAACAAACTGAGGAATCTTGAACAGTTTGGGAAACCTGCACAGCTTAACCCAGGTCTTCTGATCTCCTGAAAACAGACAAAATCCAGCCATGGGATTGTGTGAAGTCTGTATTTGTTACCTGCCCACAGGAGGAAAAAAAAAAAAAAAAATAACAAAACACCACAAAACATGTGGGAGGAACAGAACGGATTGTAGACTGAAGCACTGGACTAATTACAATCAAATGCACCAAGAATTGTAGGGGGTAAAAAAAGGGAAGGAAAATCACAAACTAAGAATGCCCACTGAATGGAAAAGCTCATTGGATCTGTGCGCTCCTGAAGCTCATTCTCATGAGAAGCAGAGGCTGGAGGAAACCAGCTGTCAGCCGGCAGGACTTTTGCTCCTGGCAGAAAGCAACAGAAATAAAAGGCATCTAATGACTATTACTGAGGTACTCCAAAGTCAGTAAAAAGTTTTTTATGGTGTTCAAAGTTCACTTTCCACTCATTTTCATCACTATCATGTTACTCTCCTCAGTACTGTTGTGCAATCCATTTATTAAGTAATAATCTAGATGGGGATAAAGTGTTCTAGCATAATGTAATCAATTCAAATGAATTGATAAGTACTTGACTTTTATCTCGCCATACTCTCTTCCAGTTAACACCAGGATGGCTGCTCTGTGAGCCTGCAGAAGCAGCGGGGGGGGGGGGAGGGGGGGGGATGCAATAATACTTGCTCACAGGATTTCTTCTCCGCCAAATTATTGTAATCCAGTTAAGAATAACCACAAAAGATGCAGAACTAAAAGATTTCAGTATGTAAAAAAGTAAAAGATTTTTAAAACAGTAGTAGCTTCAGTACAAAATTGCAACTATATGTAGAAAAAAAAAAAGAGGTGCCTGTTGTTGAAATTAAGTCTATTTAAGAGCAGTTCAAACATATCACAAACTTTAAAAAGTACATCTCTGAATGAAGCAAAGGTTATGGGCTTGCACCAGGGTAACTAGGCAGTTGATTTCAGCCTGACCAGCATTAAAAAACCCCACATGTACTGGCTTAAATAAATACATTTTAAACATGACAAACTATTTACTCAGTTACTGAAATTTACCTAAAGAAAATAATCTTGAATTACAAGGCACAGAGTTAATTGCTGTCTGCAAGTGAAGCCCACACTAAAGGCCTACTACTAAAGGCAGAACGTGGTGAGTAGAGGTTACCTCAGTGAAATACTCCTACATCCTCATAGCCTGCAGGGCAGTGCTGCAGGAGCCATATCTGGAACAGCACTTCTTCTACGAGTGCAAAAGACACAAAGACACTCTGGGCAATGGCACTTGGTGAAGAAAAAGATGCAGAGTCTCTAGGCTTCTGCAAACATCATGCATAATGGGTGTTTTGGTGTTGCCCTGCGATCAGGCAACATTTGGAACTCTGTACTGGTTCACTGGCCACATACACCAGTATTTAGATTAACTGCAGTTTGTAATCTATGGGTTGCAGTTTGCTAAAGCAGTACCAGTACAAGCATACCTCAGATATACAAAAATTGCAGTTAGTGTCAGCATCAGTTATACCAGCTGAAAAAAGGCACACGCTCTTTAAAGAGGGAAATTAGGGCACAAATACGAATCTTTCTATCCACCTGGTATTTTTACCTGTATCAGATAAAGCAAGGTCAAATTAACACAAGATCCCTAATAACCTTGTTTATGTATTTTCTGTTATCTTGCTAAAATGAGACTTTTTTCTGCCCAGGGCATACACCAGTGCAGTTTTGCATGTGTGGGAATCACAAGAAAGCAAGTTCTGAATTACCAATTGAGGCTGCATCCGGACAAAGACAGCACTGTCAACTTCAGACAACAAAGCCCAGTCCAGCACCACCAGTTTCACACAAAGTATCTTTGAAGCATGCTGCTTTCATACCAGCAAGCTGTAAGGTTAAGTCTAAGGAAGGTTTCATGCGCTCACTCCTCAGCTGGTCCCAGAATCACACATAAAGAACAGCGCACATCCTGAAAATAAGCCAGCTGCCACTCACTAGAGCTGCTAAAGAAAGTTAAAAAGTACATAAATAGGACTTCAGTTAAGAGTTTATAAAAACTGATCACCTAGTAGAGAGGAGAAAACTGCCCAAGTAAACCTATCCAGTGACTGGCTAACCGTTACAAATTTAACTGAAACCATCAGTGAGTTGCCAGGAAGAAGCAAGGGTTCCTGGTTCCTCTAAATAGAACCTCCAAATTTTGTCAGTGTTCTAGAAAAACAACAAAGTAATTTGACGTAAAAATCTCAGGTGGTGGCCCCAAGAACATTAAGAAGTGAAGCAATTAATTCCTCAAGAACAAACAGGCAGCTGTCAGGTCTCTGGGATTCAAAGGGATCACACCAAAAATCTCATTTTGAGAAGTGTCATCCTAACTACCTCTGTCGGTCCAAGAAGAGAACTGTTGAGTTTATTCTCAAGGTGCAAAGTCTCATTGGAGAGTGAAATAAAAACTCAGTTTAGAATATTATGGAAGACTTGCATCTAAACTACTCTTCCACCTCTCCAATTCAAAAGTATGAAAATCACCCATTTGAGTGATTCATCATTATTCTAAGTTCCTTGCATTAGGAGAAATCAGCTCCTGCTTCTATTAATAAAATCATTGCAGGTGTTCCCTGGGTCTTCCTCATTGCATTGAACATGCCTTATGCTAACTCTTCATATAAAATGATCACAGTTCACTATAAGGTGAATCTCAGTAATATTTCAGGCTTTTTCGCATGTAAACAAATTGTTTTCAAGCTTTAAATTGACAAATTAAAACAACTGGACAGTCAGAATTCTGTTCATAAAACAAATTCCATCAGTAAAGAAGGGATGGAAAAAGCAGCAGCTATGCTTAAAGCAAAGTTATCAGAATTTGTGCTTTTCAGCAAGTCTAGTAACTGATAGCTATCTAGTAAAGAAGTCTGGCTTCAAAGAACTCCTGTCTTTTATTTTCCTCCATTAAATAAGGACAGAAGCCAAGTGATCCGTGGAGAAGCTGAAGACTGGAACTTTAGAAATAAAGTAGGTATTTGACCTCTCAGTTGTGTAAAAAAAAAAAAAAAAATCTGTTCTGTTTCAGTTTCCCTGAAGCAATAAGACTGCAAGAATTTTCGTTGCATAAACCATTTCTGCTTAGAGCTGTTAGTGCAAGATGCAAATCTTCAATTTAATTCATTAAAAAGCCCTCCAAGATTCTAGTCAATATTCAACTTCGAACATCCATCACCCAAGGTAACTACAATAAGACACATTTTCTTGTGTTCTTCTTTGTCACAGGATACAGAACTGCACGCACAGCTTCAGCAAACACCTCCCGAACACCCTCCTGATTCAACGCTGAGCACTCCAAATATTTGACTGCTCCAATTTGTTTAGCCAGCGAAGTCCCCTGCTGCGGGGTAGTGGGAGCCAAACTTTGCTCTTTCAACTTTTTAACTGTTTCCAGGTCATTTCTCAAGTCTCTCTTCGTGCCCACTAGAAGAATGGGAACATTTGGACAGTGGTGAGAAACTTCAGGATGCCATTTGTGCCTCACATTTGCATAGGAAGAGGGGCTACCAATGGAGAAACAGATGACGAATACATTTGTTTGAGGATACGAGAGCGTGCGGAGGCGGTCATATTCCTCCTGGCCTGCAGTGTCCCAGAGATTCAGGCTAACTGTCCGGCCATCAACGGTCATTTGGGCACTGTAGTTGTCAAACACAGTAGGGATGTACTCTTCTGGGAAGGCATTGGTGGTATAGCTGATGAGAAGACACGTTTTTCCCACAGCACCGTCTCCAACAACTACACACTTTATAGTCTGCATTCTTTGCCCAGAAACAAAGACCTGCACAAAGCAAGAAAAAAAAATTAGGAAAAGCATACTCAATTATAGTCATTTTAAAGATAAGCTTTAGCCAGTTTTTAATATTGCTAACAATTTCTTATCACAGCTGAACACACTCAGTCAGAGCCATTATGAAGAGCTTACAGGCTAGAAAGACAATAGTGAAATGGAGATGCAATGAGTTGAGAGCTCAGTGACAACTGGCTGCATTCCAACCATGTAAATACAAAACTAGCCAAATTTCCACAGTCTTGCCTTACTACCAGACAGTTTCCCACAGGCAAAGGGACAAGTCCTTAGAGATACCTACAAGTGGAAAGGGATCACAAACTCAGACCTAGTAACAAGGTACTCTGTCATTTGTTAGGTTCACACACACCTGTGTATACACACACTGCCCTCCAAGATTCACAGTTCTTGTCTACACAGTATACTGCCTAAACAGTTTACCACAAAGAAAGGTCCAAAAATTATGTAATAAACCAAGATACCCATTGCTGGGCTCCACTGCTACTGTTTACTGTAATTAATCACTCAACTCAAGATCAATCAGACCTCCAGACACTGCATTAGTTAGAGGACACCAGATAAAAGATTTAGAAAGTAGCACATACAAGAAAAGCTGTTCTTTGAAATATAACCAGCCATAGTACCCAGATTAGAATACATAAACAATTTTTCTAAAGAAGCCAAGAACAGATTATTCTCACTAATAAGCAACAGAACAAGCAAAACTTAATAGGCTTGAGCTACAATAAAGAAAGCTTATAACTGAGCATTAGAAAAATACATGCTGTAAAACATCAGCAATCAAACAGCCTTCCTAGGCAGACTGGGGAATTGTTACAGGACATACTTGATACTTAAAGGCTTCCCTATCCCCTTGCTAATATGTGAGAAGTAGGTTTAATAGTCAAATGGATATAGCCTAAAACTCAATTAATTCTAAACTTTCCTCACATGAACAGCAGGAACTTTGAAAATAGCATGGAACAACTACAAGCAGTCATTTGTTGTACATTTGTAGTATGCTGGAGCTTCCACTGCTAGCCTGAACAAGACGAAACTTGCATCTGCCTTCTCACCCAAATGCCTTTGAGGTACTAGCAGTAATCCTCCACCAGCAGCAAATACACTGCTTCAAACTGAAGAAACAAACAGTGGGAGGAACTATATTGCATATTCCAGAAAAATCATAGCTCCAACGCCATCAAAATAGCAAAGAGACCATATGAAAATGAGCAATAGTGAAATACTTCACTTACAAAAGTCATGAAACCCCCTCCCTCCAGCTTCCTCTTCAAGACCATCCAAACAAATCAACACCTCATTACCATTTAAGTCTCAGCTTTGTCCTTTTTGACAAAGTCTTTATTGTATCCACATACTGCTGTCTTCCCACTAGGAGCACACATGATTCTTCTGTACTAAGTGAAAACATACTACCTTAAACTTTGGCACAAAGCTGCAACAGACAACTCGAGTGATACCGACTGTGGTCACTACAATATATAGTGCTTAAGGAAGTGTCAACATATGTACACACGCACTACTGAAAACCAGTCAGTGGTGGGAAGCAGTGCAGAAACCTTGCTCCATAAAGACCCAGCAGGACACTGGAGGGGAAGAATTTGGAGGAAAACAAGCAGGAGGAAGATCCAGAAGCAGTTTATCCTTTTTGAAAATGGCAGGAATTACATTTCTAAAACAACATGAATCACCTGAAATGAAATCTGGCAAGCACTTCTGAGGTTTGGCAGGAAAGCATACATGTGAGTTTCATCACACATCAAAAACAACAGTCATCCTTTTTCAAGGCTCCAGTCAAGTGTAAAGAGAGGTGTATGTGCAACTGCATATTGTAAAGGTAATCAGTAAAATGAAGAACAGCACTGACCAGCAAAAGCTGACAGAAGTACTGCATATATTATTCCAGAACAGTTGCACCAAGATTTTCATTTAACAGGGCTAGGGAAACAACAAAAAAAAAAAAAAACAAACAAAAAATCAGTACGTTCTGTCAAATTACAGGCTTAGAAAGATTTCTTCTTTTCAACATAATATTCCTGAACACAAAGGGTCTAAGTGCTACAAGCAAACAGTGACAGAAGAGAGGATATATTTTAATACCATAACACTATTCTACCTGAAGATGCAACCGTAACTCACCAATCATAGTCTCTACTGCTTCTCTCCCAGTAGGGCAGATCACTACCTGCTTTCAGACACTGCCACACTCTCTCCAGCAGCAAGGCTGCCTTCAGAAGTTTCCAAACCCTGTTTCCCCTTCCCACCCAGGTAGCACACCATGTGAGCACATGCTGAAAAAGGGTTAGGAGTTGTTTCATCCAGTTTACCAAGCAGTACCACAATCAACTGTGTTGGTACAACCAAGCCAGTGGTAGCATACGGTGGGAATGAATCACTGGGGGAGGAACATCATATGCTGCTATTGCTGCCAAAGTTATCGCTGGACTGCAGCACAGAGAGCAGGTTTTAAAGCTTATTCCTGTGTTTACTTCAAACCACTGAAGTACTAGAAGATGCTGTGCCAGAAACCCTAGTGGTGACCAACAATTCCAGAGCAAAAGTTGTTTTCCAAATGAACTACCTATGCAACAGACCACTATTTTGATCAGTCAACAAGTGACATCACAGACATGGCAGAACTAAGTCAGTTGGATACATGCAATAAAAACTCAACTGTAGCAACAAAAGTCTCATGGAGAACGAGCTACACAAAGCCTTTTATATGCCCAGTTCATAGTTTCTAAAATAAACAAATTGCAAAGACTTGTAAACAGATCTCTCTTTAAAACACAAACCACGAGCTCCCCCAAGGACTTACACCTCTATGCATTTCTGTCCAGAGCTTTTCACAGAAAGACAGGGTATCCCAGAATTGCACTGCTACCTGAACACATCAGGCACTGATATCTGGAGGGTCATCGCACCAATATTGTAAGACAACACAGGCACTTTCATATATTGGCAAACTAAAAAGCCACATGTATCCCATACCATCAACAGCTAAAATAGCTTGATTCAACCTGATTTAAAATTTCTAATGAAAGTGTGTTACCCAAAGATTATTTTGTTGGGGCTTTATTTAAGAGGTCATTAGAGCTTTCAATTCGGAGAACAGTAGTAAGGTAACAAAAAAGCCTGGAACATTAATGTTTTCACAGCATTAAGATCTTGAATTACTTTACTAAGGCTTGGATATTAGAGGAGCAACATTTGGAATAGGAAGTAATTGCATGCAAACATGCCAAAGCATCAGGCTAAGCATGAACTACACAAATACAATTCAAGAGCTTGCAGGCTTTTAAGTATGCTTCTCTGCAGGGCTCCTTCAAAGTAGGTTGTCTTAGCTGAAGGGAATCATATGTGGCATATGCAATACAGAAAAACACACACCAGGATACACAATTTAGTACTGAAACACAAAAGGTAGAGAAATTAATAAAAAAAAAAAAGAGTTGAAAGAAGCTCCTACACTCAAGAAACCTGTATGTTGTGAGCAGGTGTAGTTTGGATAAAAATTGACATATGGAAGAGAAAGGGGTTTTTTTAATTTAAGCCACAACCAAGCAAACAATATTATCTCCATCAGGCCTTTTCTATTAAATCCACATATTGCTTTGTTCAAAATGTATAAAGTCTCTATTTTTTTTTAAACAATTTGCCTAGTAATAAAACTCTCATAAGATAGCAAGAAGCTGGGGTTCAAATTTGCATGGAAAACTGTTTATTTCTCAAGCACGCTTGAACTTGGCACTGCATGCTATTTGAATATAAATATATGCTGGGGGGAAAAAAAAAAAAAACATACTCCAAAACCAAAATTACCAGCAAACATTACCAAGAGCAGGAAAATTGGTTTAGGGTTTGTTTCGGGGGTTTTTTGGTGAGCTTCAAAAAAATTTTTGGGGAAAAACTTTAGAGAGAAAAATTCCACGTACAACAGGTAACAAGAACTGAAAAACAGAAAAATACAGATTAACACATCAATATATCAAAAACAAGACTCAGAATTTAGAAACAGAAAGGTGGGCACAAGCTTCAAAGCCAAGTTTAAAGGTTACTCAGCAAGAGAAAGGAATGAACAGAAAGTCCAAATTAGTGAGAAGTAACACAGGTTGCTTAGTCCTGCCAGAGAAAGGACTTTTGTTACAGTTAAGGTGGAAGATCATCAGAACATGAAGAGCTGTAGCAGTTACAGCAGAATGGGAATAGTTTTCAAAGAATTAAAAAAACAAACCCAACCACCTCACAAAGTGTTGTGCAAAAATACATAGATGAGTGTTATTTTTGTCTTGTCCATCAGTGCCTTTGGATTAGAATACTGGCATTCCTGTTTGGGTTAAGTTTCCTGCTCAGAAGATGCTGCAAAGTCTGCCTTCATTGCCTGCACACCTGGCACTTCCTTTGGAATATGCAAGATTTCAGTCAACTTGTTGAGACATCATCTGGAGAGCTGCTCCTGTTCTGACCTAATTACATATTTTCTAGTATCGTTATCATGGACAGCTTGCTCTCCTGTAACCCAACCGGATATTTGCTGGGAAAATTCACTACTTGGATTCCACTCCCCCTCCCCACAAACCTATCATAAGTGAAGTCATAGAATAACTTCATGTTGCATTAAAATTTTTTTGTGGAAGAGAAAAAACTTCTAGATCTTCCCTTTAATACTTCTGAAGGAAAGCTCCCTGTTGGCTGAGAGAAGGGAGAAAACAGTAGCAGAAAACAGAGAGGAAACATGAAACTGAATTATTCTGGGGCTTTCTAGATTTATGCTTTTTATACTTCCCGCATGTCGAAAAATTCTTGGCAGAGGAACTTCTTAGCAGGATATGTCTCTGCCCTTGCTACGTTAACACCAGATGCCTCTCTGTTAAGAGGATTTTAGCTTTGATATTGCTCTTCGATAATGTCATTTTCACAGAGTTTGTCAGGTCTTCTGTATCTCTCCAGTTTGGATAGGGCCCCATTTTGGCCAAAAATGAGCAGAAAACACACTAGGGGTTCAGCCAAAATCACCTATACTGAGCTGTGTAGTTCTGTTCAGCCACCACCTTTGATTAATCCCTCTCTGTTTTGCAGGCCCAGAAGTCTGATACTGCTTTATCAGGAGCAAGCAGAAGTTTAGATTTCTTAATGACTTAATTGCTCATCTTTCAGTAACAAAAACTGTCTGCATGATACGTGAAGTCACGCAGAAACTTTCAACAATTAATTGGGTGGATAAGGCATTTCTAAGTATATCCTACTATCCTCACCATGCAAAGGAGTTAAAAGATTTTTTTCTGTGTACAGCTTAGCCACCAGACCTGTCGGGGAAAAGAAAGGGGCTCTCAGCAATTTAATCAAGACTGTGTTACTATTCCACAACAGCTCAGCTTACTTGCCATTGGTTTAGGCAAGTGCCAAATGAATGGACAAGTGCCAGACTTTCAGAATGCATGCCAAGAAAGAGTAAAAAAGTTAAATAGGAGACCTCATCCCTAATATCCTTCAGCAATGAATGACCTACTTGGACTTCTCACTGCCGTTCAAAGTTTTCACACTGCTTTCTGTCCTGCCATTTACCTGCAAGAGAAACAAAACACATGGCAATAGCCTGAGTGGCAGCAGGGCAGGGGGAGGATGGGGGAATCAGCAAGCCAAGCAACATTTCAGCAGCACAGCAAGAACCATGCAGTCCACCACCCAGAGTTCCACGTGAACAGCAGAATCGAGGAAGCTTGCTTTCTGCAGAGCTCTGCCTGGAGGTTCAGCTCCCGTGCACATATTACTGATGCCTAACAAGAGTGCAATTCTCACTGGTTGTTCCTGTTCCCTCAGTGTGAATGCTAGAAAGGCACAAAAAGTTGTTTCAAAGAAATAAAAGAAGCCACCCAAAACCTTTCATATAATGTTTTTAAAACCTCTACTCCTGTCAAATTAGGCTGAAATTGGTTTATTGATTTAAAGGTTAATTTTTTTTTGCAGGGACAAAACACACATAACCTTTACCATGTAAGCAGTTATTTCTTAGGGACCCACAGTGAAAATGAAGTGGTCTGCATGAGGTATTTGGGCACCTCAACCACACAAACCTCAGTGCATCAACACTCTTACTACAGGCATGCATACTCCAAATTTTATAGGAGAGCAACAGTATTAGTGACCAAATACCAATGACCTTAAATTCCATGAATCCAGGATTATGTTTATTGGATAATAAATATCTCATAAGGGCATTAGAAACAAGCTCGTGAAACAGCTGCACGGCTGTGAAATAACACTAGACCAAGGTGCAGCTGCTGTCATACAGGAACTAAAAACTAGGACTTCAGTAGATATCTGAATCCCCAGTACATGAATGTGACATGTAACCTGCCATAATCAAAAGCTGCAGAGTATTAAACTTGATTTTCCTCCTGTAACCACGTGCAGAAGCACAGATTCATCAAGACAGGTACCTTTCACAATTTACTTGAAAACAAGCAACACTGATAGGCTTCAAGGGTGAGCACAGTAAAGGTGTGAGACTAGGAGCAAGGACTGCAGGGTTCTGTGCCCAGATCCACTACTACACACCTCCTGGCTGATAAAGCAACTTGCAGAGGTGCTGGGTATCACAGTCAGTTCATAAGAAGTGAACAACATTGTCCTTCCTACCTTTTATAGATTCTGGCAAGACCTTATTCATTACTGTTGGCTAAAGGAAAAAAGGCAGTACTTCAGACATGAGGTTCTGTGAAGAGGCACATTAAACACATTGCAGGATGAATGATAAATCCAGTTAAAGCATCCCTGATTCCTATTTGAGGTGGAAAAAAAAAACTGTTAGTCTATCTTCCCATCATCTTTTGTCACCCGGCATTCATTGGCACTCTAAACGCTCTTTATTTTTAAGAAAAGTTGTAACAAAGCCACTGTTGTATTTGAAGGGTAATATGTATACTGGGAAAATCTAAGCTTTTTCCTTGAGAAAAAAGCCCATACACGCTTTTCATTCTCTTTGATTACTCCTCCTCCACCCCCAAATTTCACTGGGGGGGTAAAAAAAAAAAAAAACCAAAAAAAAATGCACTTGGTCAATCAGTAACAGTTTTGAAAAGTGTCTTTAAATAGTTTTGATACAATTAAAGCATGAGATAAAGCATGCACTCAGTGCGTACTGTATCATGGCTTGTGCACTACAACATTGCAGTATTTGCCAGTCTCATTTGCACAGAGTATCGCAGTTCTAAAAAGTGAGCAGAAGTTACCAGTGGCAAAGAGTCTCTCAGCAGTCTATCAGATTTACACATACTGGCATAGGAAAGTAAAGTTAAAAAAAAACAAAAAAACAAAAAAACCCACCTCCTTTTAAAGGTATGTATCTTTACACGATACCAAGTTGTGTGAAAACCCTTTGGACTCCAAAAGAATCACAGCCTCATCATGTAAGCAAATCAAACTGCATATTCAGTTTACTCCTACTAATTACAAACCACATATTTCATTGTTTTTCCAAGATCTCTGTAAAGTTCCTTCTAAGAAGAACATTTATAAGCATCTTTTTTCATGGAAATAGTAAGCTAAAATGCCAAATATGTCTCCTAAACTTAAGTTCCCTACAAAAAAACTTGTGTGCGGCTGAACACTGGCATATTGGCCAAACGGAGCCTTCATGCTACGTATTTTACATTTGACACAGAAGAGAATGTAAGCTTTTTAAAATCAAAAAATAAGCCTGGGACAAAGAGCACACAGCTAATGATGCTGGCAAAAGGAGTGCCACACTCCAGCGCAGGACATGTTGCATTTAAAGCTACTTTACAACTCAGAGTAAATATGATGGGAATCACAAGCATTTATAAAAAGTAAACAGATAGTGACTATTCATGAGGTCTTTAAAAAAAAAAAAAGAAAAGAACAAAGGAACATCAAATTCAATCAGAAATAGCAAGGTTCAGAACAAATAAAAGTTAAGATCACTTCTGAGGGTGCGAGGTTAAGCTAGGAATTCCTCAGTACCGGATGTTACAAATACTGAAAGTTTATAGGACTCAAGAAGAGAACCATTAAGCTTATGAAAGGCAGCTCTGTAGAGGCTACTAAATTAGACAACACCTGTGACTCCTGAAACCCCTCAGAACATTTTAGGTCAGTACCTTGTGTCACTACCTTGCTCTACTCTTCCTGAGACAACAATCTGGCAGTTTTTAGAAAGCAGATCAAATATGACTACTCTTGCATATCCCTGTAAAGGAAAAACCACTCTCAGCACTGAAACAAGAGACCTTTAGAAAAGGCTAACTCATCATATGCCAACCTTTTATTATATCCGCTGGGGCCAGAGGTCACCTTAAATTTGTCACGGTAGTCCTAACGTGGATTAGCATCAGCCTGACTTTAGAACAACCCAGCCCAACCTTCGGACACTGCGGAACAGGGAAGAGCAGAACCTGCCCACGCGGCCATTCCGCTTCCCGCACACCCCTGAGCGAGAAATGCGACCAGAGAAAAGCTCGTTCCAAAACATCCCCCTTCCCCTACTGCTCCAGCACCTCCGGGCCCCGATGAGCACATTCCACAAACACCACCGAGCGCAGACGCCGGGACGTGCATCCCATCTCCCGCAACCTCTGGAAACTAAGAAAACTACAGGCCCCACGGCTGGGGGCTTGATTACCCTCTCTACTCCCAGGCTCGCCCTTCCCTCCTCCTCCGGAGCCGGCTGCTTCCCCCGCGGGGCAGATGCCGAGGAGGCGCAGTCAGCGCGCCAACAGCCTCCCCCGAGAAAGGACCCGCGACCGCCGCGGCTCCCAGGCCGGGAGAGGCTGGCGCCGACCCCAGGCCGCCGCCCCGCTGACAGCGAGGGTGGCGGCGGCCGGACGCAGAGGACCTTCCTTCCCACCGCGCCGCCTGCCCCGGCCTCCGCCCGGCGGCAACGCTGAGAAGAAAGACCCGAAGATGCGCGGGCTGCCCGGGGCCCGCGGAGGCCGCTCCCCCGCCACCGGGCCCGCGGCCACCCCACCTCAGTTCACCTCACGGCCCCTCAGGGCCCGCCGCGGGCCGCGCAGCCGCACGCGGGGAGCCCGGGGCGCCGCCCGCCCCCGCGCACCGGCACCGCGCCCGCGCCGCCGCCCGCCCCGCGCTCACCTCCCGCACCGCCGCCGGCCGCTGCTCCCGGGGCGGCGGCAGACCCTCGACCCGGCCGCACCCCGGCGCCCGCCCCTGCCGCGCGCACGCCACGCGCAGGCGCCCTCTGCCCCGACGCCGCCCGCGGAGGGCCCGCCAGGGGGCGCAGCCGCGGGGCTGCGTGGCCCCGGCCGGCGCAGGGAGCGGCGGGGTGGCGCCAGGCCTCGGCGGAGGGCGGGTTGCAGGCCCTGCCTGCTCCTGCTGTCGGGTTTTAATACCTGAATATTTTAGTGCAATCGGCAAAGCGGTGCGCGTCGCCCTCCGACCCCCTTCCCAGCGCTGGGAGGTGTTACACAGCGAAACCCTCTCGGGAATCCCCTGTCTGCGTGGCTTCCCTGTCCCCCGGTATCGACCTCTCGCACCCGGGCAGTCTCACGCCTGTAAAGGTCTTCGCAAAGGAGGACGTCAGGTCCCTGCTGGCGCTGCAGGCAGTGATGACATTTCCTTCGTGCCCGCAGCCGCCATTGCCTTCCTAACACCTCCGGGGCCCGGCTCCCCTCCCCCGGCACGGAGGGAGGGAAGGGGCGGGGGCCTAAGGTCAGCTCACCCCCCAGAAATGCCAGGGTCAGGCAGAACACCAGGCTATGAACACTCCAGCCCCAAGGAGACCCGGCACAGGCACCGGCCGCCTGAGGTGCAGACAAGGGGCATCCTCCCATTGTCCTGCTCCGGCTGGGCACAGGAGAGGGAAAGACAGATAGCAGGGTTCAGCCCACTGACATTTCTTAAGCGCCTGTCAGGAATTTCAGAGTATAACCTTTGCTCTGGGTTTTTATTACTTGCCCCTTCTGACCAGGGGAGAGGGCATGATGCAGTGTGCACACAGCTCTGGGCTGGGCCTGCTCCTCTGGAGCTGGTGCCAAGGTCCCTGGCAGCTCAGGAGCCAGCACTGCTCAGCTGCTTGAAGCACTTGACTGTCAGTTGCTTGGTGTTCCCATCTCCAGCTCCTCATCTTCCTCCTCCGACCAGCTCAAGCTGTCATCCGAGTCCTCCCCCTGCACTGCCCTGGGCTCCTCTGCATTGGCAGCCTCCCTCTGCTCGCCATGGGAGTATGACCTGCTTTGGGGAAGCTCCAGCCTGGCCCAGGAGCCAGGGCTGGCTTTGCAAAGCATGATCTCCACCTTGGTAGGGACCATGCTCACAAAGCTCTTCTCTATTTCAATGACCTAGAGAGAGGGAAAGGTGCAGTGAGCTGGGCAGGGGAGGGTGGGCAGCACACACTCATCCTTCCCCTTACTGGCAGAGTCCTGCCAGAGAAGAGAGGAGAAGTCTCCTCTCCTCATGAGCCAGGAGACAGAACAGGATGAAACCTGGGCTCCAGCTGAGCTTCACAGTGTTACATCTAAGCAGCATTGCAGTGCGGGTACAGAGCTCAGCTAGCCGCAGCCACGTGCATGGCTGCGGTACAGCCCTCTCCCCACGGCAGCAAGCTGCACTGAGACACAGGCGTACCGACAGTCCATGCTCTGCTGCCCACCAGTGCAGACAGCACATGCCAGAAATAAAGGCAAGAAATGCACATGCAAATTCCTGAGTCTCACTGCTCCTCCGCAGCCAGCAAGCAGCTGAGAAATCAGAGCGAGTCTCTCCCCTCACACCGCTGCCTGCCCACAGGCACAGCAGGATTGGAGGAGGAGACAGGAACCTGCTGGACCAAATACCCTTTGGGGCAGTCTGGGACCAAACCCAGAACACCTACAGAGCTGGCAGTGACGTCCAGCTCTGCTCTTAGTCCAGGATCGACTGGTGTAGCCACCAGAAGCCTCCAAAACAGCCCTCCTCACAACCCCTAAGGCATTTCCTAGCAGAGATGACTGTAAATGCCGGTATCTGGCCGACCTGGCTCCCAGACGATCCCAACAAGAACAAGGCAGCACTGTGGCAGCATTTAAAAGAGAGCAGCCAGGGTGCCTCAGGTAGTGCAGGGCAGTCAGATGGGCACCGAGCCCAGGCACCGTACTGGCATTGCTCCCATGGGGTGCTACCACTATGGGATCAATAGAGAAAAACCTAATTTCCCCATCAGCCTTTGCTGCTATAGAAAACTGGAGCTCTGGAGATAAACGGGTCCTCTCTGCTGCGACAGCCATGGTGGACCTGTGTTCTCTGCAATGCTTGAAGAGCTGGCAATGAATCACACCAAGGGAGGGACTATGAAATGACTGTTTGTTCCACAGATGTGCCTGCCAGGGATGAGACAACGTCCCAGGTGCCACAGCATTTCTATGCAATAATCCAGTCGAAGTCTGCCTCCTGCTCCATGCATAGGAAGGACTGTGCAGAAATTGCAGCAACAACCATTTTGCTGCCTTTTCCAAAGTCTGAGAATCCTGACTCCGCAGAGGGTCATTTTCCTTACTGGGAGCCTGTGTTTGGGGCTGCAAACGCTTCTCCCAGAGCACAGGCTGCCTCGCAGCATTGCAGCCCAGCCCAGCCCAGACTACTGGAACAGGGAAATCAAAGTAAACAGGATCTTACCCCCCAGAGATCCAGTTCTGCCTGGAAAATCTTACTCCCTTCAAAGATGATATGAACTTCAAGCTGAAAGATCAACAGAAAATTATCTGAGTGGGTAGCACAGCACTGCCAGAGCTCTTCCCCCAGACAGTGCAGCTGCCTTCCAGCACTGCAATGTATCGCAAGTCCTGGCTCCAGTGTAACGGTCTGGTGATCCCCTTGGCACCTGGGAGCATTTCACCCCCTTCAGAGCATGCCGAGATCACCTCTGCCACCAGTCAAAGAATTAATGGCCCGCGAAGCTACCCGCTGAGGCTGAAAGCCACTGAGCCAGAGTGGCTGGGCAGATGCTGCTGCAGCAGTGAAGCCGCCGGGCTCTCAGCTCGGGGACAGCAGGTCAGCACTGCCAACCCCAGCTGCAGCAACAGACCAAGCAGGCCATCAAAGAGTGCCAGGCACCCGGCCAGCTCCTGGCTGTTGGCTCATCAAAATCAGGTGCCATGAAAGCACGCATCCACAGCCCAGCTTTGCCGGCCCCACTTACCACAGTGTGGTTGGCTTTCACACTGCTAAGGGCAGGCAGGGGGTTCTTGGCATAGACCGTCACCACCACCTGGCTGCTGGTTTGGTGCCAGTCCTGCCGGCATGACACCGCCTTCTTGTCCTGCCAGGGAGAGGAACCCATCACGGCACAGCATCTAGCCCAAGCACACCCCGAACAGAGGGGATGTCTGTGCTGGAGGATGTTCCTTTGCACATCTCCTTCACAGAGTGCCAGCTGAGGTCGGCATCAGCTAAGCAAGATCAAAACTTGCCTTTCATGCAGGTTTTTGAGGGGAGGTTGTTCATGAGAAGGTGGGCAGCCCCTGCCAGGCTGTCCCATGCAACACAAAGCACCTGTGCTGTGCTTGGGGTTGCTCCAGAAGGATGCGTTAAGACCAGATACATCCCCTTCTTGTTCCAGAGTCACTCTGCTGTGCCCAAGCTCATAGGTGCTGTGCACAGTCAGGAAACTTGGTCTAGAGGACAGTGCAGGGGCTGTTGCTAGACATGGATCATGCCACCATGCTAAATTTGGGAGACAGATGAGCCCCAACTGGCCACATTTCACCCTTCTCCCACAGGACCCCCACCTCATCCATGCCCCAGGCAGCTTTGGCCCCACCAGGCATTTCTGAGCATCACCAGGAGACAGACTTCCTGCAGCCCTCAGCATTGCCAGCCAAAGAAATGCCCCAGCAGGAATCCCAGTCCCAAACTCAGGTGGCAATTAACACAAAGCATCTGCATCACAACATCACAGTCCATTCACTGCAGCCTCCTTTACATCTACTAGATGTTTTCTGCTCCAGGACAAAGAACAGACTGAGCTCAGAGGGGGTTGCTCAGAGCACTGCTGACTCAGAGGAACATGACGCACTTTCAGGGATATCCTGGGCTGCTTTGGTGCAACTTTCCCAGCTCAAGCCTGTTTCCAGTCAAGAGCTTTCCTGGGGAAACTTACACACACACACACACAATATTGGGAATTGGGATCTTCTCTGCATTATCCTGCCACACCATCATGTTGCTATGTGGATGAGGTCCCTCCTGGGAAGCAGTTGCAGAGGGAAAGCTTCATTAAAACCAAATTCAGTCATCTGTCAAAACTTTTGGGGTTTTTTTTGCATGGCTTTTCCCGTGCTCAGCTGGCTGTCCCTGTACAGCAGCCTACAGTGCTGGCTACACCATGCCCAGGGCCAGCTCCTGCCTCATTCAGCTCATTGCACATCTGCCCATTGGGTGTAAGAGCTGACACTTTTTGTGAATGCAGGAGCAGCATTTTAAACAGCAGATGGGTGAAGATTAGGCGTTCAAACTCTGCATGGTCATCTGTTGGCAATTATGAAAATTAAGATAATTAAATGCAGAAACCCATGTGAATGCAGAGCAAGGGAAGGAGCACTCCTCAGGTGCCAGTAATGGCACTTTGCTCACACGAGTCACCCCTGCCAAGAGCCCCCTTACCCCTTTCCCTGTCCAGCAGTGCTGCCCGCTGCTGCAGCCCAGCTGCTCCAGGAAGGCACTGAAGTCTGTTGTTTTGACTCCACAGCAGCTCCAGTACTTCATCCTGGGGAGAGCGGGGTGACCTGAGCGGGGAGCGCCCATGGGAGCAGGAGAGGGGGACCACAGTGGGCTTCAGGGTGGTGGGGGAGAGGGCCTCGGAACCAGCAGCTCCCCCATGCACCTGTCACCCAGGGGGGTGTCACCCATGACTGCACCGGCCATGCTGCTGAGGCCACACAGCCTTGTGATGTGGCGCTTTCAGCTCTCAGCAGGGTCAGTTTGCTCCCCGGTAAAGGGTTGTTTCTTACCCCTCATGGAAGACAGGAACGCCAGGATGGAAAGTACAAACCTCTGTGTTGCTCTCTGGGCCCTGGTATATCTGTGGAGTGAGAAGCAGAGGAAAATTTTGGCTGTACCTCTGGCACAGCATGGCATGGCACAGCCAGGTGTCCACCCATCGGTGCCCATCCCTGCACAGGGCACAGCACGGTGCCCAACATCACCCTTTCACCAGGTCCAGCATCTGTGAGGACTTACTCTGGGACTCTGCCGAGCCCATGGCCTGGCACTGGTCCCTGGTCCCTGCTCCCTGCTGGCAGGGCAGCCAACCTGGCCTCACCAGGACCCCAGTGTCATTCCCATGACCCTGGCAGCAGCCCTTCCGTATGCCCTCTTCCAAACACAGCCTGGTCCCAGCCAGAGGCTGGGCAACACCAGGACAGTGGGCAAGTTTGGACACCACAGAAACTCGCTCCAAGGTGCAAGGGGGCCGTTTATTCATTCTGTCCTTTCCCCTCCTTCCCAGAGCATGTAAGTCCTATGTCCTTATCCATCTCCTGCCTTTTGCTCTGTGCTTGCTCCCCTCTCTGCTGCTTTCCAAGCATGCCAGCCTTCCCACAGTTTGGTCCCTCCAGCACATGCCTCAAGGCAGGCAGACAGTCCTACACATGGTGGCTTTGGGGCAAGACAGAAAGTGTGCTGTGCTGCATTAATTAAATGCAGGTGGGAATTACTCCACATGCATTTTACCTATATGCAATTATCCTCAATATGTGCTATATTTCATTGCAAGCAATTAGCAGCAGTGGAACACAAATGTGTAGGGTTCGGCGTTCGGAAGATCTCGCGATGTCACGGAAAGTTAGAGGGTTAGTCGCAGCCTTATGATGTGTCTGTAATCCCACCTACCCTTGTTACTATAAAAGGAATTGACTGCGCAATAAAAGGCGGAAGTTGGCGCTCACACTGTGTGTGTTATCTGTCTCTTTCCCTGGTCTGGGGGGTGATCAGTGATCTAATCGTGGCACCTTGATATGCGGCGAACGCTACACAAATGTACCACCAATCCAGGAATCTGGAAGCCTCTTGCAGAAACATGGCTGGGAGGTGACAGAGGCAGCCGGTCCAGGGACGGGATGAGCAGAAGCATACAGACCCGATGGGCACTGCCACCTCCCACCCCCCCGGCACCCTGCCCTGCAGCTGGTGGCAGCTGGGAGACAAGCCCCCGCGCTGGACCTGCGATGCTCCCAGCCAAGCAGCACAGACCATGCAAAGATGGGACCCTGCCAGGTACTCACCGCCTTGCAAGCTGCGTTCTTGCAGGTGGTGCCAGCTCTCACCTGGGCAGCTGCCTCCCCTGCAAGAGCAACACAGCTTCATCCTGGGGCACGTACTGCCCACACCTGCCCCCAAACCCTCCCTGCAGCCCCACTGCCAGCTCCCCAGCTTAGCACACACAGCCCCTGAGCACAGCCCATTGCAATACGCCTCTGAGACACAGCTCTGTGGGTTTGCAGGTGGCTGAGGACGCAGCACCCACCATCCTGCACTGAACCTGCCATGCAAAACCCCATGCTGAACTTGCCACGTGCAGCCCTGCTGCTGTCCATCACATCACCTCGTCACTACCTGTGCAACTGCCTTCAGGTGCCTCGTTCTTGGAGGACAAGTTCAGTTTCTCCAGTGCCTGCTCCAGAGACCTGGATACTTTAATTGGCAGCCGTTGTCTTGGCTCATCGGAGCTGGGAAAGAGCAGCAGCAGCAAAGGCCAAGTGGGGTTTTTTTGCAATTTAAGTGTCATTGCCTCTCCTGAGGAAGCAGCAGGGCAGGACATGTGCAGAAGAAGTGGCACAGCAGGGTGACACTGTTAGCTGAGCCCTTCTCACCTTGGTCTTTCCCGCTGCATCTTCTCAGCTGATTTTGGTCCTTGGATGATAAGCTCCTCCACTGGATTAGCCTTTGGCTTGTCTGAGGTCTCCTCTTGGCTGAAAGACTCAGGGGGCTTCTCCTTGCTGTGAAACCCCTTTGTGCATCCCTGAGGAGCAGAGGCAAGCCTGATGCCTGCTTTGCCCTCCCTAACCTGGCGGCTGCTCCCAAACCTGCGAGTTTCTGTGCTCTGGTGGCTCTGAGTCCTGCAGGGATGGGCTCTGACACTGCACCAGAGCAGGGACTGCGTCTGCAGGGATTCCCGGGGACAAGACAGTGCTGCCAAGCATCACCAAAGCCATGGCAGAGAGGTCTCAGGTCTGCTGCACCCCACCCCAGCCTGGCAGCTGAATGGCAGCAAGAGTCTCCCTCATGTCCCTGGGCCTCTGCTGCCTCCTCCCCTCCACCGGGACTGTTCAGACATTCACATCTGTGCTGGCACTTGGGGCATTTGTGTTCATCCTGCAGGATCCTGGTGGGGGATCCCAGCCCCTTCTGGCATCCTTCTCTGGGAGCACCCGCCCTGCACTTTGGGAGCAGCACCCTTGCTTGCAGGCTCCTTGGGAGAAGATAGGAAATCCCTGGCCGGCAGGGCAAAAGGGGCAGCCTTGGTGTGGGATGGTGATGGGACAGGACAGGGCAGGGCAGGGGCAAGGAGGAGAGGACAGAGGAGTAGGGGGTGCATTTGGGCTGGTGGGTCGCTCACCTTTATGGAGAGGAACTCGGAGAAGTCTGTTGTGCGTTTCTTGCAACAAGACCAGCCCTACGCACCAGGAGATGACAAACTGGTTAGGTGTGGGCAATACTGCTGGGCACAAGGTCCCTCCCTGCAGCTGCAGCCCTGGCTCCTGCCCCACTCACCTTCAGGGCATCATGGAAGATGGGGACACCTGGGTGATACAGGCAGGAATCTGAAAAGGGAAAATCAGGCAGAACCTTTGAGGAGGAGCAATCCTGCCCACAAGCCACCCGTGATGCCCAGCAGCTCCTGAGCCAGCTCCTGCCATACAGGCTGCCTGTGCTGGGCTCAGCTCAGCCCTGCTTGGCAGCTCAGGCCACGGCATGGTGGCTGAGGCTGCAGACCAGGAAAGCAGCACACATTCCCACTCACCCCAGTGCAATGCAGACAAGCCCACTTACCCCTGGCATTGTGCTCAGGATCAAACCTCTGCCCACAGCCCTTGTTGTAGCACAGCAACGCCATAGCTCAGGTGTACTTGCGGTGTCCTTCACTCCTTCCACAAAAATCCCATCAATCTCATCCCTGCCTGTGATCCCCCCCTCTGCTTCCCAGCAGTTTCCAGCCCAGGCACTGGGAGGTGGCTTTGCCTATCTTTGGAGGCAGCAGGAGGAGGTGGCTGGTAACTGGAGAACAGGCTAAAGATGGACATAGCAGCTTGGCAGCTGACAGGACCCAGCGCCCAAGTTATCTTGAGAGGCATTTCTGTCCTGCCCCTGCAAGCCGCAGAGGAATGGGTGCTGCAGGATGGCTCCGCACCTGGGGTGGGCAGAGGACCTCGCAGCGCCTGCCATCCCACCAGTGTCCAGCATGGAGGTATCGCTGCCATCCTGGTGCTCATGCTCGCTCAGGGCAACTTGCGACTCCTCTTGACCAACTGCTCTCAGCTTCTTTAGCTTTTATAGAAGCAGCTGAAAGTTTCCTGAAAAAGAAGGGAAGAGACTTCCCAGAGTTCCAGGGCAAAACCTGTGCTGATCTCCCCCAGCCCCAAAAGGAATGACCATCTGCTGACAGAGGCACCAGCAGACCAAAGCAGTGTATGTGGCCAAGACATCCTTTGATGCAGGGTCTCGTGCAACCCAGGGATGAAATCTGTCCCCTGGAATATCATTGTTGTCACAGAAGAATACAAAACGTTACGTTGGCCACCTGTACCCAGGAGGGGTTTGCTCCCTCTCCCTGCTCACATTCTGTAGAGGAAAACCCTTGGGTCCCAAACAGGAAACCCTCCTGAGATCAAAGGTTTTACTTAGTTCCTACAAGCATCTAAAAAAATATTATTTCCTTTTTGTTGTTCCTGTTTGCAGACACAGCTGTTTCCTGGGTGCTGCCCTGACCTGCTGGAGCACACAGGAACTGGAGAGTGTTTCTGCTCAGGAACCAGGTTCGACATAAGCCTTTGGCACTATCAGACAGCACAAAGGGCAGATCCTGCAGGCAGCAGCTGCCCAGGGAGTCTGCTCTGGAGGGGAACCCACAGGGTCCACTGTGGCTGATGTAACCCCATCCCTGTCCTATGATGTTTGTTTAGCCTGGTTAATCCCCCTACAATAGCCTACAGGATCTCCTGACACCCCAAGAGGATCTCCAAAGTCCAGAGTTAGGACAAACCCTTTCCAAAATTCTGGAGCTCACCAGGGAGATGACTCCAGACTCATTTCACACTGCCCTGCTGCTCTACCTCCAGCTTAGTTCTGCCATCCCCACCTTGAGACACCTAGGCCAGCAGCAACATCAGGCTTTTCTCTGTCATCCTGTTAGCAAGGAAGATGGCCCTGCTGGAGGGGAGGACACTTACCACCATCACCATCAGGCCTCCTTATATCTGGGTAGCCCATGTATAAACCCACATCCAACCAAAAAGCTAGGAAGGAAATGTGAGGGCACCGGGGAACCATCAGCACGAGCCACGTGGCTTCAAGCTGATACCTCCCTCAAAGGACTGCAGTGCCTCAGGACACAATAAATGACCCAACAGTCCCAAAGGTGAGTAAAAAAACACTGCTGGCATCCAGAGCCTCTGCTCAGGCGGGAGGGATCACTTGGGACCCAGGAGGCCAGGCAGAGCCCTCTGACAGGGGAATTTGTGGTCCCCGCGGTCTGAGCAGAGCTATAGTGTTTCAGATCTCCTTGTCCTTTCCATGAGCTGTCAGCAAGGCTGCAGCTGTTGCCATCTCCATGCCAGTGAGAATCTGGAGCTCAGGTTACCTCGCACGCCTCAGAGGAAACACCAGGAGGATGCTGTGGCTGACCCACACGCTGAGGCTCATCGCAGAGGGACCAGCAGGTAGCTGCGGGGACTGCAGTTGAGCAGAGCCTCCTCAGCACCTGAGGAGCAGCAGCACTGCTCTGCCCTCACTCCTCTGCTGCACTGCTGCAAATGTCTGCATGGAACGAGGTGGCTCAAAAGACAGAACCTACTGGGAACACAGCACAGTGACATACTGCAAATTGGAGTGTCCACAGCTCCCGGCCCAAGGGGATGCTCCCCGGGGAGGGTCCCCAGGGAGGAGAAGGTGAGGGGGTGCAGCCTGGAAGACAGACACGAGACATTCACCATGAAACAGTGATGAGCTCCAGGGGAACTGCTCAGTCAGCCACCAGCAGATTCAAGACCCTGCTAGAACTGGTGCTTTAAAAATTACGAAAAAGAGGAGATGAGGTTCAGGTGATGGCAAAAAGCATGCTGTACTGCACATTCATCACACAGTGTCTAGTTTGAAGCTGTGGCTTCTGGCAGTTGCATTTGGGCCACAGGGTTGCGTTGCTGAGTCCAGCCCTCCTCCAGGGCAGAGCTCCAAGTAAAGCAGAAGTCACCACATGAGCCAGCCAAGCAGGGACAGTCATGACCTACACCTTTGAAACAGCTTGCAAGGAATGGGCCAGCTGAGAATTAAAAATAAAGCCTGTTTGGTTTATGTGCACTTAACTTGATATATAATAGAAAAAAAGGAGGTAGAAAAAAAGGACCAAATTATTCTCAAACCCAACTTAATGTGTTTGCCCTTGAACAATCAGGGTCAGTGAAAAACAGCCCCCCAGAGTCCTGGGGAGAACATGCTGGATGCCTGTGGGGAGAGAAACCCAGCTCACCCCTGACCCTTCGGTCATCCAGGATGCTCTGAGGAGCCCGGGGCAGCCAGAAGGGAGTGCATTTCTAAAGCATGGAGTAGCTCCAGCACACAAAAGACTGTTCAGGAGAAGGAAAATCCCTGTCATACATATTACTGCTGTGTATGCCACACAAAGCTAGTAGGCAGAATTCATGTTTTAATTACTTGGGAAATAAAATCTTCCCCACAAGAGTATGTACTGAGCAATTCTACAGCAGAAGTTCTGGCCGGCTGCTCTTCTGACAGCACTGCTCAGGGGTTACATACCGGCTGTTGTCCAAGAGGTCTGCACTGATTGTACTCAACAGCTCAGAGAACAGGTTTGAAAAAGACGAGAAAACCATCAGAAACTGGGATGTGGGCAATCTTCATCTCTCCATTCAAGAACACTGCCCTCCCGCTGCTTGGGTTATTACAGGGCTATTGCCCCAACACTCTGGTCTTACTGAACAATTACACCTTCACACTGGAATCAGCTGCTCAGCTGATGGGGATTTTCTCCCTGTAGTTCAGGCAATGTCTTGCTCCCAGAGATAATTTTGCCTCCTTGGAGCTTAGCTGCTGAAAAACTGCACGCAGTATTCCTCCTCAAAAAGTATACGTCGGTCCCCAACAAGTAATCAGTCCAAAAAGAAGAGAGTTCAGTCTACTCCTAAGACTCAGGTTTTTTGTCATTAGCTGGCATCCATGATAAAAACCTGCTGCTCGAAATAGCCCGAACTGATCGGGAGTGTGGGGTTTTTACAGGTTTTCCTTTTGAGGGTCCTGTTCCCTTAAAGCACAGTCACTATGAGCTCAGGTAGAGCAGTGGCCAGACTGTAGTGAGATAGTATCCCAAAGGTAGTGTTGTGCCTGGCTGAGCTCCCTGCTTTCTTCCTCTCCTTCTGGATACCTCTGGCACTCAGGTGACTCAACAGTTAGACAAGCATGTACCTGAGCCATGACCAAGACAGAAGAGGGAACGATGGCTCCTTTCAGCAAGGCCACAGGCAATCACATCTTCCTTCTTTCAGCTCCCAAACATAGCTCACTGGAGAAGTAGTTTAGCATATTCCACCACTTGTAGCTTTCTATGATAAATGACAGCTTCTAGACAGATGCGCTGTGCTAGGAAAAAAAGGGTATTTTTGTCTTCTGCTTTGATGTGACAAACTTACCTATGTACCGGTTGGATTTTTCAGATTTATCTTTGATTCTTGCAAATGCATCACTATTGTTTAAGGGGAAGCTGCATAAAGCAAAAGTTGTAACTTCTGATGCCCACAAATGACAGGTGTTTAAAGCTAAGAGCAATGTGATCTGAACCAGACTGCTCATCAGTCCTTGGTCTGATATGAACTGATACTGCATAAGTGCATTTTAAACAAGCTTATGAGATATGACAACGAAAGGCAAGGGTGTCTCTTCATCATAGTCAAAATACTTCATCAGTCTGCAACTACGTAATAGCCCAGTGATCTGGAAAAGCATGCAGAGGAAAGCATTCCCTTCTGCACACTGGCCAAATCTCAGCACATCACAACAGTGCTTGTGCAGAGTCCAGCCTCTGGAGCTGCACTCGCTACCTTATCCAAGCAGTGCAAGCACTGACAGCAAAACCCAAAATGCTTCAGCAGACTCCAGCACCTGGAAGTGCTCTGGCGTGAGGCAGCCTTGCTTGCTCCTGTGGCCAGCCTTAAATGCTTCTGCACTACAAGCAGTCCCTGGTGCTATTGCCTCCTGCTACCTGCCTCTGAAAACCTTAGTAATGGTTTGCTTTACAATTTCCTTACTAGAACTTCAGCCACGTTTTCAGTTTCCTCCTTTAAAGCAAATGAGAATAGTTACCTCTAGCATTCACACCAGAGTGCAGTTTAAGTTTTCTTCCTTTGCTGATGCTCAATCTTCAATTTTCACCTTGTACCGGTCTTGTTAGATGGACTTTGAGCAGTGCTAAATCCCTCCTTTCCCATGATTTTACACACCCTGTTACTATATCCCTTTTCTCACAGGGAAGGGCATTAACCAGACCTGTCCTTATCTTACACTTCAATAGGACTGAGGTGGCAGCAGCAGAGCACTGTTGAACATTTGAGTTCTGGTGTCTCCCTAAGGCAGTGACTTCTTTTTTGACTGCTCACTAACAAGCAAGCCAGCTGAGCAATGGGCAGTAGAATGAGAGACGATACAGACACCTGGGTGCAACTTCACAGTTTCTTCTCCTAATATCTCACACTTCGGAATTAAACAATGTACTTACCAAACACCCATGGCATTAGTGAATGTCTGCCAGCCATGTTCCAGACACAGGCTACAAGAACAGATGCATCCTCTCCGGAGGGCAACAGAAAAGTTAGTCAGTGTTCTCTCCAACTTATTTGAGATTTGCAATATTTAGCTATCCTAGCAAATGTGCCACATGAAAAAGATCACCAAACTCTTCATACTGTACATACAGGTAAATCACAATCCCCCTGATAATCACCATATCACCTCAGCAAGTCAGCTACTAGTGCTGATGCTTTCAAATGTGGAAAACAAAGCAAAAGAAACAAGAGCATCAGCTACAGTCTCTCTTTGATACAGCTTCTTATCAATCATTCTATTCCAGTCTAATTATAACCCATCAAATGACAGGGGTAAACCAATAAAACCTCCAGAGTGATCTTTCCCTACTTACAGAGTACCTACAGGACCAAACCCTAATTTTTTAAGGTTATTGCCTTGGTAGCATTAGGCATCTGAAAATGTTTTCACCTTTCCCATTATTTCACAAGTCTGTAAGGCAGCTCCTTTTGCTCTTCGGCTGCAAGTCTTTCTCCCTCTTTCCCACCTAAATTTCTTTCTAAGCTTCCCCCTCTGGTCCCCCCTCCCCAGTTTCAACTCAAGAGCTTCAGTGCGAGAAAACTCACAGCAGGCTCCTGTCCCTACAGATTCCCTCATGTATTACACATAAAGCATTACTATTGCCACTGACAGTTACGAGTCCTCCACTTCCGGCCCCAGCAGAGGCATTCAGAGCTCTGCAGGAAGGTCTGCATCCCAGCTAGAGGCAACTGCAACACAGGGCAGACACAGACAACTTTGTCCTATGCAGGTGAGACACGAATTGATGAACAAGTCTTGTGTCTTGCTCTTCTGCAACCAAAACATAGACACATCCTAGGTGCATCATGATGTCCTTTACTGTATTCTAAATGCTGAAGTTGGAGGTCTCATTCCAGCACACAAATAAAACTCATTATGTGACAAGGAGAACTGTTAGAAAATTCTCAGGGGTTGAACACCCTCTATAAAGCAATGCAAGAGCAACTTTTGCACCATAATATGAAGCTTGATTTACTTCAATCCATATGTACATATTTTTATTCAAAAAACAGAAGAGACAACACACTGTTGTGGTTTAACTCAGGCAGCAACAAAGCACCGTGAGGCTGCTCCCTCGCTCCTACCCCCCTGTGGGATGGGGAGGAGAAAATATAACTAAAAGCTCCTGGATTGAGACAAGGACAGGGAGGGATCACTCACCAATTATGGTCACAGGCAAAAAAAGGCAATTTCATGTATTACCAATAAAATCAAAGTAGGATAAAGAGAAATAAAAACTAAATCTTAAAATACCTCCCCCCCCTCCCCGTCCTTCCCGGCTCAACTCCACTCCTGATTTTCTCTCCCTCCTGCCCCCCAGCAGTGCAGGGGGACAGGGAATGGGGTTGGGGACAGTTCATCACACGTAGTCTCTGCTGCTCCTTCCTCCTCAGAGGGAGGACTCCTTACTCTTCCCCCTGCTCCAGTGTGGGGTCCCTCCCATGGGAGACAGTCCTCCATGACTCTCCAATGTGAGTCCTTTCTGCGGGCTGCAGTCCTTCAGTCACAGGCTGCTCCAGCACAGGCTTTCCCATGGACTCAGAGCCATATTTGGTCAGGGGCATCCCCCTGCTCCAGGGGCGGACACCAGCTGCAGGGGCATCTCCTCCAGCACACCTCCTCCCCTCCCTCTTCACTGACCTTGCTGTCTGCATAGGGATTTCTCTCACCTTCCACTCCCCTCTCTGCTGCAGGTTTCCCTTCTTAAATATGCTCTCCTAGAGGCACTATGACCACCGCTGACGGGCTCGGCCTTGGCCAGCAGCAGGTCTGACTTGGAGCGGGGGAAGCTTCTAGCAGCTTCCCGCAGGAGCCACCCCTGCAGCCCCTCCCCTGCTACCAAAACCCTGCCACACAAATCCAATACACACACCAGATAAAAAAGGCTTAAAATCCACTTTAATAATGCATTCCTGTAACATTCCTCAGACAAACTCAAACTTGTTAGTGGGACAATTACAGCTTGTGTTCAAACAGTTTACACTAAATGAAAAATCTTGTAGTACTTCTACACAAAAGACAGGCAAGGTTAAGATTATACAAACATTTGTTTCAGTTAGATCTTCAGCATGAGATACAGTATCTTTGTCCAATAGATTGTACTTTAACTACCAGTAAAAATAAACAGCAATACAACACGTTATCAAAAAATCCATCCAAACAAGAGCCTCCCAGCCATTCAGGCTGCACATGACGGTCAACTACTTCAAAGAAACAGATGGTCCAGATAAAAAGAGTAACTACAAGTTAGGAGAAAAAAAAAAGAAAAAAAAGAAATAAACGAACATAAAATCTCCCCCAATTCACTACATGACGGATCATTTGGAACTATATAAATTTACAGAATCATGGGAGCTGCAAAGTACCCAGATGCTGCCCTAGTTCTCCAGAGACTTCCCTGTGCTCTTAAGCAAGGTACACTACACTACAAAAATGCCAAGACATACTGCAATTTTATCTAGTTTAGTCTCAGGACTCCGGCTGCAAATAGGAAACCTGGAATGGTCAAGGCATTAGGGTCCTTGCCAGATTTTACCGTTACTGAACAACCATGGCAGCCTCCCAGAATCCATTTTTCACATTGAAATTATAGGAATGCACCACATGAAATTTTCTAAAACCTTTACCAGTCAGACTGCACTCCCCTTGTCCTAGAGTGGCTTTACCAAAACAGGCCCTAGTTAACTATTTTTAATATTTCCCCCCCCCCAAGTTGAACCCTGTATGGCCTGCCAAGATTCCTTTCCTCTTTGGGGCATGTGCAGGGGGCAGCTTAATCCTGTTAGTATCTGCGACGCTTGTTAGGGCCAAAGTCACCCCCTGGATTTCCTCTGTTGAAGGCAGGTGGGTTCCCTCCCATCGCTCCGAGGCCTTCCATTGCACCACCCTGGCCAAAGCGATCTGCAGGCGGTGGTGGAGTCTTGTAATGAGGACAAATGCAGAAGAGGCAAGGAAGAAAAACAAGGAACAACAAAGGGCAGTTAAAAGCCACTTGAGTTGATTCAAATTCTACCAGGATTCCACAATTCCAGCTGACCTCGCTACAAACCTTCACCCCACCAAAAATATCCCCAAAGTGCCAAAACTGGACTGACAGGACCATTGCAGGACCCAGTCTCTTTCCCCACTCACTTGTATTGAAGCATACTGGAATACAGTTTGCACCATCTCAGACTAGTGCGCTGCTGTGGAGCATGTGAGTAATGCAGTCTGGGAAAGGAGAAGTTCACATTTCCACCATATTCCTTCACCCAAACTGAATACAAATGAGGAGCAGTATACTGATACTACAGCACTATCACAATCCAGGTGTACACAATACTCCAATTCCAAAATAAGTCTGCAATACTACTCTTGTGCCCTGATTGTATCCTGTTATTTCCATTCCTTTGGATCTCCCCTTTTCCAGCTGAGTTAGTGCTATTGCACAGCCTCTTCCTTCCAGCAGGGAGAAAATGATCAAAAGATAATTCAGGTTAGAAGGTACCTTGGGATGTCTCTAGTCCAACCTCCTGCTCAAAGTGGAGTCAACTATGTAGTCAGACTAGGTTAGTCACAGCTTTATCCAGTTGGGTCTTATAAACATCCAAGGGTGAAGACTGTACAACCTCTCTGGGCAACCTCCTCCACTGCTAGAATGTCCTCAGGGTGGACATGGTACTTCCTTTGGGGAAGGTACTGGAGGCAACCATTGCCTCTTCCTTCCCCCCAGACAGGGGCTAAGTGATTACATAGAGCAGAGCTGCTTTACACCAGGCTCCTGGGTTCCATTTATTCTTTGTCCACAGGTTTGCAGCATTGATACGTATATACACAATGTAATGTGATACATATATGCACATCATCATTGGTATTAGTACTGTAGATGACTCCATGATATTGCCTGGTTCTACAGAACACAGACCCAAACTTCAGTAAAATTGTCAATGGGGAGGTCCTAGGGACTCTCAACGCTCACTTTGCTGGCAGTGCAGGGGAGGCACTAGCAGTAACAGAACACTGCTACCTTTTTCCCTTCCCTACACATGAAAAATTCTAAGTAATCATCAACTTTTCCAGTAGGACAGGGAAGAACACTGCAATCACTCCAAGCAGCTGAAACAAACATGCAAAGTAACTGCTCCCTACATGAATAAAAAGCTGGAATACATGGGCCCAGTAACTCTTAAAACAAAGCACGTGGGCAAGATAAATAGTTTCCAAAAAGACTATACTTATTTCTGGCCATTAGAGAAACAGCTTATTGCTTTTTGGTCTAAACAGTATCATTTCATCATACTGATCTGAACTCAGCTCCCCTTTCCATTCCTCTCCATCTTCTTCATCCCTTAATTTCCTTGTGTAGTATGCATTCCCTTAACCTCAGCTGCTCCACTGTCCCTACCACTTAGGTAAAAAGCTTATAGCCAAATAAAACTGTTCTTTATGACAAAAAGATGTCTGTGCTGTAGCAGTCACATTAGATCAAGAAGTCTAAGTAGGAAGATTTGCAGGAAAATTGTTTATTAGACCAATTGATATAAACTGCAAAAGGAAGATGAACTTTCAGGACAAACTTGACTATGACTGCTGCTGTTTCTGCTGCTGACTGGAAGTGCTGACACTGTGAGAGGATCGATCCTCTGTACAACAGAGAGGAATGACAGATGCCACAGAAGCCATGGTCTATTGTAAAGTTCTGCAGTAAAGTTTAAAACTAAATTAAATGTAAAAATTTTAAAAAGGCAAATAAATAAGCATAACATCCACTGATTCTTTGCTCTTTACCTCCCAAGCAAATTAGCTGAACTCATTTTAGCATACTCATTTTAGCCTATTAGCATAGGAGATAATGGTTTTTAGTGATGGACAGAACATTCCTGAAAGCTTGGCTTTATGTCTGCAAGAATCTACTATCAAAACACTCTCATTCAACAAAGTGCTTCCCATTACACCATTTAAAAAATAACCATATATTATTGCCAAGATCTTTCTAACAAACGTTTTAACACTAGCTATCTTTGAAGTAAAGGAAGTAGTTATTAGACTTGGCTCAATCTCCTGAAAATTATCAAGTAGCATCAAGGCAAGATTAACTTCTAAAGATTTCAGCAGGAGTTAAGCAACAGGTCTAGGTAGACAAACAAGCTTCAAGTTTAGCAGCATAGTGCGTAACAATGGAAACAACATAATCTACATTTAAAACGTGCACAAAAAGCACATGGAGATACATTACCATTCCCATGGCTCCATCAGGTATCATAGCTCCAGGACCAGTTGCAGGAGGTGCAGCAGCTGGGACATTGGTACCACCCATAGCTCCTCTATTGTTCATGCCAATGGTACCTGGAAAAGAAAACTGAAGACTAGTCCTGGCAGACGCAGTGACTGGGGTCTACTCATCAGCCCAGAGCCACAAAACACTCCCTGCAGTGTTATATTCAGGGACAGAGCCTTAGTCTATTAACTGTCTTTGCACTATTAGGTCAAGACAAACTGATCTTGCATTCCAGTATTACTGGAAAATACAGCAGGCTCTAAGATTCACCACCTTCATTTACCACTAAGCCCCCATTGCCTTTTCACTTGCTCTTGTATGTGTGGCCTGAAAATCTAAATCATGTAGTCACAATATGGAAATACAATAATCAAGACTGCTTCCTGGGCTCAAGGTCTAGCACTACATGTTGTACTAGTTTCTGTATCAGTACAAACTTCTGAAACACTATGGATCTGACAGCAACTTCAACCAAGTCTTTTGCTTACTGAACCAAGTCTTTCACAAATGTACAGTACTGCCTCATACCCAAATTTTGTTATGCTTCCTGTCACATGAACGCTTCCTGTCACTGAACTGGGAGAAGATTACTACGACTGAGTTTGTAAATAAGAAGCCAATAAAATAAGCCTACTCAAAAAATGTACAGATTTTGTAAAAGAGGAAAGGAGCACGCATAGGAACAAAGATGGCCACAGAATACTCTTACCTCCCATGCCCATCTGTCCCATTCGCATGTCTGGTGGCTCCCTCTGGAAAAGAGACACTCATTTCAAATGACAAAAATTCAGGCTTTTAAAAAATTTAATTATACAAATTCAATGCGTCCTAGGGTTTTACTACTGAAAACTGTGTAGAAAAGTCATTCCTGGGGTAAATTTCATAAGATCTGAGCTACCTGCACATGATAACTGCTGAACAAACAGGTCTTATTTAAAATATCTCATTCCGAAAGACTGTTTTTCACAATCATAGTAAAACAACCAGCAGCAAAGCTGCACATGCAGATTTTACTGAACAGCAGCATAAAGAGATATCCTATATCTGGATGGAAAGACCTACTGAGCAGCAGTAACACATTAGATAGAATTAGTTTTGCTACTTCCTCAGCATAGCTAAGAAACCTTTCCTGTTGAAAGGAATGCAAGCTTACATGAAGATGCAGAACTGGGTCACTTGCATTAAAATAACAGTTAGTGAGTTCAATTTCTCTTTTATTAACTGAGCATAGGGGACACACCACAGATCATCTCACTGCAAAGCTAGGACCACCTCCTCACTTCAGTGAGGGTACTACTTCTTCCACAGTGGGAACTGAAGAACGGATTTCATTTCATCTGTAGTCTCAGTACTGCTATTTATCATGTGAAGTCACTATTACCACCTTGATATCACTACAGCTGCCTCCACAATAGAAAGTTGCTGGGACTGGAAATGAATTGTAAGACAGTTCTTTATAGAACTAGAGATACTGCTATTAAAAGGCAAGTTACTACAGATTTTACAAGAAAATACTTGACCAACTGACTTTCAAGTACAAGCAACTACCATGCCTGCAGCAGTGCCTCAAGTTGTGATCATTTCATCTAAGCATGACTAAGACAGACTGCAGGCTAGAGATATAGCTGGGCATATGACCATAATGGGGTTCTGCAGCAATACTTCAGGACAGTACATCTTTGTTACTGTTAGAATAAAATTAATTAGCATATATTCTTCTGAACAGCAAGACAGCTAGTGAGGGTTACAGGGTCCTACTGTCCCACTGTGAACAGCAGTGGGACAGTAAATGGGTATTTATATTTTCCAGACTAAATTGTTTTAAGATTGGAGGCAGTCAATAATTTAGGGCAGAATGCACTAAAGATGTAGAGTCCCTCAACCAAGAAGTTAAGCATTCACAGAAAGCCTCGTGCTGTGGAAAAGCAAAAATCCAATGTCAGTGTCCAGATGTAATGGGAAGGTAGAAGCACTCATACCGCATCAGCAAAATTTCCTTTAAAGCCTTCCTGCTGGCGTCTCATCATCTCTTCTTGCTGCCTTCTCATTTCCTCCTCACGGCGCCTACGTTCTTCCTCTTGCCTGCAAAAAAGGCCCAAGGATGCTCAGCACAACATACACCAACCATTCGCATCACCGTGTTGCAGTGCTGCCTAATGGGTCTTGTTTGGAAACCTACAACTTTAAGAACATTACTTTGCTGAGGCTGTAAAACATTAGGTACCTCCTCATGACGAAAACAGAAACACATATGCACACCAAGACATTTCCCAACACTGTCAATTTTAAGGAGTTCATTATAAAAGCCAACATGAGCACACCCATGTGCGTATCTCCTGAGGAGCAGCTGAGGGAACCGGGTTTGTTTAGTCTGGAGAAAAGGAGGCTGAGGGGAAACCTTATCGCTCTCTACAACTACCTGAAAGAAGGTTGTAGCGAGATGGGTGTCAGTCTCTTTTCCCAAGTAGCAAGCGATAGGACGAGAGGAAACAACCTCAAGTTGCGCCACGTTTAGATTGGGTATTACAAAAAAATTCTTCACTGAAAAGGTTATCAAGCATCGGAACAGGCTGCCCAGGGAAGTGGTTGAGTCACCATCCCTGGAGGTATTTAAAAGACATGTAGCTGTGGCACTTAGGGACATGGTTTAGCGGTGGACTTTGCAGTGCTAGGTTCATGGTTGGACTTGATGATCTTAAAGGTCTTTTCCAACCTAAATGTTTCTATGTACACAGCAGCTCCCAAACACATGCTGACTACATGCAATATAATGCATACAAGCCAGACAGTTCTCAAGCCTCTTCTATTACAAAAGTAGTCTGGAGATCTTCCTGGAGCTTCTCAAAATGAACCTGAGACAAGGAAGAGCTGGAACGGAGAGACGAATCTCTGAGACTAAGTTACCCCTCAAACGAAAAGACAGATGCTAGAATGGGGTTTCACAACCTGCAGCACTGAAGCCACTGAATCACTGCACATATTCTGATTTTTCTATCTGCCTTGGTCAAGGAGCTAAACTGAGACACAGAACTGTAAAAAACCAAATACTAATCAGTGGAAGAAACTCCTAACTCTTCCATCTTAAACCAACTGTACACTCTCCCTATGAACAAAAAGGCCCAAAATAACAGCCACACTTTAGGTAGTAATTAAATTGTCACACTGAACAATTAGGTGCACTGAAGAAGCATTTCACTCCATATTATTATGAATTTACAGCATTTCATAACCTGTCCCCCTACCTGAGTTCCAACTGTTTACGTTTTTGTACTTCTTGGTTATGCAATTCCTCCATTCTCCTCAGCTCTTCCTGGCGTCTCATTAAATCTGTAAAAGATGACAGTAAAAACCCAATCAAACTCATCTCCCATGCCACCTCTTCTCAATTCCTGAACTAGAACCATAACACACAAGACAATAAAGTAACAGAGCCTCCAGCAATACAGTAACATCTCTCCATTCATTTGCTGCTACCATGCTTGGTTACAAGTCGAGCAGCTACACCGTGGCTCACCTTCAGTGGGCTCTAGCCAGTCTACTGAGCTACCCACTCCTGGATGTTGCAAGGTCACGTTCTAATACTGTATTTATCTTTGATTGGTACCTTGCCGCATGAGCATAACTTGGTGCTCATGGCGAGCTGCTTCCATTTCCATTTCCAGCTTCTCTCGAGCTTCCTTGATGTTGCGGTCTACTTGTTCTTGCTGCTGCTTCTCCATTTCTATTAGAGCCTTCCAACGCATGGCATATTCATACTCAAAGCTGCCAGGCTGTGCAAATCGAGGAGGCTGCTCACGCTCCCTGTCAAACAAAGAAGAGCTACTAAATGCTTCAACAGAGCAAGTCCTCCAAGAAAAATAATTTGTGTGTTAAATGCAATGGCAGATCCTTTTAACAGAAATGCATTTCTTAGTGCAACAAATAAGGAACCACTTTGTCTTCTACTTCCTCACAAATAGCTATTCCTGAGATACCAGTTTGTCTGCTCCCCAGGAATCATCTTATTGAAAGGCGAAACTTAGGCAGAATCCTCCTGCAGGATTAATTATACATGGGAACTGTGTCTGTCCTCCTCCATAACAAGCAATGGCACTACTTTCGTAAGACACCAAAAGATTCTGGGTAAAGACATTTAGAAAACTCTTGAAAGAAACAGCCTTTGCTCCTGCCCAAACGTGTGTGTTTATTTCACTAATCTCTGCAGTTCCTGCACCTGGAGCACATGACTGTTCCTAATGCAGCCTCCCAGCTCCTGAAGCTCTCATCTTCCTTACTTGAAAAATTCATGAGCTCACATGGTTTATGAATTCCCACTGCTCAAATCACATGATACCTACTTACACTGGGAAGCCTTCAAAGACCATGGCCTTATACCTGGATATCTCTACAATCTCCTAACGCTATTCACATCATTCCTTAAATTTTCACTGTGGGTTCAAATCTGTTTCCTCTACAGACTTTCCATAATACTTGGAGCAAGTTACTTAAGTCTTTGCTTCAGGTTCTCATCTGAGAAAGGGGATCTCATATTATGTCAAACTGACACAATTTTTTATTCCAACAACTGAAATGGACTTATTAAGAATACGTGGAGGGTGCCAGTCTAATCCAGCAGTGTGGATCCAAAACCACTGCGTTCTTTCAGCTAACCATGGCAAGAAAACAGTGTATGCAATTCTCTTTCCAGAGTTGGGTCATGTTTACAGAAAAAAGGAGGACCTTTAGCAGCACTTATGAGCCACCCTCCTAAGACTGAGGCACTAGTCAATGTCCTAGTCCACAGGTAGTCTCATCTCCTGTCACATGGCAGGCACATACTTGTGATATTGCTGATTTTTGATGACTAGTTTCTCTGGTAGTCCCTCTTCATCATCATACTGATCCATGGGCTCCACAGTAACAGGCCGAGGGAATCTGTAAAGAAAAGATGAGGTGCTCTCAAGAAAATTCAAGAATGAGCTTGCAGTGTAGGAAAGCATGTGTACTGTGTCTGGACTTATAAAATACTGCTTTTAGCACTGCTCAAAGAAATTCAGAGCAGCTGGGGATCTCAACCAAAGTGAAGCCAGAAATCACTTTGAACACTTTTTTTCTTTCTAGAAAAGGAGCTGAACTGTTTATCAAAATCGTGGTTGAATCCAAACGAAAATTGTACTGAAAGAAGAATGTTCACAGTTACTGGTTCAAATTAACAGCTTAACTGAAACCTGACATCCTCCAGTAGGATCTACTCAGCATGAAGTCTTGTAGTCCCTAGAATGTGGTTTTTCTCCCTTTCCTCCCTTGCTACGTGGCTAACTATGGGCTGCACACATCCTTGCGTGCCTTTTCATAGCTGCCTAAAACAAAGAGTAACTACACTGATCCTCACTGGAGGTTGCTGGCTGTACCCTTCAGTCATATTCTCCTGGTGAGATGACCACGTGCCATTATTGCCAAGAAGCAGTGCTCTGTAAGTGCCTGTTGGGCCCTCTGTGAATTTCTCCCCCAAGAAATCCACTGGTGCACTTCACAACACAGACACTACACGTATGTACTTCTGTTCTCCTGGTTTCTGTGTGCAGAAGAAAGTATTTAACAGAAGTGTCCCCAGCCTCTCAATTAGCTCCCCACTACAGCACTGACACTACTCATCCTCACCACAAAGCAGTACCACAGCTTCTCGTTAGCTCCTCAAGCCCATTTGCCAGAGCTGGGGAAATGGAAGAGAAACGATCATGCTATGTCAAGTGGCAAGCAGTGCCCAGACACTAGCAGGAAGGCAGGATATGAGAGGCTAAAATCTCTCTCCTCAGCTGAAGATCCACAACGTAGCTTTTCACTTCAAGTTGACATATTCCATTATTAATGGTCGTACTTTCCAACCCGTTTATCTAGCTGTTACTGTCGTGAACTAGGACAAACTAGAACAAACTTAACCAAAACCAAACCATAACTAGAAATAAGCAACATACTGGTTTGCTGTCCTGGATATCAGAATCTAATACACTGATAGCTACAAAAGGATTGAATGCTACCCTCAGGTGCTCTCAGTTATACACTGGTAGTGATTAGTTTTGCATGATCGCTTTAAAAAAATTTGTTTTCATGGTTCTTTCACGATATAGACTTCTGAATCAGCAAAAGCTCCCTAACAGCAATCCTCCTGCAAAGCACTACACACTATGCTGGTTATCCCCAAAGTCTCAGGGGGAAAAAAAAGGTATTAAAAAAAAAAACCCACAAAACACCTGCTTTTTGAAACTGAACATGCTTGTGTATGGCTGTGCCATATGCAGGTCTCCAAGAAAGAGAGAAGTGAGAAGCTCAAAGCTTATAAAATTACTTTAGAAATTAGCAATATAGTCCCAATTTGAAGAAGTATTCTATTCACAAACTCTAGGTGCATACATCCAAAACATCCAGTAATTTTTATTTCCAAGAGCTCAAAACCAGCTCCCTCTTAATAAAGCAACAATCCATGCTCTGTGGAACACATCTAGAATTAGTCATTTACTTGAGCTAGTTCACATACTTATGCAAGAACACTTTTTGTTGCCTTATGATATTCAAGCACAAGGAAAACAGTTTATTATGGTGAAAACTCCAAACAATCCAATCTATCTGACCAGCTTCTCCGACAGATCCCATGCCCACAGTGGTGGATCAGCATTCCACCCCAGCAGTGCATGCTGCTGAGTAGAATCCCATCCAAAGACTTGCCTCTGAAGCAACCCAGAGCGCACAATTAACACACTTGAGCTTTGTTTCCAATGGATGATATGGATGGTCTCTGAAATAGCTCCTGTTTCTTAAAGGCTGCTTTATTTGCCCTAAGAAGGCTTTATCAAGAAAGAGCTTATTGGGAAGTTTTATGCACTTACCCCAGTAGCAGCTTCCCAGAAGAAAGTTTTCAGACCTGAGTTTCAGCACAGACTCACTCTTGTTGGAACAAAGCTAAGTAAAGTTCTCCCCCGGCAAATCACCTACCACCTCCTGCCCCGTATCTCATCTGTCCTGCTCTGGTGTTAAGAAACATTGCTCACAAGCCAATGCCACCCAACAACCTGCATACGTGTCAGTATAGCACTTCTCACCCTCCACACTTACGTAGTTAGCAGGAAAGACCCATCACTACATCTATCCAGGGCTTTCCTAGCAGCAGGCTTCCCTGAGAACTCCACAATGCCTTTCCCAGAGGATCGTCCTCTGTCATCCACAATAACCACAGCCCTTTCCACCTGGCCAAACACTGAGAAGGCTTCCTCCAGGAGCTCATTGGACACAAACTGAGGCAGGTTCCTGACTGTCAGCGATGCGCTGTGGCATGCAAAACGCACTCTTAGCTGCTTCCCACGTAGAGGCATGTTGTCTAGTTCCACCTTTGCAATCTCTGCCAGAGTGCGAGTTTCCTGAAGATAAAAAAAGTTATCATTAAAACTCTCAGTGCAATACAGAATCAGCCAGTCACAGTCACAACAGTCATGAGCCTATTTCCACTGAACGAGTACTTCACAGAGAGGAATAATCCTCCCCTAGCATGGTAAAAAGTGTCCTAACGAACAGTAGCTATTCTCTATTATCAATGACTCTAGCCGAATAGGCATGTACAGAGTTTGGGAGGGGAAAAAAAAAGTATCAGACATAAGCCTAATCCAACAGCCAGTGCAAATTAAGCAAACAATTAAATGATCATTATCTATCAGACATAATTATATTAAGGCTACAAAGCATGCCTCTTTTTTTTTTTAAATAAATACATTAAAAAAAGACCAAGATTCAACTATTAACGAAGTCTGATAATGGTAAAAGGAAATGCCGATTGTGTAAGAATCCATGAAAGACATCCTATGCTAGTTTCACACCTTTCCACTCATTTAAGTCACTACCAAGCAGCTATACTACAACAAAGCACCCCAGACTTTGGTGTGGGAACCTCATGCTCCATCCACTCACCCTGAGGCTTTCAGAAAGGTAGTATATGAGCCAATAAAGTCTGAGAACCATTACTCTATATTGGTAGCTACCTCCCTCCTAGTCACGCTTCAACATGATCATCTAGAGATCCCCTACCTCAAGAGCATTCATCACGCCAGTAATACTGCAATACAGCCTATGTTAATAGAAATTCCATGTTCACACCCTTCCAGAAAATGGAAATCCATCTTGTCTATAATAGCATTATGTTCATGTTTTCTTTCTGTTTTCTATCAGCTAACTTCAGAATAACTTTATCAGATATCCCATAAATCTTGCCACAAGCTGCCTGAATTCACATTCCTTCTCATAACAAGCTCTAGACAAACCACTTGTAGAAGCTGATCCCATATTCCAGGTTACTAAAATCAACAGCAGGCTTATTAGCAAGATATCTGAACATCTACTACTTTAAATTAGCAATACTCCTCCAATGTCAGTCATCGCCACAAAAACACCCCAAAGGTAGCAAGTCACTCACCAGCCTGATAAAGCCAAAGCCTTTGTCCTTGTGTATGAAGACTTCACCTGCCTTGCCATACTTCTCAAATAACTTTCTCATCTCTTCCTCTGTAATATCTGGGGGCAGATTCCCCACAAACAGGCGGCTTCTTTGGGTGAAGGTCTTTTCACCAGGTTTCCGGAAATTCTTCAGGTCAATAGTCAGGCCTTCATCTGAGGGGAATAAGGTACACAGCTGCTCTACAGTTGGGGGGATAAATTCTATTAGGTTTCATCACAGTGAACATAAGAGACATAGGATAACATAGGTAACACCACCCATTCACTTCGGTCTCAAACCTCTCCAGCCATCTCTACAGCAACAACGGGATTTTATTTCAGAATGGCCCCCTATTCTTTTTAAAGAAAACACATGCTTGGACCTTAGTGCTCATTAACATGAGTCTAGAACTGAAGAAAAGAAGAACACGGTAGCTTGAAATAACATGAGAAATTTCACTCAGTTTTAGAGATCTGGCCAAGATGACTGGCCTGCTACAAAATCAACTGTAGTCACAATAGAGGATTTTGCTACTACAACCTGAACTACTATAGAAAAGCCACAGCTTGGCCAGCAACCGGATTTTTACTCAAAAAAAAACCCCAAAACCCCAGATGTCTAGAAGAATATGCAAACAAGAGGATATTTTGCCCAGACAGATAAGATTTGAGATAGCTGTCATTCTACGAGACAGGATTTGGGTTCTCAAGTCTTGGGTTCCAAGCTGGAGAGAAGACTGGAATGGTGAAAATAGTGGGGGAAAAAAAAACCCCAAACCACCCAAAAAAAACAGCCATATAGGTGAGACCTCAGAAAAATTACAAAGTTCATTACAAAAACCTATACTCAGTAAGTAATGCTATACCTAACACTTAAGAAACAGGACAGATTGCAGGAACATTCTCAAATCCCCACACATACATATACAATCTTTAACTCTTAATTCAGCAAAAGTCCAGCACAATTCTGGAAGCTCTACTATATGCCAGACAAAGGGATGGCTTCATCATAGCTTTACTTTCCTGTGTCCCATTTTCTTTAATGTATACAGAACTTCCCCACACAGGAGAGCAAACCATAGAAAGCGATTCCTTTGCTTTGCAGAGGACACACCTTATGGCCACACATATGAAATAAACTATGAACAGGAGTGGCTTGATTCAGGCTACAAAGCATAGCACTAACCAGGAAAGGCTATCCATGCAAAGACAATGCATACAAGACATGGAAGGACAACTCTTTTGTAATAAGCACACCTTCATAGCCAACACTAAAAAAGGTAAGACTGATGGTATATCTATAGAAGAGTAGTGAGAGTAAGTTATCTACTTCACACAGCAAGGGTACTTAAGTGTTTTGTTTTGTGAACTTCTTCACACCATTATCAGAAATATTTGGGGATCAATGCAAGGCCTGTGAATACACTAGGAGGGACTTACAGCAGAGTTATACCACGATCGTTGTTCTGCCTTAAGTAGATCCACTCAAAGGAATCTGAGATACAGTCACTCACTATAAGCTGATCCCTGTGAGAATACCACAATACAGTTGTTTTGTATTGTTTCCAACCTAACTGGAAATGGACTGGTCTGCCACCCTTGTCTATTCTCTTCTACGAGCTGATAAGGAGCCTGTTTAACAGGGCCATCTAATAAGAATACAAAGTTATTTTTCTACTAGCCCAGTATCTCTGCATGTGTGTGTATACAGTTAAACCTGCAACTTTGACAGAAAAACTACAGAACAATCACGCAAAGTGCACATGTGGCTTCTATACACTTTTGTTTTGAACAAAGTGTCCAAACTTAAAAAAAAAACAAACAAGCCAAACCAACTAATATAACTAAAGCACTTCTCCGAAAATGCTAATGACAATGCCTTGCCACCATACTTCTAAACTATCAAGTTAGATCAATTAAGGTCCTAGAAACCATTAATGCATATTGTCTCAGCTCATAAGCACCCCTTCTGTATCCCAAGTAACAGAGCTACAGTCCACACCGATTAGGAACAAACCCAGAAACGCACTAGATTAGAGTAACAGCCATCATCAATGTCAGCTGGTACTTGAATGCTGAAATATTATTAAGTAAAGCTGGGCATCTCCTGGCCCCTCCCATGTAAAAATTTAGGCTTAACGGACGACTGCAGATTGCTGTAACAACATTCTTACTACAACTGTATCCTCACAGATAGCAAATTTATTTCGCTAGTACTTAAGAAAACCTGTGTTGAGAAGCCAGCCATCTGTTATGACTGGGAAAAAAAAGGAAACAGCCAAGGGAAAACAGGCCATCTCGTACTTGCAAGGTTTATAAAAACACTGTTAAAGATTCAGGGATTTCCGAACTCTTTAAAAGTGAGCTTTACTTGAGACAAAAAACGTACCTCTACATCACTACCCAGTTTCAGGAACACGAGAAAGTTACTAACAAATCCCAGCCAAATCTACAGGAGCCGCATGCATCTTTGAGCAGACTGAGCAAAAAAACCCCCAAAACAACCCAGCTGCAATTCAAACCACCGTCTCCAACAATGGAAAAACCTGATTACTGAAGGCAAACCTCGAATGCAAGTCGCAGTTTGCTTAAGGACTTGAGTTTTTATTGTTTTAACCTGAAAGAGCGGGTTCAGTTTGTTTCCACCAAGACCTGTTGCACCCGTAGGGGCTGGCAGCTAACCGGGACCCAAAGTTACCCTCTGCAGCGAGGGCCGACGCTCAACGCCTACCCAAAGCGGGGCCGGGAGGTCCCCCGCGGCGGGCCCGGGACTCACTCTGGCTGTTGGCCTGCTGCCCGTTGGCGGGGATGGACGGCGGCGGATGCTGCTGGTGCTGGTGCTGTTTCCGCGGAGTGTGGTTCTGCTTCTCCATGTTGAAGCTCTTGTTACCCTGCATCTTCCCCACCTAGATGCAGACACGCCCGGTCGGCCGCGGCCCGGAGCTCGACCCCGGCGCCAGCCCGCGGCCCCCAGCCCGCGGCCCCGCCTCACGGGGGCTCGCCCGCCCGCCAAAGCGGCCGCGTGTGGCGGCGGGGCGGAGCGCGCAGGCCGCGGCGGGCCCCGGCAGGGCCCTAGCTGCGGTGGCTGGCCGGGAGCGCCCGCCCCGCAGCGGAGCGGAGCCGAGCCGCGGTCCTGCCACCGCCACGGCCTCACCTGGTGGCGGACACCGGCGCCGAAATGGATCGCGGCCTCCTCACCCCGCAGCAGCCCGGAGAGGAGCGCGCGCGCGGCCGGAACTCGCGCAGCCTAACCAGGCACCCACCAGCCGCGCTCCCATTGGCCTCCCGGCCTCCAGCGCCGCGCCGCCACTGGTCATGCTCGCCGCCACTCACATCCAGGCCGCGGCGGGGCGGGACTAGCCACCCCAGCAGCCCTCCGCGCGCAGCCCATTGGCTGCGTGGCGGCGGCAGCAGCAGTCCCCCGCGCGCGCTGCCCATCATCGCCGCGGGCATAAGGCTTGGGTGAGACGCGAGCGAGGGACAAAGGAGCCTAACGAGCCGCCGGAGCGTAGCGCGCAGGCGCACTAGGGGGGGGGGACAACACACGCGCAGGCGCGGCGGCGGACGCTGGCTTTAAAGAGACAGCGGCGGGTGCTCAGTGTGCCGCGCGCTCATCCTGTCTTCTCGGGCGCTGCCCCCTTATCTTCCCCCTCCCCCCCCCCCCCCCCCCCCCCGCGTGCCTGGGCCAGTGGCGGGAGCGGCGGGAGCCGCGGCCTCTCCACCCCTGCTCTGCTCGTTCGTTACGGCCAGTAAGTACTGGGGCCCGGGCAGAGCCGGCGCGTCGCCTGGATCTCTTCAGGGTGTCGCGGGCGGGCGCCAGCCCCGTGCCCGCTCCCTTCCCGGTCCAGCCGCGGGCGCTCTTACCTCGTCCTCCGGACCCCGTTCCCGCCGCCCCGCCAGCCCTCACCGTCGGGCCGATGCTGCCCCGCTGCGGGAGGGCAGTCGGCTCGGCAAGGAGGAACCCGGCCTGCGGGAGCGGGGAGGGTCCTTCCGTGCCCTGCCCCCGGCGGCTGCGGAGTGCCAGGAAGGGTCCGCCCGCGCGCCCCGTCTTGGGGTCTCGGGCGCGGCGGGAGCGTGGTCGTTACCTGCCTCCGGCGGGCTTGATCTCACCGCCTTTCAATAAAGCCTCACGTTTCCCTCCGTGTCCCGTTGCACGTCACCGGGAGGGCTGCCGCGCGCCCCTGGCCAGCCTGCTCCCCGGCCGCGGGAGCCCCGTGGTGGCTCACAGCCCTCCCGGAGCGGGGAGCAGCCGGCGGTGCGGCCGGTTCTCCGCAACTCCGCCGTCGCCTCCTGAGGCCGTAAACCTGCCTTTCCGTCCCCGGAGCGCGGGACGTCGCCGCGGCGTCCCCGCCCGGCCACAGCGCTGCGCTCTCTCTGGTGTACCCCCGGGGCCCAGCGCGCGCTGAGCCCCCTGCACCCTCCCGTCTTCCCCACAGAGAGACAAAAAAGCAGGCGGGGGGGAAGATGGAGGAGCCCCCCAGAGGAGTGGGGCGGCCGAGGGGGAATGGTGCCTCTGGGATGGAGGGGGCCCGTGACCCGCCGGGAGTGAAGCTCCCGGGGCGGGGGGTGGGGCACGGCTGGGCCCACGGATGGATGGATGGGTGGGGGAGGGCTGCCCGTTAGAGGGGGTGCCGCGGGTGGGGGAGGGGAGCACGGGTGGGGGCTGTCATGGTTGGGGGATGGGAGGCGGGGGGTGCCGCGGGGGGGGGGAGCCGGAGAGGGTCACAAGGGGGCGGTGCCTGGATGGGGGGAGGGGAGCGTGGGGGGCGGGGGGCGTCCGGGGGTGCCGGGGGCGGGCGGCGGGCGCCGGCCAGGGTAGCCCCTCCTGGGGGCGGTGCCGTGTCCCGGGCCCCCGCGGAAGCCCCGCCCGGCCGCGCTGTCACTCACCGCCCCGGGGAGACGCTCCAGCTCCAGGGAGGCGGTGGCGGTGGCGGCGCCTGGACCCGGCCGGGCGGCTCCCCCCGCACGCAGGTAGAGGCTGTGGCGGCGCGGCCGGGCCGGGCTGCCCGGGGCGGCAGCGGGGCCCGGACCGCGCGAGGAGGCACCGAGAGGGTTAAGGGGGGGGGGGGGGGGAGTGGGGTGGCAAGCCCGCTCCGCGCGATCCGCTCCGCACTTTGCGGGTGGCCGCGCGGGCACCGGCGGGGACTGGGGCGCCCCGTTCCGGCCCGCGCCCCCCGCCGCGCACGGCGCCCCCCCCCCAGCACCGCGCCATGCCCCGCTGGGGTGCGTCCGCTGCCAGCGCTCGGCTCCGCGCTGGCTGTGCGCGCGGCTCCGCTCCGCCACGGTGATCCGTTCCGGGTTTTCCGGCCGCCCGGCGGAGTCCGGGCTGTTGCGCCGATCCCGGGCTCGCCGCTCCGCTCCGCGTTTCCGAGGCCGCCGCCTGCAAGCGAGTCTCGCGAGCCCAGATCCCGCCGCGGCCAATGGGAGAGCGTCCCTCGCTCTGCACTGCCAATGGGGCGCTGCCCCCGCCCCCCATCGGGCTGCAGCGCGCTGAGGGCTCCGAGCGGCGCCTCCATTTAAAGGGGCCGCGACCCGAATCCGGGCTCTGGGTAGAGCGGGCGGCGCAGTGCCGGGGAGCCAGGTACGAGCGGCGCCGGCCGCGGGCGCCTCCCTACGGCTGCGCGGGAGACGCAGGTGGGGCAGCGGCGCAGCGTGGGGCGGCCTCGGGGCGCCCGCCCGTGGGGAGCCGGTGCTTGGCCCCGCGGGTGGGGGCGGGGCAGGCGCGTGCGGCGCGGGTCCCGGGGGGGCGGGGCGGGTGGGGCCCCCCCACAGGATGGGAGGCGGGGCGCGCGCCTGGCGGGAGGGGGCGTGGCCTACCGCTCCGCGAGGGGGCGGGGCCGGCGCCGCTCCCCCCCCCCGTGACGACCACTTGGGGGCGCCCTGCGGCGGGGGGAGGGTACCGGGGACCCCACCCCGATGCGGCACCGGCCCCATGTCTGCTGGAGGGGGGGGCAGGCCTCGCCACCCCCGCCCCCCTCCCCGGTTGGGACGCGGGACACCCCGGTGCGACCCTCGCCCTTGCTTGGGGGGAGCAGACCTCCGGGCCCCCCCACGGTATGGTGGGGGAGGCCCCAGTCTGACACCGCGCGGCCCCCGCCCCGGTGCTGGTTGGCACGGAGGGAATGGGGGGAGGCCCGGGGCCGGCTGTGCCCCCTGCGATATCGGTGCCTGGGCACAGGCTGGGCCCGGGGATTTGTGGTTCATGAGACCTGCCCCAGCCCCCGGTGCACACACCCACCCCCCCCAGCGGGGCCTGTCCCTGCTGTGGGGAGCTGCGCCACGGAGCGGCAGCAAACGGCCCCCAGCCTCCCCCTGGCACTCAGCTGCCCCGAAGCTTGCTGTGCACCCGGTGCTCAGCCCCAGCACCCAGCACCCTCCTCAGCTCACCTCTCCCTGTATCTTGGGCAGAGGCTTTGAGCGAGGCAGCCTTTATGCTGTTGTTACTACACATAGTAACAAAGTCTGTGGAGCTTGCAAAAAACGCAGATGCTGGTCTGTGAACTGGCCAACCATTCTGTCCACCTTCCCCCTGTATGGGTGGGGTGGGTCTGGACCGGAGCAGGGCTTGGGTGTCCCCGAGGCCTGAAGTGTGTTTGTGGATCCCGGGGCACCATGTGCTACTCTCAAGAATCAGGCCCTGCGAGAGATAGGCGCAGCCCCGTGTGGCTGAAGCTGCCTTGTGCCGCCGGAGGAGGCAAAGCCCTGATCCGCTGAAGCCTCACCAGGCCGGGCTGTGTGTGAGCGGTGTGGCTGTGGCCAGTGAGGTGCCTTGGGGAGCATCAGTACCTGTCGTGTGGTTTGCAGAGGTGGAGGCAGGACTGGCCCCAGACAGGAGGGTGTGCACCAGTGAGGGTGGGAGCTGACTGTGGCATGTGCCTGGCACGGGAAAAGGCCCTGGCAGTCGGATATGCTTGTGTGGGCAGAGGCAGTGCTGGATGTGGTCTGTGTCAGGAGATGGTGGGGGATAGGGTGCTCAGCTGAGTGCTGGGGAATGATTCCTGGAGTCTCTTTCTGATGAGGATGAGAGCTGCTTCGTTTGTGCTCTTCCTTTCTCCTCCTGCTGTGCTTTAGCCATGGCTCTTCTTCTAGACTGTAACTTCTCTCTCTCACTGCTGCTGCACTGCTCAAGAAAACTTTTAATCTGCATTTTCTCACCTAACGCTGCCTATCCTTGGATCAAAGCTGGTGCTAAGGGCATAGCTCTGTCATTATTGCCAGCCCGGCTTTACTAAAGGAATAGCCACAGCCTACAGAGCTGCTGTCTGTAATGGCCAACCTGCAGCTTACAGCCCCAGAATGCATATTTGCACAATCTCTGTTTCTCTCTGCCCCTGCTTACAACCCTCATGCTGCAAGTGCCCTTGCTTTGGAGGATGACAGTAAGTCACACCTGACTCCTCCACAGCTCTAACAGCCAGAGCAAGGGGCTGAGGCTGAGCCCATGGCCTTGCTTTGGGAGCAAAGCCCCTTGTGTTATTTCTTCTACGGATGTTTTACGGTCAGTGATGCTGGCATGTGTGACCCTGATGGACATAGGTGTGCTAGCAGAAGCCTCTAGTGCAGAAGGGTTATGGTAAAAGCCATTCAAGGGAAGTACGGAATAGGCTACAGCTGTGACAATGTATTTGTTAGCTTAGTGAAGGCCGTGCTAGCAGGATTTCACTGGAATTGTGTTTTAATCTCAGTAGAGTGTTTTAAATGTTAACTTCTTCCTCTGCTGGCAGCATAGGTCAGGAAAGGGCAGTGCTTGAGACCATCTTCACCAGTCCTGCTGGCCCTGGGCTCTGGTGGTGTTGTCTCGCCACTTCCTGTAAGCCTGCTCTGCTGGCTCAGCCCTCGACAGCGTAAAGAGAGAGGAGTCAGTCAGTCACTAGGCTGGGTGACACATTGGTCTGTTCAACACAGTGTTACCTAGGGCCAGTTTGTGCAGCTGCATGTGAGGCGAATGAAGCATCCCAACACTGAGATGCCTTTTGGGGGACATGGTGGCAGGCACCTTGCAGAGGGATCTGGGACTGTCGGCAAGCCCAAGGAAACAACTCACCTTGCACTTCCAGTATTTTGGCTCTGTAAGGCCACTTAAGGAAAATTAAATGTTTTGCCCTCAAAGATACATCATCCGTCAGGCTCTGCCCTCTTGTCTTCTTTCTCTTCCCTGTGTAGTAAGGTTTATTCAAAGAACCACAGACAAGGTTTATGTTGGAAGGGACCTCTGGAGGTCTCTAGTCCAACTGACCTCCTGCTCACAGCAGAGCTGACTTGAGACCGTCTTGTTCACAGCTTTGTCCAGTTGAGTTTCGAGGACCACCAGGGCCAGGGAGTCCATGGCTTGTTCCGAGGCTGCAGCACTCTCCTTTGGAGAGTCACCTGCTGTACCTGCAGCTTTCATCTCCAGCTGGCTGTGGCTGCCTGTGGGAGGTGTCCAGGACTTTGCATTAGGTGGTCTGACACCCTTCTGCAGCATCTGGGCAACAGGTAGAGGTCTGGGGGCCATCTTTTTTTTACCACTTCTAGGTCTACTGACGATTTCTGTCTTTTAATCAGTGCCTTACTATCATTAGGGCAGTTTCAACAGATGCTGCTCCAGCATGCCGTGCACCTCTGTGCTTTTTTGTTGTGCTTCAGACAGTACTCCCAAAGCTTTTTTACCCACCCACCCCCTTCCCCTGTGTATAACAGTATTTTGGCAGATGTTGCCATGTGGTGAGCCTTGGAAGAAATGTTGCTTATTCATGCTATGGACACAAAGCTGTACAAGTGGCAGGAGAGTTTTCTCTCTGACTCAATCTCCGAGTGGAGTTGGTTCTTGAAGTTCTGAATTGCTCTCCAGACACCAGGCGTTGCTGCTAAGACCTCTGTCTTAACATGTGTAAACAAAGCAAGCTGTGTTAGAGTGTACCTAGACTTGTTGCTCTTTTCTCTGTTGCAAAGCCTTGACACTTAGTGCTTGGGGGGATCTTGGTCTTACAAAAAGATGTGACAGTGTCCAAGCAGTTTCAAACTGCTGCCAGGATGGCTTTCCGGATGGATGAGCATGCTCCTGTTAGTTGTCTTAGAGTTTGCTACTAGTACAGAGGTGTTGGGTTAGCAGCAAATAATGCTGAGATCCAAGGAACGTTGTGAAGTACATTTGAAGTGTTGCAGGGAGTCTCCCGGTAAACCTAACTCCAGACAATTCTGAAAGAAGATTTCTGAAATTTGTCCTTCCTCTTGCACTTTTTTGAAGCTGAGGTGAAGTTTCTGGAATGCAAGCTCAAAATCTAGTTTGGTCGTTCCTGCCTTTGAGGAATTAACAGGAAACTCATGGTGTTGTTTTGCAGCACCATCTGCTCTGTGTTGGAGGGTTCAAGCTTTCTTGATTCTGGGAGACTGCTATACTAAGTTTGAGGCCTGCACCCTAAGCTGCTGCTCCTGCTGTAGAAAAATCTAGTGGTGGTCTTGGTACCTCTTGGCTTTGTACTGTTAGAAAACCATTGCTGGAGTCTTGAAGCTGCTGGTGATATTCTGGGAAGGCCCTTCTTTTCCCCATCTACCAGTTCCTGTTGTGTAGACAGTTTCAGTCACATGTGAAGACTGGCCTGAAGGGGACATGGTGATAGCTACTGCTGTTTGTACTCTAACTGAGAGAACCAATAATATGTTTGGAGATGAGAAGAGACGACTGTTCAGTGAGCCCTGCCTGCAAAGCACAAGCTGAAGAACTTGACCTGTGACATCTGCAGTAGCTATAGCTTACTTGGAGAGAGTCACTGAATGCTATTGTAAAATCTCCAAGTCACAGAGGATTTACATATCCCTGGGTCAGTTGTTAAGTAATCCTCTATAGTGTTAATCTGGAAATAGCTGTTTCTGGGTTTGTCCAACTTTGACTTCCAGCTTTTCGAGTCCTCATGTGCATTTGTCTGTATCTCTGAAGAGTCCTCTGCTGTAGATCTTCTTACCTTGTGGGGTTTTTTTGAGATGGGTCGTGTCTCCCCATTTCTTTCCAATGAACAAAACAGGTTTATCACTGGAAGGTGTTTTCTGGTTGAGTGTTAAAGCAGTGGGATTCTTGCATTACTGTGTCAGATATTTCTTTTTTTTATTTGAAACATCTCAGCTCTTCCAGTATCTGTCATCAAGTGTAGACGCTAGCCAAGAATGAGACAGTAATGGTCTAAGGTGGTGCTGTGTGCAAGCAGCACTGTACTGAATGTCACCAATGGGCTTTGTGCTCTTTGAAGACCAAGTTTGGGCTGCCACATGGGAGCTCAGAGAGCTGCCTCTCCGAAAACACTAGTGAATAATGAAATCATTTCTGCTCCTATCTGGAGAATTTTGACTGGACTGAAACCTGGTCCTTAGCAGTGTGCTTAGTTTACTGGTGATTCTTCATAAATTCATTTGCTTTAAAATGAGTTAACCAATCTGTAATAAATGTTTGCAGTGCTTGCATCTGGAAAGCTATCAACTGCCCAGAAAAATTCAGATAAGTCACAGCAATGAAGTTGGCTTTTGCCATATTTGTCACTCAAGGTATAATCCTGTTAATGAAGATCTGTTGGCTGATAGGACATGATATTATTTTCTTAATGTTTTATTGATAGAACTGTATCAATGACTGTTGTTTTTGTTGAGAAATACTAGGTTGGGTGTTACTGTTCATTCTAAAATTTGGCACAAAAAATAGGACTTCCTCCAGAGCTCTGCTCAGGTTTTACAGAACTCGTAGGTAGGAATTGGCTGGAATGTTGATTTGAGTGTCTTGATTTTTGTAGTTATTAGTTAATGCTTTTTGTATTTCAAATGATCTCTAATAGTGAAAAAGATAAATCCTTCAGCCTTCAAAAGTCTTGAAAATCTGAATCCATATCCATGAACAAGTCTAGGACAGGTACCCAAGCAGTTGCTCTTCCTTTGCTAGAGGAAAGCAGTAACTGCATGGCCATGCTCTTTCATGGGCAATAGAGACTTCTGAGGTATTCGCTTCATCATGACGGAGTAACAACAGTATTTTTTCTTACTGTCTGATTTTAATTAAATGTTTGATGGTAGCACCTCATTTTTGTAGGTAGGCCACATATTCCCCTGCTAATAATTATCTGAGGACACTGAGATGTGGAAGATCTGTGCAGTTACAGCACCACTGATGTCTTTAGTAAGCTAGATAATGTCCCAGGTAGTCACTTGGTGTACTTGAGTGTCTTGGCAGAGATGTCTCGCTCTGACCTTCCAGGTCTGAGAGGAGATTCATATGCCCCCTCTTTGGCAGAAAAGCCAGGGCAGGTCAGGTAGTCATATGTGTTGGATTTGGCAGTCAATGTTGCATTCTATGCCAATCCTGCGCACTCGGGGAGGACCCTCAGCCATCCCATCACTTCTTTGGAAACTCTTGCATGCTACCTCAGAAGCACTCTGCTTCAGACTGTTGTGCGGGACACTTTGCTCCTTGAACTTGGTCTTCCCAGGATATCTGTTACTGAATACTCCAGAGAGGATGGTGCCGAGTCCTAAGTAAGGAGTTTCCACATGTCCAATAGAGCAGTTGTATCCACTGTATCATGCAGGATTTCAGCACGCTGCCTCCTCTTTGTTTGGCTGGGTCATCTTTCAGTGTACTCTCCTCGCTGCCAGGTATGTGGCTGGAACAGAGGAAGATTTCAAGGAGACCAGTGACCAGAGCCCAGTGACTGAGCTGTGCATTAGGTGGTCCTGGAATAAAAAAGATGGTGACTTGTGGTGGGTCATTTCAGCATCTGCCAGAAACAATAAGCTATTTTTCTTCTGTTGGAGAAAGTGACAAGAGACTTTACCAGAGTGTTCTTGTTTAATCCCAGCATGCAACTAAGCACCACAGAGCTGCTCGTTCACTCCCCCCACCCAGTGGGATGGGGGAGAGAATCGGAAAAAAAGTAAAACTCGTGGGTTGAGATAAAGACAGTTTAATAGGACAGAAAGGAAGACAATAGTAATGATAATAATAAAATGACAATAATAAAATAATTGGAATATACAAAACAAGTGATGCACAATGCGATTGCTCATCACTCGCCGACCGATGCCCAGTTAGTTCCCGAGCAGTGATCCACTCCTGCCAGCCAGCTGCCCCCAGTTTATATACTGGGCATGACATCATAAGCTATGGAATATTCCCTTGGCCAGTTTGGGTCAGCTGTCCTGGCTGTCTCTCCTCCCAACTTTTTGTGCCCCTCCTGCCTTCTTGCTGGCTGGGCATGAGAAGCTGAAAAATCCTTGACTTAGTCTAAACACTACTTAGCAACAACTGAAAACATCAGTGTGTTATCAACATTCTTCTCATACTAAATCCAAAACATAACACCATACCAGCTACTAGAAAGAAAATTAACCTATCCCAGCCAAAACCAGGACACAGAGTTAAAGTGCATGTTCAGTTGGCAGCTTAACTCACTGTGAAGCTCAACAGAAAGCCCAGATGAATCCGAACGCCGTGGGGCAAATAGAAGTAGCGTTTCTTACCCTGCTGCAGCTGGGAAGCTCTAATTTCTTCAGGTTGAGTTTGACTTCAGAGCAACCCATGGAGCTGGAAAGCATCGTTCTCTCGTGTTCTGAGGGTTGCCCTCTTCATCCTCATCAGCTGGCGTTTGAAAGCCACTGTAAAGACTTCATTGTCAGGGAGACAGAATTGCAGTGGTGGGCAGGGACATTCCTTACTTTCCCACCCAGACTGCTTGTCAACATCACCTCCTTGCGTCCAGCCTCAGCTCTAACTCCATCAGCTTTTCCAGATTCTTATAAATACATCAAAAGTCGGCACTCATCTGCTCTGTATTGCCTTCTCACAGAGCACTGCTGCAGCAGGTTTAAAATAAACAAAAGGAAAATACTTTTAAAAACTAAATGTTAGGCTGCAGAATGTATTGCCACTGGAATTTTTGGAGCCCCAAAGTGTAAATTGGTTCAAAGGGGGATTAGGCAGATTCATAGAGGATTTGCCCAGTACAGACTCTTAACAGTGACAGTCTCAGTGCAACTCAAGCCAAGCAGTTTTTCAGCAGCTGATTGCCACTTTATTGGAGGATGTGCTGAAGAGGAATGTCCTGTTAGTTATGTTTCTTACACTCTCTCCCCGGGTATCCATTCCTGGTGTGAATAGGGACAGGATATTCGAATACATGGTCCTTTCGTTTGACTGACTGCAGTAGTCCTTAGCTTTGCACATCCTAAGAAGAAGGTTTGGGTCATTCACCAGAACATGTGAGCTGTTCTGCCGGTGGGATTTGGACAGAGCTGATGAAAGTGGATGAGACCTTGAACACCTAGGGCAAGCACTGTGCTTCCAACCAGAACGTGCAAGTGGATGGTCTTACTGCGGATTCTTGGGTCTGCAGAAAGGTCTGTGTATCTGTCCCAACCATATACCAGTAGTTTGGAGTTGACTTAATCTGTGACTACTTGTTCTCTTTAAGACCGTTTTGTTGGTCAATGTTGTTGCCATTAAGTTTGTCAGAGTCTTGTCTTGTATCATAATGCTCTTGCACCCAAAGCTTGAGAGCAATGTTAAGGTATACGCTATTAAAACCAGATGCTTTTGGTCTATTTGTAGGGCACACGACTAGAATGATAAATTCATAGATTAATTGTTGTTTGCATTATCCTCTGGGAGGGAATGCCCAGATGGATTTCTTAGGCTCCAAAATTGTTCCTAGGGTCTCTTTCTACCAAGCAAAGACTAGCCCAGCTGAAAGTGGCAAATACTGTAGGAATATCACCTCTGTGGTGGTTCATTGCAGACTTGTGCAAAGTGTCTGAAGGTGAATTTGAGGAGTATGTTAGTCCTGTTAAGGATACCTATAAATAAGCTTTCCTTATTCATCTGGGTGGCTTGACCTTTCTGCTGCTTATTGTTGTAAGGTCTGCTGTCTGTCTGGAAATCTGGGTGGGGAACATCTTTGAGAAGAAGGCATTGCTTGTATTCCGAGCAGCAGAAAAAATGTGTTTATCATCTTGGGAGGGTTCTTACCTGTTTCAAATCATTAGGACCTTTCTTTCAGATGTGTTTATTTCTATTTCACTTTGTTCTTCTTTCTGTCAGCCACCCTAAAAAACATATTAGATCCTGTAATGCTCAGGAATTGGATCATTCTAGAAGCTTTGTCTCCTCTGTAAAGAAAGCGAACAGAATCACCGAAGTCTTTGGTGGTGAAACTTGCTGAGCATCTCTGAAGATTACATCTTCTGTAGTTTCTGTGATTGTGGGAACGGTGCTTATCTGCCACTGTGAAACAGAAGTGTTGCTGTGTTTTTAGATAAAATAAGGAGGTGATGACTTTGAACTCTAGCTGTAGGGTGTGATTCCCTAAATTCCTGCTTAAATGAGTTTCAGAAGTTGGGTAGATTCTCTATCCAAATATGTCCTGTTTAGTTCTGAGTAAACCATTTGTGAGTGAGACTTGGTTATGCTTTCAGAGGGAAGGATATAAAGAAAGAATTAATCAGCCATCACCAGTGAAATTATTTCAGGCTTCCTCCTTCATTGATATAGATGAGTTATGCCCATAGTAAGCCCCAATAGACAGAAATACTGAATCTTCTGCTTCAGGGCTTAAAACAGTATCAAATTTAGAATTAAAATGACTTTAATTGAGGGGGGATAGGTTGGTGCCACATCTTTTGATTCTAGTGCCTTCCTTGTAGTGTCTACTTACAGCCTGTTTTGGGCATGTGATGCTACTTCCAGTCTTACTCTGCCTCACCACTTGTAGACTCCTTCTCCCTTTCCCTCTTCAGGTTCGTCAACCATTATCTCTTTGTGGGGGTATAATTCATTTTTAGCCAACATTGATGTAAATGCTTACTTGCTTCATCTCAAAGTTTTGCCCTTTCTGTCTTACGATAATGTTGTCCATGAGGAGCTGGGCTGTAACTTTGTCCCTCTGATGTTAGCAGTGAGCATCACATCTGACTGTGCAAGCGCGCCACCCGTGCCCTGCAAAGTCACATGGGTCTTTCTTCCTGACTCCGCATTGCATGCTCATGTCTACTTTGCTGCTTGTTCTTCCTCTTATGTCTGCTTTTAACATCATGGGCTTTACCACCTTTCTTCTTGCCACTCTCCAGAATTCCTCCTAGTTCTAACTTAAGGTTTTCCAGTTGTTCTGTGTCTGAATATTAGCTCATGTAGTTTTGGGGCTATGCTGTAGCTGTAGTTATACTATAACATGGTTTATATCTGTCCTCTGACAAAATTCATGCTTCTTGTTATCCTGTATCTTGTTCAAGGCACAGGCTACAGAGCTGTAAAGGAGTTCTTTCTGCCTCTATGTTTAAGAGAAAAGATATTTTAAAAATAAAATCTGTGTTAGCTCCACAAGAACAGATCAGGAGAAGGGACAGACCAGATTATTTCGGTCTCATGAGATAGAGAGGAAGGCAGGGAAGTGGGTATTACACACCACAGAACAGCTGTGTGAAGCCTCCTGAATTGGTACTTGACTCATTTCTGATACACCACTGTGTCATTTAGCATAAACAAGTCTGCCATGCTGTGGTGAGATGTGTGGAGGCTTTAGAGTTCCCAAAGGTCTGCTACACCGAACCGCTGTGCCCCGCTGCTGCTATTTGGCTTTAGAGTTTTGTAACCTCATGAGTAGATGCGATTGACCTGCTAGTATCCTGGTTATGGCTAGCAGTATTACTGGGCCTTGTATTACTCCAACAGTGATCAGAAGACTGGACAATTCATGTGTTGTGTTAGACTACTTCTCATTAACTTGCAAGTTTCCCTCTCATTTCCAGTTGCCATCTTCTAAATGGATTCCAGTGAATTTTCAGGATCTTTGGACCCCCTGTCCTTGCCTGACAAACCGCTTATTGGTGATCTCCCTGCTGACATGGAGTTTGGGGAAGATCTCCTCGGCTCCCAAACAGCTTCTACCCAGGAAGTTTCAGTTCTTCAGCCTCCTGACTGGGAAGAATCCAAGCAGATGACTGCAGATGGGGACTTGGACCTTCTAGTGAAAGCAGACAGCGTGTCTGAACTGAACAAATCAAACGACCTTGTTCTAGATAAACCTAATGTCTTGGATATGCTGGAGAAACCTGATGTCTTAGATGACTTGGATAAAACTGCTGACTTGATGGAGCTAGATAAATCGCAGGGTCTGGATGGGCTGTATAAGCCACATCCTTCCCAGGATGTGGAGGATGGACCAGCGGACTCATCTGCCCTCTCTAGAGAAGCCCTTGTTCCAGAAACATGGAAAGAAGGGGAAGATGCACCAAAAAATGATTCTGGGGACCTAAAGGAGGATGGTGCTGCTGCTATTCCTGCACTGTCTGATGACAATGCCCCTGAATCACCCCAACAGCCCGTCCTTGACTCTGGGGACCTTAGTGGTGCCCCAGCCACAGAAGAAATCACAGCACAATCCTCAAGTCCACCAATGGCCCCCCAACAACTCAGTCTTAAACAGTCAAAGAAGACAAGGTTGAAGGCACTAAGGAAAAGCTCACCCATGCAGAGGGAAGGGCTGACAGGGGAAGCAGAGGTGGAACTGAGCCTGGACAACAGTACTGCAGCTTTGCCCCCTGAGCCCACGGAGGACAACCAGGCAGAGGAAGGGGATGATAGTGGGAACAACTCACTTAAAGAAAGTAGTGTACTGAAAGCACAGGAAGCCTCACCACCAGCAGGTAGGTCGTTATCTCTACAGAACTTGGCTTCCTTTTGCTCAGGAGGTCATCCTGCTGCACGTTGCTGAAGGTGGAGTCTGTTTGCACTCCAGCTTTTCCAGTTGTCTCCTGCTATGAAAATTGTCAATGCTAGTGATGGGCTAGATTTGGGGAAAGCATCTTGCTTACAGGGAATAATGCTCTGGAAGCTGCTCCCCTGGTACACACAAGCTCTTGCTCTGGCTTTCATAGCTTTAACTTTGATTTTCAATGCTTGTGTCAGCTAGGAGCTTCCCTGTTAAAGCTGTGGCTGTGCATCAGCTTAGCTCACACTCTTCATCACTGGAGTCTTTGCTGGAACTGAGGGTCACCAGGAGAAGGTGTTTCCAGTAGGCAAAGTCCCTTTGCCCAGGCTGGCCATCCTGAGGAGATGCTAAGTCTCAGTCAGAAGCAGTTGAAGTCAACTGCCCAGCATGCCTCCCCCATGCAGGGAGGTCTCCCCCTTACTGGACTCCTCCCAAGCTGCATGTTTGGATCTCTAACTACAGATGGTGGGTTTAGGAGCTTTTCTGTGTCTGATCACCACCAGAACTGTGCTTGTTAGCCAGGACTGTCTGGGGCTTCATGTGCAGACTGACCCAAAGGGTGGCTGCATTTGAAGAACGCTTATCCTCTTCTGTTGGAGAAAAAAAAGATGTTAGATGCAAGCTTCTTCTGTGCTTCTGTTCCAGGAGAAGGCCTGTCTGGGAAGGGAGGCGAGCTGCCAACTGAGAAGGTGAGGAAAATGCAGTCAAGTACGTATGCTACAGGAGCATAGAGGGTGGCTGGCTGTTGTCAAACTCCATGAGGGATACTGGCTGTCTTGTCACCCCTCTGGGAAGGAGTTTGCCTGTCTGCTGTGACGGAATGATCCCTGTGCACTGCCACTGTGGTGTAATATGGCTTCAGTGTGTCCCAGCTACCCCTAGCTGGAATGTCATTCTCATAAGCCTACTTCCCCCTCTCTCCCATCTTGCCAACTGTGGTCAGGTATTCATGGAGTTTTACCCGTTTTCAGCCTAGATATTGGGAAAGCAAATCCCAGAAGTTGAAATTCCACCATGATCTGGCATATTTATCCATGGTTGTCCTAGCAGATGGGTAGCCTAAGTATTTTCTGAATGTCTTCTAGGAGCAGAAAAGAAGTGAACGAGCCAGAAGATCAGAAACTGCCAGGCCTGAAACTGTGAACTCCTCTGAGAGCAGTGAGTAACTAGGACCAGCCAATGCCTGTTTTCAGCCAGAGAGCAGGGCCCAGGCCCATTGTGGGCAGGTGGCTCATAGTGTGAGTACAGTGGGAACTCTGAAGCTTCTGTGCAGACTTTCCTCTTACGCATGACAGGTCCCTTCATCCTGTGAGTCTTCATCCTGGGGTACTTGCCTTGCTTTCTCAGGGCACTAAGATTGAAGGGAGGGCTGTAGTAATTTTACAGTGGTGTGTGGACACCAAGCACCAAGTAATAGAATGAGACTCCGGGGCTGTTCCCAGGAAATCCATGTTCTCAGCCAGGAACTTTCTTCCTTTGTCTCTATGGCAGCAGGCTGACTGAAGGAAGGTTGCATTTTTGGGATTTTCCTGCAGAAGTACGTGAAGTCTCTGTTCTCTGAGATGTTGAGTGTCACTCTGACGTTCCCTAGTACTTGTGTGTTGCTCCTTCATTGCCTGCCTGTGCAGTCTGTGCTGGAGGCTGGTGATCCAGCTTGTTCCCTTTAAGGTCTACCAGTTCTTGGAGGGTTTTCTGCCGTAAATGTTCACACTTTGGGCTTCTGCTCAACCTTGGCAAATCATGACTTCCTAGAGAGGAATTGTACTTAAGCACAGTTTGCTTAAAGACCTCCTGACTCATCTCCAGTTCCAACAGAATATCTTTTTAAGGGTCCCTTTATCATTCCACCCAGACAGGTACAAAGCATGTAGAGGGACTCCAGAAAGGTGGCATCAGAAAGCCCCAGCATGTGTCTCATGGCAGAGGTTTCTGTCTCAGTTCCTAATGAGGGATTTCTGTGCATCTTTCTCTGCTGCTTTGCAGTTCCAGTCTCTGACGAAGACTCTGATGCAATGGTGGATGATCCCAACGATGAGGATTTTGTTCCTTTTCGTACCCGACGCTCCACTCGCATGTCTTTACGCACTCAGATGGCTCAGCGAGCTGCCCGCTCTACTGTTACCAAGATGACTTGTGCCAACTGCCGGACTCCACTGCAGAAGGGCCAGACTGCCTACCAGCGTAAAGGGCTCCCTCAGCTATTCTGCTCCAGCTCCTGTCTCACCACCTTCTCAAAAAAACCACCTGGCAAGAAGATATGCACGTTCTGTAAAAAGTGTGTGTTCACTCCCCTTTCCTCAATGCTCCCGTGCTTGTGACCCCATTCACCTGCACCACAGCCCTACCTGCCAGTCCCCATCCCTGTGACCCTCATGCTTCCCATTCACCCATATCACCGCTGCTCACTGCCAACTGCTGCCCCAGGTCTTCCTTCACACACCACATATCCCATGCTCCCTAAACCCCCTTCACATTATTGCCTTTCCCTGCCTGTCCCCAGGCTCAATGCCCCATATCCCAGCCTTCTCTCAAAACAACCTCTTGCATGCTCCATCTTCAGGCACCACCCATCTGGGCCAGGACAGAAGCTGCTGTGAGACAGTTTCTTGCCACCCTTTTGGGACACCAGAAAGTCCTGTGCCATATTTGTCCCTTCATGGCAGGACTGGTGTGTCCCTGCACTAACACATCCCTTCCTGATCCTCAGGGAGATCTGGAACACCAAGGACTCTGTGGTTGCCCAGATTGGTTCAGGTGGCTCTTTCCATGAGTTCTGCACCTCTGTCTGCCTCTCCCTCTACGAGGCCCAGCAGCACAGACCAGCACCTCAGTCTGCAGATGCCTCAGACACCAGCCGCTGCAGCGTCTGCCACAGACCTGGCGAGGTAAACAAACCCCTTGTCCTTCCCATGTCCTGGATGAGGTGCTTGTGACCTGCAGCACTTGGCCCTGCCTGGGACCATCGCAGTGCATTTGCCAGGTTCTCCTGTGGTGTGAGGCCTCAGCCCTTGAGCTGGCTTGGGCTCACTCCCAGGTCCATACTTGTTACTGTGAACCAGCCCTTATTCCAGCAGAAGAAATAAGGCTTCTGCTTTCTCCCCGCCCTGAAGGTCGTTGCTCTCCCAATTGCTCCGCTGACTTTTGGCAAGGGAGACCAGCCTGAGTCCACACCAGCTTCCAGTATGGCACTTGCCTGAGTTTTAGTGTAACAGCCTGTTATCCCAAGGGCCATGGTAGTAGTGTCGGAAGGAGGCACATGGTGGTTTGGGGGAGTGACAGCAATGATGTCTCTGCAGATCCAGCATGAGGTCAGCAATGGGAATGTGGTTCACCGCATCTGCAGCGACGCCTGCTTCACCAAGTTTCGGGCCACCAAGGGGCTGAAAACCAACTGCTGTGACAACTGCGGACTTTACATCTACAACAAGGGCTTGCCCCTGGAGTACCTCTTCCATGAAGGCCAGCAAAAACGCTTCTGCAACTCTGCCTGTCTCAACAGTTACAAGAAGGTGTGTGGAGCCAGCTGCCTGGGGTGGGGGGTCTCCGTGGGCACACAGCTCCTTTGCTCTGTATGGCACAGGGCACTTTATGCAATAGCAGGTGACTTGAATCTCCTTGGCCTTTTACTGCTGACAAAACATTTAAGAGATTGCTGTGGAGAAACTTTGAAGCAGGCAAACAGAATTTATTTATTCTGCGTGGGGCCCATCTTGGATCCGAGCACAGGTCAGGCACTCAGTAAGCTGGACTGTGCGTTGACACTGGTACATTCAGTGAGCGTGGGCTGGCTTCTTTTGGATGTGTCCCCAAAGCTTGGCTGGATATATTCCTCTGTGGCCTGAGCAGACTTCACTTAACCATCTTGATGGGATTGCCAAGCTCTGTATTCCAGCCAGGGTACCCTTGAAATGAGAAAGTGAGGTGCCAAAGGCAGCCTTTTTTGCTGCCACCACCTGAACCTGCAGACTATGAGCCTGGCTCTGGCATCAGGTGTTCCCTGCAGGAGAGCTGCCCTGTGGTGAATACAGTAGTGCAGTGGGATATGAGGGTCGGACCTTGCCGGCTGTGATGGTCTCCCTGGCAGCTCTGTTCTGCTCTGTGTTTGCAGAAGAATACTCGGGTCTACCCATGCATGTGGTGCAAGACGCTGTGCAAGAACTTTGACATGCTGCCCAACGTGGATCGCAGTGGCAAGATGGGCCTGTTCTGCTCCATTTGCTGCACTACCTCCCACAAAGTGAAGCAGTCAGGCTTGGTTGGTAAGAGCACCTACGTACAGGGAATCAGTCACCTCTCCACTCTAACTCCTTCCTTGGTACTATTTATTGCTTGTGGATGAGACTGGAAAGAAGGCATGTTGCTTGCCTGGGGAGGAGTCCAGTGACACAAGTGGAAGGAGATTTGGAGAGGGAGGAACACTTGCAGCAAGTAGATGTCTTAATACTGAGGGGTAGTGTACATTGCTGTTCTTGAGAATGCAGGAAATAGTTGTAGTGCTCTTCTGTGCTGCCATTGCCCTTTCCATTACATGGGGCACCAGGGTGTGTCCAGCAATGGGTGCAAGTACTGCAGCCTGTTTTGTCCAAATTCCTGTAGAGCCAGGGTCACTTCCTTGAACCGCTCTGCTCTCCATCTGTGTTCTGTCCTAGCAGAATCTGGTGCTCTTAGTTTCCTGATGTTCTTGTCCCTTGCTTTTTGATAATAGCTTGACAGACTGAGGATGAGTGAGTAGCTTGCATGCCATCCTCAGAAACCAGTCCCACGTCCTGTGCTGCTGCCCTCACCGATTCCTATCTATCTGTTTCATCAGGTCCCCCTAGACCCTGCAGCTTCTGCAGAAAGAGTTTGTCTGAACCCTGCTATTACAACAAGACAGACCGGGTTGTCTACCAGTTCTGCAGCCCCAGCTGCTGGACCAAATTCCAGGTACTGAAATATCCTTCATGCTGGGCTGGGCTGTAGAGCTCATGCCTCCTTTCACACTTAAGCAGGGGCTCCACCTTCCTCAGGCTCCTGAGGGAGGGTCCATAAGAAAGTCTCTGCTGGAGCACAAGAGTTGCAGTAACTAATTGCCAGTAACTCAGTCTTGGCCCTATCTCCCCCTTCCTCTGTTGGGATAAGGTGGGCTGTAATTCACTCCTGTCTATCAGGTTATGCCCAGTGGGAGTGCAGTGCAGAGCTGTGCTGCATGAGTGGTTTGGGATATAGTGGCTTTATGGGGGCACGAGCAAAAGCACAAGTAAACTAGCAAAGCACAGCGGGTACCTGCTAGTGGGGTGGAGAGGGGCAGAGCTGTCCTCTGAGCCAGGTGTCACTGTGGAAGCTAAGTCCTCTAGCATGCGTTGTCTAAAAATTTACAACCAGCAGGCCTGGATACCTCATGTTTAATAATCCTGAAAGGCTTGACTGGTGGTTTTTAATCTTCCGATGTTAAATTTCAGCATATGTGAAATGTTTATGGTATTCAAAGGCAACTGGAAGAATATTAGTTTTGTACAGTGGTCAAAGAACAAAGCAACAGCCAGGAAGACCTGGGAAGCTTAGGCCAGGACATGCCTTGGGCAACTGAGAAAACTTAGAGAATCTAGAGATAGAGAGTTAGTTACTGGCAGTTGCAGCATTTCATTTTGGGGTTTGTTTTTTTTCTTGTGGTTTTCCTGTTGGGGTTTTTTTGGGTGAGGTTTTTGGGGGCTTTTTTTTTTTTTTTTTTTAATAAAACCTTGATGTAATCCTTCACTGAGATCACAGATGGTGTTGGTAGGGTAGCTGTAGAGTTTTTACAGTTGTAGACTTCATAAGACTTGAATCATAGAATCATAGAATAGTTTGGGTTGGAAGGGACCTTTAAAGGTCATCTAGTCCAAACCCCCTGCAATGACCACGGACATCTTCAACTAGATCAGGTTGCTCAGAGCCCCATCCAGCCTGACCTTGAATGTTTCCAGGGATGGGGCATCTACAACCTCCCTGGGCAGCCTGTTCCAGTGTTTCACCACCCTCATCATAAAAAATTTCTTCCTTACATCTAGTCTGAATCTACCCTCTTTTAGTTTAAAACCATTACCCCTTGTGCTATCGCAACAGGCCCTACTAAAAAGTTTGTCCCCATCTTTCTTATAAGCACCCTTTAAGTATTGAAAGGTCACAGTAAGGTCTCCCTGGAGCCTTCTTTTCTCTAGGCTGAGCAACCCAAACTCACTCAGCCTTTCCTCATAGGAGAGGTCCTCCATCCCTCTGATCATTTTTGTGGCCCTCCTCTGGACCTGCTGCAACAGGTCCATGTCTTTCCTGTGCTGAGAACTCCAGAGCTGGATGCAGTACTGCAGATGGGGTCTCAACAGAGCAGAGTAGAGGTGGGGAATCACCTCCCTCGACCTGCTGGCCACGCTTCTTTTTGGGCAGCCCAGGATACAGTTGGCTTTCTGGGCTGCGAGTGCACATTGCTGGCTCATGTCTAGCTTTTCATCCACCAGTACCCCCAAGTTCTTCTCCACAGGGCTGCTCTCAATCCCTTCATCCCTCAGCCAGTGTTGATACTGGGGGTTGCCCCAACCCAGGTGCAGGACCTTGCACTTGGCCTTGTTGAACCTCATGACGTTCACATCGGCCCACTTCTTGAGCTTGTCCAGGTCCCTCTGGATGTCATCTTGTCCCTCAGGCGTGTCCGCCACACCACTCAGCTTGGTGTCATCTGCAAACTTGCTGAGGGTGCACTCAATCCCACTGTCTATGTCATTGATGAAGATACTAAACAGTTCTGGTCCCAATACAGACCCCTGAGGGACACCACTTGTCACTGATCTCCATCTCAACATTGAGCCATTGATGAGTACCTTCTGGATGCGACCGTCCAACCAATTCCTCATCCACAGAACAGTCCATCCATCAAATCCATATCTCTCCAATTTAGAGAGAAGGATTTTGTGGGGGACTGTGTGAAAGGCCTTACAGAAGTCCAGATAGATGACATCCATAGCTCTTCCTTTGTCCACTGATGTAGTCACTCCATCATAAGAAGGCCACTAGGTTGGTTAGGCAAGACTTACCCTTGGTGAAGCCATGCTGGCTGGCTTGAATCACTCCCTGTCCTCCATGTGCCTTAACATAGCTTCCAGGAGGATCTGTTCCATGATCTTCCCAGACACAGAGATGAGGCTGATAAATCGGTAGTTCCCAGGGTCCTCCTTTCTACCCTTTTTAAAAATGGCTGCGATGTTTCCCTTTTTCCAGTCACCAGTGACTTCACCTAATTCACCTAACTTGAATTATTGCCATGTAAAATCAGCACTGTAACATACGAGTAAACCCATGCATAACCTGGATTAGGAACTGTCTTGCTGGCAAATCTCAGAACACACTTGTCAAAGAAAAACCACTCAAGAGATTGTTTCAAGATGGCTGCTTGGAGATCAGTATTAAACCCAAGGAGTTCAACATCTTCATCAGTCATCTGGCAATAAAGTCAAAGTAAGCATGATAAAATTTTGCAGATTAAACAAAAATTGGTGAAGTGTTAACTCATGCTGAGGTCAGGGCAGTCATAGAAAGCAAAGCAACTGGATTGCTTGACAAGACTGGTTCCTCCTAACGTGTGCTTAAACACAGTTAAGTGCAAGATCCTGTATCAGCCTTACTCAAGTAGTATGGGGATGTAAGTCCTGGGAAAGTAAGGATTTTGAAAAGGCCCTGGAATTACAGCAGTTAAACTGTTCAGTATGAGCGTCTAAGTTTACAGCCGCAGAGGGAAGGATTAATTAAGTTATTGCAAGTACAAGCAGAGGAACAGGGAGTTAAAGTTTGGGGGCTATGGAGCAAAACAGCTACCTAGAATGTTGCACAGGTAGGAAGGATGTTCATCCGATGTCCACTTTATTTTCAATGTTGAAGAAAAATTGGAAGCATGCTGAAAAAAGACAGAAAAATTACATATGGGCTTGAAAAATGCATGTACTGAAGCACTCGCAGAGCACCTTGTCTGACATTATCAGAAATAAAACCAGGAAGATGACTATTAATAAATATACCCTTGTGGACAAGACACCAAGTGCTAAATGGCTGTTTAATCTAGCAGAGGAAGGTGGGATGAGAATGGCTGCTTGAATTTTGAAGTTGCATTACCTTGAAAATAGAAACCAGGCACCTATGCTTCAAGATTTTTTAGAGAAATTCTCAGAAGAGGTAGCGGAGCCCCCATCTCTTAATGTTTTCAAATCCAAAGGGGTGGCAACTTGAAAGCTTGCCTTTCTGAGAAGAGCTGGACCCAGTACACTGGAAGCAAAGTGAAATTGCTCAAGAATCTGCTCTCCAGGAGCTTGAGACATGATCTGATGGCCTGGCTGTGGGTCACTGACAGTGGCAGCAAGTACAGCAAGTGCAGGTCTGAGGAGGGGCAGACAGACTGCTGTGAATGGTGGAGGAAGCAGGATGTGTTGGCAGTGCGAAGGGGGTGCTCGCTGCCCTCTGTGTGCCTCTCCCTCCATGAGCTGTCTCTGTCTCCTGCAGCGCACCAGCCCGGAAGGTGGGATCCACCTCAACTGCCATTACTGCCACAATCTTTTCAGCGGGAAGCCGGAGATCCTAGACTGGCAGGTGAGGACTTTCCCCAGGGGGATGTTGAGGTAGAGGCCAACCCTGGTGAGGACTGCAGGGCTCCTTCCTCTCCCTGCTCAAAGCAGAGCTCCTTCTGCACCAGTGCTCTGAATGCCTTAGCTGCAGAGACATGCCTGGAGACCGCACGCTGAGTGCTGCTCTCCTGATGTTCTGCAGGATGTCAAAAGGGCAGGAGGAGACTGTTTCTGCCAAACCCCATGCCAGGAGAGCTGGGAACTTGGCTCAGCCCTGTAGTCTTGCTCTTGCTTCCTTGAGAAGCGTGGGGACCTCCTGCCAGCCTGGCTGAACTGGTGGCGGTCTCTTTGGCAGGACAAGGTGTATCAGTTCTGCTGCAAGGACTGCTGCGAGGACTTCAAGCGACTGCGCGGGGTGGTGTCTCAGTGTGAGCACTGCAAACAGGAGAAGCTGCTGCATGAGAAGATCCGCTTCTCTGGAGTAGAGAAGAACTTCTGTAGCGAAGGTACTTAGGGAAGGCACGGGAGAGGCAGAGCCCCCATGCCAGCCCATGCTGGGGGAGGAGAAGAGAGCATGGAGAGGAACAGAGGGGAGACTGTCTTAGCCAGGCCCTGGGGCAAGAGCCTTGCCATGCAGTGAAGGGAGGACTGTCTGTGGGGATGGCTTGCTGTCCGGCCAGGCCCTAGGGCAAGATCTTTACCGTTCATTGTGTCCTTGGGGAGGGCTTTCTCACAGCTTTTCTCTCTCTGGGGGCTGGGGAGACAGCAGGTGGCAGCTCCGCTCCTCCTGTCATCATGCACTTCTACGCTCTTGCGTCTGGGCTGGCCTGACCTGGCCTTGCCCTGCCTGCTGGGTTCCTGCACACAGGAGGTTGGAGTCAGACTCTTCCTAGAAGCATGGAGGTGAGAGATGGCAAGTCCCCATGAGGTCCCATCTTATCCCAGCCCCAGGGGCCAGTGCTGGATTGTTCCCTACAGTGTGTTGCGTGTGCTCTGTTGTCTCCGCAGACCTGGATTCTGGTCATGTTTGGGTCAGGGAGGCCCCCAGTTCATCCTGGGAAGGTTTCACTCCTATTGTTTCTCCGCAGGGTGTGTGCTTCTTTACAAACAGGATTTCACCAAGAACCTGGGCCTGTGCTGCATCACCTGCACCTACTGTTCTCAGACCTGCCAGCGGGCGGTCACCGAGCAGCTGGAGGGCAGCACCTGGGACTTCTGTAGTGAAGACTGCAAAAGCAAATACTTGCTCTGGTACTTCAAGGTCAGTATTGGCACTGGCAGCTTGTGCTAAGTGCTGTGGTGGGCACGGCATCCAGATAAGTGGGCATTGCACTGAGGAAGTTCGCACTGCTGGAGTCTGGCTGGCACTGCTGCGGAGAACCTGGCACTGCTGGAGTCCTGCCTGGCAATGACGGGACACTGCTACGGGGAAGCTCACGTAGCTGGAGTCCCCAGCTGATCCTGCCAGAGCACTGCACTGAGGAAGCTCACAGTGCTGGATCTGCGGCTAGTGCTGCTGTGAGAAGTTCGCACCGCTGGAGTCCCCGGCTGGCACTGGCAGGGCACTGCTGTGGGGAAGCTCACAGCACCTTGCTATGTGCACCTTTCACTGGAGAGTTGTGTTGCACTCAGAGGGGGTGTGGTTAGTTACTCCTTGTTTCTCTCCTGCTGATGCGGGCTTTAGGCAGCTCGGTGCCATGCCTGCAAGCGTCAGGGGAAGCTGCTGGAAACCATCCACTGGCGGGGGCAAATCAAACACTTCTGCAACCAGCAGTGTCTGCTGCGATTTTACAATCAACAGAACCAGCCCAACCTGGACACGCAGAAGGGGCCCGAGAGCCTGCTGAACAGTGAGTAGGAGGGAGGGAGGGGACCTGCATAGCTCAGTCTGAGAGACACAGGGAAGACTGAACAGCGAGGGGTGGAAGCTTCCTGCCCGGGACTGGATGAGACGCTAGGGAACAATCCTGCACTGGCCCTTGGGGGGGAAAGGACGGAGTGGGACCTAATGGGGCTTCTCCATCTCTAACGTCTATGGTTCTATGACACACAGGGCCCAGACGGGAGGAGCCGGTGCCAGCGTGCTGCCTGTAGCTCACACTCTTAGCGAGGATACTCAGGGATTTAACATCCTCATGTTGCCAACGGAGAGCTCGATTTACAGGGTTAGGGGACAGCGTGGTTTGGCATGATAATCCACCTGCAGCCCCGCACCACCTCCGAGCTGTGACCTTCTCAGATCTCATAAGCTAATCAGGATTGGGCCAGGTCAGTGCTTGGATGGGAAGCATTCAAGGAAAATGCAGGGTGCTGCAGGAAGTGGTGCTGGTGATGCTGTAGGTGGGCTCTCCTCAGCCAGAGCTGAACCTAGAATGATCTTGAAGGAGTGCTGAGCTGCTTGAGGCACTCTGTCTTGCAATGTTAGATTGGAGTCCTACCACTTACCAAAAGATTGCTGCGGCTTTGGGGAGTTGCCAACCCCATGTCCCGGATAACCCCATTCTGCATCTGTGGAGTTCCAGCTGGAGAGGAGATTTTCACTGCCTGTTGCCCCATTTCCATTAATTTGAGACAGTTGCTTATGGAAGATTGCAAAGTGCTTTGGGGTCCCTCAGGATGGAAGGTGCTCCTAGTGACAGTGACAAGACATCGCTTGGCCCTCGGACACTCATGTGGTCTCATTCTGCTTGGTCTTTCATAGGCCATGATCTTCTAGGTAATCTGTGTGATCTAGTTTAAAATGCCTGCAGCTTATGGTGGGGACTTACTTCGGTGCATCAAGCTTCGACAGATACCTGCATCACAGGCTCAGGGCTTTGCTGTCCTCCCTGGGATCCCATGAGGTGTAAAACCCTGACTACGGTGCACCAAGGAGGGGAAATGAAGCCAAGGACCTTCCTGTGAGAGACCTCGTCCTCCATCTCCAGACTCTTTCTGGTTCCTCTCCTGACAGCAGTGGGCTGATTGCAAGACTGGGGAAGCCCTGGATGTCAGTGCTGCTTAGACAGCAAAGCAGAGCTGCTCTGCCAGAAGCAGCAGGTTCCCCCAGCCAGGGGAGTCCCAGCCTGCCCTCCAAGAGCCATGCTCCATAAATGGCTGTGTGAGGTGACGACTCAAGTAGCAGCACACTGGTGTGTTGTGGATAAGGAACTGTTGGTTTCTGCTGGCATGGGAGTGCCCAGGGGGAGTCTGCTTGATGGGGCACAGACTGTCCTGCTGCCCAGGGGAGGAAGAGGTGTTAAGCTTGCTGGTTCCTGTAGCTCACCAAGCGATTCCGCAGCCCTAGCCATGCTGTTCCAATTGTCCTCTGCTTTCAAGGCATCTTGCATGTGAGATACCAGTAACACTGCTTTTGGGATGCAGGCACAGCGAGCAAGCTCTGCCTGCAGAGGGAAGCATATTTCACACCATTTGGCCATTGTCTCCTTGGAGCCATAGACCACAAGTCTGAGAAGTACCTTCACCACTACCGACCACGAGAGTCTGAGGTCCTCCCTCACCACATCTCTGGAGGCCCCCAAGAACTTTGCTGTCTGGCACGTGGGGCATCACCCTTCACCATGCCACAGCTGCCTCTCCATGTGCCCTGTGAGGCGGAGGACTCTGAGGGCAGCCAAGGAAAAGCCTGTCAGCAAGGGTGAACGCTCAGCTGAGCTCAAACTCCAGGCTACCCCAGCAGCTGTCATGCTTGGTGAATGCCGTTGGTGGCACTGGGCCCTCTGTGTATTCTGGCACATCCGTCCCCTGCCAGTTGTGGGACAGCTGTGGACATCCTTGTCCTGGGACTGTGGCATACTGCTCAGCTTGCGAAGGAAGGGTGCTGGAGCCAGGGCCTGCTGTGTGCTTACACAGAGCTTTCCAGCCCAGCGTGTTGTGCAGGGGATTTCAGGAGGAGTAGCTTGTCAGTGCATGGTGAGGAGCAGCTTCTGCCTGGTCCAGCCAGGGTCTCCTGTGGACCTGGCAGCTGTGTTGCCAGCTCACAAGGCATTTCAGACTCATCTTGGGCAGAGCAGCTGACTACCTGCTTCTTCTCTTGCAGCCAGTGGTTGCCTAAACCATTCATTCCTGTGACCCAGTGGCTGCTGCCAACCTGGTGATGCCGAGAGTGCTTGCTCACGATAAAAGCGGCCATTTCTTTGCTGGGAACAGTCTGTATAATGAGGGATTGAGGAGCTTCTGCCACAGAACTGTGCCCAAAGACTTCCAAGGGGAACTGGCTCTGCACAGGGCCATCCAGCTGGAGAGGACAGAGGGCCAGAAGTCACAGTTCGTGCAGGCAATGCCTTGACAACTCCTTGCTGGTGTTGGGATGAGAGTAAATAAGCTGGAGCTTTCCTGGAAGCCTGGATCTGTAGCACATGGAGCTTTGTGGCAGGAAGATCTTGTTTCCCTTAGTCCTAAATCATTGGCCTGTGGGGCAATCAACTTTGCTTTTGATTCTGCTGCAGCAGAAACTCTGTTCATACTCCATAGCTTGTCTTTTCTCCTTCAAGCCATTAATGTGTCCCACCTAGACCTGCTGCCCATCCACTTTGGGCTGGTCAGGGGGAGTTCTTGGACCCATTGAGACCGTTGCAGATCCTATGGCTGAATGCTCAGCTGCAGGCTAGGGAATTTCCTCCAAGTGGAACTTGCCTGTCCCCCTGTGGTGGTCAGCAAGTGGACCCTGCTGGGCCTCCAGTTGCTCAAGAGCAGTCCTGCATTTCCTCAGGACAGAGGAAATCTGCATAGTGTGAATGCCCATGTGTTGGACCTTTGGGAGTCTGGGTCTTTCCTGGAGAGCCTATCTTATGCAGGAGATGCAAACAGACCCGCCACTCCCCTGGGGTGCTGAGACTTGCTGCTTTCCTTGCAGGAGTCTCCTTCATGCATGGCCCACAGTTAGTCAGTGCTGTAGAAGGCAGTTCTTTTTCCCAGCCACATGGGTAACCAGGGCTCACAGGAGATTTGGATGAAGGTGTTCTTTTAGGTCATCAGCCTTTGAGATGGGTGCAGGTTCTCTGCAGAGCAAATGAGCAGGAGTTATCATCCAAGCCAGGATGATATTGTCACCACCTGAGACCAGTGTCTGCCACATGTGCCTCTTACCTGCAGGTGATCCCCTCTTTCCTTAGGGGAATGGACTGCATCCCTAGGACTGGGGCAAAGCTGTCTCTCTGCTTTCTGGGATCTCTCATAATACTACTACTAGCTCTGTCACCTTCTTCCTAGGGATCTCGAAGCACTTTGCCAAGATACTTGTAGCAGGGAGATGGAGGCGCAGGGAGGGGCCATGGCTCGGTACAGCAAGCCAACAAGCAGAGCTGGGAATAGAGCCCTGGATTCCTCTCTCTACAAGGGACTGGGATTTCTCCTGACCTGCTGTGATGGGGATGGGGTGTACTGCAAGGGAGCACAAAATGACATGGAAATAACTTGATTTTGGAGTTGTAGTGTCTTCTGAGCTGCTAGGGCTAGAGATTGTGGAAACATTAACTGTTCCTGGAGTGGCCAGGAGCAGTTTCTGGGGAGCCTGTCCCTGCCTTCTGGCTGCTGCCACCTCCCGTCCCAGCACTGGGACCTGTTGGCCCAGGAGCTCTTGAACTTAGTCATTGCTTTCTCTTACAGGTCAGACTTCAGAACCAAAACCACCTGCCCCTTCCCCACAGAAGGCAGAGACTAACATGGTAAGGCCTGTTGGAGGTAGGAGATTGCAAGATAGCACAAAGGGGCTGTCCCCAAAGAGAAGACAGATCTGCCATTGTTCAGGGAGATTCTGTTCTTCTACAACCAATGCATTTTAAGATGTCTGGGTAGTGGGAGCTGATAAGAGCTGCTGGGGAGGGCAGCATCAGCGTATCTCCTGCAAGGGGGAAGAATAACCATTCCCCGGGAATCAGTGGGCTCCAGAATAGCCTGCCACTGTGGCACTGGCTCCTCTTTGCATGGTGCTCGTGTGCGTGTGTGTCTGTGTGTTGGGGACTGCCAGGCTCCATGAGGTGCTTTGGGAGTCTCTCCAGCAGTACCCGCGGTTGGGAAGAGGTGGGTGCTGCCTTAGGTGGACACCAACCTCTTGCTTTCTGTGTTTCCTCAGCTGTCGGCAAAGACATCCTCAGCGCAGATGTCTCCAGCCGCACCTCCTCTCCCACCCCCTCCAGTTCCAGCCACCCCTCGGAAAAACAAAGCTGCCATGTGTAAACCACTGATGCAGAACCGGGGCGTTTCCTGCAAGATAGAACTGAAGTCCAAAGGCTGTCAGACAGGTAGGAAAACAAGACATAACTGCAGGATTACAGGGGCATTTTAGAAAGGCAAGTCCCTGATCCAGACTAAATGTGAATCCAGCTTGAAATGCTGTACAGAGCAGCTGGGTGTTTGGCGCTGTGCTGAGGAGTCTCAGGGCAGTGCAGAGCACACATGGCAGGGCTGGAGGTAGGGAGCCCATTTCCATCAGCAGCAAAAGGAGAGATGCAGAGAGCACTGCAGCATGGTCCCACCTCTTGTGGGACAACTGCTGTTCTTCTGGAGATCATCAGCTTGTCTGAGGGGCCATCTGCTGAGCAGGTTCCACTGTGTAGCTCCTGTCAGGCATGTGTGTATGGTCTGCAGCATATGCAAGGCAACTAGACCTCTCAGCAACGCCATGTAAGAGCAGGGCTTGCACCTCTGGCTGAGGCAAGCCTCTCTTGTTGCAGGGCTGTTTGGCTTGCTGCTGTTCCAGCTCTGCCCATGAGCCACAGAAGCTGGTGGCTGGAAGGGCCATGACGCTGGATGGCTGAGGGCATGACAGTGTGCAGCGGGGCTGGGTGGAAGACCTGCTGGGAGCAAGCTCACCGATGTACTTTTGCTCTTGTCAGAGGCTGACTGGAAGCCCCAGGTGATTGTGTTGCCAATCCCCGTCCCGATCTTCGTGCCTGTGCCTATGCATATGTACTGCCAGAAAGTACCTGTGCCTTTCTCCATGCCTGTCCCGGTAAGCAACACACTCCACTCACTCGTGTTCTCTTACTGGCTCAATCGTGCCTTGCTGCAGCCTCCCTGCTTCTCTGTTTGTCCTCTTCTCCTGCCTCTGCTTTTACGTCAGTCAGCTGAGTGTCGGTTTTCTGCGTGGTGTGCTGCTGTCGACAGGTGCCTGTGCCAATGTTCCTGCCCACCACGCTGGAGAGCACAGATAAGATTGTGGAGACCATTGAGGAGCTGAAGGTGAAGATCCCCTCCAATCCCCTAGAGGCTGACATCCTGGCCATGGCCGAGATGATTGCAGAGGCTGAGGAACTGGACAAGGCCTCCTCGGACCTGTGTGGTAGGTTCTGCCATGGCTTGGTCTCGCCCAACAGCTGGGATCACGTGGGGTTTGCCAGCTCTTGGAGCTAGAGCATCTGCCTGGATCACAGCTCTCCCAAAGCCTTTGAAGAGGGAGCAGGGAAGAGGAAGTCCTCAACTTCTGCTGAGGAGGTATCAGGAGGGAAGAGTTGCAGCAGGGAGTAGTGTCTGCCACTGTCCCTTTTGGAGGTGCAAGTTTTGTGGCACATGTGCAGCACTGTTAGTTTATTCAGGTGGCTGTTCAGGCTCTTACCTAAAGCAGCTTCCCATCCAGAAGACTAGCAGTCCAGACCCCACAGGTCTTTTTAGTTGAGGGCTGCATTCCTCAAGCCCCAGTGACTAGGGCTATGGCTGGGGAGAGGACAAACATCTAATGTCTTGCTGTCCAGGGAAATCTGGGCAGCGCAGATGTCATGGGGCTGCTCTGAACACAGGACTGTGCTGCACGGAGCCTGACTTCATTTTCCAGCTGTCACAGGGAAAACAGACAAAAGGCTTTCTTGAAAGTTGGATTTATGATCTGCTTTTGCATTGCAGACCTGGTGAGTAACCAGAGTGCAGAGGGTCTCCTGGAGGACTGTGATCTGTTTGGACCAGCACGGGATGATGTGTTGGCTATGGCTGTCAAGATGGCAAATGTCCTCGATGAGCCAGGCCAGGATCTGGAGGCTGACTTCCCTAAGAGTAAGAGCTGGGTGAAGCAGGCATGCAGGGCTGTTCATGCTGCAGCAGGGTCCTCCCCGCTGCCAGCAGCTGACCGCTGCCAGCAGCATTAAGAGCTGTGTGAACTTACCTCCCCATGCCCTCTGACTGACCAGGCTTGAGGCCAGGAACTGAGAGTCTTGCAGCAGGGGTGAGGAGACCACCACTTTTGAAGGAGTGTGTGTTTGTCTAGACTAACTGACCTGTTGTGAACATGGGTCTGCAGAGAAGGGGAAATGAGAAGCTGATTTTAACAGCACAAAAAGCAGGGCAGCGGCGCTGTTGTGCTTATGGATGATGATTTCAGAGGATCCAGCAAGGTGAGAGAGAGACCTGGACAGGGCATGACAGGGAGACAGCAGGGAGACCTGGACTGGAAGAAAGCAGTATTGCTGTGTGTCCGTTAGCGGGCAGAAGGTGGAAGAAGAGGCAGGGACTTGCAGGAGCACAGCAGTGGTGAGGCAGGATGCTAGCAGCAAAGGACAGAGGATTGGGGTGCCTGTGCCAGGCTGTCCCCAGTGCTGGCCTGGCACAAGGGGATGAGGAATGTTCCTTGGGTTTGAAAAACAAACAAAAAACTGTCAGAGGGGAGAATGTGAGGCTCTGGTTAGTTGAGAGAGCTTAGCATCATCTGCCAGAGCTATATTTCCTGTGTTGGGCTGTGGCTAAAAGTTCATGCCAGGCAGAGGTAGAGGGTGTGAAGTGTTGGGCTGTGTGTTCCCTCTTCACCTTGCCGTAAGAACCAGACGAGCACAGGGGACAGGATGAAAAGTCTCAGCTGAGCCCTTCTGCCTGTGTTTTCTTTCAGACCCTCTAGACATCAACCCCAGTGTGGACTTCCTCTTTGACTGTGGGCTAGTGGGACCAGATGATGTGTCCACAGAACAAGATCTGCCTCGTGCTGTCCGAAAGGTGAGCTCTGTGTGGGTAATGCCTGCTTAAAGCTCTTTGGATTTGGAGTGAGAACTGCCATCTGGGACATACAAGGTGAAGGCTTTGGTGTGCTGGGGTGGTTGTGCCCTCTCCCTTCGGGGCATGCCTGGCCTGTGGGCCACTCCTTGAATTAAAATACTTGCCTGTCACTTTGGAGGAGCTTTGAATGCCACAGGTCATGTGAGAGCTGGCCTCTTTCCTGCCTGTGGTCCTCATAACTAATGGGCCTTGTTGGCTTGGCTGTCAGCAGAAGGATGCCTACTGGCATGGGTACAGACACACTGGGAGGGAGCTGGCAGTCAGCAGATCTGAGGGGTGGCCAGGGCTCTTGCATCTGTCCCAGGTAGGTGCCCAGTCTCACAGTACACCTCTTTGCAGGGGCAGAAGCGTCTGGTGCTCTCTGAAAGCTGTTCCCGGGACTCAATGAGCAGCCAGCCCAGCTGCACAGTGCTGAACTACTCATATGGTGTGAATGCCTGGAAGTCCTGGGTGCAAGCCAAGTATGCAGGGGGAGAGACCAGCAAGGGAGAGGAGCTACGCTTTGGCCGTAAGAGCCCTGTCTGGATGGGTGGAGTGGCAGAAACCTCCCAGAAGCTGGGTCCCAGGGTGCTGAGGTGCTCCTGGCCTTGCAGGCTATTGTCTGAGGCTGCTGTGCTTGTTTCCATAGCCAAGCCCATGAGGATCAAGGAAGACATCCTGGCCTGCACAGCAGCTGAGCTTAACTACGGCCTGGCCCAGTTTGTCAAGGAGATAACACGGCCCAATGGGGAGCGCTACGAACCAGACAGTATCTATTACCTCTGCCTTGGCATCCAGCAGGTGAGGGAGGTCTTGCTGCCCTCAAGTCCTCCACAGCCAGACCTGGGGGTCAGATCTGGTGAGGGGAGCTTGTGCCCTTTACTCTGCCTTCTGGGGACCCAGAGAGGTTCACTGGACTGTCCTTCAGTGCCTCACCCCAAGATAGCAGCCTACCTGGTTTGGTCTTTGTTCCAAGCCCAGTGAGTAGGGTGGCAGCTATTCCCCAGCCTTGCACTCTTCTTGCACATCCTTGAGGAGGGCTGGGACATCTCCCCAGACTCAGTCCCTTCTTCAGCACCAAGTCTGCTTTGTCATGCTCTGGGGTTTTCCTCACAGCTCTCAGAAGTGGCTGGTTTTAGGATTCTGCCCTGCAGCTCTGGTTGTACAAAGAGGGGCGCTCTGCATATGTGCCCTGGGCTCTCTGGGGAGGGTTTGCATTCCAGGTGCTGCCATGTCTCTCTTGACTGTGTGTTCTGTCCTTTCTAGTACCTGCTCGAGAACAATCGTATGGTGAATATATTTACAGACCTTTACTACCTGACCTTCGTGCAGGAGCTGAACAAGTCCCTGAGCGGCTGGCAACCCACAATCTTACCAAATAGTATGTGTTTCCAGAGTACCTTCAGTCACGACACACACCCAGTTTGTGCGTCTAGCCTTGGATCCTCCAGTCTGATTGTGCTCCCCCAGCCTCAACCCTCTTTCTTGCCATAGGCAGCACAGTCCTGCTGTGTCCAGGGGTCGTACTGACCCATACCGACAGTGGAGCCAGCAGCTTCTGTTGCTGGGAGCAGAGCACAGCTGCTTTGTGTCCTGAGACAGTTTGAATCTTTACAACAGTTCACAGTGATGTCTCCGCCCTTTGGCAAAGAGGATACCAAGCCAGGAGGCACACTGGCCCATGCCTTTGTGTTCCCAGCACATGGGCAAGCCCTGCACACTGTGCTAATTGTTGGCCAAGGTTGCTGTGCTGCTGCCTTGTGAGGGGACTAACTTAGAGCTCTGCAGAGGCTTTTCGTGATGGCTGTGATCTGGGCTGCCTTCCCTTCTGTGTTTTGTCAGTGGTTAGTTCACAGATCCAGCCTCACCTCTGCATACTGGCTGTCCCAGTCAGAGGCATTTGGCTGCAGACCTGTGTGTCTAGGCAGGAGCTGGCCGTGTCTGTCTTGCCTGCTGCTTTTCCTTCATCTCACACTGAGTTTGGTGGAGCACTGACCTAGAGTTCACTTTGTGGCCATCTATAGGGATGAGCGATTAGGATTGGTTTGGGTTCTGGCCTGTGGTTTGGCTGCACTCTGGGGTGGCTTGTGGCTGGGCAGAGCCAGCATCTAGCTCTGCTGATGGCTCTGGAGAAGTAACCTCGTAGAAAAGGGATGTTGTGAAGCATCAGTCTTTTGCAGTGAGTTTGCCTGGGCAGGGTGAAGGGATTGCCACAAGGCCACTGTTGATGTGACCTGGTTCTTCCTCTGTGTGTTACAGACACAGTTTTCTCACGTGTCGAGGAGGAGCACCTCTGGGAGTGCAAGCAGCTGGGCGTTTACTCACCCTTCGTGCTCCTCAACACCCTCATGTTCTTCAACACCAAGTTCTTTGGGCTGCAGACAGCGGATGAGCACATGCAGCTCTCCTTCACCAACGTGGTGCGCCAGTCCCGCAAGTGCACCACGGCCCGTGGCATGACAAAGGTGGTGAGCATCCGCTACTACGCTCCTGCCAAGCAGAAGAAAAGCCGAGGTAGGGTCTGATGGAGCATCTCTCTGTCCCTCCCCCTGCCTCCCTCATCGGGTCCCAGCCATGATCCTGTTCTCTCCCCCTCTGCAGATGGTGGCTCTGGAAAGCGGAAGCGTGAGGAGGAGGTACCGATGCTGGAGCAGCGGGAGAACAGGATGAACCCACTCCGATGCCCAGTCAAGTTCTATGAGTTTTATCTCTCCAAATGGTGAGGCTTTCTTTGGAGAAAGGGCATGTGCCATTTTGGGGCCACCTCTTGGTTTTGGTGGGACCCTGTGGAGTGGCTGCTGCTCTCCAAACATTTGTACTTGAATGTAAAGCCTTGCCCAGGGTCTGTGCTGTTTGTATAGACCATAGCTGAGAGAATGCTTCTCTGCAGCCCCTTCCACTACTTGGCTCTCTCCAGACAGGCAGGAGCATGCAGTATGAGTCGTGGTGGTTGGCTGATTAGGGGCTTTGGTCCTGAGTGAGGAGCTGCAGACTCAGTTTGCGTCCTTGTCCTGCCGAATGATGAGAGGCTGTAACAAGCCTTGAGCCCCCCTTGATAACCATGAGTGCAGGCCAGGCTTTCTGAGCCCCTGGAGCTGATATCCCAGGGTTCACCTTCCTCTCTCTTTACAGTCCAGAGAGTCTGCGGAACCGCAACGATGTATTCTACTTGCAGCCTGAACGGTCCTGCATCGCCGAGTCCCCACTCTGGTACTCGGTCATCCCCATGGACCGGAGCATGCTGGAGAGCATGCTGAACCGCATCCTGGCCGTGAGGGAGATCTACGAAGAGCACAGTCGGCTTAGCAGCCTGGACGACGACATGGACTAAGAGCGAGGTGCTGCCGGGCTGGCTGTGCTCCAGCCCAGGACACCTCGTCTCCCTGCCTCCTGCTGCAGGGCTGGGGCCATGCAGCATGGGAGGGGATAGTGCTGTGGCAGCACTGTCTATTGTTACCGGACTTGGACATCACATCCTGCTCATTACGGGCCTCTCCTACGTACATGGCCCCCGCGCTCAGCCCTGCCTCCTGTCCTGGCTGCTGGGTGAGCCGTCTTCCCTGGGGCCAGTCCCCACAGCACAGGGGTGGCAGAGCCCCCAAGGCAGCTCCCCTTGCCCAGCCCTGTCCCCTGCTATTCCCAGCCCTGACTCTACTGCCCCCCCCTCCCCCTACCCCAGTGCAGGAACTGCACCATTCGGCAGAGTGCTGTCTGGGACCAGCAGCCCCGAGGCTTTTAATTCCCCCTTCCTTTAGCATCCCCTCACAAGGCTGTGGGTGGCATGGCAGGAACGGTAGCTCTGCTGCTGCAGCAGCATGGTGTTTTCAAGCCAGTGGGGAAGGACCATCAGCAGCCTGAGAGCTGTTGGGGTCAGGGGGAGGGATTGTTCGCAGGGGTGGGAGAGGTTTGGGCTGGCTTTGGGGAGCAGAGGAAGCTGGTGCTGGAATGTGAGGGCAGAGACGCAGCCTTGCCACGGGGATGCCTCCCTCGAATGCAGCCGGGCTGCCTCCCTCAATTTTGTCAATGTTTCCTGAGTCTGTGGAAAACTGATGGAGACAGGTCTGTGCCAGTGCTGCCCTTCTGTCCCCGCTGTCCTGCATCCTAGCGTAATACCCCTCCTCAGTGCAAGGTGCCATCAGTGGGTCCCTCCACTCTGGCCGGGGGCTTGGGCAGCTGCTGGCAGAAGTGAGGACCTCTGCCTGGCCTCCCCCTCCCTCCCAAAGCAGTGGGGTGCTGGCGCCCTGCCCAGGGCGAGCCTGGCTCTGGCTGCGCCACTCCCTGCTGCCTCCTGCCCCTCCTTGTGTTCTGGTCAGTTTTCTTGAGCTGTACATGGGTCTCCTATTGAGCCTGTATATATTGTTCTGGGCCCTGGCCCCGGGCCATCTGTTCTCTGTGTCCATGTGGAGAGTGAGCCACTCACCAGTCTTGTTGTAGTGATGCCAGGGCGGTAGGACTAACCCTGTGTCTCTGGAAACCATTCATTTCAAATAAAGATGCAGAAGACTTTTGGCAGCTCCTGCTTTTCTCCCGCAGGCAGGGTGGGCACTGCAGGAGAGCAGGGCCAGCATCCCACTGCTGCTGTGCACCTCGCTCCTGTCCATCCCTGCCTGCTTGTGCTTCCTACCGTGTCTGGCCCCTAGTGTGCTGCCAGCTCTGGCATGCTATGATGGCCCCTGACCCTGTGCCTGCTGGTGCTAGCCTGGCATGCCCTGCCTGTTCCTGCCCTGCTTCTCCTTGCCTGTCCCTTGCCAGTAGGGCTGCCACCCAAGCCAACCCAGCAGTGGCCCTGCCCTGGCCAGGTGGGACAGACGGGTCAGAGAGCAATGCCGCGGTGCCCATGGGCAGAGCAGGAGTCAAGTGAGGTGCAATGGGTGTTTATTTGCTCCCCCAGGGCTGACAGGACCCTGCCCCAGCCCAGCCCTACTCTCAGCCCCACTACTCCCAGGAGCGCGGGGAGCGGCCAGGCCACGTCCCTGGGGCCATGCCTATCTCTTGTGCTGGCCACAGGGTCCATGCCACAAGCCTGTCAGGGCCCAGAGACAGAACCACAACTGTGGCCACCCATGCATCATCCATCCCTGAGCATCCCAGCAGGCCACGTTCACACTGCCAGGTCTGCAGCTCGCGCCTTCCCGTGGGACCCACTGGCGCCCCCCAGCCATGTACCCGCCTTCCCCAGGGGTGCCAGGCCATGAGGTGCTCTGCCAGCAGCCACAGGGCTGCCACTGCTGGGCAGGGTGACGCGGGTCCTGTGGGTCCCCAGAGGGCCACCAGGACTGGGCAGGATGTGGGACTTGGGGCCTGGCCCCTGCCAGCACTTGGTGAGACCCAGGTGATAGATCTCCACCAGGTTGAGCAGCAGGGACACACAGGCCACCCCTAGCATGAAGAGGATGAAGATGGTCTTCTCAGTGGGCCGGGAGATGTAGCAGTTCACGGTGTTGGGGCAGGGCCAGCGGCTGCAGGTGTAGAGGGGCTTCAGCTGGAACCCATACAAGGCGTACTGGCCCACAATGAAGCCCACTTCCAAAAGAGCCTTGAAGATGACGTTGCAGATGTACGTCCTCAGGATGGCCCCGCGCATGCAGACCTGTCCCCGCGTGTCCCCCACAGGGAGCTGGGGCTGCCTGGGGCGGTGCCGCCTGGCCCCACTGCCAGCCCGTGCTGCTGCTTGCTGCTGTGCCTTCTCCTCCAGATGCACCAGGTGCAGGATGTGGCCTAGGTACACAAGGCTGGGGGTAGAGACAAAGATGATCTGCAGGACCCAGAAGCGGAGGTGGGAGATGGGGAAGGTGCTGTCATAGCAGGCATTCTGGCAGCCAGGCTGCTGCGTGTCGCAGGAGAAGCCAGACAGCTCGTCGCCCCAGACCCGCTCAGCAGCCGCCCCCAGCACCAGGATGCGGAAGACAAAGAGGACAGTGAGCCAGACCTTCCCCACCACGGTGGAGTGCTCCTGGGCGCTCTCCAGCAGCCGCCCCAGCAGGCTCCAGTCCCCCATGGCACGCGTCACAGTGCCCTGCAAGACAGCCACCCTCCAGACACGACCACCCCACAACCTGCTGAACCACCACCCCATCCCCCCGCCCAGCGGGTGTGCAGGGACCCAACCTGGGGCTGTCCCTGGAGTGTCCCCACCCTGTGTCCCATGGGACCCCCTAACCTGTCGCAGGGAAGGCACCAGGAACAAAGACCTCTGGTAGAAAGCAGCCTTGGCATGCTGGGAGCAACCATGGGGGACAGCGCAGTGGCAATCCGGCATGGGGACCCCTCACCGTTGGCGGGTGCGTAGGGCAGAGCCCGGTGTTCCTGCGCTGTTGGCTCCCCTCAGCAGGGTGATGCAGGATGCTGCAGGGCCCCTTCCCGGCTGGTCCCCTGCTCCTCAGCCAGGTGTGGACAGGCCTGCCTGGCTCTGTCTGTCCATCCACCTGACAGCAGGCAAGGGATTATTGGGGCATGAGGCAGCTGCATGCCCCATTGGCTTTCACTGTGACTGGCAGATGAAACAGCCACTGGGGAAATTTTTTCCCTCTATTTTTGGTCTGGACACTTTTCTAAATATATGCAGGGCTGCAGGGGCTGGTGCTGGGGGAGCGTGAGCCCTTGTACACTGCTCAATGCCACCCAGGGGTCACTGCTTCTGCATGCCGGCTGCGAGGGCACCACAGCCATGGCCCCAGCCCAGCCCGGGCACTACAGCCCCCGCAACCCCTGGTGGCATCCACCTGGGCTAGGGTGCACGGGTGGGCACCCCACACTGGCACCCCAAGCCCCTGGCACATCCCAGCTGGAGTAGAAAGGAGGGAGGCAGTGCCTGAGAACAGAGATTTAATGGCCCAAGATGCCCTCCTGGCTGTCCCATGGGACAGGGACAGCACAGGGCCATGGGGTGGCTGTGGGGTGGGGGCAAGGGCTGGGGCCCCCATGGCGCTGGCCTTAGCAGGCAGAGCAGCGGTCGCCCTTCTCCTGCAGCCCGGGGTTGCGGCGCAGCATGTCCTTGAGGGAGCCATCCTGCTCTGTCAGCAGCTGGTTGATCTCATTCTGCTTGTACTCAGAGGAGAGCTTGTGCCCATAGAAGGAGCCCTTCCCTGATGAGGGGTTGGAGTTGTGCTGGCCTCGGCGGGCACAGGCTCGCACCACCAGGTAGACCAGCTCCGCCATGTTGAGGACTATGCAGATGCTGGAGGTGACCAGCATGAAAACGGTGAAGATGGTCTTCTCCGTGGGCCGGGAGATGAAGCAGTCAACAGTGTTGGGGCAGGGGTAGGCCTCACACTTGACCAGCCGCACCATCTGGTAGCCCGGGTAGAGCATGTAGAAGATGTACATGAACACAGCCTCGAAGAGCAGCCTGAAGACCACACTGCAGACATATGTCCACCACAGTGAACCTGATATGCGCATCTTGTGCTTCTTCACCTCCTCCATGTGCTTGGGGTCTGCATGCCCCGTCAGCACCAGCAACTTCTTCTCCTGGTGCTGTTGGTAGGCCACGTGCATGGCCACGAGGAGGGCCGGCGTGGTGACAAGGATGAGCTGCAGGGCCCACAGACGGATGTGGGAGATGGGGAAGAAGTGGTCATAGCAGACACTGTTGCAGCCAGGCTGCTGGGTGTTGCAGGTGAAGGCGGATTTCTCATCCCCCCAGACGCTCTCAGCTGCCACCACCAGCACCATTATCCGGAATATGAAGATGACAGAGAGCCAGATGCGCCCAATGGCAGTGGAGTGGCGGTTCACTCCACTCAGCACCGTGTAGAGGCCGGCCCAGTTCATTGCTCCTCACGTCTGCAGGAGCAAGCAGCAAGAGACAGTGTTAGGAGCAGGACAGTGTTAGGAGCAGGAAGGACCCCTGGCTGAGAGCCACCACATCCCGGCCCTGGTGGCAGCAGCCTCAGGAGGGACCTGGGAGCAACTGGCTGCCGCAGTCCTGGTAGGTGGACAGCAGGATGGATGGATGGCAGGACAGCACCATGGCTCCCACTGCTTTCACAGCTCAGGGCAGCGTTTTGGCCAGAGCAGGTAGGAGACTGATTGGCCCTGCAGTGTCAGCTACTCCTGCTCTGCCACCCCACACTGGCACAGGGATCCTAACCCACGGCTGCTGCAGAGGATGGGGGGGAAGCTCCCACACCTCCACAGGGACCCCCTATCTTCACCCAGCGCTGAGCTCCTTGGCTAGGGATGGACCCAAGGAGCTCCATGTCTTCTCTGCACCAGCACCTCCCTGACCAGTCCCTTATTGCCCCATTCCCTGCAGGAGTGGGGCTGGGGAGCCCCGAGCTGGGAGGAGCCCTGGTACAGCCACGCATTGCCACCCTCCTAGAGCCGTCCCTGCCTGGGGAGCATGGGGTGACCCTGCACCCCAAGCACAGACCCCTGCCCCACTGGCACTGAGCAGCCCCAGGAGCTGCTTCCCACCCCAAGCACGAGGCTTGTGGGCTGGGACCTGCCCTCCAGCTGCCCCTGGTGTGGAGGGTCCCGGCGGCGCGTACCTGCCGGTGAGGAAGGGTCCTTGCGAGCTGTCCCCAGTGGCCCCTCTAAGGTCTCATATCTCTCACAGGAGAGCTCTGCTCCGCCTGCCCTCGTCTCTATCCGCCACTGCCCTGCACTGGAAGTCATATGCTGCTTTATAAACTATTTACATACAATGGGGCCTTTATCGGCCCCTGAACAACACACTTTAGCATTCAGATCCAACGCCCTGACTTCCGCCCACCCCAACCAAACAAAGTGCCTGTGTGCTGCATTCCCACTGCCTGGCCCTGCACCCACTCCCACTTCGCCCCGCGCCAACCACGGCTGTGGGCCCCCCCCCGACCGCCAGCCACGGGGTGCTCGTCACTCTGCCTGGTGGGACCACGCCACGGGCATTGCTGGACTGAACAGCCACCTGGGGTGCCTGGGGGTCCCTTCCCCAGGATGCATGGCAGAGCCCAGCTGTGTGCCAATCCCACACAGACGGCACCAGAGCTGGGGCCTGGCTGCTCCCCAGTGTGGCACTGAGCAGTCTGTGGGGACCTGCGGGGCTGGGTGTGCTGGGTACAGCCCCCATGGGTGCCACCATACCCTTGAGGCTCTGCTGCCAGGGGGTTGGTGCCAGCAGCAACGGCTGCGAGGTCGTTGGAGCTGCCCTGCATGTGCCCTGTCCTGTTAGGGACATGGGAGTCACCAGGCTGATGCTGGCTGTGTGCTAATGGGGGCTGCGTTCAGTGCTGAGAACATGTGCTGCAGGAGCTCTGCTCCTCTCCCAGGACAGGGGGCTACTGACGCTGCCCCACTGCTCGGACACACTGGTAAGTGCAACAGCCCCTGTACCTGTGGACCCCCTGTGCCCATGTCCCTCAGGGCTGGTGTCCCAAGCCACACCATCACGCTGTGCACCATCCATGTGGGGATGGTGCCACTCCCCAACCTCAGGTGGGGAGCAGCACATCCTGTAAAACCTACCAGCTGGGAGCCTGCAGGGTGGGGAGGCAACAATGCTATCCCAAATGCCAACTCCACCCCTCAGCCTAGGGTGCCAGCACCTGGAGCTGCGCAAATGGTAGTGGGCAAAGACCCTCCAATGAAGCTGCGGGGAGGGCAGCTGGTGCCTAGGCCACACTCTGCTCCTTGACCCACTCCCCCCATGGTGGCCAGCACCCCTAGCTCCCTGCCCTCCCTGGCCCATGGAGGAGCCCTTCTGCAGCCCCCACCCCGGACCCCCCAGTCCCCCCCCCGGCTGGGGGACGTGTGGCAACCCCCACAGTGGTGCTGTGCTCACCAGGCTCTCACCTCAGCAGCGGGACAGGCAAAGCTCTCAGGGAGCGCAGCAGCCTCAGCCTCCAGCACAGCACCCTGGACTTTATACTGCCCTCTGGCACGTCACCCCCATCCCCTCCCAAACAGCCTTGCTCCTTCCAGGACTTGCTCCCTGCCAAGTAAATACCACAGGTGTGTCCAGCCTGCGCTCACACTGCCAAGGCACCCACCACCACTGCCAAGCATCCCCTGGGGACAGCCCAGGGGCCACCACTGCACTAAGGCAGGGCCAGCCCCCCAGGATGGTCCCCGTGGGAGCTCTGTGGTCCCCCTGGCCACGCTCCCCTGCTGTGAGCATCCTCCCCACCACATCCCCTGCAAGCTGGGCACATGCACCATGGCAGAGCCCCACTCTCCATCCGGGGGGGACAGCTCTGGGCAGTCCCAGCACCCAGAGCACCTTGATCCGCTGCTGCAGGCTGCCGGCTGGGCCCTGGGGAGCCACCAACACCCTGTCTAAAAGTGCAGCCAGAAAATGCAAACAGCCTGTCAACGATTAACCCAGCTAACGGCCCCACTCCAAGGTCCCGCCGCCCAGCACCCCGCATGGCTCCGCAGTGTGCTGGGACATGGTGACCCTGCCCCACATTTGGGGGCCCCAGGGTGGGCTGCAGGACCCTGCACACCATCCCCTGCATGAGGATGGCAGTGGTCCCACTGTCCCCCGCATGAGGATGGCAGGGTGGCACTGTGGGGTGACAGGGGTTCTCCCCGCAGTGTGGCGGGGGCGGTGGGCAGAGAGGGGCCGGGGATCGCCGGGGGTGCGGAGCGGGTGAGGCCCACGATAAGCTGCCGGCTGAGTCAGCAGGGCCCGGCGGGGAGCGGCCGCAGCCGCCGGCACCGCCCCGGCTGTGCACCCGGGGTCCGGGACGCGCCGCGGGACCGGGGGGGGGGGCTGCCCGGAGCGGGGTGCGGGGAGGGGGCAGGCGGAGGGCGGGCACTGGGAGGTGTCGGGGGGCAGATTGGTGGGGAGGTATGGGAAAGGGGCTAGTGAGGCGAGGCTGGGGGGGATCAGGCTGGGGGGGGGGGCAGGCTGGTGGGCAGTGGGGGATTTGTGGGCTGGGCTAAGTGGGGGGAAGCACTGGGGGGACTGCATGAGCCAGGCCGGGGCGGGGGGGTGGCACTGGGAGCCAGGCTGGGGGTCACTGGGGGGCTCCGGCAGGCAGGCCGGGGTCGGCCGGGCAGTGCGGGCCGCGCGTGGTCGCCGCTCGCCGTGCCGGCTGCGCCCGGCCGCGGCAGCAGGTGGCGCTGCGGGGCCGGGCCGGGCCGGGCCGGGGGGCGCCGGGGCCGCCCCCGCCAGCGGCAGCACCCGGGGCGGGGGCTCAATGCGTGGGAATCCGCCTAAAAATGTAATAGAAATGAAGAAAAAAACAGGAAGGAGGGAGGAGGAACCCGGGCCGTTGCTGTCCAGGCCGGTGCCCGCCCGGTGTCCTCACCGGGAGGTGACGGGAGGCCCAGGAGGCCCGGGGATGGGCGGGAGCGCGGGCAGCACCCTCGCCTGTGCGGCGCTGCCGCTGACCGCCGTGCCCGGCCTCCGGGCACCGCCGCCCGTTCGCAGTAGGCAAAACTGTTGTGCAAAAGCCAGCGGTAAAGGACAGGCTGTACGAAGCAGCCGGGGCCAGCGCTGCCTCCAGTGCTCAGAAAACTGCCCTGTCCACGACCACGTGGACCAGAAATGGGCTCTTTGTTAATCATGTTAACTAACTTGGTGTCTGAAGTTGCAACGAAGAGCTCGAGGGTATGTTGAATGCAGACAAGCTGAAGAGATGGGCAGGGCAACATCTGGATGGAGGGATGGGGGTGACACAGCTGCTGGCACCTTGCTGAGGTCAGAGATGTCACAGCCCAGCAGCCTGTGTTGGTACAATGGAGGAAATCAAGCTCCAACCGTTGCTGAAACACCTCTGCTGCCAGGAGGAAAAGTGTGCTGCAGAACAGGCTCTCAGAGTCCTCTCTCCCCTGCCATCCTGCCCCCAGCCTCTCTGCCAGCCTGGATTGAGCTTCTAGGCTCAGGCTGATGGCAGCACAGGCATCCCTGGATCCAGGCTGCTGCCCTCAGAGAGACAAAACCCTCTGGTTTGAGTCAGCTCTGCCAGGAAGGGCATTGGCAGCCGGTGAGCACAGAAATCCTTTGTGCCACTGCAGCACAGGGCAGAGGGAGTTGCAGCACTCAGCATAATGGCTTGCCCTGCCTGCCTGTGGGTCTGCTGTCCTGTGTCCTGGACACATCAGGGGTGTGGGGACTAGGACCAGAACACCGTCCTGGTGATGCTGCTGGGCAGAGCAGCATCCTTATTGCTGGCTGTGGCTCCTGGAGCAGGCAGGGGCCAGGCGCAGGTCACTCATCCCCTCCCCATGCCAGGGACACCTTTGCGGTTCAGTTCCCTCACGCTTCTCTTTGCCAGCAGCCCTAAACATGTCCCCTGAAGCTGAGGATGTCCCACTGTCGTCACACAGATGTTAAAAGCACGTACCCTCCAGGACACAGTGTCCCCTGGGCTTTGCCAGATCTCCAAAGAAATGCTGTTGATGGTCAAGGACACCCTGGACAGATGGCAGGCTCAGGAGTTTTGCAAAGGCAGTAGTGTTTGTCTGTCACCAGCTTGCCCTTGGGGTCCTAGCTGGGGTGGCTGTACTGGCACATGGGGACAGCTGGCAGCTGGGGCCTTGCAAAGATGAGGAGGGGGGACAAAAGTGCAGGGCAAGCCCCTGTTCTGGGACATAAAGGCATCTCCCCTTCAAAAGGGCACTAGGCACTGGGCAGTCTGCTCGCACCTCAGCAAGTTGGCTGCAGTTAGAGCTGTGCTGTGTAGCACCCGTATTTCCATGGAAACCCAGCCCGGTGGCCTGATACAGGTTTTTCATCTTGGTTCCTCTCACACGGTCCTGGGGCTGCCTGGGTCAGACCAGAGGGGCCAGCAGTTGAGGCAGTGCTGGATGGGGCTGCAGGTCAGGGTTCAGGGTGGGCAGCCTTCCCCCTGCACGGAGACCAGACCAGGGACCAGCTCTGCCTGTCAGCATGGAAAAGCCTGGGGGAAGCAGCCCCATGCCCTGGGTGGGCGTCCCATCACCCCATTGGAGTCCCATCGCAGCTTGGCTCTGCTGCTACCCATCTCAGGCACTCCGCAGCACCCCTGCCTTTGGCGGCACAGCACAGCATGGTACGGCATGCTGCCTGCCTCCGGCATGCTGCCTGCCTCCGGCACTTTCCCCACCCTCTCCATCTGCCCCATGGTGAGGGGCCTGCCACCATCCCAGGCTAGTGCCCCCAGGCCATGCCCACACTGCCTGCCATGTGCTGCAGCTCCAGGACACAAGGCATAGGCTGGCAGGGGCTGTGGGACCCCCACACTGGGCAGCACTAGGGGCCATGGGGGGGGGTCCGGCACAGGAGTTGCTGAGCAGAGTGACATGTGCCGGTGGTACTGCAGCTGCAAGGGGCCCCTGGGAGAGCTGGGCAGAGCCCCCCCGGCCCCCCTGCAGCCCCCCTGCCTGTCTCCCACCTGCCCCGCGGCCCCCCGGCTTGCGGCCTCAGCCCTGGCTCTGCTGCCTGCAATGCCTGGAGGCGATTCAGGCCCTATGCCTGGTTTCCATGGCAACTCCAGTTGAAATTACATTAAAAAGAAATGAAACCAGCAGCTTTTCTGGTTGGCGAGCAGGGGGAGGGGAGCTGGGCTGGGAAAGACAGGGAGGGGGAGTTCAGTGGGAGGGGGATGTGGGGCAGATGAGGTCCCACATGGGGGTCCCAGTGCTGGGGGAGAGGCCTGGCAGTGCTAGGGGCATGCGGGGACACCCACCCCCCCCCCACTGTGGCACCCAGTGTTGGCTATCCTGGGTCGCATGGTGCTGGTTTGCATGCGTGTGGCACTGGGGGTCCGGCACCCCAACCTGGTGGGGTGATACCGGGGTCCTCCTGCTGCCTCTGTGGGGTGGATGCCAGGGACGTGGGGACCATCCGGACCCTCTGCCAGCAGGCATGGCCATGGTCAGGGTGACTCTGAGCCAGCACAGGGCACTCCACCCAGCCTGGGAGCCCCCGGCCCCTGCGTGCTCCAAGAAGAGGCAAGACACACCACTATTAAAAATATCACTTCTGTTTTATTTGGAATTTGTTACTCTGCGCGGGTGACAGGGTATAAATACATTCTCCAACGAGCATCCTCACCCTCAGCAATGCCTGGGGCGGGGACAGGGGCCAGGGCAGGGTGCAGGGCCGGGGGTGTGCTGGCCCCAGGCAGTAGGGCCAGCCGGCACCGGTGCGTCACGGCCGCCAGCGTGGGCAGCGTCTGCCAGCCGGACCGTCTTGCACAGGGACGAGATATGGTGTCCCCACAAGGACCTGTCCCTTCCTCCTGCCTCCCCAGGCCCTGGGTGCCAGCGCCCACTATGGGGGGGCTGAGACTGGGGTGCCCCACATGGGCTCCCAGGCAGTTCCTTCTCCACGCCCAGCTGGACTGAAGCCCATTGCCTTGAGCCCCGCTACCCGCAGCCACATGCGGTTCGGTGGCCGCCCCCAGCCCAGCGGGTGCCCCAGCCCTGGGGCAGGAGCTCCCAGCCCCATGCAGGCTGCATCACCCCCACTCGAGCAGTACCTGCCCAGGCATCTATCCTGGCCGCATGCCCTGGACATGAGCTGGGGTCACCCCGCAACGGGGGAAAGGCCCCAGTGGGAACAAGGTGGGAGGCAGAGTTGCTGTTGGTGCGCAGCTCACCCTGCTCCTGCCAGCCCCACAGTGCTGCCCACCCCTGCCGCAGACTGCAAACTGCTGGCTCTGCTTTCTGGCAGTGGCACAGGCAGGGAGGTCACAGCACGGCCCTGGGCTAGTGGTGAAGGGATATGGGATGCTCCTGGGGGAGCAGGGCAGGGTGGGGACCACTGGGACACGGTGCCAGGGTGATGCCCTGGATTGATGGGGGTGGGCAGACAGTGCTCACAGTGGGTGATGCCCTGGGTGGGTGGCACTGGCTGGTGATGGCAGCAGGGTGGGCCATGGCAGGGGGTGCTCGTGGGTGGGCCGTCGGGTAGGCTATTTGGCTGAGATACATGGGCACGGGCAACAGAGGAGGGAGAATATCAAAAATACAAAAGAGCGCGGCCCTGCAGCGCAGGAGGCAGTGCCCTGTCTAGTGCCCACCCGCGGCAGGCGGGGGCCACGGGGGGCCAGCACCGCGCGCACACGCTGGCTTCTAACTGGCTTTTTATTTTATATCAAGAACACTTGGTTTTAAAATCTTTACAAAGGACAAAACGCGGCGACTCCGTTAGTGTGTAAAGAACTAAAGATCTGCTTAAAAAACGTCTCTGCAAAGAGAAACGACTGACACAAAAGAGATTCTCTGCAGCGCAAAGAGGGGCAGAGGTGCCAAGTCTCCAGCGCGGGACCCCACTCCCAGGGTTCCCGGGGTCCTCAAGCCCTCGCACTGGCCCCAGTGCCCGCACCCAGCATGAGGCCGGGTCCCCAGACCCTGCCTGCTTCCTCTGCCTATAGCACCATGGCCCAGGGCCACTTCTCAACACAGTGAAGGAGCCTTTTCCAGGGCACTCGGGATGCCCAGCCACCTGGGGATGCCCAGGCACTGGCCAAGAGGGATGCCCGGCCCTACTCCACATCAGTCCTGGGGTGCTCGGCGGGCAGAGCACTGGGGATGCAATTCCCCTGTGGGGAGGTACAGCCCCAGTGTGGGGAGCCCCATGGCCACTGCCAGCAAGGTCCCCCCCTGCCTGCCTGTGCCAGAGCATGGGCACAGGGGCTATGCCATGTCATCCCTGCACCCCAGTGGCACCCCAGGGTGACCCACGGGGCCCTCCACCAGGAGCCGGGAGAGTCAAAGCACTTCTCAAAAATTAGCTAGGAACGAAAGAAAGCGCCATGGGGAAAGCAGGGCATCCGGTCGTGCCGGGACCCTGCAGGTCTCCAGGCTTGGTGCCACACTGTCCGTGGGCGCTGCCCCTCTGTCCGAGGGCTCCATTTGCCCCGCTGGTCCCTCTGCCAGTGTCTGCTGCGTGCGTGTGCGTGCGTGCATGCGTGTGCGCCGGCGGCGGGCAGCTATACCCTGGTGGTGGAGTGTGAGTGCGGGAGTCCCGTGCTGTTGAAGCCGGCAGTGAAGGTGTTGTAGGGGTGCAGGGTCTGCAGCCCCACCAGTGAATTAGGGATCATGGTGATGGTGTTGGGGGTCATGAGCGGGATGTCATCTGGAGAGCGGCGTAAGGTGAGGGTGTAGTCGGGCAGAGCGGCCAGGCGCAGGGCGTCATGGGGTGGCACAGCCTCACACTCATGGTGCCCCTGGCTCACCTGCAAGGAGGGCATCTCCTCGTCGGGCGTGTGGGCGATGTCATTGGCGGCACCACGCTGGGGGCTGGGCTGCCGGTGTGTGTCCTGCCGGCGCTTGTCCTTGCGGTAGTAGAGGGCGGCGAAGGCCAGCACATTGAGGAAGAGGAGGGAGGCACCCACGGCGATGGTGACGCTCAGCTCAGTGGAGTAGTCACGGGGGCTCTCAAGCAAGGTGCCTGTCTCCTGCTCTGGGCTCCAATTCTCCTTCCCATTCTCACTGTTGTAGGCGGGTGAGATGGCGGGGCGCTTGGTGGTCCAGATTTTGCCATTGGGCCGGCGGGTGATGTGGGAGTTCTGCGTGGTGTCAGGCGGCGGCACTTTGGTGGTGGTGGAGGTGTAGTGGAACATATCATGCAGGTTGTACAGGTGGGGGACCAGGTGCTTCCAGAAAGCCACCTTGGTGGCCCGGTAGTGGTCGCGTACTCGTGGCTTCAGCCCGATATGCAGGTACAGCTGGTCACGGGGGTTGTACTTGGACCAGGCCACCTCTTCAAACCGGTTGGCCTTGGTGTGGATGAACTTGGTGTCCTGGGGGACGGGCTTGTTGGGGTCCCTGCGAAACACAGGCAAAACAGAGCTAGCACTGGGAAAAGCCAGAGAGGTGAGAAGGGAGAACTGGATGCAGAGATGGAGGCTGGGGGGACCTTTGCCAGTGGTGGCACAGGGTGGGCTGGCAAAAGGTCCTGCATGGCTGGGAAGCACCCCAACTCTGGGTCAAGTCTCACCCATGATAACCATGGCCCACCCCTGCGCTTGGCTGGGTCCTGTCCTGGGGGCTGGCTGCACTCTCAGCTTCTCACTGTGTGGTTGATGACCTGACCCTAGTGAAGGTGCAGCACACGGACCTCTGGGCACGGGGGGCTCAATGTCCCACACCAGGCATGACACTCCCCCACCACAGCATGGTCCCAAGGGGTGCAGCTGCAGTCAGTGCAGACCCCCCATGCACAGTACCCACCCCTACTCACCCTGTCTTGGCAAAGTTGGTCCAGTAGGTCATCACCACGGCACTTAGCATGACGTCGTTCTTGGAGAAGTTGCAGGGAAAGAGGTCTGTGGGGCCAATCATGGGGATCCCGAACACATAAGGCACCTCATCCCCGTGGGCTGCGTCGGACCATGCAGGCTTCATCAGGCTCTGGCAGTGGTGGTAGAAGGCGTAGAAATAAGTGGGGGAGCCATAGCGGGCATGCAGGTCGGCCGTCACCACTGATGGCTCTACCCACTGGTGGTCAGTGAAGAGGGCCACCAGAGTCTTGCGACGTGTCTCAGGGTTGTCCCTGTCAGCCCAGTCTGTGTACATGAACTTGATGGTCTCCCGCAAGGTGTCCTTTCCCTCAGGGTAGCCGTACAGATTGTCTACAAAGTTGGAGACCGAGTAGTCAAAGTCACTGCCTGAGACACCGTCCTCAGGGTCCACCACGCCCTCCACAAACTTTAGCCCCTCGCCCTGGTTGACCCCTAGCATGATATCGTAGTTGAGGAACTCGCCCTGCTCCATCAGGATCTCCGGGTCGTCTGGGATCACATCCCCATCAATGACCGGCCCAAAGGCCACATGGTAGCGAGCCGGCTGGATGTCTTGCTCCACCAGCTCCTTGGCACTCTTCTGCCGCAGGCAGTCCACCATGTCCACCGTGTCCAGCACATTGCAGCCCACCTTGTCGGCCAGCATGCTGGTGTACTTCACGGGCTGGTAGTTCACTGCCCAGCTGGAGAGCGCAGAGCCGCTCTGGATGATGGCTCTCTGGAAGAGACCTGCAAGACAGGCAAGGAGCAGAGAAAGCTCGCAGCAGGGTGAGCGCCGTTCCAGCACCACAGCACTGCAGTGCAGGATGCAGGGTGGAGAAGGCATTGATGCCCTTGGACCTCTGCAAGGACCCTGTGCTCCAGCCCACACCTGGTCTTGACCCGGGATGAGCTGCCCGCTGAGCTGGGTTCGCACAGGGGGCTCAGCTCAGGGCCACCACGAGGGTGGCAGGGTGACAGCTGGGCATGCAGTGGGCGCTCCTGGCAGCAACCAAGGGCTGCTGTACTCCCCGAGGATCCCGTTGCAGGGGATGGCCCAGCATCCCTTTGTCCCAGCATGGGGAGGAGAGGGGCCATAGCTGTATCACAGGCTGGCCTTAGCGAGCAGCCTGCGCTGTCCCAGCCACCCCAGGGATGTGTTGCCTGAGCCCCTGAGGGGCACACGCTGCCCCCAGCTCAGCGCCATCCTCCAGCCCAGGGTGGCGCTGGCTTCACTGAGCAGCTAGGCTGCAGGCTGGCAGCAGCGGGAGGGTTAACGCCTGCTCGGGGACACTTAACCCTGCATGTCCCACCCCACGGCTTTGTCAGGGTCCCCCTCGTCCCCCTCCCTGCTACTTCCTGCCCAGCTGGGGCTGCTTGGTGCCAATCCGGCCCCACAGGAGCACGCTGCCAGATGCACAAAGAGGGCCTTTCTGCCACCAGGAACACAGAGGGAGTGGACTTTCGCCCTGGAAAACGGGGCCACAAAGGCCCTGGCCCAGGCGGAGGAATGTGTGGCTGTGCTCCAGCCCCATGTCAATGGCACTTGTGCTCAGAATACAAAAGGCGGTGAGGAAGCAGAGCCTCCGGGGCAGTGAAAGGCAGCCGGGCTCAGGGTGCATCCTGGGGTCCCTGCTCTCCGGCCAGCCTTCTCCTGCACCCTGAGTGCTGCCTGCACCCTCGCTGGACCCTGGCACTTGGTCACTGCGAGGGACTGTCTCAGGCAGTCCCTGAATAGTGCTGGCGCAGCAGTGTGGTGGCCACAGGGCTGCCCCTGGCCCCCTGAAATGCAGAGTGCCTGTGTGAGACACCCTGTGCAGCCAAGGCCATGCCACTCTGCAGGGGAGCATGCACCGTCCCACAGCAGAAGTGTTTGGAGGCTCCTGGCTCCCAGCCACCATGTCCGTAGCTCTTGTCTGCACGCACAGTCCTCGCTCTGCCAAGTACCTGACGTACAGTCCCATGAGCTGGGACAAAAAGAAGTCACAAGCTCTATTTGTCACCTCCTGGTGCCCTAGAAAGCTGTACCCAGCCTACAGGCTGGAGACCGGCCATGGGTTTGCTTGCTCTGCACCATCATCCACATGCCAAAGAGCCAGGATAGGAGTTCCCCGGCTCCCAGGAGATGCTGTCCCAGCAGCAGCTATTGCTCCCTGCCAGCAGCATCACTTCCCAAACAGACCCACCAGGCAGGGCCCTGCCCCTGCCCGCTCCTGCCTGGGGAAGCACGGGCAGCTGGTGTCACCAACAGCTAGTCACGTCCCTGATGGAGCCCCTTTGCTGTGTCTCTGCATGGTCATGTCCTGACACAGGAGGACCCAGGAGTCTGCGAGAGCTCAGACCTGCCACATCCTCCCTCTCCATGCCAGCACCCAGCTGAAGCCCAACAAGCACCCCAGGGAGGCATTGCCACGCTGCAGCTCACCCCAGAGCCCTCCAGCCTGCTGGGCCCCAGGCAGGAAGATGCAGCTTTGCCTTCCCTGCCTGTTCCCCTCCAAGATGAGGGTCCCGATGCACCCCACATCCTGCAGAGCTGGCTGCCACAGCACAGCAGAGCCAAGCGGTGGGACCAGGGCTCTGCCAGAGGGTGCCCAGTGCTGCAGGCTGTGGCCAGCTCCTGATTTCCCCTTCGCTTTGCACAGAGCTGAGACTGGAAACACCTCTGGGATTGTCTGGGCCAAGCCCTGCCCAAAGCAGGGTGCTGGGTGCCTTGTCCAGCTGAGGTCTGAGCATCCCCAGAGCTGGCAGCAAAGGGTGGCAGCCCCCATGGAGCAGGAGATGGGCCAAACAAAGCACAAGAGGTTTGCCCAGCAGTGACTCCTCCTGCCCCTGCATGGCCGGCTGGAGAGAGAAGCAGCACTTTGGTCGTTGGCGAGGAATCCACCCGGCTACAAGGGCTGAAGCTGGCAGGGGAGACATGGGTCTCCCCAGCAGCCAGACACAGCGTGTGCTGCACCAGCCTCCAGTGTCTGCCTCTTGCAGTGCCTGGCAGAGCAGGCACAAATTAGCAGCTTCATTAATAGCTCTTGATCACTATGAGTTTTATTTTGATGCGATAAAAACAAACCCACCTGGTCTGCAGGCTGCATCTTAGCGCAGCTCCCCTGCTGTGCTCTAGAGCCGGCTGCCCAGTCCCCAGGGAGATGGGTGCTCCAGTGCAGGGGTATTTTTGAGGGCATTTTATGGCCATTTGCTTTGATGTGACACTGGCTGCAGCACCAAGTGCTCCCCTCCTGTTTCATGGCATTTACAGCCGGAAGCACTTCCCCTGCCACAGCAACAATGCTGCCAGGCACCCAGCACTGCTGCGATGCAAGGAGGACCACACCACAGGCATTGGGGCTGGATGGGGCAGCAAAGGACATGGCACGAAGGTGCAGGGTTTAGTGGCAGAAAGCCTAGTGTCACCTGAAAAGTGCTATACTGGCATGACACTATTTTTCATGGCTGGAAAGTCAGGGAGCAGCCCCTCCAATCCACCCTCGGCCTCTCTCCGTGCTGCTCCCTCTATCCCAGGTCCGTAAAAGCAGTTGGGGTCACCTGGGCAGCCAAGCACACAGTCGTGCTTCCAAAAAGGTGTCACCATCTGCCTCGAAAACCAGTCTGCAGCCTGGGGGCTGCCCTGCCACAAGCACGCAATCCCAGAGAGGAGACTCCTGGACAGAGAGCACCTCCCTGTGATCCTCACATGCCTCCCAGGCACTCCCGTAATGGAGAGGAGCACCCTAAGAAGCATCACAAATGCATTACACTCCGCGTCCCCTCCCTGGCCTTTCACACTCAGTATGGGCAGAGAAAACCCTTTTTCCTTCTGCAAGAGCTTTCAGCTTGTGAGACTCCCCACCCATGTGCCCACACTGCTCAGGGTGCCTGCACAAGGGCAGCAGGAGGACATGCAGAGCTCCAGGTATCCACACAGGGATGGCATGGCCCCACATGGGCCCCTGCAGCTGCAGAGCATCCCCTGCCTTGCCCACTGCTCAGAAATGAGTCTGCAAAGATCCACCCGTGCTACACTACTCAATTTACCATCTAACACAAGTGAAGCATCCTCTCACTTTAGCCATCAAAAGCATCTTCTCCTGTGGGCTACAGAGCTGCTGCCTGCCCTGCACAGCTCTGGGTAGCTGGGAATCCTTCCCCAGGAACCCCAAAAGCAGTGAGGGCAGCCCTGGTGCTGCCCTGCTCTGGCATTGCAACATTGGCAGCAGCTCTGTAGGTATAACTCACATTTCCCATGCTCTCAAGTTCACTGTAGTTTAATACCCGTTAATATTTGTCCAAGTCACCTGAAGAGGATGGGGCAACAGCCCCAGGAGCATCCTGCTCAAGAGCTGGCACGGGGGAGCAGGATGACAGAGGGACTGACTTCAAGCAGCGGGCACTCACGCAGGAGCACGGACTGAGCACAAGTGTCCTGAGCGACCTGGGGTGGCAGGGAAACGGGCTTACCCAGAACAGATGTGTCCTGACCAAGCAACAGCAGCTCCATACACACTGCTAGGGCTGGATCACTTCAGCTTTACCTGCCTTTTTGTTTCTCCCTGCTTTACTCCAACATGGCAGGGCACCAGCAATGGTGACAGCAGAGCCAGCAGGCTGCGGGACAGTCATGGAAGACCAAGGACCACCATGGTCTTAATGTATGAGTGCCCAAGCTGTCAGCTTTTGGGAAGCAGCTGCCCACCAGGTCTAGACATGCCTCTGTTGTCAGGTCTGTGGGGCAGAGCATCCTCCAGAGCTCTGGTCCTTGGGGCACCAAGGGGAGCCCAGCAGTGGGAGCAGCTGCCCCAAGAGCAGGAGCACTCTGCACAGGGTGGGTTGGTGCTGGCTGTGCCATGGGCTCTGGCACAGAGGGAGCATGGGTCACTGCTGGGCTCCAGAGCCCACTTGTGATATCCCACCACCCAGGAGGCTCTGATGCTCCTCTGCGTACTCTGATCCCATGGGCCATGGCAGCATGTCTCAGTCTCTCTGCTTCAGTTTGCTGGCCTGTCCAAGGAGAGGCTGGCAGCCAGCTGCAACTGCTGGGCACCCTGATGGGCAGCAGGGATGGGTGTGGAGGTATGGGCAGCCTGTCAGCCCCACTCTTGGCCCTGAGGAAGGGCCATCGGTGAGAAGCAGAGCCCAGCAGATGCGTCTCTGCGTGGGGGTGGGCTCACTGTGGGGCAAGTGGTTTGCTGGAATCATGCAAGTTTAACCAAAAGGGCAGCTGGAGAAATCCAGAAGAGAGCTGTTTTGGGCTTGCCTTTGACTCCATGGTCAACTGCCAGCATCCTACGAGCCCTGTGCCCTGGGCTCAGCAGGCTGCTGCCCTTCACTCCCTACTATGAGCACAGGCTCTGTCACCTCTCACCACAGCTTACACCGGCCTTGTGCTGCCCACAGCACCTGCAAACCTCCACACTGAATACTACCAAGCAGACTGTGATGCTGGTGCTGGTGCAGCCACCTTCCAGCAGCCTGGGCTGAGATCATTCCTGCCTTCAATATTGGGGCAATCAGTCCATCAACAGCTCCCAGGGCTGGAAGAAGGCTGCCCAACTTTGCTGGCAGCCTGGCCAGTGCCAGCCTCCTCCCATACACCCTCTGCCATGCCATCAGCTATGCTGAGGTTCTGAAGGTCTCCTTCATTCCTGTGCAGTTTCCAGGCTGTTGAGCAGGGCTGCAGCTCTTCGCAACAGCTTCAGGTGCAATTTTGTGTGCGCCTCTGATGTGCAGACTCATGCCTGTGTCCACTGCCCATACATGTCCCCTTCTCCCCTGCACCACGCTTGGGGACACAGCACTGGAAGAGGGCTGCACCCTCATATAAAGTCCCTGTGACCAAGTCCCTGGCAGGTTGGTCCCCTGTGGACCATGTCCAGTTCAGGCATTGCTCCTGTGATTTCCTTTAGGAAGTTTATTGAGAACACCTCCATTCCCATGGTTAATTCCCCCCCACCCCCCGCACCATGCTCAATGTAAATGTCTTTGCAGGTGGTTTACATGCATTTGCTCTTATGCCAACACAATCTTTTAGCATAAATAATTCCTTTCTTTATCTAGAGTAAACACTGCTATATTTACAGATATCAATCATATCACTTCCACTTGTGTTTTGCTAGTTGCAGCACTTCCAGCTCTCCCAGTCTCACAAGATGGGGCCCTCCAACCCTCCCCAGGCTCAGGTCTGGCTTCCCCTCTATTCCAGTATGAACACCTTTCCTAGCACCGAGACCTGTGCTCCCAGTGCCCTGCATGATGCCCTACACTCCCTCCACACCTGCACATGGGCGAGCCTGGGCACCTGGGCACGGCACTGCAGGAGGGGTCCCCACCTCTCCCCACACCCAGGTGCTGGCCCTGGGCTGCAGCCCTGTGCACTGGAAGCACCAGCTCCATTCCTGGCTCCCATGTGCTCTGCTGCTGGCCTCTCCCTACCCACAATGAGAAGGTTTTGCTTCCCGGCGCTGGGAAAGGCTCTCAGCAGTGACTAATTAAAAAGCAGCCCTGACTTTGCTAGGGTGGCTGGCAGTACCCAGGTGGGCTCCCTTCCCCAGGTTAGCATCAGCAGGGCACTTGCTCGCAGCCGCAGCATCCTGGGGCACAGCTGGCACCTACCTTCAGAGTGGTGGGAGAGGGTGAGCAGGCTGACACAGGAGGCACCGATGCCAGAGCCGAAGACAGTGATCCGCAATGGATCTCCCCCAAAGAAGGCGATGTTCTCGCTAACCCAGCGCAGCGCCTGTATCTGGTCCAGCAGCCCGTAATTGCCCTTGGCAGCCTGGTCCCCCGTGCTCAGGAACCCTGTGGGCCAAGGGGAGCCCTGTTAGGGATGTGGAAGCAGGGGGTGTTCTGACCTCCCACCTCCCTTCCCCATGCCTAGGGGAGCTACTATAGTCCCACTATAGCATGAGACCTCACTACCAAGAGAGTCCTGTGAGCTCTAAGCTGGAGCAGGGACATCACCAAGCTCCAGCCACCCTCTGCACAGCACAGAGGGGTGAAGGGCTGTGAGTGCAGCTGCAAGCTCCAGAGACCCTCTCCAGCCAACTGCAAGCAGTGACAGAGTCATGGGCACAAAGCCCTGTCCTATCCTGATCACCACCTGTGCTAATAACAAGTCAAGACATCTCACACATGCTCCAAGAAAAGCTGAGAAAGCACCAGTGGCTGCAGGCAGGCTGAGTGTATGCACAGCCAATGCTTTCCATGGACTAGCATGGCCTGGAGGAGGCTCTATAAATGTAAGGAGGTGGGCTGGGCAGAGAGGAACCAACTGCAGCTTAAAATACAAAGGCTTTTGGTGAGAAAGATGCTGAGAAATGCTTCCAATAGCAAAGGGAACACCCAAGATAAGCTATCAGTGTTTTGTTTGCTTTGACTCAAAGCAGGAAGCCAAAACCATGGTCCTGAGGTAAAACCCAGGCGGGTAACCCCAGAAGGCAGGTAGCAGTGCTGACACTGCTCTGGCTCTAGAGGTGCTCTGGCTTGGCACACTGCAGCACTTCAATGGAGATGACAATGGCACCGTTTAAGTCTTATTTCATATTGTGATTTATGTCTCTTAAATTTGAACTTATCCATCTTAAAGGCCTGATTTTTAATACTGAAAGGTCTTGAATAGGCTTGTTTTTACTGAAAAGCCTATTTTCTACCAGGTAACTGCCATCTTCCCCAAGAGACTATGAGGTCTGGAGGCCGTCAAGAGGGATGCGCTGCCCCTGGTACATGCTGGGAGCCCAGCTGCTTGGGGAGAGTGCCATGCTGGGTTGGATGGCTAGGAAGAGAACCGGCCCTGCCAGGAGCTTGGCTGGGAAGGAGCCCTCCCCAAACATCTGCACCCCTTGTTCTCCCTGCTGCTAAGGGATACAGCAGTGATGTTCCAGGCAAATCTCTTGTGTCCCAGCCCCCTGGGGTTTCTGCTGCAGCAGGCAGGGGACTGCACTGCCTTTTGACCCTGTGTCCCCATTTTGCCTCTCTAGGTTACCAGTGCTCGTGAAAATGAGACTGCCATCATCCTCTATACAGCACCCAACACTCTTCAATGACCCTCTTTGCAGACAGCCAGGCCATGGTGGGTGGCTGTGGGGGTCCCAGCAGCTCACCTGGCTTGGAGGCAGCCTGTGCCTGGGGAGGGAGAGCTGCCAGGTCCCCAGGGGCAGCCAGGCAGTACCCACTGGCAGCTCACCGTTCTGAGCCCTCTCAGGAGGAGATGCTGGGTAAACACATTTATTATTTGTTTAACCACAGACCAATATTTGCTTTCAGCTAAGCCAGGTTGTGTAAATGAGCCTCGGGGGGCCAGTGCCAGGAGCCAGACAGCACTGCGACTGCCCACTGGGGCACTGCCATGTGCCACCCCACTTGGTGGCCAGGGTGGAGGGCAGAGGCAGTGCATGCAGTGCAGCCCCCATCCCAGCAGGCCCCATGCCCCCCACTGCCCCCTTCCCAGCTGGTTCAAGCTCGGTCAGCCATGGGGGCTTGCCCCACTGCCTGGCCGTGCTGGTGGCACAGTGCACGCTGGCCAGCCCATACCAAGCACTCCAACGCGGTAGTTCAGGGTGATGACAATCACGTTCCCGTAGCTGGCCAGGACGCTGCCGTCTATCATGTTCCCCGTGCCCTCCATGTATGAGCCGCCATGGATATACACCATCACCGGCTTGGCCCCACTGTCGCGGATGTCTGGAAGGAGAGGCAGTTAAACACAGGACCCCGCTGACGGCCACAGCACCCTGCCCAACAGGCAGACCAAGGACGAGGGCAATGCCAGCTGCCAGGACTGGGGAGGGGGCTTAGAAGCCAAACCCAGAGCTCTCCCGGGGGCCATAGCATGGACCCCCAAAGCTGACCACCACTGAACCAACCCTGCCAGCCCCTCTCCAGGTGGCAGCAGCTGTCCCCACACTGCTGTCCCCTTGGGGTGTCTTAGCACATGTGGGAGAGATGCTGGCTGGACCTGGCTGTTCTTCCCCAGGGCCGGGCTCTGGCCGCGTGTGGGAGCCAGACCAGTGACATCTCTGTTGCAAGTGGGAGTTGCAGAGTCCAGCCCCGGGATGCAGCCCCATGTCCCATCTTTGGCTGGACCCAAGCCCTTGGCTCCAGGGAGTCCTGGAAGCTGGCATTGTGGGGGGGGCAGGGATGGAGGTGTGCAGGACCTGGAAGGCAGGGGGGCACTGGTGGGTGCTCCAACGTCTGACTCTCCAACCCCCCCCTTCCCATCCCCCTGGGAAGGCAGAAACCTGCCGGCTGCCTGGATATGAACCCATGGCACCCCAGTGCCCAGACACAGACATGGTGATGAGGCAGACAGTGTGTGCACGTATGCGTGTCAGGGAGGTGAGCACGGCGTCCGGACGAGGACAGGGCATGAGGCGTGGAGTGAGGATGGGGAATGGGACCCCAAGGGCCGGGTAGGAAGGTCTGCGGGAGCCTAGGGGACAGAGAGCAGCCACACTCCCTCTCTCAACTGGCCCTGTCCAGGGGACGTCCTGCCCCTTCTGCTCCAGTGGCTTGAGATCCCTCATGGAGCCGAGCTGGGGCACAAGGGAAGAAAACCTGTGCTCGGCTCCTGGTATATCTCACCCACATTACATGGAAGAGGCGGTTGCACCCATCGGGTGACAGTGCCATGTCCTACATGCCTGTGGTGCCCAGCCCTCTCCTGGGCTGGCAAGCCAGCATTGATGGACTTTGCCTTCCCTGGTGCTCACCTGTACCCAGCACCTTGCTTGGGTGGGCTGTCCCAGCGAGCTGCTGCTCCCTGCCTTCCTCCCTCACTGGTGTACCGTGCTGTCCTGGCAGCCAGCCCCCGCCACGGTCCCCACGGGGCTGGGACTCCCAGGGCACAGCCACACCAACTCAGCAGGGATGCCTGGCTGGTGTGGACATGCTCCCTCACACCCACCTAATCCCTGCCCATGTCCACTCCTCTCTGTGTCTTGCCCATCACAGGAGGCTGCAGGGCAGGCTGATTGGTACCTCTGGCCACCCCCACCTCCAGCTGTGGCCACCAGCATGGCTAAGGGCGGCCTCCCTTCCATATAGAAAACCTCTTCCCTCCAGGAGAATGAGGATATGGCAAAACCTATGCCAGCTCTTCTATCGCCAGGATGCAGTGAGGCAAATGCACAGACCTGTGGAGCAAAAAGCACTCGCAGCTCCTCCAGGACAGACATTGCCCATGCAGCAGAACTATGGCAGGACAACTCTTCCCAGGGCCACCTTCTTGAAATGTGAAGGGCAGGAACATCGGTGCCTGTGCCCATGTCCTCTCCTTCCTGCCACATGCTCCCACCGACACACAAAGGGACATCCTTGCAGAAGAATGGCAGCAATGTGCAGAGATGTACCAGGGAATAAAAGGCTCCTAATTGCTGCAGCACATTTTAGTGTGTGGGGATTTAGCACAGTCAAGTCACTTAGGCTGAATGCCAGTTTACGCCCTGGTACAAGAGATCCTGGGGCACAGGTTAGTGGGAGAAAACAATGGGGTTTTAGTACTGCCAAGGAAAAAGCTTTTCATCTGTTTCCCAGATCCTAAATGCCATCTACCAGGCTGTGCTCGAGCTGCCCTGGGACTCCTGCACACCATGAGGTTTTACTGTCCCTAGCACATTAGGGCTGCACTCTGGCCAACCATTCCTCCTGCCTCCTCTTCACATCCCTGCAGCCAAACACACTGACTCCATACCCTGCAGATGAACAACCTCATTTTACTAAAAATAGCTTATTCTGCAGTTTGCTTAGCCCTGGTGTACACCTAGAATCACATCTGTTTGAAAGCCCACCCGCTCTGCCTCGGCTGGTGCTGATGCTCTGGTTGCAAGCAAGACCTCGCTCGTGTTGGGCGGTGAAGGAGACAACAGAAACCATGTCTGAGCAGATCTCGGGTCTCCTGGGCATAGCCAGGTACCCTGCAGGTGCCAAGCTGCTGGCATGGCCTCCCTGTGGTGGTGCCCACAGTGGAGCCGGGCAAGGGTGGAGGGGGAGGTTGCTGGCTCCCAGTTGCATGTCACCGACTCTGGAGGGATGAGGCTGGAGGTGGGATGTGACCGGGCTCGGGGTGAAATGGGCCCAGGTGCCCGAGGGCTCCTCTCCTCCCAAGCTGCCATGCTTCCTCCCTGCCCTCGCTCAAGCAGAGCGGGAGCAAACTTCTCCTGAAGCAAAAAACCCCCATGAGCTTCCCCCCGTCCTGAGGAAGGGAAGGGCCTGGGTGCCCTGCACAGCCGGCCAGCCTGCCCCCCACCCCGCGCAGCTGCCTGGCACAGCAGACGGACACACACAGGGCTCCCTGGGGATGGCAGCGGATGGCGGGCAAACGGAGTTGCTTTGCGTGTCATGCAGTGGCAGCCTCGAGCACAGAAATACCTTCGTCTTCATCACCGTCATTATCCGCTAAGTCCTCGCCCTGTTTCTTAGCGCTGGCTCCTAGGGACCAAACACGAGGAGACAGAACAAAAAGGAAAACAAGAGGAAACAAAAACAAAACAAAACAAAAAAAACCAAACCAAAACAAAAAAAAACAAAAGAGAATTCAAAAATAGCATGATAGCAGAGACGGTGGGGCCAGGCCTGCACCCCACAGCACTGCTGGCTACTCACACTGCACCTCTCCCAGAGCCAGGGTGGCACAGGGCACGGGCAGGACTGCCCTGGGAGCTGCGCCAGGATGCCGCTTCACCTGGACCCCTTCCCAGATCCTCCCCAGGGAGCACCGGGGCGGCAGGGAGGAGGACAGCATGCCTGGGGCAGCATCAGCACCAGTGGCAGACCAGCCTCTCAAAGCACTCGCAGATCCTCCTGCATCCCAGCCTGGCCCTCGCCTGCACACGCACCCTTGGCTCCCTGCGCCAGGGCAAGGCTCCGTCTCCTACCACCCAGGTGCGAGCAGGAGCCCTGCTCCCAGCTCTGCTGCCACTGGGGGCAACTGTCCCCTGCCACCAGCAGAACCCAGGTGAGGGGTTGCCCTGGGTGGCCACTGACCACCAGCTGGGATCCTGCCCATCACCCCCACGCGGTGCATGGCCCCTTATTGTGCCTGGCATGGCTAGGCCGCAAACCACCAATGCCACAGCACGAGACCACCACAGCACACTGCAGGGAGCCATCATGACGAGTGCTTCCCTGCACTGATAGGTTCCCTCCTTTACCAACTGCCTTCTTAAAAGACTAGTTGCATGGTTCACCAACGATTGCAAAGGCACCAACCAGCTTGCCCTGACCAAGGCAGAACCCTAAAAATATCAGTTTCTGTAATGTCCTGAACTCCTTCCAGTCATTGCATGGCCCTTAGCAAACCCATGGTGCCAGGGCATGGGCCAGGCCAGCAGTCCCAGCCCTGAGCTGTGGGATGCTGTTGCGGATAGTGTGTGCTGAGCATAGCACTTCCCAAACTGCATGCAGCTGGTGTGAGCCAGGAGAGGTGGCCTGTGGGCTGGCAGGGAGCAGACACAGTGCAGATCTGTACCAAGACCCCATTGCTGCAAAGGGCTGCGTGCCTTTGTGGGCACAAAGCCCAGTGGTGCCATCCCTGCGCCCTGCAGCCCTGAATTTCAGGAAGAGGCTGTGCTCTCCTTATCCCCTTAGAGCTGCAGACCAGCACCTGTGGTTGTCTGCTCCCTAATGCCTGCACCAAAAAAGCTCCCTGGGTGACAGTGACCTCAGGGTTGACAGCAGGGTTTCCCCTGAGCAGACCTGCTCACACTGAGCCCATGCTGCCCAGTGACTTCCCCCAGGCATGCAGGGCTCTGAAGTCCCGCCAGGCACCCTGCTGATCCCAAGGCTCTGCTGCTGTCACCAGCTGGCCCCACCACCACCACAGCAAGGGTTCTGCACGGCCTCCAGCAAGGCTTCTGCAAGTGAGGGACAGCCCTGTGGCTGGCTGAAACTATGACAAGGTGAGGAGTTGTCCTCACTGCCACTCTGGGAGTGGGATCCCACAGGTGACACAGGTAGAGGATAACAGAGATGGCGGCATGGAGGGGGGCAGGATTTTAATTTAAAAGGAATTTGTGATGGGGGAGTGAGAGGTCTGAAATGGCCATGGGGCAGCTCCATCAGGGCAAGAGCCTTGCACACCTTAAGCAGCCATGACCTGCTGGAGAAAGTCTGGAGGAACAATGACCAGAAGTCTACAAAAATCCAGCAGACAAGAAAAGTTTGCAGGAGGCTGGGTCACGTGAATCCAGGAGTAGAGGAGTGATGGGAGCTACAGCAGCATCCCAACACATGAAAGGCCACTGCAAGGTGGTGAGGTGGAAGAGCAACTCCCTCTCCACTGCACAGAGCACAGGCAGCCCCAGAACTACATGAGGCAGGCTGAACCTGGACAAGAAGAAAATCTTCCTGGAAGAAAGGGCAGGAAAGCACTGGAAGAGGTGGCCTGGGGAGGTGTTTAAGACCAGGTGAGATACACTGCCAGGAAGAGGTGAGGTAGAGCTGCCCCTGCCCAGGGCAGGGATGGGTCGGCTGTCTCCAGAGCCATCCTGATTTTCTCTGAGTCGGAGTTCACCTCCTGACCTACCCCCTCCATGCCTCAGCCCTGCCTCCTCACCTCCTGCTTTGCCACCCAGCCATCCCCTGAGCGTCTCACATAATTCTGTTTTCACCCAACACCACCCCCATCCCTGCCATCTCTCACCCCAGCACCCCAGCCCCAGCATCCCCCCTTCCTGCTGCATTCTTCCTGCGCGCTCCTTCCCCAGCCCACCCCCCAGCTGCACATTTGGCCAGGTGTGTGCAGCTGCCCAGCCTGTTTGCAGGAGCCTGCAAGCTCGACCTACTGCATCTTCATTAGGAAGAGCTGCTAGCCCAGAAAGCACTTAAATGACAAAGTATTCATGCAATATTTGCTAACTGGTGCTTGCGCCAACCTCCTTGGTACTGCTCAGGGATAGGGATTTTTCTCTAATGAAGACCACAGGCAGTGAGCCTTCATCCGCATCATGCTTCGGAGCTGGGAAGCTGATCACAGGCAGCTGGAGATCCCTTTCCACTGCCAAGGGCCCTGGTGCTGTTAAAGCCGCGGGACCAGCTGGGGTGCAGCCTTCCACCCTGATCTCCTTCAGGGGACAAAGGTCTCCATGCAGACAGGGATGGAGGAACCATCTACGAGGAGCTGTCAGGCTGTAAGAGAGGGCAGCGGACAACATCCCTGTTATCTGAGCAACTGTCCTGGCTGAGCAGGGAGGGATCCGGCTGGAGACTGCTGCCCTGGAGCTTAGGGATTGCTGGGACAAGCCTAAAGCAACCTGAGCTTCACCCACTGCAGAAGGGACAGTAGAAAGCAGTGCTGGGAAGCTAAGCAAAGCAGGAGCGTGTTAATGCAGGCCAGGGGGAAGGGGAACAGCAGTGGCACGTGTGTGGCAGATGCAAAGCACGAGCCGTCCCCATTGGCAGGAAGGTGCCAGGGTGGCTGGGGTTATGGCGAACACAGGCTGCTGTGGCCAAGTGGGCTTTTTGCCTCTCGCTATGTTGTTCACCTCCACAACAACCCACCAATGCCCCACAGCTCATGAGAGCAGTTACAGATTCACTTCCCTCACCCATCCCTTGCACTTTGCTCCATTACCTCCCTCCACTGGTTATTGCCATGTTCAAGGACACCCATCCCAGGAGATCTTCTGCACTGGCAAAGGCCACCACACAGAGCCCCATAGCACCTACTCTCATAGGGATGGCTTTAAGCTTGTGGATTCACAGCTGGAAGAGCCAAAAGGACTCATGGCTCTTACTCTCCTTAGCCATCAAAAACTCCTTCCACTCACCCAGTGTGAATGTCTGTTGTGCCGCTTCACTTTAAGCTGACTGCGAAGTGACATTGTTCAGGCCGATAGGAAGGATGCATATGCTCTTATCTGAAGGCTCTAGGAAGGTTCAAGCTCAAGTTCAGTAAAAAATAAAATCACTTTCCCTGAAACAGGGGCATCCATGCCAGATTTATGCCATCTTAAGTAAACCATGCCAACAGCACTGACACCAGCACAAACAGAGATAAAGGAGGCTGAGAAGCCTTGGTCCTTGGAGTCTTTGTGCTCAGCATGGTGTGGATGAGAGAAGAGCAGGAGCCTGAGCTGACACCTTTCCACATCCAAATGTCTGCTCAGGGCAGCTGCGGGTAGCCCCAGCACCCTCTCCTCAGTGCAAGCTCCCTGGGGCACCCACTCCTATGCAGCAGCCATGGTGCTGCAGGGAGCAGGAGCCCACAGCAGCGCTGCCACTACGTCTGATGGTCATGTGCACCCAGGGGCACACATGCTGGTGGTCACACCGGGTCAGGTGCTTCTCTGGGAGTGACAAGGAATGGGACCAGGACTGATGACAGCCATTGAACCTGCTGCCACACAACCCCATGGGCAGGGGCAGCTCCCCTGGGACCTGTGTCAGGTGGCCCCTTCAGCCATCAACCCTTGCTCCAGGACTGCAGTGCACCTTGGTGCTGCCCTGCCCCTCTCAGTCCCTGGGTGATGCAGAGGAGTTATCTCCATCCTTGAACGGGCTCCATAAAAGCACTGCATGATCTCATGCTCTGCTGCCTCCGCCAGCACAAACACCCACCCTCACCTTTGCAAATTATTCCCCAAAGCAGAAGGGGAGGACCAGGGTGGTGGTCTGCTCCCAGCCAGCTCTGCAAAGCAGCAGGCTTCACAGGAAGCTAGTGAGAAGCCTTCCAGCAAGGGAACACTGCAGAAGTTGCGCAGCTGTAGCGAAGCCTTAGCTGGTACTTGGACAAGTTCACTTCTTGGAGAGCAGCAGAGAAGCCACAGTGCTTTTCCTGCAGAGCTGCTGAAGCGCATTCCAAGCCCAGGAGCTGCTGGGAGCTCCAGTCACCCTCACACAAGCAGAGCAAGACACTGGACTGTCACATTTGGACTCTGCACAGCCTCAGCCAGAGACATTAGGGCAGTCACTAGTAAAAACCAAGGAGGGCTGCTATGTGCAGGGCTGCCACACTTTTCCTCTCCAAAAATGACATCCACCTCCTCATGCCCTGCAGCAAGGCCTGCCCAGGCTGGTGGTGAAGGGAAGGGAAAAGCATCCCAGCACCTGCCACAGCCAAGCACAGGCTGGAAGTGTTGTGGCACAAAGCAAAGGGCAGAGCTGCGTTTTACACATAAGCACTGTACCACGTGTGTGTGTACATGCTCTTCGGGTGGGCAGCATTACTTTCACAGCAAAATCTGAGCCTCAGCTGAGCCTCAGCACCGTTAGCTCCCTCGGCACCACGCGTGGCTAATTATTCTCAAAGCACCGCTGCCCTGCCTTGCTCCCAGAGAAGGGACCAATGTGTATGGAGAAGACTGTCATGTAGGAAATTTCAATACAGGAAATTATTGTGGGCAACTGGGCAGGGAAACAGGGACATTTTTCTGTTCCAGGGATAAATTCTCAGTCTTTTGGCTGCTGTGAGATACACTGAGCTTAGGGGTGGCAGAAATCATGAAAACTCCAGTAAGGTGAGAACTGAGGCATTTTGAACCACCAACGTACTTCACAGTTGCCTGCTCTGTGAGAGGAGAGTTTATACACTGGTCATATGTGGCCTTAGAAATAATAAAGAATACTCCAGAACGAGCCAATGTTCAAATGATATGCAGCCCGAGGAAATCAGCACTGCAGGCACGTTATCCTCATCCCAAGCACTACTAACTCCAAATACACGACGAGAGGCGGGGGAGCTTCCGTGTCTCATCACAAGTGACTCAGTTTGAGCCAACGGCCACCAGAGCCGTCGCTAGAGCCGAAGGGCAGCACCAGTGTCTGGGTGCTTTAATTCCCGGCACGTCACGCCTGGATGCCCAAATGGCCAGCACTGGGGATCTGCTGGTCCGTGAGTCAGCAGAGCCCAGTGGGGACAGAGGGCACGTCTCCCTCCAGCTCCCCGGGAGGTGACCAGAGGCAACTGCAGATGGGCTGCAAAGAAACCCTGCCCGTAAGCAGAGCCGGCGGAGAGGGAAAACCAGGAGATGAGTGCGCCCGAGGTGTTTCACTGTGCCTTACATTGTCCCCCCCTCTCCAGCGTAACCCGGACCCTGCTTCCCGGCCCCGGCCGTAAGGGCTGGGAGCGGTGGGGGTCCGCCAGCCCCAGCAGCCGGTGGGAGGGCCGGGAGAGGAAGCGCTTTGAAGTGGCTGGCGATCGCTGGCACAGCCGGCTCCGGAGGCAGCGTGCAGAGACTCCCTAATGCGCCAGCCCTTTCAGGGGCAGCCTTGGCACTCAGAGAGATGGCGTGTGAATAGCCAGGACAGCAACAGGAAAAGCAAAGCAAAGAAACCCAACAACAGAACTGGGGAAATGGCTGGAAGGAAAGCGCTCCCCAAACCTTCAAGCCCAGCTGTGCCAGCCCTGCCAACCCCAGGGGCACAGGGAGGCTGAGGCCGGGATGCAGGGGCCCCGCTGCCACGGGATGCCCAGGATGGCAGCCCCTGCCCGCCAAACAACCCCTCCCTGCACTGAGCCTTTCAGAAGAGCTTGGCTGCCCAACCACTTTGCAGATCCAACTTTGGGATGCACAGAGGAGCCCAGGCTCTCCCCACCTGCAAGGGGGCTGTGCGGCAGGGTGGGTGAAGCATTGTGTCTGACAAGGGGCTGAGTCAGCTCCCATTTGCTCACCTCCACTCCCTGGCCCGTGACACTGGCCAGGAACACAGGATCGCTTTGGGGCAAGGGAGGCTGAGCTGGCCCTGTTGCCCCAAAGTGCCGCAGGATGAGCCCTGCACAGCCCTGGGGATGGAGGCAAGGCAAAGCAGAGATGTGTCTGAACTGGAGGTGCTCATCCACCAGCAGGGTGGCTGGGGCTCAGGGAGGATGCTGTGCCAGGGGGTGGAGAGCAGATCCTCGCTGGCAGAGGCATGGGAGTGTAAGCAGTGGGAAGCAGCTTTGACAGGACTATGGGCTGGGGCAGAACACGGCAGCATTTACACAGCCAGAAGAGGTTTTATGCTTTTAACTGAGGAGCTCTGGATGCAAAATGACAAGGTATGAAACAGGGGAAGAACTCAGCCCAGGATGGGCTGCAGTCCCCCATCACACAGCTGCTTCTCTGAGTGGATCTGTACACCCCCAACGGCAGATGCGCCCCTAAGGAATGGGTGCATTTAAGTGCTACCCACCATCAGAGGCTCCCCCTCATATCCAGGGGCTGGGAGGCTGCTGGTGCCAGTGGGATGAAGGAGGGAGCAAAGGCTAAGCCCAAGAGAAGGTGTTCTGAAAGGCCTGGAGCAATGTGAGCATCCTCCTCTGACCTGACCCCAGACCTACACTCCCAGCCGGCACCGGTCCCGGCTCCCCCAGCTGGGGAGCAGAGATGGCCAGAGCATCCACAGGGCTCCTCTGAGCAGGAAGTGGGGGGCGGTAGGGTGGGCTGCTTGGAGGGCCCGTGGGCTGGGTGGTGGCACAGAGAGGTGCCGGAGGAGCATGCCGCGGGCTGTCCAGGCACCCTCTCACTCACTCTCTCTCTCTTTCCTCTCTGTGCCTCTCTGCCGGTCGGCTTGCTACATACCTCCTTTCCTACATATTTTCTTGTTGGGCTTTCGGGTGCATTCCTTGGAAATCCGTTTTACTGTAAAATGAATAAAAGACTACAAAATAACAGGAGGCTCCACTGGCAGGAGTGGGCATGCAATCACAACCACGCTGCCACCCTCCCAACGCCCCTGGGACCGCAGGAGGTGGGGAAGGAGCGTCGCCGTGGGAGGAAAACTCTGGGCCAGCCGTGCTGGGCAGGAAGGAAGGCACGATGCATCCTGTGGCCAAGGGCCCCAGGGACAAAGGAGTGGAGCCAGCCAGCCTGGGAGAAGCTACCGGTCCACGAGGCTGCTCTGACGTGTGCAGCAACCAGCTGCGGGTCCCTTCCAGCCCGCTGAAAATCCCCAGGGGCTCCCGTTGCGGTGAGGCTGGGGCAGGCGTGCGGGCAGGCGCTGCCTCCTCTGCCCTCTACTTACAGTTCAGGTGGGATCCCCTACAAAGGAAAAGGTTAGACAAGGAGACAGCGCCACTCAGCCTCATCCCAACGGGACCATACCCCATGGGTCCCCAGCACCCCAGGCTCATCGCTCTGCCACTGTCTCACCGGCGGAACGGGAAGCAGCTAAGCGATGTGCCTGCCAGTGTCCCCAACCCCCCGTCCGTACCAAGGCCCAGAAAAGGGCTCCATGGTCCCTTCCTTGCTGGAGCATCTCCCCAGGGAGAGGCAGAGAGTGTTCCTCCCAGCCGCAGCCCACGCCCACAACTAGCGCATGGACCTGGGGAGGGTGGGAAGGGGGGGAGGAAGGACGAACCCGAACCAACTCAAGACAGAACCTGGCACTCGGCGCCTGGGGAGCACAAACCAGCTTGTCGCTCTGTGGATCTGCGGTCAGAGAGTCGGATTCAGATTTAGCAACACAAGAGAGGAACCCGTGACGATGCCATGGAGGTGGAGGGGGGGACCGGGAGGCGTGGAGGAGCAGGAGCACGCGAGACAGAGATGGCAGCTGAGGGCAAGAGGGCGAGCTGCGTGGCCAGAGAAAGCTTTCCACAAACAGACAGCATGCTGCAGGGTCCACAACCACATGCTTCAAACACAACACCCAGGTGAGACCAACCACTGCTGGGGAGGGGCGGAGCAGCCCCCCCCACCCTCCTGCGGGCACCCCGGCGGGGACTCACCATCCTCCGTGGGGATGTAGATGTTGAGATACAGACAGTCCTCGTTGGGGTCCTGGATGTATGTGGCCACAATATCCAAATTGGAGGTGAACCAGATGGGCAGCATGATCTCGGGAACGGCGTTGTGGATGTTCTGGGGGCAGACTGGTGAGAAGTGGGTAGCGTTCCTGATGCCCGACCAGGATGGTGGCGGCTCGGGGGGCATGAACCTCTTCTCCCCGATGGGGGGAGCGGCATAAGGTACCCCCAGGTACTGGTCCACAGGCCCCAGGATCTCGCTGGGCAGTGGCACACGCACCCCCCGTAACTTCCCATAGTGCGTGTTGACAGTTGGCGAGTAGACCTGGCCCTCCATCTGCACAACTGCCGAGGCGAAGCTCAGGACCCAGAGGGCAAGACGCAGGTCCCAGCCAGCCACCAATTGAGGCACTTGGAGAATGGGGGGCAAGAGAGGGCTTCTCCAGAGTATCAGCCACATCGTCCGGGAGGAGCAGCACCAACATCCAGGCCTGAAGCTCCTGGGGCGAGGGCTCAGGGCATCCCCATCACACCAAGCCTCCGATTTGCCCACCGGGAACAGATGGAGCAGGAGAGCCAGGAGTCGGGAACGCACAGTCCAGCCACACCTTCTGCTGGGTGAGTTGGGAGCACGGATGCAGGGAGATGTGCCACCACGCCTCACAGCCTGCCAGCTGCCTGCTGCTGCCTCCCTGCCAACGGCCTGGCCTGGAGGGGACTGCTGATACTGTGGAGAGATGGAGGGAATTAACAGCAGACTTGCTCTGGGAAGAGTCAAAGAGTTGCAGCACAGAAGGAGCCAGGATCCCTGGCCACACCCTCCCACCCATGGGTGCTCACTGGCTCTGTCACCACCCAGGCAGGCGGCTCTGGGTGAGCAGCACAAGTAGACCACATGCAGACACACAGACTGTGTCTGTCCACGCCTGCAGAGCATGTGCCCGGCGGTTGGGGGCCAGCCCTGCCCTGCCTGAGTGAGCTCTGCAGCCACCCTGGTGAGTAGCACAGCATCCTTGCCCCATGCTGCAGGAGGGTATCAGCAGCAGATTATGGGTGCCAAGATAAGCAGGACAGTGCCACTTCCCTGGCACCATCCTTCCCCACAAGGAACCTGTCAGGCACCACCGCTGCTGCCCAGCATGGCCCCTGCACAAGAGCCTGCTGGCACCTCTCCCCTCCTGGCTGAGCCAGAGCTGCCTGTGCTCCCACGCCATGCAGTCTGTGCTCCTCACCTCAGCTCCATCCCAGTATCGCTCCCCTGCCCAGGTGCCACCACCCCACCTCACACCCCTGCAAATTAGACCCACATGTCCTACCCAGACACCCATCTCACCCGCCCACATGCTCTCCAGCCAGCTTTCTCCCTCCATGTGCCACTGGCTGAAGCGGCGAGACCTCAGGCACAACCTGGGTGATGAGCAGGCAGGACGGGAACAGCCAGAGTGCTTCTGGGCAGCATCCCCCTGCGCTGGCACGGCAGCCTCCCAGCCACCCCCTCCCTGCTCCAGCTGCCTCCTGGCCACCCAAGCAAGCCCCGGAGAGACAGAGCTCTGCTCCCACGTCCCCACACTGGGCTGTCAGCAGGGGAGAAGCAGATGTGGCAGTCCCCTGTGGGGTCTGCGGGGAAGGAAGGGAGCTGCAGGCAGCGGCTGCAGATGGGGACCTGCGGATGTATGTCAGCGAGCAGAGCTCCTGCGCCAGGGAGCCCTTGCTGGAGGCTGTGTGGATTTTCAGTGCTCTGCCCTTCACCTCCCCGCACCGCCTGCCGCATTCAGGGCTTATGTAAGTGGCCCCCCCACCTCCCCCCCACCAGCACCGCTGCTCTTGGGGGACCTGGGCAAGGGGAGCCACGGAGGCTGCGCTCACCCGGTGCTTGCCCTCACCCCAGCTGGGCAAGAGCAGCATCAGCCGGAGGCTGGCTCCGCACCTCAGCAGGTGGCTTTGCAGCCCAGTCCCCACTGAAAGGCACTGCTTGGTGGCGAGTCAGAGGATGCTCGTCCTGCCTCAGCCACATGTCCTTACCCTGGGGGAGATGGCAGCAGTGGCGGGGCACCTCCATTTTGCCCCAGAGTATCCTTACATGGCCACCTGGTAAATCTCTCCCAGGCTCAGGGGAGAGTTGCCTTGGAATTATTGGAGCACAAAATAAGGGCTGTATGCAGATGGGAGGACATGGCTCTGGTGGAGGCTCAGCTGGGCAGGGACTCCACAAACGGAGAACACCTCGTTCAATGAGGAAAATCCGCAGGAAAAAAAAACAAAACAAAAAAACACTGAGGGTGTCTCAAATCTGCACTGCACATGTGCAGGCAACTCACTGCTGGTCATTAAGGAAATGGGCCCGTGCTGTGCCTGCTTTCCTGATATGCCCAGGGAACACTGCAGGCTCAGAAATCAGGGTATGACAGGCATAATAAGAAACACTCAGCCCAGAAAATCATGTTACTGCATCCAGCCCACCCGAGCAGCAAGGCCTCGCAGGGCTGGGCATGCAGGCAACCTTCCAGAGCTTGTGGAGGGACCAGAGGTAAAGCCAGACAGGGAGGGTGATACAAATGATGAGGAGAAGCAGTCGCACCTACTGCCCCATCCACAGCACAGCGACAATCTGAGGGCTGAGATATCATGACCGGGGCTGATCCTGCTCTACCCCTGACCCCCGTCACCCCTGTGCATCATTCCCCTCCATCTCCTCCTGCCCCACCAGGCAGTGACAGAAACACACCTGGCAGGAGCATGACCCTGCTGCATTATCCTCCAAACAGCTGCCAAAGCCTAAGAAACAAAAGGTGTACTGAGGGACAGAAATACAGCTGAGGCACCCAGAGACCCCAAGCTCTGCTCTGCCCCACCACCACTGGAGCTGCCTCTGCAGTGCAGTGCCTTGGCTGCCCCACTCTGCCCCCAGCTCCAGAAGAAAGCCATAATTCATCTAACATTCCTTGCAGCAATGCTCCTCCTTCAGCAGAGAACTGACGTTTGCCTAACAGCAACATCCCAGGGGTGCAATGATGGCCCAGAACCCCCCCAAAGCTGCATTCCCAAGTGGGATCTCAAAGGTGCTTCAGACCCACCGCTCTGCCTGACTTGCTGGAAGGCAAACTGCCCAGTGCAAATCTTCTGCTCAGGTTCCTTTGGGTACCACGTGTTAGGATAAAGCCAAATTATTAATGACTGTCATATCTAATTTGTATGACTGGAAGCTACAGGCAGCTTCCAGTCTTTATGCTAGTGCCCACAACTCCCTGCAGAGTCATTTCAACCTACTCGTCATCGTTCTCCCTCTGCAGGAACACCACAGCCCTGCCAGCGGTGGCTTACCAGCTGATTTCCTGACTTGAGAGCTTCCTCGGGGCTGCGGCCACATGCTGCTGTGGGCATTGCTGCTCCACCAACTCCTGTAGCCAACCGATTTCAGGGCACCAGACAGCAGCCACTCTGCAGCCCGCAGCTGCCCAGCTGGGCTGCACACACCAGTCACTGCAAAATTAGGGCTGAATTCACCACCCACTTTGCGTCCTTGGTGTGGCCGTGCACCCAGCATAACCAGTCTGTCCTGGCACAGTGAGGAATCTCTTCTTACAAAACACAGCCAAAAATCAGCTTCTTGCTACAGCTCTTCAGAATTACGTTATGATGATATTCCTTTGGGTTTTTGTTTAATCTCCATCCATGGTTCTTTCAATAGCTTTTAAAAACCATGGAAATTTGAAGACAAAAAACATAAGCTATCATAGAATTAAGTTCCATGTACACATCCTTAACTTAAATAAAATGATGCTACAGGACTTGCAACTGTCTCCAATCATGAGTTTTACGAAGCATCAGGCACAGAGGTGAGTTATGTTAGCGATAGCCAAATATGTCCAGATATGGAGATACACAGTTAAGACCCAGCAGCCCTAATGTTATCCTGGAGAGTCACGATGCCTTAACACTCAAATCCAGATCATGATATTTTAACATTTGTAATTCCACATTTGGTTCTATCATTTTTTAAAGACTTTTTCCCTCCATCTGCCCATGTCCCTGCAGCACAGAATAAAGGCACCCAAACAATCTCAGCAACACGCTCCTAAGCCTTTCTATGTTTGGATTGTTTTTCAATTACAAACCCCCCAAAATGATGCAAACCCTAAATCTGGAATTCCCTGGGTTTCAAAAGCCTCATTTGGGATGATTACAATACCCCTGTAACACATCTTATACCCTCCTATTGCCGCTCTGTGCTCTGTGCTTTCTGATGTAACTTCATGTTAACATAACATTTAGGATGGGAATTTAGCCTTAATTTAATATTGACAGACTGCCATGAAAACCCGAGCTCAGCCCCCTTCACCGGGGGCTGTTGCATGCGCCTTGCATTGCTGCCTGCTGCCTCAACAGCTCATAAGCTTCCCCTTGGTCTTTCAAAGCATGCAAAATAACCAGGAGATCCGAGAAAGGACATTCTGTTCAGGGAAATGATTCCCCTCACATCCCACAGGAGGTGGGAGCAAAACTTCCCCAGCTTTGCCACCTACAGCGCTCCCGTTCTTCCCTCCAGCAGTGAAGCCAAATGTGTCTCCCAGCGAAAATGGCTGCTGCCTCCCTGCAGCCCTGCGCCAGGAGGAGCCATGCCTGCCAACTGGAAGGGAAACTGGGCCGGGCTGGGCAGATACAGCCAAACTGGGGATGCTCAGGCAAGCGCGCAGTGAGGAGCTGGGAGGATAAAGACACCACAGGCATCCCAGGTCATTCTGCCAGACCACTGGTGGGGTTAGCGGAGGAAGTGAGGCTGCTAGCTGTTAGGAATGTTATTCATGTGCTTTGGAAAACAAACGCTCTATCGGTATTTCCACAGCCATACTGTCTGCCAGACAGCTCCCTCCTCAACATGGAGACGCTCTCCATGGAAACCTGGGCAGGCGGGATCCTCTGGAAGCCTCCCTCGCAGATGCACAGTCAGGCGTCTCAACACCAGCCAGACGAGCCGGATCCACACCTTTCCTGGCAGACGGCCGAGGAGATGCAAGCAGGCAGCCTGACCTCATATCGGACCCTTCATCGGGGTCCAGCCTCCTGCCTCTGAGCACCCAGGCTGACCCAACCCCAAGCTCATCACATTGATGCTGTGGCTCTATGTCCTGTGTGGTCCAGAGCCAGGACAGACTGGGACCTCAAACCGCCTGGCTGGCACGGATGGATGATTCCTCCCTACAGCAAGTGGACAGGAGGTCCCATTGCACCATCTGGCCACTCTCCCTTGTGCAGCTCTGCTCACCATCTGACCCCATTGTATCATGGTGAGAGGTGGCTGGGGGACAGCCCATGCATCCCAGCACAGACATGCACCCAGCAAACAGCATGAGAAACCACTGCCTCCTCTTCCCCAGGGCAAGCAGGCTCCAAACCTTTCCACCAGCCTGTGCTCCAGGACCTCAGGCTGATGCTCAGCTCTCAGGCAGCAGCACCTCCCAGCTGCCCTCCCTACCCTGCCAGCTGCTCTCCTCTGCCAGCAAGCGACCCTGGCTCTCATCAACCCCCCATCCCATACCACCTGGCCTGTGATGCTGCAGAAACCGCACAGGAAACCCTGGGGAGCACAGAAGCTGCAGAACAACTGGACTGACGTGCTTGTGTCCGTGTGTCCTGGCAGCTCCTGAAGAGCAGCCCCCTGCCAGTAGGTCTTGGCTTGCACCCTCTGATGCTTGTGGCCTGGGTCAATGCTTGAGGATACTACTACAGAACAAAGTTGGTGGTTACGTGCTATGGATTGTGCCCAGTGGGTTTTTCTGACCCACCCCAGGTTACACATCCATGCCACAGGCAGATGTTTCCTGGTCCCACAGCACTGTGGGAGCAATTCCCAAGACTTCAGCTCCATCACGGAGCTGGTGCACAGTAATAGATGGTTACCAGTGGCTCACAGTTACACTGAAAGGGAACAAGTAGGGTTTCAGAAAGGGCGGCCCTGCTGCTGCCACTGCTCTGCTTTTCCATGAATGACCTAAATGACAGAACAGACTATGTTTTAAAATCTGCACATGACACCCAGTGCTTTCGAGGCCAGGATGGGAATTTGACACACTCCAGACAGGCTGGGGAGAGGGCTGAGAGATGATGGGCAGAGCTGTAAGTCATTGGGAGGTAAAAATCTGCACAAACAGACCACGGAAGAAAAGACAGCAACGTTTCTGCCAGAAGGGTCACAAGGGCTACGGGGGAGTACAAACTGAACGTGAGCCAGCACGTCATTGCCACAAAAAAAAAGGCAAATACAGTAGGATGTGTGAAAGGCCAGCTTATACAGACACGTGAAGTAATTACTTTGCTCTCCTTTCTGCTCATAAAGGCACATCAAGTAATTACACTGTTCTCCTCCAGAGAACCAGTTCATTCCCGAAAAGATTTGGGCCAACTGAGAGGGGCCACAGGAGACCAGCAAGACCACCAAAAAGCCTTGGACAAAAGCCTGGAAGAGTGGGGCTAGTCTAGACAAGCCAGAGGATGCAGTTCTATAACATCTAAAGGCCACTGTAAAAAAGGTCGGAACAGTGTGACATTGAACTTCATGCTAGGTAGGAGACACATTCATATTAAGAAAGGAGAGTCAAGTGTACACCATGAAAAGTTGAAGTGCCCCATGCACATCTGCAAAGGGTGCTACATGGCAGATGGATGGACCAAGTGTCCCCTTGGCATCCCCTCTGGCCCCGTCTCCTACACTTCTCTTCAACCCTGGCTGGCAGTTCTGTCCCTGCCCTTATTTGTTCAGCATTTGTCACTACCTGGGCAAACTACAGCCACCTTGGCCACGAAGCCTTCAGCATTTAGGATGCTCTGACAGAGCAGAACACTTAGGAGGCTTCCCAGCACCGTGGAGCCCATCACATCTGTTCTCCACTCTGCAGAGGTCTCCCCCAGAGTCCAGTGTCCCCCATCTCACTCTCCTCCTAGAGGCACATCTGCAGCACCTCTGATATCTAGGCACCACAGTCACTCTGATGGGACAGAAGGAAAAACAGTCACAAACCTCACCCTTGTTTGCTTCAAGAAGTGCAAGATACATCCCTGTGACTTGCCTTTCCTAACTTCTACCCACAGCACGACCAATATTTAAAGCAAGCTGAACATCAGAAGCCTACGAGACACTCCACTGCACATCCTTTGCCCTGGGGAGAGGATGAGAGACCGCGTGAGAAGTGTCAGTTAAGTTCCTCAATGCTGCAAGAACATATGTGGGACAGAAGCTCTTTGACAACTCCCAGACACGTGCCAAGATCCTCGAGAGCTCCCATTCAGAACAGAATGTTACCCAAAATCCCTAGAAACAGACAGTTTCAAATGCCACTTCTGCTGTGGTGCCAATGGCCTCCTGCTGCAATATGGCCTGTCCCCATTTGCTCCATGGCCTTTAATTAGTCCTTCATGAAGGAGCCAAGCCTGCCTTCAGAAGGACACCAGGGGCAAAGCAGACCTTTTCCTTGCCCACACTTCAGCCTTTCCAGACATTTTTGGTATTGAATGCCAGCACACTGTTCGATGCCCAGCTCCAGAAGGCACACTACACAGCAGGTGAGATAGCCTGGCTCATTTCCAGCTCTTGTTTAGCATCAAAAGCTCCAAAAATGCAGGAGGTTTCTCAGGGTTACTGAGCCGAGACTGGCAATGCTGCTGAAGGACAGCCAGTGAACGCTGCAGCAGGGATGGTGTTGGGGTCAGCACCCAATACTGCTGATGCAAGCAGAGGGCAGCTTCTATAGAGGACCCAAGGACAACCATGCTTGAAAGCCTGGGCTCTTTTGGAGTGGGCTACATGCTCACCTTGAGCTGGTCTGGATTTTGACTGACCTTCCCACTCACTGCTTTCCAGGAGTCGGGTGGAAAGCTGAGGCAGGGCCACGTGGCACAGACAGCAGCTGCTGTGTGAGCAAGAGGCTCTGCCTGGACAGATCCCTGGCAGTGAAAAGGAGAGCAGCAGCAGCTTCTTGGTGGGCTGCGGGGTTTCCATGTGGCTCAGGGATAGCTGGTGGAAGTAGGCCATTTAGTGCCATGTTCTGGATAGAAATAATCTGGATTATCTCATGTTACGGCTTCCCTGACCCCAGCATGAAGAAACGATGCAGCTTTTCTCTCCCTCACCTTGCTGCCTGCAGTTTCAATTTACAAATGCTTCCCTGCAGGGGCAGAGGTTAATGAGAACCACTGTCTAAACAGCAAACACTGTGCCCTAGCCTTGGCATGGATCTACGCACACTTGCTGCCCAGCCAGAACAACTGGCAGCAAAGGAAGAGAGCCTGACCCTGCCTGGAAGATCAAAGAGCCCCAGAGGAGACTCCAGAAGGCCTTGCAACGGTGTCGCCGCACACACTACAACTGGATGTGGCATCGCTTTATCCCAGCCTGAACGTGCCTGGTCCGGCCTGGCAGGACCGACCACCATGGGGCGGTGCTTTGTGCTGTTCCCTGAAGATCGTGTGAGGGGGTGCAGGCTGCTCAGTGCCCCCCAGCCCTGCCAGCACGTTGATCCCTGCCAGCACGTTGATCCCTGCCTGCTTCGACCCCAGGGCAGGGGAGGTGGGACCGGCGCGTCCCCCCCGCCCCCCCCGGGGCCGGGCGGGAGCTGTCCCTTCAGCACCGCGCCGCTCCCGCCGGCCCCTCCTGCGCCAGGAGAAGGAGTGGTGGTTCTTCTCCGAGCAGACCCACAGCCCAGCCCTGCAGCCCAGATCGTCTGAAAGGCACGGAGTACTTGCAGGAAAAGCGCTCGGTCTCTCTCGGGCTCCACTGGGCCGTTTGTCTGGCGGCTGGAGGAAAGGCGGGACATGCAAGGATAGCTGCCGAGCAAACTGCATCACCTGGACTCGATGAGGGGCGACCTCATTGCTCTCTACAGCTTCCTGAGGAGGGGAGGTGGAGAGGGAGGTGCTGATCTCTTCTTCCTGGGATCCAGTGATAGGATGTGTGGGAATGATTTGAAGCTGTGCCAGGGGAGGTTTAGACTGGACCTTAAGAAGCATTTCTTTACCAAGAGGGTGGTCAAACACTGGAACAGGCTTCCTAGAGAGGTGGTTGGTGCCCCATGGCTTTCAATGTTTAAGAGGGTTTTGGACAATGCCCATAATAAAATGCTTTAGCTTTTGGTCAGCCCTGAATTGGTCAGGCAGTTGGACTAAATGGTCATTGTAGGTCCCTTCCAACTTAAATATTCTATTCTAGAAGAAACAGCACTTCATAAATAAATGGCAGAATTACTCCAGCTCTTGCTTTGTGCAGGCAGGTGACTGACAATGCAAAAGTGCATCCACAGAACCCTGGAATTTCCAGACATCTATTCAGGAGCAAACTGACAGACAATCTGCTTTCAGCAAGCCCTTGGCACCAGCACAAAGTTCATACCAAGACAACTTGCTTTCTCTCCAACACATCACAAACAAGCACCAGACACCTACTTTAAGGCAATATAAGCTCACTCACAAATCAGAGATCAACACTCTGCAGCTAGCGACTGGAGTGCAAATCTCACCCAGCGAAGAGAGAGCTGTCTGCACAAGCAGCATTCCTCTCACTTCCTTCTCCAGCTTTGGCGAGCCACGCGTTGACATTATCCCAGCTGCTCATCACCATCCCCCTCACATCTGCCAGAGTAATGGCTCCTAAGTCGTCTCCCAAACAACCACTTTGGAAACTACCGTGGCTAGTAGGGGCCCCAGTTCTTAAGCTAACATGGATTATTATGACTGAACCACATTAGGAAGCAATTACACAAGAACAAGGCTCTTTTCAGAGCAACAAGCTTCTGAAACTCTAAGTCCAAACACGTTCACATTTTTTATGTTAGCAAAAGCAGGTTTGAAATTTAACAAAGAAAGGAGACTTCAGTGACCCAAAGAGGCTGGCTTGATGAAATGACACCCCCATTTCTGAAATGCCCCACACTAAGCAGCAAGTATGAAACCCCACTGCTGATGGAATGTCCTTCCCCAAAACTCTCTCACACCCCAGTTCAGCAAGCTCCTTTCTGGACACCCAGCCATGCAAAGGACATGGACCTCCTCCAACCAACTGGGCCATGGGCAATTTGCACAAAGCCCTGTCCTACCCGTACTACCACCTGTGCTAATAATGGGTCAAGGTGTCTCACACATGCTCCAAGGAAAGCTGAGAAAGCACTGGTGGCTGCACGCAGGCTGAGTGTGTGCACAGCCAATGCTTTCCATGGACTACCATGGCCTGGAGGAGGCTCTATAAATGTAAGGAGGTGGGCTGGGCAGAGAGGAACCGACTGCAGCTTAAAATACAAAGACTTCCTGCAAATGTGACTAGAGAGGATGGGCAACAAACCCCAAGACTGCTTTGAAGGGGAACAGCTACACCAAAAATAAGTTGTCAGTGTTTCAATTTTACTGACTCAAAGCAGAGAGACAAACCCACTTAATCACAGGTTGTAATCCAGACCGTGGCTGTAAGAACCTCTAGTTTCAGTGGTAGAGCTGATTGTTTCCTTTATTGACACCTGCACCAACCATCTATTTCTGCCTGACATCACTGCCACTGCTCTTTGTCAGCTGAGCAAAGTTCTGTGGGGCAGAATTGTAAACCAGGTCATGGAGGTGATGCACGCTAAAGGTAATGAAACCCAGGGCAAAGAACAAAGATGAGGAAAACAGTTGGAGACAAACAGGAATGAACTTTACCATGGAAGCTGAAACACGACATAATTAGTCAGTTTTCCTGTGCAGAGATAAAGTTACAAGTTATCTGGCAGTGTACAAGCACCAACTTCCTGCACCACCTGTTACCACCGTCTTGTACCATGGGACACCAACCCAGCCACCAAGTCCATGGAGCAGGGTGGGACTATGCAGACAGCAAATCCCTGTGCAAGAGAGGGTGTGGGCCATCCCGACAAAGCCACCCCTCCAGGGTCACAATGCAGGCAGCAGGTCCATGCATGCTCCCTCATGGTGCTAGAAAACCCAAACATCGCAGTCCAGCACCAAATCACTTCCTCACTGCAGGATCCTTGGTGGCAATGCTAAGGAAAGCTGTCCCAGGAGATGTCTGAGCTAGCATCACCTCCACTGTCCACACCACCTCCACCTTGTTACAATAGTCCCTACTTTCACGTGAAACACCAGCCAGGCTCCATGCAGACCTACACAGCCAGAGCTCAAGATATGGGGCTGTGCCACCCCATGACCCCTGGCTTCCCAGAGCTAGGAGAGCTGCAGGTCCCATCCTGTGCCAGAGAGACACCCTGGCTGAACCCCAGCCCATCACCCTACTCAGAGAGGCAAGTGCTCCAGCACATCCTGCCTGACACAAGCTGCTGCGTTGTGTGTTAGTGCCAGTGGCCCTGACCAAAGACCAGACATGATTTTCTGACCATATTGCAAGAGTCAAGCTGGGGTCAGGGGAGCAGTGCCCTCTCTGGCCAGCAAGGAACACCCAGACAGACTGATCATCCTGGCATCACCATGCTGTTGCCCCCTTCCAGGCCAGATGGCATCAGCAGTGACCCACTGCTCCATGACACTGTGGCTTGCCTGGGGACACAGCCAGTCCCAGCAGCAGCCACCACTGAGGACCAGGGCACTGCTCAGTCCCAGTTCTGCCATGGCTGGCCTGGGTGACTGTGCTCCCCTCCTCACAGCACTGGCCTCTTCATCTGCAACAGAGGGCTGCTCTCTGCAAAGCACTCAGAGGTGGAAAACCCAGAAAGCTCTGGACTAGGGCAGGAGAAGGGGAGCTGTGACTACTGGTAGCAACACACATGGAAGACAGAGCATTGGCAAGTGCAAGCTGCGTTTGCTAACACTATAATGCCCATTCCCTCTGCTCCTGCCAGCAAGCAGGACTCACTGGAAATGTCAGGAAAGGAAGATCTGAACGTGAAGGCGAGAAAATGCCAAAGCACTCCTCTTCACAACACCCATCCTCCCCATCACCCAGGTTGCAAGCTGCTGGTGGCAGAGCGCACCAGGTCCCTCTCGCTTCCAGCTGTGCCATGCCCCTCGCCTCCACAGGGCAGGGGACACCAGCCCTGGGGCAGCACCTCTTGGCAGGGCTCCTGTCGGCAGCCAGGGCTACTCACCCAGAGCCAACATGACACAGCGTCAAGCAGCCACGTCCTGCAGCAGCCACTGCTCCTCTGAGGTGACGTCAGCCTCCGCAAGAGCTGGCAGGCAGGACATGCTGTGCATGCCGGCCGTGCTGCTCCCAGACACTGCCTGGCTCCAGCAGACACCGTGGCCTGTGTTCCTCACCAGCTACAGCTTATCTACAAATTGAATTTCACACTTGCACGCTCCAGAATAAGGCACAGGTGCTAGAGAAGCCACCCTCCCCCTCCACATCTGTCTTCCCCTTTGCTCCACCCCGCCGCTGAGCACCAGCACTGAGGATAATGGCTAGCGGCTGTGGAGATGCTCCTGGGCAAAGCTGGTGACCCTGCACACCCAGCATTGGCCCACAGTGGAGCTGCCACGGTGCTGATGGTGGCCTCCATGCTCAGGACAGCACCAGGGCAAGGGAAGCACTTGGGTCCCTGGCACAACGGCCACCCACACATGCTGCTAGCATGGCACAGCATCCAAAAATGCCTGTCTGCAGCTGAATAAGATAGAAACCCATCTCAGAGTTACTGGTTTCCCCAGAAACCCTGAAGGCTTTCCCAGGAACTCTGGAGATGCACAGATTTGCTACATGCTCTAGTGAGCAACCTAAAGAGTTCATATAGGAGTCACGGCCAGAGATCGCTGTCATCACAGGTTGTACATATAGCTGGCAGCCCAGACAGATGCAGTGTCAGTCACCTTGGAAGGACCTCAAGCAGTTAGATGGTCCAGCCCAAGTCCACAACAGCCTCTACTCAACTAAGGCAAGCAGCTTCCTCAAGCAGGGAAGCTTGCCCTCAGCAAGAACCATCAGCCATTCCATTCCGAAACCAAAACCAAAGCTGGTGTGACCGAGCAGAAGACCACGGAAACCCTCTAGGCTGGAGGGTCAGTCTGCAGCCAGGGCAGCTCTGCAAAGTCCAACTCTTGCTCATGCAACCAGGGCTGGCTAAGGACTGGAGGCCAGGCAAGCCAGCAGCTAGGAGGGAAGCCTGTTCAAATTTAATCCAAAATATATTTTCTATTTTCCCTTGTAGCTTTCTCCTCCCATATTTTCTATCTTCAAGCACAAAAAAAGTAGAAAGCCTAAAACCTCTGGCAAAAAATCCTTTAATGTGTTTTACTGTAAAGGCTGCCTAGTGTTAAGAAATAAGCTGGACCAGAGCAAATCAGGCAGCCTGGGGATGCCCTGCCTCTCCACAGGGAGCAGACCAGGATGAAGCAGGACATACAGGCAGGCTGCAAGGACCAGCAATGCCAAGGAAAGGCAACCTCCAGTGCCAAGAAGGCTCCCATGCTCCCTGCTGCTTCTCAGAGGTCCCCGAGCACAGCTCTGCCTCAACAGATGCCCACTTTGAAGCATCGCTCCCAGTGGACATGGGAGGAGGTTTTTGTTACAAAAAGCAGGTAACCACTTGGCTCCTCTTAAGGTCATAAGCATCAAAGTACAGCAGCTCCCTACCCAAGTCTGCAACCTCAGATCCTCATCAAGAGAGCCCAGCAGCAACAGACACCAAATGGTGATGAGACAGAAACAGAGATCATTTCTGTCTTGAGGCACAGGATTTGTCCCCTTACGGCTGCTAGCCAAGGGCAGATTTCAGTTTTGTGGTTCCAAGGACACCATTGTGCTGGCTGGCTAATTCCATCAGCCCTTGTGGACAGGGTCCTCCTGGAAGTCATGAGGATGGGAAACAGCGTCCTCTTCGTGAGCTTCAACTTTACTTGGCGTCATCCTGCTGTGCCGCACCCAAAGCCCACTGGGGACCGCTAGATCCCCAGCTCATCCCTGCCTCCTCCTCTCCAAGTCCACTTCTCCCACAAGAAGCAAACCTCTCCCAAGCTAAGCCTCATACCTCCCTTCTGTACTTGCATGTCTCTGAACTGTTCAAGGAGCTGGGGGACAGCCTTCTGGCACCCCATGTACACTGACGTAAGGCTGAACTGGACCCTCACTGGTAGCAGGACATGAGTCTTTTCTCATCTGGGCATAAAACCAGGAACAAAACTGAGACTGATGTTTCCTGATGTGCATGAGAACAGAGCCAGGGGACTGGAGGAGGGGGAGATGAAGATCAGATCCCTGCTGATCCCATAGTGCCCACCACATGCAGCGAGTACCAGGGAACTGGGACAATGCCAGGATGAGACTCCAGCTCTGCTGCCAGCGTGTTGGGTGGGTGCCCCTGTGCCCATGGAACCAGAGGAAGCAGAACTGCCAGGTAACACAGGAGGGAAGGGATATTGCCATCCATTTGCAAACCAACTGAATTAACTGTTCAGTGGACAAAAGTCCGTCAGAAGTCTCCAGCAAAGGGTCCTGTGATGCTGAGGCAGAGGATCGGTGCTTAGCCCAGGTCCCACCTCTCCCACCAGCTGCACCTCCATCACGTGGGGAGAGCATCCCACACTCTCAGCGAGGAAGCCGGACTGAGCAGGCATCTGTCACCTTGTGCCAAGCAAAGTAACACAGAGCTGAATGGGGATAAACCCATGCTTCCTTACCAAAGCCCAGCACTCACTCTTGGCTCCACCCTCCCTGGTAGGCACAATGTTATGAAAACAACAGCTCAGACCAAGGGTCCACCTTGCCCTATGTACTTTTTTGCCAGTAGTCAGAAGCAGAAGCAATTTGCAGCTCAGCAGCTGCCCAAGTCAGAGATGGATCTGGGTGTATTTTTTGGTTCTGGGAGAACCTCTTATCCTTCTTGAATTTATCGTGTTTCTCCTGGAACCAATATAAGGTTTCACTGTTCACGACCCCTTGTTCTGAGGACTTCCACAGTTTCATAGCACGTCTGTGAGAGGCAATGTCTCTCCTGTTTGGCACCTCCTGCTAGCTTCGTTTGATGTGACCTTGTACTTGCATGGAAACAAACAGTGAACAGTTAACCTCTATCCCTTCTCTCCTGGCCTCCTGTAGACACATCTTATCCATCTTCTGTTGTTTCTTTTTCAGTCTGAAGAACCCTGCCTTATTTAGCCATTTTTTGCACAGAGGGCTGTCAGACCTCTGACCATTCCTGCTGCAACTTCCAGGCATTTGACTGACAATGATCTCAACACCCATACATCTCTCCTGAGCTCCCCTGGGCAGCTCTAGGGACAGAGACATAGAGCAACTCCTGCCCCCTCCTCCTGCATCACTGTCCCACGAGTCCTCAAGTTGCTCAGCAGTGCCTAGAGTCATGTAAGGGAGGAGGAAAGATGTGAAGACAGCCAGACTCACAGACTCACCTCCACAACTCCTTTAGCACTGGGTGCCAGCACCAGGAGATGGACATGGCCACCTCCATAGTGAGTGGCATGCAGACGCTTTGGCCATGCTGCAGACTTGGGCTTCTTCTCCCACTCCTTTAGAGTAGCAGCTAATGAGTTCCTGATGAAGGCAAAGTCCCTGCAGCCCCTGATCACCACGCCAAAGGGGATTCTCAGCAGTCCCCTGCCCAAGCCCATCTCAAAGGCCTTCCTGACCAGCCTCTGCCAACCATCCCCGCCCTCAGAGAGCCGCAGCAGCCCAGGCCCAGACTCAAACAGGGCTCACACACAGTACGAGCCCTGTAACACACTCTGTCTGCAACCTTTCCCAAACTTTGCCACCTGCTCTGCTGGCATGGCCAGAGCATCTGGCCACCAGGCAAAGCTTCAGCTCTGCTTGCCAGGCACCTCGCAGGATAGACTCACATTGAGATGCAGTTTGAAAGTAACAGATGTTACTCCACTGTTCTGCATTTTGCAGTGTCAGGAGCAAGGCTTCTTTACCAACAATCCCCTGAGCTCCTTGCCAAGGCAGTCTCAGCCCAAACAGTGCTCCCCGGCACAAAGTCTTGCTCACAGACAAGCTGCTGTGCCCCATGCCACGTGCCTGCCCTGCTGCTGGACAGACAACATGGCAAAAGGAGTATATTGCAAGGGCAGAGTTCCCCACACAACTGCAAGACTAAGCAGCAACACAGGTTTCATCATGGACTGTGATACCACATTGCTACTGAACCCAGACAAGCCTCCAAACAAACAGCATGTATCCTCCTAACCAGGGAAAACTTCCAGGAACCGCACGCACCAGACAGGACCTGGCAGTTGCAGCCAGAAGCCCCTGTGTCTTTCCACCACTCCCGCTTCATCCCCATTTCCCCTCAGTCAGACTCACTCCAGGACCTGAATGATGTGGGTTCAAACTGCCAGCTCTGGCAATTGCAGGAGCTTTTATTCATTCCCCTCACATGCGTTGCAGAATCCTGCTGAGGCCAGCAGCACACAGGGATGGTCACAGCCTGCTCCCTGCCCCCAGCTCTGGGGAGCATCACATTAGGAGACCACCAGAGCATTTAGTCCATCATGCAGCACCACTCAGCTCTGCCACAGTCCTCGAAGCCAGCTCTCCTCGAATACCCTGGTACCAGAATCCACCCTGCCTCCTTCTGCTGACGTGCCCCTGCCAGCTGGCTGCGACCGCCTCCCCCTGTGCTGACCCAAGACCCATGCATGCCCCTGGCGTGCCAGACCCTGATTAAGAAGCATCTTCTGAAACACTGTCAGCAGCAGCCAATAACCACAGACCATGAGGGGAGGAATCTCTGTCTGGGATCCCACGGGGAGTAAATAACTGTCCAATCCCAGTGGCACTCAAAGCCCTAAGCACAGAGCCAAGCTGTCCCTGCCCCATCCTGTCTGCACTTGGTGCACAGTCCCAGGACGGCAGATACTCGGCCCCTCTGTGCACTGCTGTGAGATTTCACAGGTTCCTCCGTGGCTCCTCCGCAGCTTGTACCCAGACACATGCTTCATGTCCCCATCCCCACTGCTTCCCATCATCCTTTCACCCTCCTCCTATTACTGGATTCTTCCAGCTACCACCAGCGCAGCATGGACACCCCACACCAGTCTGTCCCAGGACACAATTGCTCCTGGATAACCAAGAGAGCTTCCCTTCTCCCCCCCCACTGCATAGAAGTAGCTCCTAGCAGGAAGAATATGGGAAGATGGCAGCAAACCGCTTGGGAGGCAGCAGAACTGCTGTGGTTGGGGAGGTTTAGGAGCTGGCTGAGCTGATGCTGCTCAGCAATAGTTTAGATGGAGCTTAGAGACTTGATGACCTTGAGGACCCTCCCATACCTGCTGTCCTAAAATTCCTCCTCCCTTGGCACAAAGATAAGGCCAGTGTGGACCTTCCAAAGCATTTTGGCAGTCACTATCTCCTTGCTCTCGCTCACAGACTTAATGTGATCCTAGCCAAAAGGCACCTGGAGCTGGTCCTTGTCTGTGTTGGACCTGAGCACCCAGAGTGGACCCCACAGAGAGCCAGGAGAGACACAGCCACCACAGCTGGAGCCTCAGCACAGCACTCTGCCAATTCTCATGCTGCCTTCTGAAGCCTTGGCAGCCCCCTGCCCATGGGCACGGCACTGCCAGCCTGCGCAGCAGCTCTGCTCACGACTCCTAGGCTCTACCTGCCCTCACTGTCTTGCTCTTGAACACCTTCACTCCAGCCCTTTGGGAGAAGGGTGTCTACACGAGGTCTGGGAAGGAGACAGACCCAGATGTAAGGTCCAGGGCAACACCCTTGGCATGGGCTCAACCTTCCTCTCCAATAACACTGCCCTAGATGCACACTGTGTGTTGAATATGGGCAGTTGGAGGCTGTGTGAGGCAGTAGCGTGCAGACCCTGCCAAGATGGGCACTGCAACTCCATTTCCTCAGCGCATCGCTGCACAGGGCCCACACGCCCAGGTCTGAAGGCTGCCCTGCGTCTCAGCAGCTTTCGCTTGTGCCCTGGTGCTCTGGAGGTTGAGAGCTGCATGTTTGCAGGTGTCCAACCAAACTCCACATCCCGACTGCACATGTAACCATGGCAACTGCACATGCGAGTGGCAAAGCCTCGAGCTGGGCTAACTGCAAATGCAAATGAAGCAAACACATGCACAATGCTAAAAGTGTGACCTCTAAATGTCAGTCTTTAACCATTTTGCAGACACCAGCTCTGGTGGTGGTCACCTGCAATGTGCGGAGCAGGAGGAAATCTGCTCTGACGGGGACCTTGGGGCGCCCAGCCCTGTGCCAGGGGTTGGCACAGGTGCTCTAGTGCAGAGCAAGGAGAATAGATGGCACAAGCGTTTGCCAGCGCTAAGAGTGACCCCTGACTTGGCAACCTGCAGGTCCATCTCTAGGGATGCATCCACCCCTTACCCAGCTGGCAGATGCCTCTGATTCCACAAAGCACCCCAGTTTCCAGAGGAAGGAGGGTCCCACCAGGCTGACAAGAAGCACAACCAGAACAGGGGCTCCCAGGAAGCTGGCTGGCAGCTGTCTTGCTGCACCCACACATGCCCAGCCATGGGGGCAGCTCCAGCCCCTCTGCCGTTGCCTGGGGTCGAGCCGGCAGCATCATCAGATGAGGCACCCTCAAAGGACGGAAGGAAAATCCCAGCATCCCGGGGACTTCATCCAGAGCCACCTCCCCAAGGGAGGTCCATGGCCTTGGGAAGGGCTGCCAGCGGAGGCACCAGGAGGTGTCACCATTTGGGAGAGCACAGTCCAGAAAGAGACTAGCTGGGCAAAGGCCTCACGTTCCTCATCACTTCTCTCCCTCGCTGCCGACAGCGCCAGATGCGCACAGACCCCAGCACTCACCATCACCCACCACACCTGTCCTGCCCAGTGGCTTCGAGCGTGACGGAGCCAAGCTCAGGCGAAGGGCGCTGACTCCAGCCACAGTGCGCATCGGTGGAGCCACCAGCAACCCCTGCGCCATGTGCCTGACCCACCACCCCCCTCAGGGACGAGCGTGGCCAGCATGACAGAGCCCCTGTTTGATACCGAGCCTGCCTCCGCCCTGGCCCCCTGCCCAAGAGAGAGACAGGGAATACCCTTTCGCTCTAGGAGCCCAATGTCTAACGTCATTCCCCACACTATGTCAAATAAACCGAGCCAAGGGGATCTCCTGCCTGCCCTTGACCTGGGGATGCTCACGCCAGCAGCTTCGTGCCAGGCAGCACTGGGCACATCCCTGCACCCCAAATAACCGACCCCGCCTGCACCGGCAACCCCAGCCCCGGGGAGGGTCCCAGACCCTGGGGCGGGAGCGCCCGAGCCGGGACAGCCCCTGCTCCCTGCTGGGCCCGACGGGCTGAGCCGAGCGGAACCGGGCCAACCGGGCGGCCCCGGGCCGGGGATGCGGGCGGGGGCCGCGCAGCTGAGACGGGCGCACAATCCCCCCTTTCAGCCCGTCACCATGGCAACCCGCCGGCTCGCCGCGGCCGCTCATCCGGCCCCGTTAACCCCCACCGTTACCCGCCGCCGCCGCGCTCGGCCCCACCCGTTAACCCCTGCCGCGCCCCGCCCCGATGCCCGGCCCGGCCCCGGACGCCCTACCCCGGGACCGGGACCGGGACCGGGACCGGCCCACGGCCATCCCCGCCCCGGGCGCCCCATCACCGCCGCGGCGGCCGGCCCCAGCCCCGCGCCGTGGTGCCGGTCCGATCCCGCCCGGCCGCCCTCCCCAGCAAAAGCCAGGCCGGGCCAGGCCGGACCGGGTCGGGCGGGGCCGGGCGAGGCGCACTCACCGTCGGGGGCGGTGGCGCGGCTGGGCCATGCCGGTGGCGGCAGCGGCTGCTCCGCGCCCCGCGCTCCGCTCAGTCCGGCCCGACCCCGCACCGGGAGCGCGCGGCGCGTGCACGGCGGGGGCGGGCGGGGGAGGGGCCGTACCGCAGCACCCCTTCGCTGCCGCCGGCACCGCCGCCCGGTACCTGTACCGATCAGTGCTATCGGGCATCCCACGGCCCCGCCGCTGCGCTGGCCGGGCCCGGTACCGCATGCCCCGGCATCTGCACCGCCCTGGGTACTGCACCGAGGGGGTGTCGCACCCGTCAGGCGCGGCGCAGTCCTGTACCGCGCCCGCTGGGTACCACTGACCGCACCTGCACCCCCGGTAACCCCCACGGCCCCTGGAACCCTACCCTGCGCACGGCACCGGCACTGCCCAGCTACCGGTCGCGGCGGGGGGGGGGGGGGGGGCGGCGGTAACCCCCACCGTCCCGAGCGGGACACCTGCACACGCCGGGGCACCCCGCACCACCCCAGCAAACGACCCCCATCTGTGGGGGCATCCCCGCACCACCCCGCGCAACCCTGCACTGCCCTGGGCATTCTGCATCCATCCTGGGCATCCAGAATCCTGCCCCACTGCACCCTGTACCTGCCCCAGCCACTCTGCATGGGTTCCCTTTACCTTGCCCCCCGCCCCCCCCCCAGCCCTGAGCTGTGCTGCCCTGGCACATCCCACAGCAGCCTTCCAGCCCCGGCATCTTTCCCTGTGGCCAGGGCAGCAGCCCCTGCCTGCCCCATTGCTCCTCAGCACCCAGCTAGTCCCGGGAGGATGCCCCATCCCAGCCTCAGCGTTGGGGCCAGGCGCAGCCCTGCCACCCATCCACCCCCCTGCCATGCACCGGGCTGTAGGCTCAGCAACCACAGCCCTATAGGCCCCAGCAGCACCGTGCAGCAAGACCCAGCACCTCTATCATTCCCCTTTCCTCCTGGCATGCTGCTTCCCAGCGTAGGGATATCTTCCCCTCCCACGCACGGCCTCCTGGCAGGAGCCGCCTCTCCTCCAGCCTGCCTCTGCCCGTGGCAGGGCTACCTCTCTGTTTCAGTCCTGCCTGATGGGATTACAGAAATCATTTGAAACAAGGTATGGATTTGGGTTCTGCTGGATGTGTCTCGTCTCTACATGTCTCTGCAATAACCAAGGCAGCATCAGCTGCAATGCCTGATCAAAGAGGAGGACGTACAGTTACCAGCAGACACCTCCACACTTTCCAATCCAGGCAAGGAGAGCTGGGCTCTGCTTCCCTCCTGCTGCCAGAGCTGCAACCCAGACCCTACCCAGGCTCCGCAGAGCAGCCACTGCTTCCCAATTAAGATGCTTGTGTAGCAGCATGCAAAGGGCAAGCATTTATTTTGGCTCTCCTGCATGCCACCGGCATATGCACAGAGCAGGTCAGAGCTTTCCTGCCCCTCCTGCCCCACTCCTTCTCCAAGTGACTGCTCACTGGTGGTTGGCAGCTTGATCAATTTTGTTGCTGGCCTGTTATACGCAGGGTGAGCTGCATGCTGCCACCCCGTACACCCTTGAGCAGACAATGGGGTCCAGCACCCCATGGGATGGATGCACAACCCTCTGCCCAGTGCCCACCAGGGTTCATCAACCCTAAGAAGCATCCTGAACGGGCCCCTGGACCAGTACCTGGCTGCCCCGCAGCAGGCAGGGCTCCAGCCATGGCTCCTTGTATCCCGCTGCCTAGCAAAACTTGCCCAGGATGAGATCACAGCACACAGCTGCAGTGGTGCCTCATGGCCCACTCCCCACCACGGGCACAGCACAGGGAGGGTTGGGTGCTCACAGAGCTGCTCCACTCCCAGCTTCAGATCGATTTTCTTGCACAACACCAGCTCTGATGGTGCCTGACAAGCCACCCTTGCCTGGGGCACAGTCCATAGGACCACCCATGCCAGGCTGTTGGGTGGGGTGAGTGTGTGGGGCATGACCTGCTCCTGCCCACCCAACCACCCCACTGTGTCAAGCCTTGTACAACCTCAGGCTTCTCCCCATGTGCTGGGCACACACCATGCAGCATCGCCTGCACACGCCTCCTGTGGACCCAGCCCAGGCACCCCTTGGGGCTGGCCCCAGGGAGCCCAGCATCAAACACACACACCCCACCCTGGACCAGCAGCCACAGCAGGGCAGCTGCATGTGTTACTCAATGGGCAGCATATAGTAAAATCTCCCTGGTCGCCTCTGGCTCTGTCACAAGCAGCATTTAGCCACGACTCAGAGAAGGAGCAGAAGGGCTGGAAGCTGTCAGACGTGCTTAAAACCACCGCAGCTCAGTGCTAACATGCAGCACAGCAGTGGTGGCTGCAAGGCACGCAGCCAGGCTGGGCGGAGCGCAGGTCCCCAAACAGGCCCCATGCCATGACCAGGTCTTGCCCCAGTCCCCACATCCCCCCGCAGCCTCCTGCACCCGCTGGAAATCTCTGGGCCGCTAGAGGGTCTTGGACACTGGCAGCCCTGGGTCTGTCACCACAATGGAGTTCTGGAGTCCTGCTCATCACACACAGACCTGACCTGCCAAGCATCCAGCATGGCTGGGGGGAGCCTTTTGTGGGAGGAAAGAGTAGGGGCAGCCCCGTTGCTAGGCCATGCAATAAAGCAGGGTCCCCTGGCAGCAGGCAACTGGCCCCAGGGAGGGACATGTCCTTTCCTTTCCCCCAGTGAGGCAGCGTGGTCCCTAGGGCGCTTTCACCAGATCACTGGGGCCCTGAAGGGCACAAAGCAGGAGGTCAGCACCCGATTCCGTGCTCTCCTCCTGCAGCACCCTGCTCTGCCACAGCTGCCGTGCAAGCAGCAACCCACTGCACCCCCACCCAGAGCCACCCTGCCTTCTGCCACACCGCTCCAGCACTGGCTGCTGCAGAGAGCCGCCCTCCCTCCCACCTCCGGCACGGCAGCAATGCAGAAAGCAGCATCCAAGATGCTGCTTGGCGCAGGCTCAGCTGCCTGCCAGGGCCGGCAGAGGAGGGGGCTGCCGGCCACGGCTGCACACACTAGGAAGAGGGGCTTGTTCTGCCCAGAGACAGTGCCCAGTTCTCCCAGGCTGTGGCTCTGCTGGCCCTGGGGCACTCCCTGCCTGCACGCCAGGCAGGATAGGGGGGAAGCACAGCCCTCCTGCCCCAGCCATGGGTCCCACACAGCAGGGGTTAGCTGACACAGCCACGGCCGTGAGCAGGGCTTCCACCTCTGGGGTCACCCACTACAGGCTATAGGCAAGCAGAGCCCTTGACACAGGCTTCCCCTGGGGCATAAGGGGAGGGAGGGCCTAACAGCCAGCCCAAGGCTGCTCCTCCCTAGCCTCCTGGAAGGGCACAAGCAGGGATTCACACACATCTGTCCTCATTAATGAGGGTGTCCATCTCCATCAGGCCTGGCCAGCAATGCCTTCCAACCCACCTGCAACAACACAGCAAGAGCCTGGCACAGGTGCAAGGGCGGTGCAGTTCAGGGATGAGCAGGGCACAGGGTGCCAGGCAGCCCACACAGCTGTGCCCCTGAGAGCAGCCACCCGCCTGCTCCCAGGGAGGCAAGGGCTCAGCTCCAGTTCTAGGGGCAGCAGGCACAGGCCCACCAGCCAGCACATGGGGCACTGCCCCGAGTCACCAACATCCCTCACAGTAGTCTGAGCACAGCTGAGAGCTAAAGCCCCAACATCCCTCCTTCTCTCCACTCCCTAAGCTTGCCTTCTTGCCATGGCCTACCCTACAGAACTGTTTATTTGCCCTTAGATTAAGATCAAGTGCAGCTCTTCCATGAGTCCCTGTGAGCCTCACCACATCCCACACCGATGGGACAGAAGGAAGACATGGGTCAAGAAAAAGCTACCAGAGGGACCACAGGTCAAATGGTCCACAAACAAATTGCTGAGGAAGAACCAAAAAGAAAAGAAAGGTGCTGGCGATGGCAGTTTCTAGGTTCAACAGACTGCAAGAATGCAGAGCACTAAGCTAAAGCAGCCTGCTACATGGAGAAATGAGACTCCTAGCATTAGCCAGGTCAAAAGTTGAGAATGCAGCACATTACCCATCCAGTGAAAGCACTGTGGCTGTCATGAAGGAGCTAGCAGAGGAGCCTCGGTGCGTATCAGCAAAACCATGCTGTGATGAGAAGTGCACTCAGTCTGCAGCTCCTCCTAGACTGCAGAGGTACTAGCTTGAGCATCTCAGTAACTGCTGTGGCTGGGAAGCTGGGCTTGCTAGGGCTCAAAATTACCCTGCAATATAACTCCCTCTTGCTTTATACCTCTGTCCTGGTGGAACATGCCACAGACTACTAGTAAAGCTCTTAATCAACATACAAATCCTACAGCTTGTACAAACTCTTGCAAGCATGTGAACACCAGCTCATGAAACAAACAGGGAAGGGGGTCTTTCTTTCCCAAACCAAATTGTTTAGCTGTTCACAAAAGCTCTACCGAGAAAGAGATAAAGACCATGTATATAGGTGCTGCTGGGCTGTACTGGGAGGAGCACTGAGGAGGAAACACAGGCTCTGAATACACACTCCTTTTGCAAAGTAAGCTCTCTGTATTCATCCAAGAACGTCTGCAGTATGGGGTTCATCTGGTATAAATAAAGTACAAAATTTTACAATGTCTTAATCATTATTTTAACAAAATACTAAAAACTGAGTAAAAACTGAAACCAAAGTGGGAAGGGAGACTATCAGCCACAAGGGATCTCCATAAACATTTGTAGAAATTGGATAATAAAAACACTTTCTCTGTACAATAAAACCATCCTCCTGGCATCTCCCTGTGAGACGGGCAGCAGCAGCACTGGGAGCACAGGCCCGAAGACAGAGGTTGGGGGCAGCCCCAGTTTGTGGGTCAGGCTGAAGAGGCTGTATCCAGTCCACAGTGATGTCTCCCTCCTGGATGAGGCTGAAGTGCCACAGATCAGTAGCGTCCAAATGGGTTGTTGTTCTGCTGTGTCTGTGTATCTGTTGAGGTCAAGACAGAGTTAGACAGTCACAAGGTCTGGTTCAGAAAAAGAGATCCCTCTCCCCACATCACCAGCACAGTATGAGGAGTGTGTTGCAGGCTGTGAGAAGAAAAATATAACCTTTATGGCACTCCCTGCTCTGGTTATTTGTCTGAGCCTTTAGGCAGCAGCACAGTCAGGACCCCACATTCTTTGAGGAAGACAGGTATGTGCCAGTCCCAATCCTGAAGCTTCTCCAGAGGAGGTATCTCCATCACTCGTGGTGGAACTGGTGCACCATAACAAAGCCCTGAAAGGTGGCAGCTAGCTGGGAGGATGACTCTATGGATGAATTATTTCCGATTTTGAAAGAAAATCAGCCCTATAAGATTGCACAACACCTGCAGCCATAGAAGCTGCTCAGACAGCTAGTATCAAACACTCATCCTAAGGCACACCCAGAAACCAGAGTTAGTGAAGGTTTCAAACTACCCTGGCTCCCTGTCACTATCTCAGTACAAATGAAGGACATGCCCAAAGGACTTCCAGATGGCACAAAAAGGGCAGGAAACATGGTAAAGATATATTCAAGAACCTCATGAACTTCCAAACTGCTGAGACTGATGTTTTGTGATACACAGTGCTCAGAGTAGACTTGGGTACTGTCCAATTAATAGAATTCTGTAGTTTTTTTCCTGAAACCCCATCAGCATGTTTGAACCTAAGTCAGACTAAGTAAAAGGAGACCAGTGTAACCTGGCTAGCCTGCTCTCCTCAACTCTGCTGCACAACAGCACATTCAGGGATAACCTGGAGCCTCCTAAAGCAGCCTATCCTGGGCCTAAAGTATTCTTGTCCCCCTCCTACAGGTTGTTCTTGGTTTATGTCCCGCTTTCCACTCCATCCCAGACAGTACAAATATGAACTCCAGATGGTGCCTGGTGGAACTGATGCAAACCCAATGAGGGAGCATGGAAGCTGCACGCTGACACATGGCTGCATTGGACCCACGTATCTGTTCCACATAGAACAGCTCCATTTGCTGTACAGACAAGATACAAAAATATGGCTTTCTGCTATATTCAGATTCTTATATGAGGTCTTCCTATGCTTGAATGTCCTGGCTGGGATCCTTGCACAGGCTTGTGGTTTGTGAATCAGGCTAGTGGGAAATTTAGCACATTAAAACTCCTGGTTTGGGGAGGTTTTTTTTGGTCACAAGGACTAAGAATTTTCCATCAGGGAAAAAGTATAAGCACAGTTTCCAAGCCCCCACTCCACACATTATTACATCTAGCACAGTCTCACGCTTAACGCACTGCAAAAAAACCCTGTGCAGTCCATTTCTGGGCATTTTCATAGCATGTCTGTCATTTTTATGGCAGAAAAGCCGGTGAGGTGACAGTAAAACAGCAGGCCATTCAGAAGGGAACAGCACAGACACTGGGTTCTGTTTCTAGATCTCCCAGCCAGTAGTTCAGCGCAGATTATAGGAATACAGTGCCAGATGAAACACCACGTATGCCATTACCCGGTCTGTGACAGCAGCCACAGAAGCCCACAGAACACCGCAAACACAGCAAGCGTGCAGCAACACTTCTCAGAGTACCCTCCCTGCCTCCAAGAAGTCTTGCCCTGATCACAAGACGACAGTATCTCTGGGTCATCCACCAAGCAAGTGCCCCAGGATTACAGCCTTCTTGTTCACCTCAGAGGTCAATTGCAGCAGAGGAAATACCTCTGAATGCTTTAAAGCTTCAGACTGCATCCTTTCAGGAAAGCTGCATGGCAGCCCCTACAAAGTCTCAGCTCCCTTGCCCCTCTGCAGGCAGCAGAAGGAAGGTCTGGAAGGTTGTTCACAAGCTCGCAAACTCTGCCTGCCCTGCTGCTGTGTCCCCTTGGGCCAGGAGCTCCAAGTCCTGATGCCACCTCCCTGCCAGCACCATTTATGGCCTCAGACAGTCTGTTTTGGCCTTGCTTCTCTACACCAGGGTACCTGCAACAGAAAATGGTGGGGAGGAGACTAGGGACAGGATCAAGAACATTAAGGCTTACTAGAAAGCTGTTGCTGAAGCTGTCGAACCAGAGCAGCTGTTTGCTGCTGCTGCTGTGTCTGCTGAAGGCCCTGGCGCTGGAACTGCAAAGACAGAAACATAGTTATAGCCACACCACCTGGCTGGCAGCCTCGGCATTCACACAAGTCCTGGGAAGCGCAGGGGATGGAGAAGGGGGGGGATGCAGGTGGAGCACCGTTGGATTTATGCTGGTCTATCACGTCCCTCTGCCTCTGAGGGAACACTCACAATGGGCTGCTGGGGGGGAAGAGCCTGCATCCCCAGCCCTGGGGGCTGGCCCTGTGCCTGTGGCTGAGGCACTGTGGAGACCTGGGGTTGCTGCTGCGGCTGTGGCTGCGGTGGCTGCGGCTGCTGCTGCTGTTGCTGTTGTTGCTGCTGCTGCTGCTGTTGCTGCTGCTGCTGCTGCTGCTGTTGTTGCTGTGAAGACAAAAGAGAAAGGACCATCAGGGAACTGTCCGGGCAATGTGCACAGCAACAGGGCACAGGAAGGGCTGAAGGAGGAAGGACATTCTGTGCAGTAACACATTCTCTTACACCATTTTCCTTACAGGTACTTAAATTACCCAAATTTCACCAGGACCCTGCCCTGGGCTGAGAAATGTCAAGAAATACAAGGACAATAACAAAGTTCTCCTGCAAGATGAGGTAACAATAGATGGCAGGAAATGAACTACTAGTCTACTGGTCAGCTGGGGAATGACCAGGAGCAAACAAGATACAAGAACAGAAAACAACTAAGAGCTACCTCAAGAGGTTGGCTGATTCATCTCTTGCCTCCTGGTTAAGATCAGCAATACTGACTTCACTGAGTATTTGCCTGACCTGTTCTTGAAATTTTTCCAGAGATAGCAAGAGCTCCTATAACCTTCCTACACAATCCATTCCAGCTCACAGTTACTCCTACCACTGGAGTTTTCCGTAATCTCTACTCAGAATTTCATATGTTGTAACTTAAGGCCATTTCTTGTCTACAGCCAAGGGACAAGAACAGATAAGGGGGTTTAGGCTTTTTTTGAAGACAAAAGATTTGGAGACTTATCTCTCCTCTTGTCTCTGCCTCTCTAACTCAACCCCCAGCTATTTCAGCCTTTCCTTCTCAGTCATATTCCCCAACTCTTTGATCTATCTTGCTGCCCTTCTCTGCCACTCATGCCAGCTGGTGTTGCAATTCAGTAAAAGGATGTGGATAAAACTGGATGCAGTGCTCCAACCTAGATGTTGACAGAACTAGTTACGGTGAGAATATTCAGCATGTTGAACTTGGAGTCAGATTACACCCACAGTCTCAAGGTTTTTCATTTCTCCCATCTGCCAATGTAGTTTTGAAGTCTCTAGATCAACAGAAGAATTTCTAGCAGAAATAGAAAACTACTAATGCTATCATAAAAAAACAACATGGTGATGCTAGGTACAGTTCCAATCACTGGCTCAAAAGGATAAGGTTCAAACCTTGGACAGACTCAGAAAACAGACAAAAATACAATCAGGAGAAGGGACAGGATCTTATGCGAGTAGCTTAGAAAAACCTGAGCTATGGAAGCTGCAAATGCTCCCTAGGAATACATTGGGTAAACATCAGAGAGAAAGAAGAGCCAGTAAACAACAGGAAACAGTGGACAATAATAACTGGATACAAGAAAGAGTCACAAACACATTGAGGCTGGGATCAAGGATTCAACACAAAGGCAGCTTCTAGAACAGCCTCCTAACTTCCATCTTAAACCAGTCTGGCCACTTAGGTTCTTGAAATGGATGCTATGACCTGGGTATACACGAAAGCAGATGACTGACTAAATGACCCAGGATACCCCTCCCAATCTCATGTCCTACCTTCTTGCAACAGCTGACTACCAACCCATGCAGGACAAACCAAAAGGCCATCTGTCCTTTCTACAAGCCACTGCATCATGACAGTCAGCTCAAGCACCAGGAGTCTGTTATGTATCTGGTATGCCTCTGATAATGCTGCAGGAGTCACAGTAACAGGGGAGATTTTGGACACTCCACTTTTTTTTATTTTTTTAAGCAACCAAGCAATGTCAGCTAAAAGCTGAAGGTATGCATGAAGTTACTGAGCTAGAAGTGCAAGCAATTTGTCTGAGGCATGTTCTTTTTCTAAATATGAGTGATGGAGAATGCTAAAAGAAACCAAGTGAATAGTCAGGGGGTGCTACTCATCAAAAGGCTGCTGACGGTGCTACAGACATTCTCTTGTCCAGTGCAAGGCAGCAGTTCTCAAATACTGCTGACTGCAGCTCTCTGCAGGAACCACTGACTCGCTCAGGCCCCTCTCAGAACAAAAAGCCTCAGCACTCTGTGCCGTGTAAAGCCTCCCCATATTCTACAGGTTTGCTAGGCCTTGTCATAAGGTAGGCAATTCACCAATTAACCCAAATTATTTATGTGTTTCTCTGTCAACTGAATACATTTCTGTAACTCCAAGAAATTTACTCCTATCTGCATATTATAAAAGTATTTAATATTCATAAGAGCACAATGTAAATCCATGGAATACTCATGCCTGTTGACACACATGTGAACTTCTTGAAACCTAAAGTTGGGTCTAACAGCTTACTTTGGATTAGTTTTTCACCATCTGCTGTTAGATATGGAGTACATGGACTGATTCACACTAGATTTCCTGCCATTGGAAACTGCAACCGATGGTTACTTTGATCTTGTGAAAAATACAGATATGACCCTAAAAATGACCTTGTAAGGAACAACTTTACCTGCTCTTGTGTGGGGAAAGGGATTTTCCCTTCGTAGCTCCTGCAACACTTCTAAGACAGCTAGCTTTCTGCACAATCTTATGGGCTCAGCTGGAGCAGGAAGAGGTGGGATGCAGGCCACAGAGGACTAAACGGACCTTTACTGCTCCTAACTTCCCTTTAGCTCATGCTGGGTGACTAGCAAAAGGCAGTGCAGCAGATGTCTCCATCAGGGGAGGCAGGCTCTAAGGAAGGGAGAACCACCTAGCAAATTATTACAGACAGCCCCCAACAGAGTTGACATCCTTCCTGGCACAGAGGGGCAGAGCAGAGCATGGCTGACACAGAGGTAAGCAGCACTGGGCAAGCCTTCTCCAGCTCCAGCAGCCTTCCTCTTGTCAGCAACCACTCACCCTCAGCATCTGCTGCTGCTGTTGCTGCTGCTGCCTCAGGTACTGCTGCTGCTGCTGGTCAGGCAGTATCTGGCTGGGTCGAATTCCTGAGGGGACTCCTTGTGGACCCAAATGGTTCATCCCACTCATCATGGGGGCCTGCTGTATTGACTGGTGAGGAAACCTGCAAGAGAAAGGGATAAGCTCATGGAGTAAGATTCACGGGCAGCCAGCTTCTTTAATCTAAACCCAACTTCTGCTATCAACAAGACAGACAGACAGCCCAAACAGCCCTTTCCAATCCATGCTGCCTCTCTGCAGAAAGGTGAAGGACACCAGGGCCTCTCAAGGGTTTCATCCAACCTGTTTTTCTAGAAGCCCTAAATAATAGTCCTTGGCCCACTGTTCTGCACAGTTTGCCTGCTGGATTTATGCCTGCTCAGGACCAGTGGAAATCCCAGATCTAGCCCTTGGATGGTGATCTGCTGGTTAGATTTAAAACAAAAACTATGACTTTCCCAGGTAATTTTTCTCATACTTCACAATTCCATCTTTCTCTGGCTGGTAACACTGTCTAGCACCTGCGATTAGCATCTCTGAATTTCACCGTCTCTCTGTTTCTTCCCAGGACTGAAAGCTGGATAAATATGTTCCCCTGAGGGCGAGAAGGACTTGGACGCTGTATAACACAGCAGGGAGAACAGGCTTTTCACAGATTGCTGTTAGGGTTGTCTGAGCAGAGCAGGGAAGCCCTTGATGAAATACAGCTTATTAAAATCCAGTAGGGTGTGATGTACCTCTGTGTGTTGCCCAAGGTGTGCCCATAGCCAGGGGCCTGCTGGTGTACGTAGCCACTTGGTCTCTGCTGCATCTGTCTAACAGGATCCACCAGGGCAGGATTAGAGCTGGGGTGGGAATTCTGATAGGGCTGGCCAGAATAGGTAGGAGGTACCATTGTGCCTGACTGGGAGGGGTGCTGCTGAAGGCCTATGTGGGAGACGTAAGGTGTGTAACCCTGAAATGAAACAATAAGCCTTTATCAGTCATGGGGTAAGGCACAAAAGAGAATTTGGAACACAGGACATCAGCCTCCTGTAAATACTGTCACAAGGCTACTCATCTCTGGGATTCAGATTCATGCTGCCTACTAAATGAGGAATGAGAAGAGCCAAGAGGTTTCAGGATATAGCAGCAGAAATGAAGATGCTGCCCTGTGCTGGAGCCAGATTCCAGTCTTACCTGCAGTCACTGCCACTTACCTGGGAAGGCTGCAGTGCTCCATAGGATGGGGTTGGAGCCATCTGGCGCACAGGCTGCTGTCCCATTATGCCTTGGCCCTGCTAGAAGGCAACAGAGAAACACTTTTTTCAACATCTGCAAAGGGCAGGACACTGCTGCTCTCTTCTCGGCAGCTCTCACCAAACCAGACAATCTATGACGCTGCTGCACAGCATGCAGATGCTAATGACTTCTACCTCACTCTGACTTGGGACAAATAGGCCACTAACATCCCTACCACCCCCACAGCCAGGATATGCCCCTCTCTCTGCCCACCAGCCACAGATGCCGCAGTGTACCTCACTGACAGCCTCCACCAACTGTTAGTGATGTGGGCCCACAAAGCAGGTGGCAAACACAGCGCTGCACCAGAGGAACAGACACAAGAGAGAACATCTTTCCAGGGCAGAAACAAAGACGAGGTTGGAGAGTTCTGGCTAGAAGGGATAGCCCCAGAAAACAGCTTGGGCTTGCTGTACTGTGGAGTCCGGCAACAGCAAGAGCACAGCTCTGACTTACCAACTTCGCTTGAAGTTGCTGCCTCAGTATCTGTCCCTGGGACACTGGAGGCTGCTGTCTGTACACTGCTGGCTTGTAGGAGGGGTCAATGCCCATCATGCTCCCCATCCCTGGAGGCAGCACACCACTATAGGGAGGACGACTCTGAACAAGTTTCCCCAGTGGCATGCGCACAGGTCTGTAGGATGTATCCAGGCGAGGGCCACCTGCAAGGGGAAAAGAAACACACTGACTAGTCACATGCTATTGCTGAGCCTTCTAGCTCCAGAATGACTGTTCACCACTGTATCTAGACATGACAGGCAAAAGGGGAAAGTGTAGGGACCTGCGTAGGACCATCTCACAGAAGGGGTTCTTACAAGAGGTTCCCAAAGAGGTGCAACATGTTCACCTCTCCTGTGCACCTACCTGCTGGAAGAGGCTGATTCTGGGCATAGAGACCCACTGGTGATTGCCCATAAGCCAGCCTCGACATAGTGCTTCCTGACTGGTGATGCAAGAGATCTGTAGGCATACCAACTCCATATGAAACCCCTCGGCTAGGGCCCAACACAAAATCCTGCAAAGACAAAGAAGGAGTAAGAAAGATCAATGTGCACTGGGAATTCATGGATGGATGAAGAATATGAAAGGTTTGCGAAGTCCACAGGAGGAAGCCTGGAATGCTCTCTGAGCCAGGCAGCCTCCTTCCTGCCCATCAGGGATTAAGAAAATGTTTGCCCTGCCCCAGGCAAGAGAGAGCAGGAGAGAGATCCAGCACTCCCAGCTGAGAGGAAACACATCCCATCTTCACCATTACACCACTCTCAGGCTCCTCAGGAAGACTCAAAGGAGTGCTCTGTGACTAGGAGGGGTGGACATGGGAGGTCCATAGCTGTTGGGCAGTTAGTTACCTCAGTTTTGCTGGCAGATTGGTTGCGTTTCTTGGCTTTGCTCTGTTTCTTCTTGCGTTCTTCAGTAGAGGTGGCAGGATTGGAGCTTGTTTTATCAGCCTTGGCTGGTTCTGCAGCTTTCTTCTCTGGCTCCAAAGCCACAGGTGTAGGAGGCTCTTCCTCTTCAGGGGGCAGCGGCAACGGCTCCAGGTAGTAACTGCGGGGCTTGGGTTTCAAGTGCGTGTGGTACAGAAGAAGCCTCTGCTGCTCCTCAAATCTAGACACCTTGCGATCCACCCGGACTGTCCCAAACCATCCCCAGGAGAGGGGGGCTGAGTGCTTTAAGCCCTCAAACAGATCCCAAGGGGAAATCTTCTGCTTTGTAGAGACTTGCAAACCCTTTAAAGCAAAAGAGATAAGAACCTCCAAATCCCTGTTGTTTCTCCTATGAAGGTACAGGAAACTGCTTTCTTCAGGCTCTACTCCATATGTCCCAGTAAACAGCCTGAGCCCCTACTAGTGGTCCCAGCTCTTCCACGTGGCAAAGCAGTGATTTCTAAAGGCCTTCATCAACAACTGCTACTCTCCTTCATCCCATCTCTGCCAGTCTTCTGCACACTGGCACTGCCCAGTAACTTGTGCAACAGGGAATATGGGTTTCTCTTTACGCTTTATACAGCCGTAAGTACAAAATAAAAGTTTTAATAACTTCTCAGGCCATGTACCACCAAGCATTAACACCCAGATTTGCCCTTTTTGGATATGGTTATGTGCCAGGTTGTCTGCATGCAGCCAGCCACTTCAAGCTCAGCAGGCAACAAGGCGCTGCATACAGATGCCTCCCAAGGTGTGTAGAGTCAAGGCATCGGAGGACAAGGTGACACCTCCACTCAGGAACTGTGATGCAGACAAAAAAGCTTCACTTACCTCCTTTTTGAAGATGGAGTCAAATCCAGCTATTTTATTGCCTTTGGTGTCAATGAGGGATCCCTGAGGTTCACAGGTGATCACATCTCGGGTCTGCTTGGGAAGCGGCAGTAGCTGTCGCACCTTCTCCAGGCTGTCAGACTGTCGGTCCCCCAGCTCTTTCTGCACAAGTGGAATAGAGAAGCCTTGAAGAAACACTCAGAAGAAGTCATCCAAAGCCTACTTGTGCCTCTCCTGGTATCAGCCTCCATCCCTGCATTACTTCTCACCTTTGCACCCTTCAGCCCTACAGAGCCATTGGGGCCACCCACACTGCTTCATCTAAACAGCAGCAACAGGACAAGTACCATTCATGAGACATAGATAAATCTGCATAGTTGGACAACCACGACACAGCACACACTGCTCCCCATACAGGGCCTGGTGTCCCTCACCCTGAGTTTCTTGACAAGATTCATGTATGCCCGCTTGTTCTCCTCCATGCTGCCCTGAGAAATGCTGGACATATCAGCAGCCAGGGTGCCATTGATGAGAACACTCAGCATGTCCAACACGGTGGTGAAGAGCTCACTGTTGGTCAGAGCAGAAAGGTCAAAGTCACCTGAGAAGCAGATATAAAGCCTCTGCCATCATAGTAACACCAAACATTATTAGATTGCCAAGAGTACTGCCTACAGTCAGAAGTGCCAAGTGCTCTTCAGACTAACCTCCCACACTAATCCTCCTTTTGCTTATACACCATAGGGTGTTCACACTTGAGTCAAGTGCCGTATCACAGATTAAGACTGGTCTCCTGTCTATCCATTCAGCTTCTCCAAAAAGCAGGCCCAGACTCAGCTCTGCCCTGCTTATCTCTCTGCATCTGGAAAGCCAAGTTTGGTCTGGATATGTCAGAGTGCACTTGGATACTAGGACCCAGGTTGTAGCCTGCTATTACTGTGAAGTGTCTTTCAGCTGTCACAGTAATTCTGACAGATCATGTAGAGAGACAGCTAGCTCACATGAGAAAAGGGGCCATGCTAACAACTGCCTCCCTTGGAAAGTGTATGGATCAGAATTCAGCCAGAAAGTTACTTGTTTGACTGCATGTCTACGGTGCCACTGCTGATGATGTCCAAGAGAAGCACAGCCCATTCAGTCGTCTGCTGTGTACTGCGTTGAACTGTGTCAAACATTCCTCCCACCTGGCAGAGAAAAGTAGTTTAGTCACAAGGACACCATTAAAAGTGAGAAAGGAGCCTAAACCAGAACAACTCCTGTGCTACAGCAACTCTTACTGAGAGCTGAAGGAGACTGCAGTCAGCAGGACAAACCTCTGATGCAAGTAGTAGTGCTGTGGACTGCAAAAGCATTGAAATGGGAAGGCACATTTCCAAAACAGAGACCAAGGCTGTGGATTTCATCCTAATGAAATAGAGCAAGGGAGTTTCTCCATGCACGCTATCCCACTCAGGGCTCAAGCAGCAAAAGTGCCTCTACTTCCTTGCCACTGGACATATACGGCCCCTCCAGTGTATGCATATTCCAAAAGAAGGAAAAAAGGCAGACAACTCTTCACCCCATATGGTTAAGCTTTTTTTCTGCAACTGCTCACCAAATTCAGCCGCAGTTTCAGGGCCTCGTGCATCAGCTGCTTGGCTTTGCAGTCATCTTGGTACTGATCTTCCCGCCAGTTCGTAACAATCTAAGAAATTTAAAAGAGAGGACAGAACTCACAAGGTGTACGCTGAAGTTTATACAGAGCAGCTTGTACTGCCCGCTGTCCAGTGACTCAGAGATGGTCAGCTCAAGCACCCTATACCAACCAGGGTAAGATCTTTGCCTTATTGAGCATATAATCAGACAGGCAACATCCCTGAGGTCACGCCCAATAGCCTGCCTGCTGGAGGAGTAAGCCCTTGAGGAAAGTGAGGGGAGAAGCAAGATACCTACCTGCTGGACCTGACTGTACAGAGAGGTAAGGAGCCCTTCCCGCTGCTCATCCTGTCCCTTCAAGCATGTTAGCACCAGTGACAGAAATGGCTGCTGGCTCAGGAGGGACATGCTGCAGAGAGAACAGAGATGGAGCTATACTGCCAGGCTGGGGGATCAGCACTGCAAGCATTGCCTGCCCTTTCCCCAGGACTCACCTCTTCTGCTTCTGGCGGTCCCGCTCTTTGCGGGACGATGACCCCAAATGTTGTCCTTTCTCCAGTTCTTCTCCAGCAGCTTTCAGCACATGGCCCTGCACTGATGTTGGAAGCTTGGCAATCAGAGGGGCCACCAGCCACACTCCTGATCTCTCCAGGGAGCTGTGACAACACAGGAGAGAAAAGCAGTTTGCAATCCAACCTATGATTTCAGAGTTGTCTACAAGGAAGCTGCATGCTGGGACTACACGTACCTGAGGATGGGTTTGGATTTGTTGCTGGCAGGCGTAGCACTTGCTGAGCTACTGATATTGTTGACTCCATTACCAGCAGAGCTAGCAGAGCTGGTCTCTGCTGACTGCTGGAATACCTCAATGGTGGCTTTGGCAATATTTTCTAACAAGGAGTTCATCTCCTGGAGATAGGGAAGAAAAGACAGCCAAGTCCTTCTCTAAGAGCACCCACTGACAGAGCTTGCACATTTCAACACAACTCAGTACAAACCCACTTTGCCAACTTCCCCATGGCTGCTAGTCGTCAGGTCTCAGACTCATCGCATCCTTCTCATGCTTGGCTTTCACAAGCCTGACTCCCTCTTTGTTTACTTTCTCTCTACTCCCACTTCTGCCAGGCCACCTCGCCACCACCTCACAAGCAGCCACCTCAACACTGGCAACACACATCCCTGTATGGTCCCTCTGAGTAGAGACTCACATTGTTTGCTGTCTGCTTAATCATGAGCTGCAGCTCTAGCGAGGACTGCCTCATGGTCCACTGGTCCAGATTCTGCAACAACACACACACGCATATTTCATGAGTCCTTATCTCAGTTCAAACTACATCAACCCAGACCCTCAGCTCCCATGATAATGAGTGTCAGACCCCTCAGAGGGCTGCATTTTGGACAACCCCACTCTAACACTACATTAGGCAACTACTAGGACGCTCTTAGATTCTGCCAGTAGCCTGCACCTGTAAGATGCGTTTAATCCTCTGGCGCTGAGGATTTTCTCCTTCCTCATTGTCCAGCAGCCGGTGTGGATAACAAATCAGCTGCATCAGCCTCTGGGCCTGTGTGCTGCTCAGGACAGGATCCTGCAAGTCATTGCTGTCTTCACAGAGGGACTTCAGACATCGCTCACCTACCCACTCCTGCAAGGCGAAGGCAGAGTCAGCACAGTCAAACTGACATCTGATTCCAAACCAGCACCCCAGCTTTCAATCTCAGAGAGATGCAGGGAACACATTAAACTCAAAAACCTTATTAGTATGCAGCTATGCCTGATAATCATTTCTCTTCATGAACTGTACTATCCCAATTCAGCAGGCGTCAGGCACAGCACAGCAATCACAACAGAGGAAACATCAACTTTGACAAGTCAGTAGTGGTGAAATACAGTAGCTGATTTAACAGTACACAGTCACTGCCATGCCTAGGCTCCATCAACACTGCCGCTTGGGCTCAAAAGATCAGAAAGGATCACTTAAAATTATTTGGTCCATTTCCTGCACAATAAAGCCCTGGAGCTATTCTAAATTAAATAATTCAGGGCTACAACTAAGGCTAAACTAGAACACATCTTAGGGAAAAGCACACCCCTTAATTCTCAAATAGTGATGGAAAACACACTGCCATCCTTAGTAAAAACCAATGACTTTACTTCTCAAAGCCTGGAAAGGGAAACAACTGACTGGATGCAAGCCATTTATAAAGTCACAAATCATGAGGAGAAGATAGACAGAAAACTATTATTGTCAGCCTCCCGATTTCAGTTAGTGGTCCCTAAACGTATGAGAATAATAAAGGCAGCAGTTTCTAAAACAAACATGAGGCAGGTACTTCTTCACACAATTTACAGTTAACCTGCAGCATTCGTTACTGCAGGATTTTTCCATATTGAAAATCAATTAGGCAAATTCATGAAATTAAAATCTACAGAGGACTGCTATATAAGCACTTTTGCAGCTGCAGAGCAAGCCTGATCAGAGAATTCTTCCACTGAGAAGTGACAACCAGAAGAGAAGAGATGAGGATCCAGTTCATGAAGCACAGGTACTGCCTAGAAAGCTGGGAACAGTCCCTCTCAGCAGAAGACAGCACCCTAAGCACTAAGTAGAGCACAAAGATCAGAAAGGCTAAATCTCTGGTTTGAAATGCTTGTGAAACCATAGCCTAGATCTTCAACTTCATCCCACATGAAGTTTCCACTTTACCAATACACGTGATCTGGCAATTTCTCCAATGCCTATTGCATTTCTCCCCTTCAATGTCACTACATTGTAGTCTCTTGAAACTTCTCTTCCTTGTGTACATAATATGCATATCCTTGTGAAGACCCTTTTTGTCACTTGCTCAGCTTCCTACAAGAACTCAGACTTCATCTCTGATCCACTTCATTGGTATAATCTCACAAATAAATATGAAGTCAACTACCATCTTCAACCTTGAGGGACTTCTAGCCTCTCTCTCTGCAACATTTCTTTACAAAACAGACACCTGTACAGGCTTCATATTACTGAAACAGAGCCCCTGCCTCTTCACAGAATAGCACTATGAAAGTGTTTTCCAAGCGCTGTGGACAACTCCACTATCCCAATCACCAGATTCAGGTTAGCACCTTTGACTCAAGCCTCCCTCTTGGTTCCCACTGTGGTTTATCACAGCTCTATGACATGAACCTTTTCAAAAGGCCAGTCACAATTACATTTATTAATTTTAACAGGCTAAAGGGCAGACCAGCAACTATGTCATAATCATTTGCACCAAAGAAACCTTTAAATTAATTCTATAATCTGCTCCTTTTACCCACCCCCTCATGATGAAGTCTATTATAAACTATACACCTGAATATGAGATGCAACATTTCCTGAGTTTGAGAAATCACAACCTATAGTTTAAGGCATTCTACAGACATTTCAGAATTGATAGCGTGAGTTCTGCAGCATCCACTGCTCACACTGGAGGTGCTTATATTACACACATCATTTTACCAGCCCTTTAGAGCTGCAGGAACCCTGCAGGAGCTCTGGCACAATTTGGTGGTACTCACTGGTGTCTATCGGAATGCTCATTCCTACATAACCTGTGCTGCCAACAGTTGGTATGAGTAGCGATACCCAACACTGCTACTCCCTCCTGTACACACACACACTTACTTTCTACCTACTGTGAGTCGTTCCTACATAGGCTGGGACCAGCAAGGGAATATCTACTTCTGTCAGTGCTACAGTCAGATTTCACTAACACCAAGTATGTTGAATTTATGCTCATAAACAGGTGGCTCCAATTCTTCTTTGGTAGGCTGGTAACTTTGCTATGTAATGAGCCAATTAATAAACAACAGCATCACAATGCATGAGGACAACACAGCACTACTATGTTGTGTTTACACATTAGTAATATCGAATACAGGTTTCAAATTGTAATATCGAATACAGGTTTCAAATTGGAACTCTGCATCTTGCCTGTTGACAGAATAAATTTGCAACAAAGGCCAAGGACACCCTTCAACACCCATTTCCATACAGTAGTGGTAACAGCCACTTCACTCTGCAACTAAGTACCCTATTAGCCAGGTTTCAGTTCCTCAAATGTCAATTTTCCACAAAGGAACAGAAATACTGGTGCTGTCAGATTAGGCTAAGCAAAAGATTTTTGTTGTTGTTCCTTTAATTAACTAAACAGGGCACTGCAAAGCCCAGGGATACATTAACAGCCTAGCTGCAAGCAACACTTAAGCTGCATTCTGAAAGGCACCATTTATCACTTCAACAAGCTGTCTTTCTCACGCTTATCTTCTTTGCCTCCAGCACACATCTCAGCAAACCACTCCCAGCACTCCCCTCCTTGGACATGAGCCCTGTGCTGTTGCCAAAGCAAAGGGGACGTGCAGTCCCTGCATACTGCAACACCTAATTCTTGACAACTGTTTGCCTCTCTATTTTTTGCTAATGGTGAGCAATCCTTAGCGCCATCACGTGGCAGAACCATCACAGGTTCTTTACTGATCTTGCAAATAAATACCAGCCAAACCCAATCTGCAGAAAGTCATATGGGATATATCTGTCTGCAGAAGGCGTAAGGACAAACCTAGAGATGGGACAGACTCACCTGTTGACATATACTCCTTAGTACATACTTGGCATAAATATCCAAGCTAGCTGTTTCTACAGTTACTACCCGACCACTGGCCTTCCTGGTGCCCAGCTCATCATCCATGAGATCATCGACACCTCCGGGGTGGGAAAAGCCAGAGCCTTTCAGTTCTGCATCTCCTACAAGGAAAGCACAAGTGTCACTTAATCATCAATGCTAAACCCAAAGCCTGACCCACAAAACATCCTGAGCTTTTGTAAACTCTCTCTGCAGCTAAGAGATACAAAGCATGTTTACAGCTCAACCAAAGGGCTTCAGGCAAGCCACATATCCACAAAAACAGATCTCCTCTGGCCTTCTGTACAGCCAACACATGCAATACAGTGCCTTTCTCCCACACCCCTAAAACATTCTTACAGGTTCAGGCTAACACAGGTACACACCCAGAACAAAGACAGCCTTCAGCACTGCAAAGACTGCTCCATCCACAATACGATTCTGGGAAGCTGCCAGTAAGTGACGGTCACAGGAAGAGCGGATTCCCACCGTGGGTTTGTCTGCAAAGAGGACAATGGGGAAGGGCAGCACCCAGTGAGAAAGAAAGGTGCAGGCTCCAGAGCTGCCTGCATTATGTGCCAGCCAGTACCGTAGAATCCAGCTCTGAGAATCCCGAGGCTAGCCCTTTTCTCAACTGTAACATGGGGTCAATTTAATTAAGTTTCACAAAGCATACTGCCAATCACACTGTGACAACTAAACCGTGAAATCCAAATGGGGAGCAGTGCCTGTGTCATGAACTCCAAGCTCCAACAGTACCCTAACCTAGAATACAGGCTGGGTTTAGAGATCTGAGCTATCAGGATACTGATGAGGAGCCAAGAACAGAGCTTCCTGGACTGTTTCCATCATCAGACAAAAAGGGAGTGCTGTAAAATAGCAGCTTCTGGCACCAAGTTAAGAGGCTATACAAAGCTCAAGACATAAAAAAAAGAAGTGATCATTACTCTAATGGCTTAGTGACGGCAAGGCCACCTCTACTGGCTGGTTTCCTGCCTCCAAGAGCCTCCTCCCCAACATGCCTGGCTACCATGAAGTGACATAAATGGAAGGATATTGTTCTTTGTCCTCTGCAGAAAGCAGTGTATAAGGCTTTGCCTGCTTTATTCAAAGCAAGCAGGTCATGATCTCTAATCATAGGGTCCAGTATCCCTTTTCTTGGGGTGCAAGAGCCTCAGTACTTTCACAATGAAGAAAGGCTCTACTTGAATTCACTTACTGCCATCTTGCTGGCATGGGTTCAGCTGTGGAGTCTTAAACAGATGGAGTAAAATCCGGCAGGTCAGACGTGCTCCTGGTTCTGAATCCTGTTCACTGCAGGCTATGTAAAGAAAACAGTCAACTGAGATTTCTTAAGCACTGGGACAACTGACTCTCAATCCAAAAGCTATTCACAGCACACTGCCCTGGAGCAGCCAGTTGAGAAGCTGCAGCAGCCTTATTGTATTTACAGATATGGAGCATGTGCAGCAATTAACATGCAAGTGAGCAAATCCATCAGTATTATCCCCCATGACATGCACTGCATTCTGCTTCCTCCATCTTCCCAACTTCACCCTGTGAGAGTCTGGATGCTGCAATCCCCAGAACAAAGCTAGGAAGGCTGGTAGCAGAGTAAAGGCAGCATGACCCAGGCACTGTAGGCCCAACTGATCAGCTGGCTGCTCTAACCAAAATACTAAGCTGAATCAGCAGTGGGAGTACTGCTGGGGTTCAGAGCAGAGTACAACGGTCAGACAGTGTGGCTGATAATATCTCCCCTTGCTTATTTTGGTTTGCACACAAACTCCAGAGAGAAAACATTGAAAAACCTTAGCACAACCAGTTTTGACAGAAAACAAAAGGCCAGAAACTCTCTAAAGCAAAACATTCAATTCTGGGGTTCACAAAGTATCCATTAAGCACAGGCCTTTGGGCCAGAACTGAGACATAAGACCAGCTTTCTGCAGGAATGCACTTACCAGCATTGAGGAGTGAGGGGATAGCAGCACAGCGAATCAGGTCCTCCAGCAGCAAGCACTGCCGGGCAATGAGAATGGCAACAAAGGTGGCCAAGGAATCATGGAAAGATAAGTCACTGACCTGGAAGAGAGGATATCAGCCAGTGACCACAACAGCCTCTGCCTCATTCCCTCTGTCAGCAATTTCTCAGCTTGCCTAGGAGCTGGGGGGTAGAAGGGCCCATAACCCCAGGGTCAATGTCCATGATCAGCCCAGACTGCAACAAATACCAAAAGGTAGCCCCAGTATTCAAAGCCTTTCCCCTGTCCTCAGAAGACAAAGCCTCCATCCCTTGTTCATTTCTGCCTTCTCCCCAGGGATCCCTCCACTCCTGCTTCAATTCCTTTTCCCCTTTTGAATGTTTGCACTTGCATCAACATTGCAGAGGAGATCATTGAAGCCACAGGTCCCATTATTGGAGGAACAGCACAAAGCTTTGAGCACACCCAGCCACTCGGCGCTTAGAGACTTGCAGTAGCCAGTTAGCTCAGCACACAGGATAGCAATGTCGTTCACCCTGTTAAATAAATAATGAAAAAGGCAGAGGGTCAACTTTGCTACTCATGCACGCCATCAGGTCAGTGATTCTCTAAGGGATCCCAGCATCAGCTCCTCCTTCCTTATACCCCAAGACAGCCAAGGAACGGCTACTGACTTTCTTACCCTCACCTAAAGATTTTACTATCTCACTAGAACCATGAAAGTTCTGCCTCTCACCTGTCTGGATCGTGGTGTCCCACACACACATGCATAAGTGCATTACAGACAAAACTGTAGCGGTTGGCTGGGTTTTCATTGAGGCTCTTGCCCAGGTTGGTGTATGTAAAGTTATGTGCAGACGGATTTTCAATAGTGTCAATCATGAACTCTGGTTCCCATAGCATGTTGGAGTCAGATGGCTCAACATTGCAGTAGATTGTATTCTTCACCTTGGAGCAGAAGTCACTAAACAAGACAGGAAAGATATTAGGAACACAAAAAACTAAGCTTCCACTGAACGCTGATAAGCAAAGCAATCCTGTGCAAGACAAGCCCTCCCTGGGCAAGAACAAATGGAAACTCAATCACCATGTACCAACAAAGACTCTCCCAGAAGAGTGAAGCTGGTTCTTTGTTGTGGAAGCACTTGGAAGTTACCCGTCAGCTCAGTGAACATAGCACGGGAATGGCTATTCCAGCTTAGATCAGTGAAACACTTAGCTCAGCCCTTGGTGTCAGAACAGTTGATGCCCAGAGAAGAGTTTAAGAGCAAGGCAGGCATGTGGCAATAGTGCTCCAGCATCCTTACCCACCCTGCTGGAACTTAGGGCTCACAGATTTTCAGAGTTAAAGATAATGCTCTCCTCAACAGATTTTCCTCCTGCAAATTTGTCCACCTACTTTCTGAATCCAGTAGATTTTTGACATTCACAACATGGAATGAGTTCCATGTTAACTATGAAGTTTATTCTTTTGTTCTGAATCCATCATTTCTATTCATTCCTTTTCATGCTTGTAAGACATATTGAACATTCAGTTTATTTTCCATATCAAACAGAACTTTACAAACTTCTATCATTCCCCCTCAGTCCTCTTCTGTGGGGAGGAGATTCAGTTCCTCCTAAGTAATTCCAAACCTCTGGTCATCTATCCACTCACCCTCCTTTAGGCCTAACTTGACTACATGCTTTTTGGAGTTTGTTGCCCCAAACCACAAGGCACAGTTGTACCATGACTTAAATGGTGGCCTAATGATGCTCTCTGGTCTGTTCTCCATTCCTTCCAAAACAATACCTAACATTTAATTTGCTTTTTGACTGTTACTGAACACTATGATGTCATTTTCAATTATGTATCTGTTACAGCTCAAAGAAACTTTATCCAAAGAGTAGTTTATATCCATCGCTACACAAAGTTTAGAAGGGAAAAAGGACAAACCTATGTGCATTATTTTATGTTCAATAACACTAAACTTTATCTGCCAGTTTATTACCTGGTCACCATCACTGCACCCTATTACAACAACCTGCAGCCATCTTCTATTGTTATATGCTGAACAACAGTTATATGAAAAGTTTTGATATCACCACTAGTACAACTTTTGATGCATAGAACAGCACAAGCACTAGCAGAGTACTATGGGACTCCTCAGGGAGGGATCACCCGCAAAATACGAACTCCCTCCCACTCCTTGTCTCCACCTCTAACCTATTGTTTGCCTGCTAGAGGATATTCCCTTTTATCTGTGGCCATTTACTTTAAGGCCTTGCTGAACAGCTTTTGGAAATTCAGTTAGACTAATATCAGGTTTCTCATTTCCGTATGTGTGATGACTCCTTCAAAGAACTCCAATGCACCTGTGACCACAGCACTCCCTCTTGCTCTCAATTCAGTCCAGAGAGAGACTTGAAAGGCTCTCAGCAGCCAGTTCAGCCAGCTAACACGAAGGCACAAGCGACTCTCACAGCCCCTCAATGAGGGGGTAACACAGAGGGTTAGACGTCCCTGTGGCACGTCTGCACTGGAGACACCAATAAGGAGCAGGGGCTGTAAGAGAAGATGAAGTGAAGCACTGTACTAGGAAACAGGGCTGTCATGAGAATTACCCTTTCACAGGATCATGTAAGCAAAAAGCCAGGGAGATCTGTGGACTCCATCTCTGGACTGCTAATGGAGGAGCTCCAAATGGAGCTGGTGGGGGCACAGTTCCCAAGAGAACTACAAAGGGCAGAAGGCCACAGAGTAAAGTAAGCCCACGGGACAGAGGCTGGGGGCAACATGAGCAGAGCAGAACCTGAAGAGCCAACAGGGGCAGGGGCAGAAGAAGGATAAGGAGCACAAAGTAGCACAGGAACAAACCCAGAACCGAGCAAAGCAGGTTGAGAAGCGGTCCAAGGATTATTAGGGAGCTGAGCACAAGCAGAGAACAACCTTTAGGATGAACTGCTCAGCCATCAGAGCTTGGTAGGAACAGACCTGTCTACTTCTATCCTCTAGGAGTGGGGTAAGAACAGACCCGTCGAGGTGCAGAGGACTACTGAAGACAATTTACCAAAACTGACATGACGATCTAAAAGTCAAGATTATACACTGGGTCATTACTGCCTGTAAAACAGGCACTACTCCCAAGACTTCAGTTTCCCATTGAGAGGATCTCAGGGACAATCCCAAACAAGATCACAAGCAAAGCTTAAGTCAAGGTGCTATACTGGTCAGCACCCACTGTATCCCACCTGCCTCAGACTCACCTAAAGAGCTCCCCAAATTTACTTTTGAGGTGACTGCAGGAGGTATACAGGTCGTAGAGATAGGCCAGGATACAGCGCTCTGCTGAGGAGCCATCTGAGCGATTCATGCCATGTTTCACCACCCCACACAGACTGTATAGAGACAAAAAAAATGCTGCAGCAACACAAAAAGAAAATCTGAAGGAATAACCTCATTACACAGATATCTTCCTGAGCTCACAGCAACAGTGCTCACTGGGTAACATATCCTGTCCCCTGCAAATTCTGTGAACTAAACCCTCAAGCACAAAGTTGCTGCCTTTTAGGAAGGACACAGATACACCTCTGCCCCTTACAAGCCCCCAGAAGGTAAGTCACTTCCTTCCACATGGTGAGGGGAAGATTCCCTTACCCTTCGAAGACCTGAGCCATCTGGTCCTGGTTCAATATAAGGCAGGAGTGGTAGTGCCGCAGCACAGCCACGATGCACAGGCACAAGCTGGTGGTGTAGCTGCCAACAAGGTCGGAGGATTTCAACAGCAGTTCTGCCTCCACCACGCTCAGTTCATTCAGCAACTGCACCCAATGACAGAAAAACCCTTCAACAGCCACAGGGGTAAGGTATGGTCAGAAATGGAGCCAGCACACCACACCCACAGCCTATAGGACCTGCCAGGAAAGGGACTGGCAGGCACTTTCTGCCTATAGATGTACCCCTGGAACAGCTGGCACCCCATACTTAGGCACAATGTCTCACTCAGGCAGTACAAGGGGCTGTCAGTGCTTGGGTATCAGAGGGCGATTAGGATATGGCCACAGATAGTAGCAGGCAGCTTGTTTGGTAATTCTGTCCTGCGTAAATCTCACTTGGCTCCCTTTTTAAGGCTAACAGCCTCAATTCCATCAGCAACCATAGCAAGGTTTCAAGAGACACTTGGCACAGGCTGCTGAAACAGCAACAGGATTTTAGCAGGATTCAGAAGGCAGCCTGCACTGCCATGTGCCAAGGATCCTTCCAGGGGAGCAAGGTGGGAGAGCTGCCAGAGACACACAATCCCCTTCTGACTTGGGACAAGACCTTGCTGCAGCCAGGGACAGAGATGCAATGCAAGTCCTTTGGAGACAATCCTGAAGCCTCTGGAAGAATAATCCTCAGAACAGAACATGCAAGACTACCTGCCACAACCAACCTATTCCTAACAGCTGCAGCGCAGGAGCACCGCAATGACCACCCAGTCTGACCACCTCCATGACACAGGTCAGAGGGTCACCAATGATCCCAGGAGCAACCCAACTATCACAGCACAGATCTGCTGCCTTTCAGGCTGATGAACCCCTCCCCAGGAAGCGTTTGAGCACACTGGGCTTACCTGGATGGCAAAGTCGATAAGACCACTGATATTGAGCGAATACTCCATCAAGTCAAATATGAACTGCACGTGCTGTACCAGAGGCAGGTGGTATGACATTCCCAAGGCAAAGCTGGTGATCTGTTCCAAGACATTGCGAGATACCTGCAAGTGCAAGACAACACACAGTACTACCTCCCCTTGCAGAAGTTCCTCAGCAGGCCCATCTCCCCTTCCCTCCAGGAAGCTGCTCTCAGTAACGCAAAGGGACGCAGTCAGAGCCCAGGAAGGACAGCAGTCTTTAAAGTTTCATACCTGAGATGTGACTTGGTGCTGATCAAAGTGAGAAAGGTGCTGGAACTTTGCAAAGATATCTTCAGCTGTTGGGAATGCTTCTGGCTTGCTCTTTTTCCTCTTCTGGCCTTCCTCTCCACCTACCAAAGTTGGGAGGATCAGAAAACAGTATTAGGCTATCTTCCTCATCAGAGGAGGCCTAGACATCAGCCATCAGCACCTGCTAGTCCTTCAGCAAGATCAGCCCCTGCCATGCAGCATAGCCAAAAAGCCCGAGTCCCAGACCTTAAGCTGATAAGGATCATCTTGAATTCAAAACAATAAATTGCTGAGCAAGGAATTCCTAACCTGAGAATGACAGTAGGGTTAACATCTAGTTTATCCCAAGTAAAGGTACTCCTTGGAAGGAGAAAATACTTTCTCTCTTGGTTTAGAAGTACACTGATTCCCTGATAACAGAGGTTCTGGATTGGAGATGTTCAGCCTCAAAATTTCTTTGTCAGAACACCCCATCTTTTAAAGAATCATCTTTCTACCACATTTCAAGTTGCCTTTCAGGAATCAGACTAAGAGAGAAAAAAAATGTTAACCAGATTCTCAGCTGATGAAAGTCAGAGGCTTTCTATTGATTTTGACACAGCTATCCAAATCTCCCATCCCATGCATTTAGCATGTGCCCCAAGCATAACGGCATGCTACAATTAATCAAGGTCTTTGCCAAATATGCATAGGCAAAGTCCTCTTTGGTTCTTGTGCAAGGACCTAAATGCAAGAACTAAAGAAAATAAAATTTGAAAAGCCAAAGTTTTGGCCAGGGTCTCACTCTGAACTGGGTATGACTTAATCCTCTTCTGAAGAAAAGTTCAATTAAATTGACATTGTCTGCAGGAAACCAATTGCCTTACTTGCTGGCTAGTATGTTTGGGAACAGAGCACCATTCCAGACTCTCAGTGACTGATACAGCTAACCAGGCACCGTAGATTATATAAAATCCTTTCACTGTGAGACTCCAGACAAAGGAGCCAGCCAACTGGAAGACGATCCTACTTCAGAAAGGAGTGGCTTAAGCTCTACTAACCCGTCTCTGCAGTGCTCTTTCTGTTTAAGACTTTAAGAATGTCTTTAGTTATTTTCTTGATTGTATGCCGAGCATCGTCCCGTTGTTTTCCAACCCCAAAAAGAACTACCAACCGTTGGTTACACTCATGACTGCATGACTCCTCCTAGGGAACCAAAACAGACAACTGCATTAGCAACTATGAGGCTGAATGCTTTAATCCAGTTTCACATCTGGATCTCTTAAAGGAAAAGGAAAGCTTCCTCTCAGAAGTTGTTCTGGGAGTAAGCAAGGCGACATCTTAAGCAGATCACCTCCCGCAGCAGTGCAGGAAAGGATGACTGCTCCTTAGCCACCCACAGCAGTACTGCAGGGAAACACAGCAGCCTCATGACCAGAGCACAAGGCAGCAACAGGGGAGCGGTTATGAGCAGGTCTCATACCTGAGGAATAGGAAAGTGTGTCGCATACTGGATGTGCCGAGGCTGGTCATACAGGGATGCTAGCATTCCTTCCACAGACTTATCCTTCAGCAAAGGCTTTGCTTCCTTTTCAGGATCTGGTTTCTCAGGGGAAGGACTGGCTTTAGATTCACAATGCATTGGAGGAGAAAACATCTAGGGAGACATAAGAAAAACAAAAGGTAGTTAAGGAACATGGTCATGCAATAGTGAAGATTGCTGAAGGAAGGTACATCTGCTCAGGCCTAAAAAGGAGCAGGAAGAGGGAGGGTTGAAGAAACATCCAGTTCTTAGGGCAATGACCAAGGCAATGTGCTAAGACACTACTCCCATTTTTGCTTCTGGTCAATGTTGTATATTGAGTTAAAAACAATAGGAAATAAATAACCACGACTTAGGATTTTGGGAACAACCACCTCCACAGAACAAGTAAGGGCCATGGGAAAGCCACATAGCTCTGCACATCACACCTCCCTAACACGTACCTTGAAAGGCCAGAAATGTCTGGAGGAATGTATGTACTCAGGGATTTTTCAACAACAAGTTATTTTATTACTAAGTGCTTCAAAGCATTCTGCAACCATGAAATATGCACACAAATATTATGAAGAACTGTAAAACCAAAGAAGTACTGAAGGCAATACAGCATGATAACAGCAGACCTGTGCCTTTTCCCAGGTGATCCAGAAAACGCCTGCCAACAGTAACTGGTCACTCCCAACCTCCTGGTGCTATCATGGTCATCCACTTCCCATTCACTTCCAAGCAGCCCATGTCCCACCCTGCCCAAATACTGGGCTGGCAGTGGCCAGCGTGTAAGAGATACCAGGAATGACTGGGACTCACTCTACTCTGATGGACCCTGACCTGCATAAACAGGTTATACGAACCTTTTAAAAGTGTCAGCTGCCTTACAACCCAGCCACTTCCAGCACACTGGCTCTACAGTAGAGAGAGAGTACTCGCACAAAAGCAAGGCACCTGCTGTCCCTGGTCCCACTACAACATACTGACCTACTTACTGAGTAGCAGATAGAAAATGCAGGAACATACCGAAAAGTCTGTCTTCTCCATGTCATCAAAGAGCATGCTGGAGTTGTGGTCAATGTCCATGGGCTCAGAAAGACCTGTGTCCTGGGAACAGACGGAGCAGCTTTACATCTCAGTGATGCACCAGGGAACAAAAGAGTATTTGTTTACTACAGCACTCGAAGTCCATGTTGGACAGTGACAGCAATATGCCAACACCCACGGTGCCTAGCAAGTTGGAGCCTATTACACTATAAACATCATGGACAGGCCTCACACAGGACCTCATGACATGCTGCTCTGCTCCAAGCAGTGCAAGATTTTCCTATCTACTACTTTACATTCTGCTGGCCCTTTCCAGCCACTTAGAACATAGCCTTCTACTTTTGAAAATGAAATGCTAAGGAAATAGGTCTGGGGAAGGAAAAGCATGAGTCACTGATACATCCTCCAGCAGTTAATAGCAAGGAGACTGCAAAGCTGGTAAAAATGGGCAAGCACAACACAGGGACGTGTACAGGAGGGCCATGGTGCTCGTGGTCTCACCTCTAGCTTGATGCCACTGTTTCCCTCCGTCTCCTTCCTGTCGTGCTCCTCAGCAGGGTCATCGAAGGGAGAGGGTGGGCGAGGCCCATGAGAATCCATGGCAAGATCACCCCGGGAGATGAGTGTGCACATGTAGATGTTGTGAGAGAAGACATCATGTCGGATTAGCTCACAGAACAGCAGCACCAGGTTAAAGAACTCCACCTTCTCATTCTCCTTCCCAGGATCAGCTGAAAGGACAGCACAGTCAGGGCTATCAGAGTTCTTCTGCAACACTTTGAGCAGCACCAGCCACCTAACCTAGGGCTAGAGAAAGTGTTTCCAGAGATCTCAACATAGTAAGTGACTAATACACAGTTCTGAGATTACAGCAGGGACTAAAAGCAGAAAGCCCAGTTTCAACAGGTGGCAATTAAGTAAGTCAAAAGCTCTCCAGTTAGTCTCACAGACCAGAGGCATAGGACTTTAGCCTGGAAGTGCCATTCCTGGGTGTACAAACAGTTGCCTGCATCAGAGTTGTATCCTGTCCCTCTTAATCTGTTTGCAGTACTTGCACTGAGAGACTATTCAGAGCTTCGTCACTTCCTAGTTAGAAACCTCCCTCTAGTTCTCAGCCTGAATTAATTCCTGATTAGGCTATACTCATTTATTCTTGGCCAACACTCTGTTAACAGAATGCTTCTGCATTATCTTTCTGTCATCTGGCCCTCCAGGCTGGTATCCCTCCCTCTCCAAGGTATGCTCTGGATTGCAAGGAAGCCAGAGAATTTAGGCACATCCAAGACCTACATACAAGAGAATAGCACACAAATTCAAAGTGCAGGAGAGGGAAAGCTAGAAACTGGGAGACCACAACTTCTTATTACATACTTAGCATAGGAGCCTGAGTGTCAAGGAACTGCATAAGGACATCCTGAAAGACAGGAGCACTGGCTGCTGAGAGAGAGCCTGAGGAGATGGAGCCCTTCTCATCCACGACTTCAGAGTCCCCACATCTCTGTAGAAACAGAAAAAAGCCACCGACTGCTGTCACAGAGGAGAAACTCAGTATCCATAAACTCCAAAAAAGAAGTCAAGAGAATTTCCCTATCTTGCACTTATAGGAAAGCCACCACACAGGTTTCTGTAAGCTACTCCACGGTCTCCAAGTAAGCCAGTACTTCCACACTGCCATCACCTGTCTTCAAACGTATCCAAGAAATGGGATACACACCATCCTGCAGGCTCATTTATGACCTACTTTGGGTTAGATGTAGCAAATGCCATAATTAACGGCACCAGTGTTAAGAGGCATTGTGCTGATCAGCTTTTGCCTTCCAGTGTAATAGTTAAGATAATCGTAGTTAGGTAACCTCTGCTCTCCTTTACCACTGCTAGCTTTCCAGGAATAAGGACTTACCTCAGCCTCTATCTCTGCTTGACGCTTCTCTAAGAGTTTGGCCACGACCATAGCCCTGTGGCGTCCAGAGCGTTTATAGCTGACAGCCCACTCGCACAGCAAGGCCACCACTGCATCATCATCTGGGGAGATCTGTTGAGATATAGGCACTACAGTGAGAACCTGAGCCAAACAGAAGATGTGAGCAGTCCTAAGGCCTCAGTTGGATATAACAGTAGAGCACAGCCGGGAGGCTGTAGCATTCCCCTCTTCCTAACATGGAGGACAGATATCAAGCTAGAGCCCTCCTGCTTCATCTCTGCTTTGACTCCACTTTGCAATACAAGGTGATCCACAGCCTTTGACAAATCTGCAGGCTGGTTTTGCTTCAGAAAATCATCTCTCTTCCAGCAGCACATCTATGGAGTGCTAATCTTAGCACAAAGTGAAACACAGCTTCTCAACAGCATCATACAAAGTATGCAAACTATCACTCCCGCAGCTCACTTCCAAAAACCAATGCAGTATTGGTTGCACTATGGTCCTACACATCATAAATATGTCACCTCCCAGGCTAAGAGGAACTTGAACTGTGAGCTCCCAGACTCCCAGGAAGCAGCTGCCAGCCCAGAATTTGACAAGGCTAGCATTTACTTCTCTCAGACACATAACATGTCTTTATCATCACTCTGCTATCCAGACTGATGTCTTCCATCAGGAGACTCCTCAGTTAGCTGTGTGGATTCTCTCAAGCTTACATGTGTTTGTTAGCGTAGACTTTCTAGAGCACAAATGCCCCCATTCTCACTTTAGTACCTCCCTAACTTAAGGCTGCATTAAATCCTTTTCAATGGAGATCACATCTCTTGGCCAAAGGGCACTACCTAGTCAGCTCTCTGCAGACACAGGATGGTAACTGTGGAATACAAACAAGAACATAGCCAAGACCAGGGCCCAGCAACAAAGTCCCAAGGCACCTCGTGACTGTCTTTGGTTGGACCCAGCCCAAATATCCTGTTATACAAGGAATCCAAAGAGTTGCTGAAGTCAGATCTTTCAAAGCTGTGACTGTCCAGAACTTCCAAAGTGTGCAAGACACGGCCAATAGTGAAACCTAGAATAGAACAGAGAAGAGAAATGTATATTTGGCAACTGGTACAACAGACTCTGGAGCAAAAGCTTCTGTGAGCTCATTACTCAGGACATTGCCTATGGAAAGCTGTACCAGTTAGGCAAGGGTCCACCTAGCTTAGCATCCTGACTCTCACAGCAGCCAACAGCAGATGTTAGGGGAAAGCATCAGAACATGGCACATATACAAGAGTATAGTTCTCTGGTACACACTTCCAGCTCCCAGTAACAGAAACTCCCCCTATACCTGGGGAAATGGACCCCCACAAAATTTTGCACTGGAAAGAAAAAGAGCCATTTGGTTTTTTTTCACTGCTGACAGTAAACACCAATGGCAGCAAACAGGAAAAATCAAAGTAAACAGCCAGACACAAAGTTTCTCAGGGTAATACATGGAACAGGGGGAGAGAAGCTTTAACCTACAGCAAGTTACCTGCTGTGGTTTCCTGGCACTTGTCAAACGACCAGCGAACCTCCACAGCCTGGCCGCGTTCCTTTATCTGCTGCTCAATTTCACGCAGCTTTGCCCGAACCTAAAAGTAATGGACTTGTGTAAACATACAAAAGGATACCTTAGTAGTCCTGTGTACAAAATTATCAGAAAACAAAGAGCATGACAGTAATTCTATGCAAGGTTAGATTTTGCCCATCTTCCAAGAACATCATTGTCTTGCTTATAGCAGAATGGGAGCAGTTAATTCCTTGGGAGCGAGACAGCACCTCCAGCTCTGCTTATCACACAACATGAAAAGAAAATCCTGAAAGAGCTAAGATACAACTATTACCCTGGCCCACAAGAGCTCCCTTTTTTGAAGGCTGCTCACCTGCTGTGTAAAGGCTGAATTCCCTCCTGGCATGGGCAAGTTGGATGGAGCTATAGGCAGGTGGTCCAATGGCGAGCCGGTCTTTATCCTGCTATCAGTCAATGAGTAATGCCACACAAGGGCACTTGGGCAACACAAAATTATACTCTGCAACAGACAGAAAAGTCAGTATCATTGAGAAAATCAAGGTCAAAATAATTAAGTTAGATTACTTTCTACAGAAATAACCACTCCTTTGTCTTACTGCTCAGGCATTCATCGTCCTATATAAATATTTACTATTTGGGGTTTTTTTTTGTTCTAAGCTCTGAAAGATTCTTTGAGCTAAAGACCATACTAGAGTAGAAAGGAGCAAACTAGTATTTTTGCTGCACTGAGTTTCTTGACCTAGGTATGTTTAGGAAGCCAAGACCAGAGTTCCATGTTATCCAAAAGCAGCAACATGTTGCTGCAGAGCAACCTGCTGCTTCTAAAGAGAACTTGTTTTCTACAACTCACACAGTCAATGCACAATCTAGCCCTCATGGTCCCGGAGCAGCATTTACGTTAGTGACTTACAGGCCTCATCAAGAATAAAGTGTGACAAAAAAATAATGAGTCAACAGACCCAAACTCATTATACTGTATTATTTAATAATTACAAGTATTATTATAAACATTATTGTAATCATAATACTATTATATGTGTGTTTTCATTCTTTTATGATCTTGTACAGACACCCACACACACAGACAAAACTTCACTGAATGATCCCTAGGATACACCCTTACAGCTTCTGGCTCACAAGGAGCCAGACATTAAGATGGACAACCAAGGTTGTTTTAAACACTCAAACCAAAGAATCCATCATATCTCAAGAACATTTGAGCAAAGGTTAATTACGTACACTGTTAGAAATGCATGTTTCCAGCCTGACTTCACCCAGCTCCAACTTCCAACCACTAGATCTTATTCTGCCTTAGCCTTATCTACTATCTACAGATCAGAAGATCTGTAGATCTTCTATCAGAAGAGCTCTTCCAAGATATACTAAAAAAGATAAGGCAATCATTAACCCATTTGAACTTTTTAAGCAGGTTGTGTTTAAAGCCCTAGTCAGCCAAATCTTTGAGGTGTAGATGCTTATATGTTTCCCTGAAGTAAGCTCCCCAAACAAAGGGCTTTTATATTTAAAAAGACATGTTTTATCACACCGAAACAAGAAAAAAAAAAATCTAAGCCTTTTTAACTGAAGTGACCAAGAAAGGCTGAACAGGAATACAAAGGGGTTATTTATAACCCTCGCATTGCTCTCTAACCCTTGCAGACAGATCCTTACTTCTAGCTGACTGTACTCTAAGAATCTTCTTTCTACCCTGTTTGAGAGCTGGCTGGCTGCTTCTTGATCCTGTCAGGGCTCCTTGATCTCAAATTTCTCTGTTGAGCTGCAGGTTCCCAACCTCTGTGCTCTCCTCCTCTCCACCTCCTGCTCCATCCTGCACTCTCTGGAATCTCCTCTGCTTTAACATGCTCCTTTCCTCCTGTGGAAGGGGCAGTCTCCACTCCTGCAGGGACCCACCTGACCTACTCACTCTCTTCTTGAAGGAGAAAACCACAACCATGAACACACACACTGAATGGAACTCACCTATCTTCCTCTGACACAAGGACAGTATGGACTGAGTCCCAGAGTGACACAACAGCATTTGCCCTTCAAACATCTATCCGTAAGGCTTTGGCAACCTGGCCCTCTTACCGCAAGGTAAGGCTTAATCAATTCCAAGTATAAAGATAATGAGTTTAGAGTTGTTCCTTCTCGTAGCCTGCTGCCATGCCTGAGGAGAGTGGTCTGCCTAAACCATTAAAGTTCTTCGATAATGAAGTGGGAGGGGTTGTTTTTTGTGTGTGCTGGTTGCTTGGTTTGGTTTTGGGGGTTTTTTTTGTTCTGTGGGGGTGAGTTCTTCTGATGAGGGGTTGTTTGTTTTTAAGAGCTCATAAAATGACAAAGCACTCTTTCATTTCTGGCATAATTTCCTTTCCTAGATGACAACCTATTACTGATATATACAAGATGAAATAACCCTTTCTTTCTCATCCCCTCTTCTGCAAAACTTTCCCAGCCATGTAAGTCAGTCAAGGGCACTGCTACAGCACTGATGTCTGGTACAAAATCTTTGTAACACATCAGCAAAGACCTACCCTTTGACAATCATGGTTTGACATTTCTGTACTCAGGAAGTTGCTGACTCGGACTGTAATGATTTTTCTGTGATGGCATACAATATAAAATGTCCGTGTTGACCCCACGATCACCAACCACTACTTCAACCTACCTGGAGGATGCAGCTGAGCCCATATACCACTGGCCTGTGCTGGGGGCACAGCAGTAAGTCGCTGAAAGGGCTGGGAGGAGGATTCCCTGCAGCTGGCTGAGGGGTGGGAGTCGAAGGAAGAGCATTCCCTGTCTGGGCAGACAGGATGTGGGGTGGGTGCCCGCCAGCACCATCCAGCTGCATAGCAAGCCTGCGGGTGCAGAAGTAGGCCAGACGTCTGGACAGGTATGCAGACTGCACAAACTCTCCAGAGTACTGTAGGGAAGAGGGAGGGGGGAAAACATCCTTGTTACAAGCAGCACAAGAGAAACCCTTGACCCTCCTAAAGTAGCATACTCTGTGGTACTGCCTTGTAGAGACAGTCCTTTTCTACAGAGAGCTCCTTAGTGTCATCTATCACCCACTGGCTACTAAGCATGAGAAAAAACCCACAACTTTAAATGCTCTATGGCAATGACTTCACATATCAAAATGTACCCACACCCAGCCTTCCCAGGGCTTCAGAGGTCTGCCTAGAATCCGGTTGCAACAGAAAGAAAGAAAAGCAGTTTCCATGCAGTGGTGCACAATGAGTCCACCTATCACAGCTATGATGTGGGCAGGGATTACCAAGTTCAGTGCAGAGAAACAGGGTAAAGGACAAAGAGACAGAAGACAGCAGGACTAAAAACATATCCCTGCATGAGCCAAGAAGGATGCTCAGAGGGACGCTCCCTAGTGTACTCAGTGCAAAATAGCTTATCATCCCTTAGGCAATAAGAAGAAGACTGGCAACAGCAGCAGTCAGTGCTCTTCTGAAGCAAGCCAGGTACATATTTCTCACCCGCAGCAGCAGGGGTAGGAGCATTTTCAGAAATTCATCTTCTCCTGACCGTATCTTCTCAAAGCACTCGAGGACCCACGTCAGGAATTCATGTCGGTCTAGCATGCCATCCTGCACACAGATAAAGGCAGAGCAAACGGACAAAAGCTGAAGGAACATCTGCTAAGGGAAGGCAGAGCAGCAGCAGCTGCTTGCTTTCTAACAGTGGAAATAACTCTAGAAGTTTGCACAGTTCTCTACTACCCCTACTCTACTACTGAGCTCAAAACTGCACCCAGCGCTAATGGTCCATTCACAGAATGAGAATATTCTGCAAAAATACATCACTTTGCATCCACTTCCCCTAGCCCTCCTATGCTACGCACCCACCCAGCAGCCCCCTCCAGTCCCTCACCTGGAACATGAACATAGCTAGTTTCTCATTGTAGTCCCACTGCTTCAAAGCTTGTTCCACCTCTTGGGGCATTGGCCCAGATGGTGAACCACAGCCTTGCCCTGGGAGCTGTCTATAGAACTCCGCAATTTTCTGCAGCTGCTCTGACAGGTACTTGGTGATGATCTGCGTCCATTCTGGAGAAGAGGAAACAGGTTAGCAACAAGTGCCATGGTAAACAGAAGCAGGAAAGAACCAGGTTGGTACGCAAGTGGAAACCCAATAAAGTTCCTGTCATTTGAAAAGGACAGAAAGACAAAGAAAGAAAAGTAAGTGCCATATTAGCTTTGCTTGTGCCCCGGGGGCGGTAGGAAGAAGCATCCACAGAAGTAAGGAACAAGGGGAAAAACTTCTGTGTTTGGGGGTGGGGTTACGTTGTACAAGAAAAGTTGGGAAGAAAGATTCTTCAGCTGCAGTTGTTGAGAAACAGCAGGCAGAGAGAATAGGCTTTCCAGCAGGAAGCAGTGTTAGGCCAGCCTGGTTTAGCATCCTCAATCTGACAGACAGCAGAAACACTGGAAACAGTTCAACTCTGAACTTGTTCTTAATCTCTTTCAGATATCAGTGTAAAGCCATGATCAATTATTTTTTTAAATAATTGTTTTTACTAAAACCTAACTGTGTAAGAGACAAACTCAATACACAAAGTGACAGCATGATTACACTCCTCTGGGACAATGCAGATGACAAAACCCAAGGCAAAATATGCAAAAATGTGAAACAAATAACATAGTCTCGGCAGTAGGACAAACACCCAAAGGAACAGGAAAGTAAATGGAATAAATATATCTAACAAACCAATCAACCTCCAGATATAGACATCAGAAGCCTGTGTAACATTTATACCAAAGATAAACAAGGAGGAAAAAAAAAAATCCAAGGACTTCAGCTGCTAATACTGCTTTTCAAAGGAATATGGTCAGGTCCTGTAGTCACAGCCATACAAACCAGAAAACAGCCAGGGGAGCTCTCCTAGACCACAGTAATGTAGAGCAGGCCAGGATGCAAAAGATGTTAGATACGGGATCCAGTAAAGCTTAATGAAATTGGAAACACAAACAGGGAGTAACATACTGGAATTCTCTGGGAAACGTACTTACTCACTTGAGAAGAAGCTAATCAGTCATTGCTAAATTATAATGTTTACAGTCTTTGTAGGGTAAGAAAAAAAACAGGTTATACAGCAGAGGAGCACAGTAGAACTTAACAGGGAGAAAGAAGAGGTAGGCTCTCAGGATGTACTTGTGGCTGCTAAGACTTATTTTTCAACAGTGTACTCTCACAGGTGGGCCCTGTTGTTTTAGGCAGTTATGCACATCAGAGCACTAGGACTTATCAGCAGGAAACAAGTTTATATGGATTTCCAGGCTACCTCTTACTATTCAAGAACAGGCTGAGAAGGAAACATTTGCGATGGACAAAACCAGCGCTCCGCACAAAGTGCTTACCAATGAAGGGATCAATGACATGACGCTTTTTCACCTTCGTTTCTGTGATGGCAGCATAATAGGCACAAGTCATTTTGATGAGCCAGGCTGCTCTCATTACTGGAACTGTGTATTTCGCCAAATAACCAAAGACCTCTTCCTTCTTGCTGAAGATGGGCACCTGTAACAGAATTGAGAGGGAGAACTGCACCCAAGGACTTAGATGGGAACTATTCCAAAGCAACTACACATGCTGTAGGCGCTGAAAGCTGTGAAAAAGGTAAAAAGGGAAAAGGTACTGTGTTGCTCTGTATCTCAGAAAACCTACTGCAAGAATTCACCTCTGGTCAGAAAGCAACAGTACCAGAGCTGCATTTCAGTATAAAGAGAAACAAAACAAATTGAAAGAAGACAGAAAACATAATTACATCACTGTAAATCCACACCCTGAATCCTGCAAACAGCTTTGAGGATATCCTTCAGAGAGGGTATAAACAACTACAAAAGGTACAGACTAAGGACTGAGTCAGAAACACAGAGTATCTACTATACAGACTGAACATAGCACTCTTCATTTTGTAAACAAAAGAGTGGTTACTAAAGTCTCATAGTATCATGACTAGCCAACAAAAGACTGTGAGAAACAGGGAATTGAGTGGCACAGTAGAAAGGAATTCATTAATCCAAGATTCAAAATTCAAGATACAACATGGGAGGATACCAGTGAAATCATCAGACTGCAGATCTATAAACCAGGAAGCAATAACACATCACAGGAAGAAGTACAGCTGTAAGGCTCGCTTCCACAGGATACTATGGACAGCAAAAGTATGCATGTGTTCACAGAGGAACGGAAATTCAGGGAACAGGTCAATTTGGTAGGTATCTCAAAGTCCCTGAACTACCAACAGTTCAATCGCTTACTTGCTATGTTTCTTACATTCTTCCCAATTATTCCCTGATGCCTCAAAGACACAAAGACATGGACTACTTGGCTAGCAACAGTCACTGCTTTCATGTCTAAGTCCACAAAAACTGATGGAGCCCACTGCAGAAAACTAGGGAAGGCCTTGAAAGGTCCAAACTTTCACAATGACCTCAGGAAACTGACAGCCAAGATGCAAAGAAGGATACAAGGACTACGTTTATAAAGAGACAGATTCTGGGAAAATCTGATAACTTAATTTTCCCCCTAGAGTGACTCAGAACACCAAGGACCAGACAAACTCCAGCTTCTAAACTACGTGCTCTGCTACCATTTCGCAACTGGGCGTTACGTTCTCCCACAACACATACTAGATTCCCGAGTTCCTTGTTTATAGGCCCACCCTGACAGAGAGTTAGGTCCCCTTGCTATCGGGCCGGATAAAATGGCAGAGTAAGACCCTTCTTTCTTCTTTCATACTCTACAGAATTCAGTGTTACCAGGGAAATACCTAGCCCTAGATCCCAGGGCACAGAAATGCTCTAGCCTGGCTGAGAACAAGCTATAATACACATACTCTTCTCAGCTTAAAACCAGAAACATGTGTCACTGCAACAGAAGCCTACGAAGTAACTCAGCTGATTATTTCCAGTAATTCTCACTATGACTTTTGATAACTTGAAAAACCCTCCACAATAGGAATGGTCCTAATCTAAACAACAGGCCAAAGGCAACAGTGGCAGCTCTTCTGAAAAACATCTGAACCTTAAAATAAATCGGTCTTATCATACAAGCCAAAAGGCAAAGTTGAACACAACCTCCAAACAACAGACAAGGGACCAGTTCTTTGAGTGGAGACAACTACAGCCAGCGCACTACAAATCCTGGATACACTCTTCAAGCTGAAAGCTTCAAGAGATGTAGAGAGAAGAAACTTCTCCAAATAATAAAAACCTTCTACTATACAAACACTTCAGAAACAAGCATAGATTAAATACTCTGCCCAGCCAGGCAGCCTCTCCTGTAACATACCTTCTTAGCGAGATGAGTGAGGGGCTTAGTTCCAGCCAGATCTGTGAACCAGTTGTTTATGGCACTCTGAGAACGTGCTGTCACCAGCCAAAAGTTATCCTTCTGATTCACCTGAGGTTTCCGTCTTCCCGTGTCAGGCAGTGTATTGCACCGCAGCTTTTCTGCGATAATACTGCTAAAATTTGAACTGATCTGCAAAAAAAGTAAAAAAGGATGAATTACATTTCACAGGTCAAAGATCTATCTATGTGCTTAAAATCTTATTTATCATTCCTACCAGAATTCTCACCAGTATCAACTTTTGAAACACAAAAAAACCTGCCAATAATTTCCTTTGTTATACTTGCGAAGAGGAATGCTTCTAGACAACTCATACAATAACCAAGCAGGGACTCAAGTTGAGACGGAGACACAGCTCTTTACAAATACTTGTCAAACCAGACAGAAGGCTTCTGGGACACATGTCAGCCAAGGAAAACAAACATACTGTGCTTACTGATTGCGTTCCATCCCAGGTCATTATTAGTCCTCTTGTCGGGGAGGCCAGGAAGTTAACATCTTGATTTTAGAGACTGAAAAAACGGAGCTGAAGCCTGTCACGTAACTCCCATGTCTACATTGCCAGGTGTTTCAAGAAATCTTACTTCTCTTCTACCATGGCCATAATGTAACCAAAGCAGTAAGAAGTTTCCCGCTTCTGGTATCCTAGTCTTCTGCTTTAGTTGGAGAGCAAAAGGAGCTCTAGATGCTGGTTTAACAGAGACTGCAGATACAGACCTGCCCCTAAGATGTATGGAACAAGACAAGAACCTGCTCTCTCAGGTGTGGGACACAGTTCCAAAAGAATGCAGAATTTTGATTCTACAGGAACAGGTTAGGTCCTAAAACACCCATCCTAAAGGGAAGGGTCTCCTGGTTCTGGAGATGGGGAAGGAATGAGACCCAGGACTGCCCAGGACCCAGCAGCCTGCTCGTACAGGCACCAGGCCCTGCCAAACCCCCACACTCTCCTGATGGCTCTCACCTTCGCTGGGTTGAAATTGACATTCTTGGCACTGCCGTGCTCGTCCCCAGAGACTGCCGGCTGGTTATTGAAGCCTTGCTTGACGTTCAGAGCGGTCAGCTCATCCTGGGGGGGGGTGGGGGAGGACGATCAGCAGGGCCCGGCAAGGCCCCTCCATGCCAAACGCCCGCGGCTTCTGTCCCCGCCACGGCGGCTCAGCCAGCGTGGGGACAGGACAAGGCGAGGGCCCGCGGGTCCCAGCCGGCCTCCCCCAGGCCCTCGTTGCCAGGCAGCGCCCCAGGACACGGGAACCGCGGGTCCCTCGGCCAGGCCCGCCCCCCCCCCCAAGCCGGGGCTCCGGCGGGACGGGCCCCTCACGCCCGGCCACCACGGGGACGCAGGGCTCCCTACCCCCACCCCAGCCACCCAGCGCAGCCCCAGGGCCTCCTCACGGCCGGCCTCCTCACGGCCAGCCCCGGCAGGGCAGCCCCGCACCCCGGGTCCCCCCGCACGCCCGGCCCCCGCACCTCCTTTTGCTTGGGGTCCTGCGGGTAGACGTCAGGCGGGCCGAGGCGCGGGCGCTTGAGCGGGCGGTGCTCGTAGCTGAGGACGCCGAAGGCCGCCATCCCAGGCCGGCCGGCGGCTAGAGGCGGCCGGGCCACAACAAGCACCCGCGGGGCCGACCGCGCCTGCGCCCTGCGCCCTGGACGGGGCCGCCCGAGCGCCGCCGGAGAGGCCCGAGCGTCGCTGTCACGGGCGCCGCCGAGGGGAGCCGGAGCGTCCCGAAGCGGGGCCGAGGAAGGACGAAGAGTCCCGAGCGCCGGCGGGGAAGGCCCGAGCCTGAGCCGAGCGGAGGCGGAAACTGTCGAAGATGGACGGGGCGGCCCGAGGGGCGCGCGGCGCCCCCTAGCGGAGGCCGGGCTGAGGTCACGTGTCGCCCACCGCGGTTACCTTCGTCATCACCCCCAGGACCGCCCCGCAGCTCACCGCCTCCGGCTGCCCCCGCTGCCCGGGACACCGGCGCCGTTGGCCTCACGGCCACCGTCCCCCGACCACACCCCTATCGCTGCGCCCACGGCCGTCCCCCCGTCGCTGCCCCCATCACTGGCACCACCACTAGCCCTCACGACCACCTCCTGTAACTGCCCCCACGAGCCCCTTTGTGACGTCTCCCTGCAGCTGCCCCCCGGGACTGCCCCAGTGCCTCCCAGTTCTGCCCAGTTCTCAGGGACCCAGCCCAGGACACCCGTGATTGGGCTGTGGGTCGGGAAGCCCACACCGGCCCTGCTCCTGGGGGGCAGCCCTGTGGGGGGTGAGCCCTGTGGCATGGTGGGGTGAGCCGTGGGACCACCGCAGGATGAGCTGGGGGGTCCCACTGGGGCAGGCAGTGGGGCCCCGAGGGGTGAGCCGTAGGGCCTGGGCAGGAAGGGTGGCAGGGCCCCAGTGGGATGAGCTGTGGGGCCCTGCTGGGGTGAGCCGCGGGACCCCATTGGAGTGAGCCACGGTCCCTGTTGGAGTTACTCATGGGGCGCCGTGCAGGGTGGGCCCCTTGGTGGCAGGCGGTGCTGTGGGGCAGGAAGCAGCGTGGGTGCGGAAGCCAGCAGCCCTGTGCGGTGGGTGGGCTGTGCGCAGGGGTTGTTCGCATGCGCCCCACGGCTCACCCAGCCATGGTGGTGCCCTGCGCCTTCCTCGTACCCGTCCTCCTTCTCCTCTGCAGGCTGGGCCCCTGCCTTACTGCTGCCCACAGCCCCCCAGGTAAGGGAGCACATGGGCCCCAGGGGGGGCGGGAGGCCATGGTGCCCCATGGGTGGTGGGGTTGGGGGATGTCACTCCCCAGTGATGGTGGGCGACAAGGACAGGATGTGGGGCTGTGTGGGCTGGCGAGCCAGTGGGGCTTGCGCTAGAGACCCCGTGTCCCCCCAGTGCGCCCCAGGACCCCCGGCATCTACATGGCCCCTTGCAGTGGGGCTGCTGGGAGAGCTGGGCTGTGCCGGGGAGCCCTGTTGGATGTCCTTCCTCCTGCCCTAGCGCTGGAGCATCACTGGTACCACTGGCCCCATGGCTACCAGCCCTGCGGCTCTCCTGGTTCCATGGCTCCTGGCCCCATGGCTCTAGTGGCTGCACAGCTCTAGTGGCCACACGGCTCTGCCGGCCCTGGGGCTGCCAGCTCAGCAGGCAGCGCTGCTGGGAGGGACCCTGGCCATGGAAGTCCCCCGTGGCAGGCCAGGGTGGGGGGCGGAGGCAGGATGCGATGCACAGATCCTATTGGCCCTGTGCATCAGCTGGGCAGGACGGCAGCCAGCGGATCTGCACCAGTTGCCCTTTCCATCCCCGTCATGTCAGTGGTGCCGTGCGCAGATGGGGGATGGGGGGCGGGGGACAGGTGTGTTACGGATGCATGCACAACCAAATCCAACAGGTGTTAAAAGTCAGATTTATTCTTCATTAGAAAAGTTAGTTAGAACTCCGGTAATATTTTATAAACCACAAGCTCAACGATGTAAGGGGAATTAGTACTACACAGCCGACTTAAGAATCCTTAAAAGTGATGACTCAAACTGCGCATTATCACTCACCTAAAAGATGAGGGCGCTCTCCCTCGAGGAGTTACCTCGGGCGGTGCCCTGACCCAAGGGGGGGTCCCCAACTGCAGACCCGCTGCTGCAGGGCAGACTGATTCCCACATGCCCTCCAGCTTATACCCTTGTCGAATCTGACCTGTGGTCATTTAATCCCTATTGGCCAAGAAGGTCACCTCAATGTACCTGGCACGTCGCAATTGGTCAGTTCAAATTTCAACCTGCGGCCTCCAGGGTTTGGGGTTTTTTTCCTCTTCTCCCTGCCTGGAGAAGTTTCATTTCCTGCTGGGGGGAGTGTACTGCCAGAAGGTGAGAACGTCTCCTCTTTCCAGCCAGCACCCTTGCCCCAGCCGTCATTTTCCAAGAAAAAATCCACTTCTTGGCTGGCTGTCAGTAAAACACCAGCTTTCTGTGGATACACAGGCCCTCTGTATCCCTGGACTTCCTAAGTCGCTGGGAAGGTGCCCTCCATCTTCACGTGCGGAAACAACTGGAGTACAGCGCCTGTTTGCTCTGTTGCGTTACATTACAAGCCCAGCTCTGGCTTTCTCCTGCCACTACAGTGCTGGCTGATGGGTTTAGACCTCGGAAGGGACCAGGTGCCCCATTGCCTCATTTTTAGGGGGAAAAAAAAACATTTTCTGGGAGCCTCCAGGACAGCTCTTAGCCACCAGCAGCTGGTTTGGCACTTGCAAGGGGTCTGCGAGGCATCTCAGTCCATTGGAGGAGCTTGTCCCGCAGCGAGCCGTGCCTGTGGCCTCCAGACTGGACTGCGGTGTGATAACTGGCGTGGGGACCAGCACCAACCTGGTGGCCCTGCAGCCCCCAGCCAGCACAGGATGTGGCCTCTGGCTGCGTGGGCAGGACTGGGGCTGCGACAGCGCAGCGGAAGGAGGGGGCAGAGGAGCTGGCGTGGGTGCCTGGAGCAGCTGCTTGGCCTCCCGGGGCTCAGCCATGTTTTCTGCAGAGATCAAACTTCTGAGGCTTAGCCCCTGGCCCTATGGTGAAGGGGCTCCAATGGGAAGCACAGCCCATCACAGCCCCCATCACCCAGGTGCAGAGACACATGAGCACCTGCAAGCACCCAAAAGGGTAACAGTGAGGTGAATTTAGCCAGGATGGAGACATCAGGCACAAATCCTGGAAAAAACACAATTTTCTCATGGGACAAGCAAAATGGGTTGGCAGGGAGGGGTTTCTGGCCTGTCCCACAGTGCCAGGGGCTGCAAACTGCGGCCATGGGGTGACTAAGGGGAGCAGATGGAGGAATTGAGGTGAAACAGGACATCTGGAGCAAGACGAACCAATGGCACAGATGCGGGAGGGGCAGCTGCTTGGCTAGCAGCCCAGGCATCACCGACACAGCATATGTGAACAGGATGGTGGGGGCCCGGCATTGCAGGCAGGCTGCACCGCAGCTCCACTGAGAAGAGCTGGGCTTGTTTGGCTCACACAGAGGAAGGCTGATGGGTATGTGCAGGGACCCCAGCATGTTCCATGTCTCGCTGGTGCAGCCCTGTGCCCTGGCACAGCTGCCCACCACCACAGTGCCCAGTGGTGTCTGTCCTTTGCAGGGGTGGAGTGTGTTGTCTTCAACGAGGAGTACATGACCTGCATGTGGGGGAGCAGAGAGACGCTCATGGCCAACTACTCCCTCTACTACTGGTAGGTGCCCCTGCCCCATGGCCACCCCCACAGCAGGGGTGTCCAGTGGTGGGTCCCTGCGCAGGGGGCTACTGCCAGCATTTCTGGTCCCAGTACCAGCCTGCTCCTCTTCCCAAAGCCCAGGGTGGGGGAGGCTCTGTCTCCAGGGCAAGCGGGATGGGATATGCTGGGGACAGGGGTCCTGGGGAGGGCTGGGGCATGTGGGGTCTTCGGAAGCCCTGGTAACCTGCTGTGGCACAGGTATGAGAACAGGTCCCCTGTGGTGGAGTGCAAGCACTACCTGCAGGACCGCGGCATCAGTGTCGGCTGCCACTTCAACCAGAGCGAGATCATCCAGTTCCAGCCTTTCCATGTCCTTGTCAATGCCAGCCTTGGTGGCAGGACACTGGAGATCCCCAGCAAGCGCATGGAGCTGCAGGACCTGGGTATGGAGTGGTGGGGGGCACCCACTGTCCTCTGTGGGGCTGCTGTGGGGCAGGAGCAGGGCTGTGGGTCCCCAGGGCTGCCCCATCATGTCCTGGCTGGTGGCAGGGCCACCGGGGCATGGGGACGGCACTCACCGGCCATCACCTGTGCCTTGCAGTGAAACCGGAGGCACCTGTCAACCTAACCATCCGCAACATGAGCAACAACCAGCTGCAGCTGACCTGGACCTCCCCGTACCCCAGACCCCAGTGCCTGGAGCACGCCATCAAGTACAAGAGCAACAAGGACACCAGCTGGACGGTGAGAGCCCCCTGGATGCGGCACCCTCATGATTGTGCCCAGGGATGAGCTGTGCACCAGCCTCCACAACAGTGCTGGCCCTCATCACATGGCCCATGTCTCTCCACAGGAGCACCAGGTGAAAGGAGATGTCTTCTCCTTCCCCAGTGTAGACTATGAGAAGTACTACACCTTCTATGTGCGCAGCAAGATCAACAGCTACTGCGGCACCACCCAGCTCTGGAGTGAGTGGAGTGTGCCTGTGGTCTGGGGCAGCAACTCCACCAGTAAGGGTAGGTCATGGGGGCTGTGGCGGGCTGGGCTGGGCTGGGGCATGGTGGTGCTCAGCAGGCAAGGGATGGCCAAGCAAGTGGAAAACTGGCCCAAGGCAGCAGCTGTAGGTGTGAGACCTGTCCGGGTGCCTGGGGCACAGGCAACAGCATTGGCCCCTGTGTTCTTTGCACTTCTGGAAGACAAAGACCCTGTGCTAGTAGGACCTGCTAACATTTGCCGGGGTTTCTTAGCCCTGGAGGGCTGCTCTGGCATGGCCAGTCCAGGACGGGGTCACCAGTCTGTTGTGGTGACAGCATGGCAGGGCTTGGGGATGGGCCCCTTCTCCATCCTCCACTCCCAGCTGAGCCCTGCCAGGGATGATGCCAAGCTCCCATGGCCACCCACAAAGGGCCACCGGTGTGCCCAGCTCACTGTTGTGGTGGTGTGCTGGCTGGGGATCCATGTCACCCCGGATCTTTCCAGGCACGGCAGAGGAGCCGCTGCACTGGTTCTGGATCCACACGGTCTTGATCCCCATTGTCTCTTGCCTGCTCTTGCTGGTCCTTGTTGTCCTGCTGGTGCGCATGGAAAGGTGAGCGGGGGGGGGGGCTGGTGGGGGGCAGCAGCACTGGAGCCTTTCCCATCTGACACATCTCTCCTGTGCAGGGTGTGGGTCATCCTCATGCCCCGAATCCCCAACCCCAGCAAGAACTTTGACGACCTCTTCATCACCCACAAGGGCAACTTCCAGGTAAGGTGGCGGCGGGCAGCCCTGCCCTGGGCTCAACCCCTGCTCTGTGGGGTTAGGGCTTGGCTGGGTGGTGGCTTCTCTCACCCCGCTCTGCTCCCCGAAGGAATGGGCCGGAGTCCCCAAAGATGTCATGGAGAGCTTCAAGCCCAACTACAGCGAGAACATCTGCTATGTGAGCGAGCTGCCCCCCAAGGACAGCTACGAGCCCCTGTGGGAGGGCAGCAACCACCCGCCATCGCTGATGCCTGGGGCCCTGGCTGCCCCCCGTGAACACAGCCCCTACAAGAACAGCTACGTGGGAGTGTGATGCACTCCTGCACCCCTGCACGCTTCACACCGCTGCTGCCTGAAACCTTGCTGCCCCACAGGCCTCGCTCCCTGCTCCCACCCTGCCTCTGCCAAATGCCTGGGACCCCCAGCCCTGCTCCCTGCCATGGTCACACTCAGTCCCCCGCAACATGGCAGCTGTACTGCACCACAGGGTGCTGGGTGAGCATGGTGTGCTGGGTGCACTGGGTGGTGCACTGGGTGCACTGCACAGTGTGCTGTGTGCACCAGGTGGTGCAATTGGTGCACTGCACAGTGCCCGGGGTGCAGTGCATAGCACCCTGGGTGCACTATTTGTTGCATGCATGAGATGGATCAGGTAGCACTGGGTGCTGCTCTGGGTGCGTTGCAGCACGCTGGGCACACTGCAGTGTCCCAGCACCTGCCCTGTCCTTGGAGCGTCCAGGAAGGCAGGGTGACATCCATCCTACCACGAGCCCTGCCACATGCAGGATCCCTCTCAGGGTTGCCATGGCAGAGCAGAGCTGTGGGAGGGCGGATGGGCTCCCACACTGCACTCCTGTGGGCCCCCGTGCTGGGCATATTGGAGCTGCTGGGAGCTTGCCAAGGCCCCCTCCTTGCTTTGTGGTTCCCACAAGCACACCCAGGGACTTATCCCAGTGAGGGGGCAGCTGTGACTGAGCAGGCAGGAGCCACTGGCCAACCAATGGGGACACTGGGGCTGAGAAGCGCCAAGGGCCAGAGGGGCCAAGTGTGGGAAAATAACAGAAGATCAGCAAGGAGGATTGTAAACACACTCAAGTGACTTCCATCTGGGGTGTAGAAAAACACATATAGCATACTAATTGTTGTCTATCCTTGCGTGTTTGACAAGTGGAACATCTGTGTTCAGATAACATAGGCCAGTGATAGACTTAGGGGCACCCTATTGAACATGCTTGAGATTCCTGCCCTGCTGTGGGAAAGATCAAAGCACAGTGGTAAACTACGCCTGCGTGAATCCCAGAAAAACAGGCAAAACCAGCAGCTTTGGTGATCCTCTAGCATGGACTGAGCTTCATGGCGCCCGCATTCCCGCTTGTGTGCTTCTGCCTGGGTGCTGCTTGGGGGATACCCCAGTTCACGAGGTAATGAAAATAAATTTGCTCTTTGCATTTCATTCGTGTTTTTGTGGTTATTCTTGTGTCCTGCTTGTGCTAGCTCGCACACCAAGCCACTGTGTCGCCCCCAGCCCTGAGGGCTGCAGCTGCCAGGGCACCAGGTGAGCCCAGCTGTCCGCCTGGGGCCTCGCCACCCCTTTGCCTGCGCCCCGGGGTTTCCCACTGCAGTAAAACTCTGCTGTGCTGGGGGGTCACCTGGGTTCACCCTGCAGGGTTTGGGGGAGGCACCAGCAGAGCGCCGCACCCCACTCACCTCTGACCTCACCAACGCTGTGGGGCAGGGTCCAACCCCACTGTCCCAGCCCCTGGTCCCAGGCTCATGGCAGTGGCACATTCATCCACATCAAGCTGCCAGAGCCACCTGCTGCACTCAGCCACTGCTGCTCTCCCTGCAGATGACCAGAGCCTTCCAGCCAATGCCAGCTGCACCGTCCTGCGGCTGGTCTCCTACGTGAGGATGGTGGGGGTCCCTGACACTGGTGAGCCCTGGCTGCGGGGCTGCAGCTCCCCCGCCCCTTGGCAGCAGCACTGGCACTTCATCTCACCTCTAGTGGGATGCTGCGCAGGCTCCCCGTGGTGTGGCTAGAGCAGTGAGGTGGGGGGGTCCCCAGCTCACTATGGCAGCAGCCCTTGCCCCACCCCAGCTTTTCCAAACATCATCCACCCATGTGACGAGCTGAGCACCCCCAAGCTGCTCTTCCAGGTGACCAGCCTGAGCGAGAGGACCAGCAAGTTCCTCCAGGCGTGTGGCACCTACTATATGTGCAGGGTGGAGTTCGGGGCACCTGGCAGATGTCCAGGCAAGTGGAGCCCCCCAGTCCCTGGGGGTCCTGGCAGTGCACAGGGCAGTGGAGCACAGCGGGCAGGAGTGACAGCAGGGCCATCCCACAGGGACTGAGGAGGAGAACACATGCTGGTCCTTCACACTCCTCCTGGAGCATCCCAGCGCAGCACTCACAGGTGGGCGAGGGGATGGGGAGCAGCCAGGTGGGCAGGCACAGGCATGGGGGCCTGGTGCTGGGGCCGGGGGCTGCCAGACCTGCGCCCCAGAGATGTTGGAGGAGAGGAGGATGCCTGACATGGAGACACTGCCCTCCACGGCACGAGGCCAAGGAGCGATAAGGGGCTGCCAGTGGCCCCCAGGGCAGCCAGTGTGGCCTTGCCCAACTTCACCAAGGCCACCTCTGCCCTAGGGATGGGGCGGCACTGTCGGCCACAGGCCAGCCCTGCCCAGGGACCTTCCCATCCCTGCGGCCTCCAGCACCTTGTGGGCACATGGCTCGTGGCAGGAGCTGCCCGGTCCCCGTGCCCACTGTCCCCACATCATCACCCTTACGGCCTGCCTCCCTGTCCCCACGCCCTGTCACCCTCGTGCCACGTTGCCCTGTCCTCCACCACCCTCAAGCTCCGTCCCCCTGCCCCACCATCCCCGTGACCACATCCTCATGCCCCGTTGTCCCCACGCCCCCCCCCCCCGCCCCCAGCGCCATGCCTCTCCACGCAGGGGAAGGCCCAGGCAGAGCGGGGATGGAGGGGACCCGGCGCAAGGCAGCTTCACCTTCCAGAGCGCGGCCGGGGCCGGGCCAGCAGGACAGGCAGCACTAAGGCTCTATAAAGACTGGAGCCGTCCCCGCCACGCGCTGCCCGGGGCTGCGGCCGCCACCGGGGACGGGCAGGGCCCGGCTGGGACAGACCTCCCGCCCACCCCTGCCCCCCGCCCGGCGCCGCAGCGCCCCCCAGCGGCGGGCAGATCCGGCCCCGCCCCCTGCCGGGGTAGGCGGGGCCTCCGCGCTTGATGAACGGGTAACTTTCCACCCCTGCCCACGTGGTGCACCGGGCTTCCGCCCCCTCACGGCCGATTAGGGGGCGCGGCGCCGGCGGCCTCGCCCCCTCGCGGCGGTGATTGGCGGAAGCGGAGCCGTGGGTACGCCCCCGGCGGCTCGCGCTGCCGCGGTGCCCGGCTCAGCGCTGCCGGCGGTCGGGACGGGGCAGGCAGGACCGGCGCCGGTCACCGGTACTGCGCACGGCACGCCACGGGCTCACCATGATCGTGTGTCCCCAGAGCGTGGAGCACCCCCGAGGAAGCCGGTGCCAGCGGCTGCCGGGGCAGGTAGGTCCCGCTCCGCCGCCACCGGAGCCCGTACCGGTGCACCGGGCTCGGCCCTGCTCGCCGCCCACCGGCCCGGCCCGGCTGCGGCACCAGCAGGCTAAGGCATTCCCGCCGCCCGCGCGCGGGCCGGGCATGGCCGCGCTCTCCCGATGCGGTGGCCGGCGGCCCGGTACCGGTGCCGGTGCGGCGGCGCCGTCCCCGTCCCCTTTGTGCGGGATGCGGGAGGCGCCGTGCCTCCATCACTGCCAATCAAACTTGTTTTTCTCTCTCCGCCTGCACTGCCCGCGCCGCGCACCGGGGGCGCTGCCGCCTCCACCCGCACAATGGGGCCCCGGTTACCGGCCGCCGGCACCGGGCCCGGCACCGCTGTGGGGACCCCTGCCGCGGGCACTGCACTTCGCCCGTCCCCTCGAGAACCGGGGCGGGGGGCCGGGCGAGAGGTGCCCGCCGCGGTCGCGTCCCCAGCGAGCATCACCGGCGGAGCCACCGGTACCGGCGGAGCCGCGGTCTCACCTCGCGGAGGGATGGAGCCCCGGGGGGCGGCGGTGTTCACACTGCGGAGTCTTGCCCGGCCGGGCGGGGGGCTAGGCGGGGGTCTCCCGGCCCCTCTCCCGCGGCTCCCGGCCCTGCCCGGGCTTGCTCCTGGTCGCAGAGCACAGGACCGGCTGGGCTCCTCCATCCTCCTGCCTGTTTTACATGCAGACTGCTCCCCGGCGATTGGCTGGCCGGGCAGCACCGGGGCATCGTTCCCCCGGCAGCACCTGCCCGAGCAGGGAGGGGGTGAGGTTGGCGGTGGGTACGGGGTCGGGGTGCCTATTGGGATTCAGGGGGCTTGGACCCACGAAAGCTGCCCCGGGGAGGGAGGCAGGTAGGCGATGCTCCCACTGCCCAGGGCTGCGAGTGGGTGCAGGGGAGGGGGAGGAGGGTTATGGCAGGGGAGGAGGAGGAAGGGGGCACTGGGGGCAATGCGAGAGGCTGGGGAGGCAAGGCTGGGGGGGACGTGGCTGGTGGTGCCAGAGGAGAGACCTTGGGCTGAGCTGGTGCGATGGAGAGCAGGCAGGAAAGCCTAGCTGGGGGACGAGGGCTGAGGTGGCAGGCTGCCCTGCACCTTCCTTCATCCTCCGTTTCCAACCCATGTCTGCATGGTCCCTTGCTCCATCATCACCTGGACAAGCAGAGTGAGGAGAGCTGGTGGCCCCGGAGGCTGAGCTGGGGACCACCTTCCCCTGGGGGGAGTGAAAGCTCTGCTGGCTCCTCCACCTCTGCCCACCAGAAGACCAGTGGCTTTAACCCCGTGGGTGTCCTCAGGGCAACTCATTTCCCTGAGCAGAGGGACGTTGTCAGGGACTTTTGCAGGTCAGTTCTGGTTTGCACCTTATCCTGTGGGACAGAGAAGCCGGTGCTCTTCATCCCTCCCCATTTTAATTTGAGTTTTGGGGTTTTTTGGACCCCTTTGGCCAGAGGAAGTGAAGAGGAAGCTCCAAATGGCATCAAGTAAATCTCTTTGACAGCTGAGCACTGGTGTGTTTGTCAGAAGTGCAGGATGGTAGAAAATAGCCAGAGCTGCTTCCTGCACTGCCTCTGCGGGTGCGACTGCTCTGTGCTGCTGCATGGCTCAGCCCTGCTCTGCCTCCCCTCACCTCGGGGTGCTCTGCTCCACGCCCCACGTTTTTGCTGGTTTGCAGAAGTGCTCCTGGTTTTCTGCCATGCCACTGTGGTTGCTGTGCGCTGGTCACCAGCCTTCAGGTGACTGCACCGGAGAGACGGGTGGGAGGAAGATGGTGGTGGTGTCAGCAGGGCCAGTTGCTCCCAGGGAAGATTTTGGTTCAAGCCCGGGATGAGAGGCGCACCCTCTGCGCCTGAGGGTGCTGCCTGGGCTCCCACGCGCAAGCGGGAGCTGTGACTTTCTGTGTGAGAAGGTAAGCGCCTGCTGCACCTGTGCCTTGGCGCAGGCAGGCTGCGGGTACAGACCCCGCTGTCGGGTGGGAGGTGTGGCAACAGGGCCATTGGGGCGCAGCAGCTGCCCAGGCACCTTTTGCCCATCCCTGCCCTCTGCTCCCACCACCCTCTCAGGAGAGACTGGGATGGTGCGGCTCGGGGCTGTGCTCAGCTGGGGTACCACTGCAGGGCTGGGGTGGGCACTGCTGGGGGTGTATGGACCCCCTACCCAAGTTGCCTATCTGTGTTTCACTGGTGGATGCACCCAGTGCCAGCTGTGCCATGCACCCATGTGCTGTGGGACCTGCACCCATGCTGTCTCACTCTGTGTGCTCCCAACTGCATGGTGGGTGCTAGGACACCGCTTGCCCCTTGGCTTGCCGGGGCAGGAGCCCGGGAGCAGCTTGGCTGGCTCCACAGGTCTCCCCCCATCCTAGTGCTGGGCAGGAGGGCTTGGTGCTGGCGGTGTGGGGGGCCTGGTGGTAAGGCTGATGGACTGCTCTGTTCTGGGAGGTATTTCATCTGTCATGTTTCTCCTGCTCCAGCCTTGCATTTGCCTCTAAGGCTGCAAGGAAACATCACTCGTAGTTTGCCCTTTACTTCTGCTCACCAGGCAATGCCCTCTCCCAGACAGAGACCAACCTGTGCTTCCTGCAGCCTGTCCTCCCACTAGCAGTGACCCCACTGAGCAGTGCTCTGCCTAGCTCCCTGACCCGAGCACAAGCTCTCTCCAGTGGCTTCTGACCTGTTGGTGTCCCTCTGGGAGCACCAAGCCAGGAGAGGGGATCCCAGCCACTCGCAGAGCCTGGGCTTGGCTGGGGTGGGCTGCTGCAGCGAGGGCTGCTCCAGGGAGAGCTAAGCAGACCGTGTTCCCTGCAGGTAGTGAAGATGTCCAGCAGCGACCCTGAGCGCCCCCACTTCCTCTTTGTGAAGGTGCTGGCCAGCCGGGGGCGGCTGGAGGCGGTGACCCAGCAGATGGGCTACCACCCGCAGTACCTCGACAGCTTCCTCAAGATGCAGCACTACCTGATGCACATGGACGGCCCGCTGCCCTTCGACTGCCGGCACTACATTGCCATCATGGTGAGCCCTGCTGGGAGCTGCCGGAGGGGACGGGGTGCTCTGCTCAGCCCTGTGAGGCTCCCTGCTCTCCCTCCACCAGACAGCCTGTGCCGCAGGCTTCTCTGCAGAGGCCAAAATCATGATGTCCTGGAGGTTGGGTGGAGAGGTGGGCTCGGGGTCCCAGGACGCCTGTCCCACCAGCACAGTGCGGGGATGCTGATGTGCTGCTCTTGCAGGCAGCTGCCCGGCACCAGTGCCGGTACCTGGTCAATCTGCACGTGCTGCAGTTCCTGCGGGCAGGGGGTGATCCTCAGTGGCTGCGTGGGCTTGACTTCATCCCCCCCAAACTCCGCAACCTTAATGAGATCAACAAGATCCTGGCACACCGACCATGGCTCATCACCAAGGAGCACATTGAGGTATATCAGCCAAGGACCAGGGTGGTGATGGGGACAGCAGCATCCCCAGGGGGTGCCGGCACCCTGACTGTGTCACATCGCTGGTCTATCTGTGTCCTGCAGAAGCTGCTGAAAATCAGCGAGTGGAGCTGGTCACTGGCAGAGCTGGTGCATGCCGTTGTCCTCCTGGCACACTGCCACGCACTTGCCAGCTTTGTCTTTGGCTGTGGCTGCGAGCAGGATGACGGGCTGGGGGGCCGAGGCTCACTGAAGCCCTTGTCACCTGGAAACCAGTGCTTCTGCGAAGTCGCCACTGGCAACGGCTGCAGTCAGGAGCTGCTGCGCATCAACCGCAAGCGGGTGAGCCCCCGAGGGTGGGTCCATGGGGGGACAGGGGCACGGCCAGGAGCACTGCCCTCACCCCTGAGCCTGTGTCTGTGCAGTCTCTGGACTCCTGCATGGAGCTGGATTCCCTCCGGGAACGCATGCAGCGGATCCACGTGGAGACCGAGGGCAGGGAGGAGACGAGACTGCTGCAGCAGGACCGAGAGGAAGGTGAGGGGCAGGGAGCAGAGGTGGGCATGCAGGATGGGAGTTCATATGGCATATCTGGGTCTTGCTCCCCCATGTCTATACTTATATTTTCTGTGATGTACGGTTTGGAGACGCGCTCCTGGGATGCTGGTGGCAGGGGAGGAAGGCAGTGGCACTTCCCAAAGAGGCCCAGCAAAGCCCGGCTTTCAACGCCTGCTGCAGCTGGGAACAGGGCAGCTGAGCATTGCTCTGACCTGTCTGCAGGGCTTTCCCCTCTTGCAGATACTGACGGGGAAGTCACCGGTGCCACCAATCTTGCATGCTACATGCAGGACCCTGACTTTGGATACCAGGACTTTGCCCGGCGTGACGACGATCAGACGCAGGTATTCAGAGTCCAGGTGAGGTTCCTGCTCTCTCAGCAGGCGGCAGCCTGGGCTGCTGCCTCCCCTCTCCCCTCTCCCCTCTCCCCTCCCCTCGTGGGGAGCAGGTGGTTGTGGGGGTGCCCATGCAGCCCGGATCTGGTGCAGCTGCTTTTGCAAAATACCTGAGTAGGGAAATTCAGCTCTTGAGAGGGAACCTGCCCCACTAGGGTTGGGGAGAGGGAGCTAACCACTGACTTCTGTCCCCAAGGGCTGCTGATTTCTTCACATTCTTCACAAAGGCAAGGGTCAAAAGCTGTGTGATGAGGGATGTAGTTTGTGGCAGAGCTGCCCCCAGAGCAAACCTATTGAATTCTGCTGCGTCCCAAGGTCTCCAGCCCTTCATCCTGGGAATATTCCCCAGGGTCCTTTTTGTGGTTGTGAAAGCCTCTTGCTGTGCTCAACAGGATTACTCCTGGGAAGACCATGGCTTCTCGTTGGTCAACCGGCTCTACTCTGACATCGGGCATCTCCTGGATGAGAAGTTTCGGATGGTTGATGGTCTGCAAAGCAGTGCCATGGCCAAGCGGCAGGGCTGTGAACCCTCTGTCTTCAAGCGGGGCATCTGGAACTACATCCACTGCATGTTTGGCATTAGGTAGGGAAACCAATCTCATGGTCCAGGGGAGAAAACTGAGCTGACCCAGGCAGGAGGAGGGTAGGGCACTCAGGCTGTCTTACAGATGGGCTTGGAAAAGGGACAAGTGAATTGCCTGCCTGGTTGTTGGGCCAGGCAGGGAAGAGGTGCTCAGCTTCTCTGGGCAGGGCAGGGTGCTTTGGGGACAGGGCTTCAGTGCCTGGTGGCTGCTGCTGTGTGTCCCCCTGCCCGGCAGCTGTGCTGTGCCCCAGGCAGACTACAGATGAGTTGCTCCATAGGGACACGGTGCTGGCTGTGACTCGCCCCTGTGCTCCCTTGCAGGTACGATGACTACGACTATGCAGAAGTGAATCAGCTCCTGGAGCGAATGCTCAAAGTTTACATTAAAACTGTAACCTGCTACCCAGAGAAGACAAACTCAGAAATGTTTGACAGGTTCTGGAAGCAGTTCAAGCACAGTGAAAAGGTGGGACAGCCAGCCCCTGGCTCTGACCAGCTGCAGTGGGGCTGTGAGTGAGCAGGGGCTGCAGGCTGGGGTGCTTCGGGGGATATACAGGAAACCTCTGAGCCACCAAACCAGTCCAAGGCAGGTGGGGGGGAAATGGACACTGGCTGTTTGTAAGGAGTTGGGCTTAGCGTGGCATGGGGCTGCCTGTAGTGTGATGAGCACAGAGGCCACTGGCAGCATGGGGATCTCCAAGGCCATTACCCCATCGGTGAATGCCTCCAGGTGAGCCCTTGCTCCAGCTGTAACTCACTGGAGCAGCTGCTATAGGTAGCAGGGACTGTGCCAGCACCAGCCCGGCATGCTAATGCCAAGTGTGCTGGGCTCTGGGAGGCCACCACAGCCTGCAGGACTGGGAGAAGGGGGAAAGGGCAGCTGCCTGTGCTGGAAAAATTGGTGGCATTTTGTCCCATGCCAAAAGACTCACTAGCCTGGGTCGCTGCTTGCTTGCACCACTGCTCACAGCACACTGTGGCTGCCTGAACCTCTCTTGCTTCTCCCTTAGGTCCATGTGAACCTGCTCATCCTGGAAGCCCGAATGCAGGCAGAGCTGCTGTACGCATTGCAAGCCATCACCCAGTACATGATCTCCTAAATGGTGGGGAGCTGTGCTGCGGCAGGGCCGGGCAGCATCTTCTCTCCCTGGACTCCTGCGTGACCCATCATGCTGGGATGGATGGCAAGGGATTACTCAATTTAGTTTACTTGACTGTCTTGGGTTTTGGGTTCCCCCCCCGCCTTTGTGGGGCTGGCTGAGTGGCCCCGTTACGTGCAATTACCAAACTGTGAGGCAAGTCCGTGCTGCTGAGATGTCGGTGTGATGCTGGAGACTTGAACATGTCCAAGGAGGACTGCCAAAGACATGGGGGGAGAGGGAGGTGGGAGGGGACTGGGGCCAGTTTAGAGGGATGTTCCCTCACAAGCAGAAGCTCCTTGCCCAGACACTGTGGGAGCCTCGGTCACCGCAACAAGGGCAGAGGGGCGAGCTGGCTTCTTTCCCTGTGCTGCAGTGGCCGCCCTGCTTGCAAGCCACCCTTCGGTGTCTGGCCTCGTTGGGGTGATGCATCTCGCTTGGGAACAGCACGGGCAGCTTGTGGGTGTGTTGCAGCATCCCGAGTTGCATGGTCAGGCAGGGAGGAGTGCTGGCTCCAAGTGAGGGCCCTTCCCCAGCCTGGGATGGGAAGGGGATGCGCTTTCTGCCTACGCGTCCTGCCCTTTAGGTCTATGTGCCAAACCCCTCTGGGATGGACAAGTGATGACCGAGGTGAAGTCCAAACTGTGAAGCTCTTGCTGGCAGGGTGCCCTAGGGCTCTGCCTTCTCTGACGGCGGGGTGAGAAGGTCTGTGACAGTGTTCAGGCTCTGGAGATTTCTGCAGAACACTTTGGGCAGTCCTCGGGGAGCTTGCTCCAAAGCCCCTCCTCTGCCTCCCATCAGCAGAGGGGCAGGAGGAACAAGGAAGGCTTTCTGACTTAATGTGGCTTGTATTTTCTTACCACCGTGAGAGGGCCAGTCACTTGCTGCTTAACAGCATGGTGGAGGAGCCTGTGGTCAGCACAGGTGAGCTACAGGAAGCTTCTCCTTGAACCTGGGCTGGGGAGACTCCCTGGGCTGTCCCCATTTGAGCAGAGGCAGCCCATACACCAGCCTTGCCCTCTGCCCCATGGGCAGGAGCATGTGCCACTGCTCCCCCCTGTCCCAGGGCTGCTCCCTGCCTGTGCTGCAGCCCCTGGCTGGGGAGGTATGAGGGATCCAGTGCAGGCTCTGGAGAGCAGCCATGAAAGGGGAATGAGGCCACCTGTGATAAGTGGGAGCCTGAAGCAAGGGCAGCTGTCAAGTCAGCCCAGTGCACGCTGCTTCAGTCGACCTGTTTACTGCATAAATGTACAGGGAGAAAACCTTGTGTATGGAAGCTACAGAAAAAGCCTATTTTTGCTATAAATATATTATGTTTGACATGGATGTGTGCTTTATTTCTGCCAGATGTTGGAAAGGGGATCCAAACTTAGACTGCTGCTCTGAAGGCAGGACAGCAGTGCCTGGCTGACTGCAGCCCCGAGATGGCTCCAGCTCCAGGAACTCCAATGTTCCCAGCCACGATGGGGTCCTGTGCTGACAGCTCTGGTCCAGGGCCAGCAGCTGTTCACTGGGGCTAGACCCGTCCTGTTCAGCTCAGCTATGTCCTCTTCCCATGCTCAGATGAACAACTCCTGCAGCATTGCATGTTCAACAGGAAAAGAGGGAAGGTTTTCAAGGGGCTGCAGTGCTCTGGCAAGTAGGAGGCTGCTGGAGGAAGGAGCTGGCTTCTCCCTTGCCAGGTACCTGGCCATAGGAGGGTGAGGTGTGGGTGCTGCTTCTGCAGCTGAGGAAGAAGCATTTTGCTTGCACTCACAAGCAGGTGCTCGGTGAGCAAGGCCAGAAACCAGGACCAGCTCTTTCCCCAGCTACACTGCAGGTGCCCTCCCTGCAGCATGGGCTGGAGGAACCTGTGCTGGAGCTGGACCAGCTTTTACTGGGCCAAGCTGGTGCCCAGGCAGTAAAATGATGGGACAACTGGTGCTGGGCAGTACTGGCTGAGTCAGTATGGTGCCAAGACAGTGGCACCAGTGCCAGGATGACTGGTGCTGGGACAGGTGCCACTAGGCTTGGCTTGACAGTACTGGGACAGGCACTGCTGTACCATCATTTAGCCCCAGTGAGGGCTGGGCACAGATGGGGGCAGCTGGGTGTCCTGCTCGCTGTCAGGAATAGCGCTCCGATTAACTGTAGCATCCTGCCTGCCTGCCAGCTGTTTTGCCAGCCTTTCCCCTGCTCCTGTGAAAGCAGCTCTGTCGCCTACAGGGCTGGGATGAGCTGCAGCAGGCAGTGCTCTGCAGGCCGTACTGCCCTGGAAGCAAGCAGCGCACCACAGGTCTGCGCAGCCTGGGGCTGGCTCCCAGCACGCTGCCAGCAGCAGCATCCTCACCACCCACCATCACCATGCACTGCTGGGGAGAGAGAAGGGAGATGGCAGCAACAGCATGGCGCTGACTGGGGGTGAAGGGCTGCCCATCCCCAGGAGCTGCAAAGCAGGTTCCCTTTTGCCCCCCATCTCTCTCCGTTCGTGCACAAAGAGCTGGCCTTACAGGAGCTGGGACAGCTGCTGCTTGCTCCGGCTCACAGAACAAGCACCAGTCACAGCAGCAAGATGAAGGGCTCCATGGGCTGTCAACCCTGACCAGAAACGAGCACAGCTGCTGGCAAGGCCAGGGGAGACTGCCAGCCTCAGCTCCCCAACAAGAAGAAAACATCCTGACGTGATCTCAGAGCTAGAAAGCAAGAAATGAAGCAATCATCTACTCCCATCCCTGCAGAGCCAGCAAAGTTACTATCACGTCCCAAGTAGGTCTTGTAGCAGGTAACTCAAGTATGGGGGATTGTGTCACTGGAGAAGCCTGTAAAGGATCTTGTTGACTAGACACTTCAGGGTAGTTCTACACCCACACTAGTAACTACAGTTCAGCTTTTGAAACCCATGAGCTGGTCCTTCATGTTACCATCCTCCCCTGCTCCCCTCCTGTGCCCAGCCAGGCTGTGAAACTGTTGCACTCACTGAAGCCCAGGCCTTAAGGCTTCCTGGGAAGGGCAGTGCAGGCACTACACCATTCAAGGTAAGCAGATGGCTCTAAGCCACATGGCACACCATGAGTCTGGCAACTTCAATGCTTGGGACCCTGCCCTGGTGCAACCCTGCACCCTTCATCTGCTGAGACTAGGATATTCCTCTCTATTGCTCTGTGCTTGGAAGAAGGAGAGCTGCCAGAGCCCAGGGTACCTCTCCTCTGCAGGAACCCTCCAGGATGTCCAGCATACCCATGTGGGAGCCAGGCCACTGTGACCTTACCTGGAATTACTGAGGGGTGGATGCAGGCACATGTCCAAAGCAGTCACCGAGTTTCCTGCAACAGCCTGTAGCAGAAAGGCCTGCTGGCAGGCACAGCCAGGACTGCTTTTGTTACAGCCAAGCCATCCCCAAGCTGCGTGGGGGGAGGAATGGTGTGTCCTAGCCTGCAGAGAACAGCAAGCCATGCTGCAGCAATGGTTACTGTCACAGCTCCTACAATGCACCCATTAAAAGACAGCCCTATGGCTGCTGGTCTTACAACAGTGGTGGAGGGGGAAAAAATAGTACATGGGAGCTGGGGATAGACTGTCCTGCCAGGACAGCCCTGGAGCAGGCAGCGTGCACCCCACTATCTCCCCATTCTCCAGCTTGCCTTTCCCACACACCAGCTACTCCACCACAAAAGACACGTGAAGTAGGGCAACAGACCTCCCTGCTGTGCTTTCACACATGGTTCCATCGCTGGTGGCACAGGAGAAGCGTTCATCAACCGGCAAGCATCTGGGGCAAAGCAGGTCTCTGGCCAGAAACTAAGATGAGCAGAAAAGCTGGTGAAGTTTTTGTGCTGGCTTCAGGTACTGCTGCTCTGCAGGCAACTACTCCATAGGCCAAAATGCTTATGGTGACAACTCCAGAGACCTACGAGGTCTCTAATGCTGCAAGAAAGCCTGATCTACTGCAAACAAGGTGCACTGAACCCATGTGACTGTTAGGAGAGAACACAGCAGGACTCTTGGTGACTACTGCAGATGGTGTCACACGCATCAAAAGTGACCCTGAGCCAAGGCATCCAGGTCCCAGGCATCTATTTGGTGCTTTGCTCTCCTTGGCAGTGCTTAAGCGTCACTAAGGCCAATGCTCAAATCAGCATAAAAAGTGTTAACAGCTACTGGGGGGAATGCATGGTCCCCTGTTCTATGTCAAGTTTTGAATGCATCCATACTGACCCAACCAACAATTGCAAAACCTACCCTCAGCATTTTGTTTCTCCAACAGCACCTACAATTATGTGCTTGCAGGAAGCCCTAAGAAGTGCCCAAGGAACAGACAGTTCCCCTAAGGATCTCCTCCTAATCCCCCATTTTTGGGGATTGGCTTAAATCTTGAAGCAGGAGCCTTAAGATCCCTTCCAGAGTTACTTGCATTAACCATTTTAGCACTATTATTTTTCAGTAGTATTCTTTATCAGGTATTACTGAATATTGAGTATCCAAGGCTTTGAACGCACATTTTCTGGCTGTACACATGCTGTGTAATTTCATGAATGAGACTTTCTCCTCAGTATTTTTAAAAACATCCCCCACTTGCTCTCCATGTGTCTAACCAGGCCAGTGCAATCTGTGCTCTACACTCCCTCCCCATTTCTCTCTGATCTACTTACCTGCCTCCACGCCAAAGCAACATGACCAAGGCTCTAAACAAGTCTTGTCTTCTCCAAGATCTCTCCTGAGCTGTGGTGCATGGAGCACCCCCAGGGTAGAGGGGGACAGCACATTCTCCAGCCTCATCCCAGCTGTGAGAAGGCAGACCTGCTGGAACAACACACTGTTTTGATTCAAGGGCTCCACCATGCTCCTCACAAGCTGCTTCACTGGCTTGGACTGTATCTGCATTCCTACTTGCCTTATGTCAAGGCAAAGCCCCTTAAGGTACACACTTGAACACCTCTGAGCAGTCCCAAGGAATAACCAGCTCCTAGCTTCCACTCTGACAGTCATATCCCCTTTGATGGGCAGCTCCAAGCCATTATCTCCTACTATCAGAAATGCTCTCCAGCTGTAGTAACCTTCCTTTTTCTGATGGAGGATTTGGGGTATGCAAGCAAAGATAAAAGCTCACTCACATGCTCATCTGTCCTAATTGTCAGCACCTGCTTGTGGATGGGGTGTCTGAAAGAAGAGGGTAGCAGCAAATCCATCTCTTTATTCCTAGAGATAACAGGTGGAGTTGCTGACACTCGAAGATGTTTGAATGTAGCTATATAAAATGAAGAGTCATCTTCTGCACTCAGGTCTAGAAGGGCAAGGAATTAAGGGGTTAGGATGACTCTAGACTAGTCCTGCACAAGTTAAAACTCCCCAGGGTCAGTTTTAGGGCTTGGCAACCCCATGGGTCCCCACACACTGCCAGCAAGTTGTAACAAGAGGCTCTACAGACTGCAGAGCACGCTGGAATCTTTGTGGGCTGTCACACTGCAACCCTTCCACTTCTGGCCAGCTAAGGGGCATTTCACCTAGGGGTTGCCCTAACAGGTGAGAAGGGCAGATGAAAGAAGCCAAGGGCAAGAAAAAATAACTGGTCCTCACTGGGGAAACAAAACAAACCACATGAGACAGAGCAGAGGATTACAGGTTTTTATTTGTCAAACATTCCCCCCTAGTCTAGCACATTCTACAGTCTTGCTAGCACAGATGGTAACAAAGAGCCTGTAATGGTTCAGAAGTTACACTGCTACAGAGAGCAAACAAAAGCAGAGTTTTACTATGTAAAAAAATTTATTGTGAGAAATGGGTGAAAGAGTGCAGAGGGTGGAAAATGTCAGCTAGTGGTGCCTGCCCTGCGTGCAGCAGACGTCTGTGCTAGCAATGCAGAAACCCTTCCTGGGATCACACCAGGTGAAGACTCCACTGTGCTGGAAGCATCATTTCATGGAACCATCCCCATTGCTTTATGAAGAAGGCACCTTTCAGGAGAAGTGACCTATCTTCTACATAGCCAAACCTCTCAAGACACCTTGGGGAGCACCACAGGGTAGCACCACACCGAGCACCACAGCACCAGCTGCAAACATCCCCTTCAACCACACACCATAATGCTGCCTCAGCCAGAGAACCATAAATGCAACACCATCAGCTCTTTCACTTTCAGCTTCTGCTGCCCCTTCTCCCTGCTTTACACCATGATATTAGATGCAAGTTTGATTCCATCAGAGGTTGTTTCCATCAACTAGAGACACATCATGGTGTGGGGAGAGACATAAAGGCTACTGAAGAGAGGGGATCCCTTTCTTGAAGGGTGAGCAACTGTGGTGACGGGTGGGACATGCTACCAAGCTTTCACAGGGACAGATCTTTCAGGCTTCAGGAGTCACCTCTTGCTTGCTTCTCCTCACATTAATTAGAACATGTTTTTCATTAGACATGCAACTGAGGCAAAACCTAAGCTATCCCTGTTCATGCTGATGTCCCAGAATTGATTGATTTGTTGTGGGGTTTTTTTTGATAATGAGTCCAGACTTGCACTTTATTTTGGTGACAATCCAGGACACCACTCCCAAGGCACTCTGACCTGTGGCACCAGACACAGGTTTCTCACTCCTGGAGCAAGGCTAGCCCTGAAGCATTTGAGTGTGGCTATAAATAAGCAACTAAGTAAGAAAATTAACAAATGATGATCTACGTAAAAGCTTTCTAGGCATTTCCTTTGGAAAAGCTGGTTAGTGCTACTTGCTTCTAGTATGAGCCTCATTTATGAATACATCTGGGCTCTGGAACGCTCCCACTGCTTTCATTCCTCTCACTTACCAGGATGATTTGACTGCTGTTTTTAAAGCAGCACAGGGTGGGGGATGACATGTTTTTAGACACACCAACATGGAAAACTAAGGGCTCCAAGAAGCTTTCAATATTCCAAGCTCTCACAGGAAGCTGGGAGTATAGTAAAATATGCTTAAGTTATAAAGAAGGCTCAAGCAATTTGCTAAACCTGGGTGTAAATAAAAGCAATCAAGTCTGCCTCCTGCTAGGCTCCATGGGCCTAGTTACCCAAATCTCCTTCGCAACCCAGAGCTGCATGGTGGCTTCACTCTGTGAAAGATGGCATTTGATCTTCTGGAGATGAAGAAACTTGTTACCCGAGCTCAGCGAGGACAAGGAAAATGCACACAGCGCAATGTAAGGCTTCATGCCAGGACTCCCCTGTCCACTCCCCTCAGGGTACTTAATCCCAGAGCATCAATCCCCATGTCACTGGCCCCTCCCGACCCAGCTCACAGCTGCTCTTGAAATTCCAGCCCAATCCTTCATTTGAGCAAAAACCAGCCCACAAGTACAGGGCCTGCAGTGCTAATGCAGAATGAAGGTCCACCAAGACACTATCCTGAATCCAGCAGCAGTCAGCAGCAAACACTTTGGGCAAGAATACAAAAAACTGGACAAGTATTGAGCAACCCTCTGCCAGGTACAGCCTTTCAGCAAGCAGCAGTTTAGGAACTTTAGTCTCCTGTGTCCTATGAGGAAATGTCCCAGGCTAGAAAAGCTCAAGTTTATGTAAAGTTATTTGAGAAGGGGCTGGGGAACTCCTGATTCTCTGCATCCCTGCCCTCTTTGCCCATGATCCAAGCTAACATGCTACACATACAAACGAGAAGCTAAGTTGCCTGCCTGAGCCTGCAGCATTACATTCATGGTTTATTGACCACTCCTGGAGCACCGTTAGTCTTCTGAACACCATCCTCAGCACTAGCACATTCTCAGGCTTCTTCAACCACTGCCAGCTCCTGTTGTGTTGAGGAGACAGAGAGCACCTGCACAGAGTGCTGCACGACAGAGATGTCACCATCAGCAGACTGGTACAGCAGGACTCCAGCCAGAGGTGCTCCTGTCTCCAGTGCTGTGGCCAGGAGGCCAGCTTGGGAGCATTGCGGGGGGGGGTGGGGTGGGGTGGAGATAGGTGCTCTATTCCTTAATAAAAGGACAGAGTCTCTCATGAACTCACACTGTAGGGCACCAACCACGATGAGCCTTGGTGTACCTGGGCTGCAGCTCCTTCAACTGGAACAGGCTGAGGACATGTACTAGCTGAGAGTATGTCAGATCTCTCCAGGGCGCTACCTGAGTGCTCAGGGCCTGGCTCTCTGCAGCCAGAGATCAGGCCAGGTTCCCAGTGCTGTCACACCTAGGGGACACCTTGGAACAGCCTGAAGACAGCACTTCTTCCCCACAGACCAACCCAGCCAGAAACAGCTCACCATGGATTTGCAGGTCTGAAGCAGTGGTTACTAATATTGTCTTCCCTATTGCTTTGGGTTCTGTTTTCATGAGAAACGAGCTAGAGATTCACATATAACATGACCACACATACCGATGTCTTGTCCTTTGATACATGGCTGTGAAGCACAGGCAGCCAGTCAACTTGCTCTGGAGATCATGGGATTCATTTTCCCTCAGGGCCCAAGCTGACAAAGTGGTACATTATGTGCCAAGTAACACAAATCCCACCAGACCCATTAGCTGCGGCCCACAATGGCCAATTCATTTGGGCAACACATGCCATCAGGTGTTTGTGGAAATGGTGTCCATCTATTTGTGTAATAAACTACCTGCAGTGAGAATGGGCATCCATGACTCAAGTCTGCAAGACATGGGATCCCAGTTCAGGGTCTGCCTTTTTGTTTGTTTGTTTGTTACAATGAGGCATGGCCAGACATGCAGACTGTGGGTAAATTTGAAACATACTACCATGAGGTCTGCCATGAAGGCAGCCTTCAAAGCAAAGGTTATCAAACTATTCAAAAGCTTTGATGGCAGAGCATCCTAAAAATAAGACTGTTGAATACTCCTTGTTGCAGGTAATCAGACAAACTGCTCCTGTTCCAATCTCCGCTCAAGTGAAAATGAAATGAAACCTATGAAAACAGAGCAGACAAGGTGGTAGAACAGTACGTCTCATAGCACTGCATGATATAAACCTTCTGAACAGAAGCCACTGCCACCTTCAGAAAGGATTGGAAAGGCTTTCTGCCAGACCAAGCCCACCAGAACACAATGAAAGCAGCATGTCTCCCACAAATCCTGCCACTGCAAACACCAAAAAAGTGGCAGAAACATGCCAGCTGATGTTCTGAACTAACCTCTTGACTCCTAGCTTCTGTCCTGCAAGAACAAAGAGGCAGGACAGGATCCCAGGCACATCTGCAAAGGTGTACCTACAGGCTTCAAGTTCCCCAGCAGTAGCAGAAACTTCAGCAAGAAAACAAAAACCTTCAGAAACCAGAAAGTGAGCTACCAAAAAACCAACTGTGCCCTCCATAAGGGCAACCCAGAGTGTCAGCAGATCTAGCATGATCCAGTCCACACCATCTTCTTAGCAGACTAGAGAATCTGTCCTATGTATCAGCTGCAGTCCAGCTACTTAAGGGATTAGCTGAGAATGAGCGTGCTGTTAATGATTAGCATTCCCTAACATTGTGCTCTTGGCTTGGTGGGACTGCCCAGTTGGGGAAAGAGACTGAGTGGCTGTGGCTGAATGCCATGCCACACAGGCACCTTCCGCCTGTTCTGGGGAGAGCAGCCATTCCCCAGTTACACTGTGGTGCCCTTCCCACTTTTCCAATGACATCTTCAGCTTCTTGGCCCAAAATGCCTTAGGCCTGTCCCCTTCCATACTGTAGTGTTATCTGGTATCAAGGGGACAGATGCAGCAAATGTGGAGTTTTTTTGGGTTTTTTTGGTTTTTTTTATCCAATAATCTCATTTTCAATTAAAATATATAATATATATTTAAAAAGGTTTAGAAAAGCTTCTATGTAATTTGCAGCTACTTTTACATATAGATTACAATAATGTACAACTCTTCCCCAAGGCGGTTTGAAACCACGGGGACCTGCCAATTCTTTCCCCTCAATCATATACATTATCAAACATCAAATGCATTTGTTCCTAATACAGCTCTGAAAAAGAAGTCTGTCACTGGTACCTTCTCAGAGGGAGAGATGCCTAATACATCTAATGGGGATACACTTAACATTGGCTTCATATTCACTGTAGAAAGTTCCCAGATTAGTAAAAAAATATTTTATCTATAGAAAATGCCCTTCTGAAAAGCAACCAGGGCTCTGTTAAGGCCACACCCAGGCTTTCCATTTCTCTGCTGTAGCAAGACAGATCAGAAACAAAGCCAAAATGATGTTTTTATGTCCCAGAAACAGCTATTAGCACCTGTGCTTATTTTACAGCAGCATGGCGTGTCAGGAAAGTGCTGAGAAAAGCATAGGGACTTCTTGAAACGTGCTTCTGATTCAATGGGGCTCAGTTGGCACAGTGAAAAACTCAATGTCCTCCTGTTCCACTCAGGTGGACAAGAGGAAGCCTTCTGCACCACAACCACCACCCTTCCCTGCAGAACGACAAATGGGCGCTCCAGAGATGGGCACGCTGAAACCACTGAAACCAACCCCTGAAATACTGCACCCTTTTCCCACAGGGCTTCCACCAACAAGCTCCTTCCAATTCCTCTGCAAGTCTGTGGGATACCAAGTGCACATCTGGTGGCTTAATGAAAACATCCAACTACTTTGTCCCAGAGGGCAAGCCAAGTGAGAGCAGAGCCTGCCCTCCGCCAGTCCGAGGCACTGGGAGACTTTCTGCCATAGCAGAGAGAGGATAGCCATTGAGAGATTCCTCCAGCAAACCGAACTCTTCACATGGGAAAATGCTATTGCCTGGCACAGAGTCTTCTGGCCGAGGTTTTTACCAGGGCTCCTCTTCGGACATGTAGAGCCCAGGGTTTCTCCAGATGGTCCAAGGCAGGGTCAGGTTTGTAGGAAGAGCCATGGCACATAACAGGATTATTATTTTTAAACTCTTCCTGTTGCTGCCAGATGCAGGTTGCCCCTTCTTCCCAGGTGGGCAGCCCCTTCTGCCCAAGGTGTGGTGTGCAGGGAAACCAAATCCAACGTGCTCCATTCTTTTCTCTGCCAGGGGTGGGAAGTGAAGTCAGAACCCAATGTTCAAAACCTGAAGGACACTAGGAAGAAAAAAAAAAATAGAGTGAATGGTTAGATCTCAGCTTCAGTGGGAATCCTGGATGCATAGATAAGGAGTTAATTACTATCAATCAGCCTCTGCTGCAAAAAGGATGCCAACTTCCAGCAAAGAACAAACACAGATCATAAGAGACCTTGATCAATGGAGAGTCAAGTGGAGGATGCAACTGCTCAGCTCCAAGCTTCAGAGTACAATTGAGACAAAGACAAAACAAAAGCATAAAGGTCAAAAGTAAGCACTCCTCCTGTAAGCTGACAGCACCAACAGAGCTCTGCAAGATAAAGAGGTTTAAAGAAGGACTTGGCTAGCACAAGAGGCATTGCAGGAAAGCAGCAAGGAAGAGAAAAATTACTCTTCACCCTAAGCAACCACAAATATCAATTGGTAGGGAAAGGACTAAAAAAAAGGATTTTTAAAGATCACACACTACAACTGTTTATGCTCACCCACTTAAAGAAATTCTATATCCACCTACAAGTAATTAAACATTTCTAGATACTTCATTTCCCTGCAAGTCTAAAGATCCCTTCTCAGGTTTTCTGCCTCACCTCAACAAAGCTACCACAACTCGTTCAAACAAGCCTTGGAATAGGTCTAAGCAGATTTAAGACACTGACATAAAACCTCCACTGTAGGCCTATGATCCACTTTGGAAGGCAGAATAGAGAGATAAATGTAGGGCATCCCAACAGTTGCATTCAGTAATAGTGAGCATGAATAAACTTGTGGAAACAGAAAGAAGCTACAAGAGGGAATTAGCCCTGAACAAGAAAAGACAGTAACTTAAAACAGAAGCCAGAGCAACAGGCTACTTCAGGAAACTTAAGTTGATGGGGGTTTTATTTATTAATGTTCTGGTAGACAAAAATACAGTGTTTGGAGCAAAGGGAATTAGATAGAGCACAGCAAGAAAACCACGAGTCCAGACCAAGCTGGGCAAGAGATAAAGAGTTCTCCAGGCTATGAAGCTTTAGGGATTCTAACTGAAAAACTAAAGATAAGTAACTAACGTCCACCAGAACATTGGACAGACTTTATACTCAATGAGACACAAACTGTACCACTGTACAAAAGAGGCAATTCTATTCCCAGTTATTCCTCCTACTGGCTTGCAGAAACACATAAAAGAGGTAGATGAGCAGTCCCTGAGTTGCTCAGAGACAGCCGGGTGGCCACCCACACTTCCCACGACCAGAATGGAGGACAATTGCATTAAGTGCTGAAGGCAAGAGTGGTTGCCCGTGATTGAGCATCTGCATGCCACCATCTAATTCCAGCTGTGGCTACCCCTTTTCCATGACCTTGCTCACTAAGGCACCCGTAAGTCACTCTGTATGGCTTGCACATCCAGCGCCTTAACTAGTGAATGGCAGGTTTACAACTAAGTGAGCCACAGCTACCAGTCAGCAGCAGCAGAAATTGTACAATTTCTATTTTTCCTAGTCAAGGAAAGTATTCACATGCTGACTTTCTTCCTCTGTGGCTAATAACTAGGTTTGTGGGTGTTGCGTTGCTGCTGGGCAGAGGCAAAGTTTCAATGTTTCATCTCTAATCTCCAAGTAAAGAGTCAAAGGGTTCAAACAGACTTGTGGCGAAGCTGTGGACAAGCTCTTTAGGATTTAACTTGCAAGAAGGGGATAAAGTCACATCAGCTTTGAGCACCACGGGTAACATCAACTAGCTTGTGTCTTCACAAGTGCTGCAGAGAGACCAAGTACTTATTTCTAAAGATCTTCTCTTGCCTACAAAGATAAATACTTCCCCAGCTCCAGTTTCATTCTGGGTGTTCAAATGAGTGTGATCACTGGCATTTTTGATGAACAGTTTTTGCTCAGTGTTACACCCATAACTGACCCAGAAATCTAAAGGTTAAGCCCACAGTAACTACTCAGAAGGACAGCTTTAGGTTAGCGATCACTTAGATTAGCTTTTGCCAATGTGAATTTAACATGGAAAAAACACATTCACAGAAAGGATATGAAAGGAAAAAAGCCTGTCACACTGCAACAATATACATTGGAACAATATATAGTGGCAGCCATGCTTTCCCTGAACAGTGATTTCCAAACAGGGACCCTAATAACTCACTGCAGTAACAGAATCGGAGAAGGGAGAGATGACACAATCTTGACCTGAGTGCAGACACTGATGACTGTAGCTCACTTGGCTTTGGAACTTGTAAATTTGATAAAACATTCTGCCACCTTTTCCCATGGTCCTTCCTGACCTCCAGGGACACTCCTATTTCTCTCCATGCCTGCCCTGTTCCCCCTTTCTTAGAAACCTGACCCATCTCTCTGTCTTGGCAGTGTTTTACACAATACTTGCTCTCCTTTGGGGAAAAAGCTCCCCTTCATCCCACTCCATGGATTCCAGGATACAGGCAAAACTGAAAAGCTTTGCAAAGCTCAGAAGAAGCAAACATAATCTAAAGACAGAATAAAAGGCTTGAAACAAAGCACACTGAACAGAGTGTCACTTCTCCAAGTGCAGTACTGCTGTTAAGAATTGTTCACCAAGAGGCATGTAGGAGCTATGCTTTCTGCTGAAACACGGTACTGGTTCAGAACTTGTTCCAGATCTCACTCCTTTCTTAGTGAGCATGTGTCCAGTGTATTTCCCAGAAAGTATCACTTCAACTTCACGCATGGAACAAAGCGAATCCAGGGTTTTTAACATCAGATCGTTCCTCTGTTTTGATTAAGCAATTCACATGCTAAGTATGGAATAATAATATGGAACAAGAACATAACCAGGCTGTTAAGAGCTCATGTTCTCCCTCTTAAGCATTTGATTACAGTCACATCTTCACCAGTACTAGACTCTACCCTTTGATAAACATTCCCTCAGCTTCTCTGCTTTACGCTCTTAAAAAAATAATCTATGCCTGATATTCTGTAGAGAGAGGTCTTGTCTACCCAGCCCAGGTAATTAATGCACCCAGGAATGCAGAACAGTTTGCATATGTTTTGAAAACACTTCTGTGACAAATATTTCACCCCTGCAATGTCAATGTATACCCCAAATATGATGGCCTGCCCTAGCATGGCATGAAAAAAAAACAAAACACAAAAGCTCAGAACAATATCCAGTGGAAACACTGCTCAAAAGGCCACAGCCTCTGTCACTAACTTGCAAACAGTCCTAATGTGGGTGAAGGATGCCAATGTTCTGTCAACCAAATTTGTCTTTGAAATCAAAACTGAGTTTCCATATTCCACCTGAAGTTCAGATATTCAGTTTAAGACAGCCACTCAGTAATTCAGTAAGAGCACAGTTAAGAAATGCACAAGACTATAAAAAGCCCCATAATGAAACAGAAAAGCTTGATTGATCTTCCCTCTCCCTACAGTAAGGGGATCTGTTAAGTACAGACAGAACAATAAATGAAATCCTAAGCAGTGTGGTGGGACTTGGAATAAGAAGGAGTTAAATTGTGTTTAAAAAGTCAATATATAGTGGTATATCAATATGTTCACAGGGTTTAAGTACCACTGGCTCAAAGGACAGCATTTCACTTTGTCTAGACCCAAGCACTTGTCTAGAGTGGCTCTACTGGGGCAGAGCAGAAAAATATTTAACTTAATATCTGGTCTCCAGCACGAACAGCAGCAGAAATCACCAGAAAATTTAGGTTGAATTGGGCCTCCAGACGTCACCTCATCCAAATTACCTCCAGGTTACTCAGGTGCCTAGGAAAAAGTATTAAGGTCAAGTACATGATAATTTGACTCAGTTTCCATCACCTTGAAGCTCAAGGGCTTCCCACAACTGAAGCAGTATCTGCAATTTGCCCTTACTTCTGCCTGCTCAGCTGGCCAGCATTAGGGGTTGAATTTTTAACACTTAACAAATACTGTACCTGCCTCTTAAACAGGAAATACTCTTGGCAAGGCTTCCACTTTCCAACCAATATCCAGCCTATGCTCCAGTCCATAAAAGAAACTGTCCATTTTCTGTTACCTAACTGAGCTCCAAGTGTGAAGTATGCCTTCAGCTCCATTGCTCTAATTCTTCTTCATATCAGGGTGTCACACACCCTCAGAGAATAAGACATTTTTAACCTTGCTTTCATATAAACTATTTGCCAAACTGACTCTAGAAATTTTTGTGCAAATATGAAAGATCACTGAAGAGACAGCTTTGCTGTGCATGGGATAGCACTAACGCACCCTTTCTCCTTCCACCTCCATTCACACTGCATACTCCTGTCCCCCATTCCCATTCCAATAATGGGTACATAAGCAATTCAGCAGTTAATGCTGATGAACCAGCTTACCAGACTTTACAGACACTATCCCAGATAAGGGAAGGACAGAAGGTCTGCTAACTGAGAGTGATTGTGTCCTGCTACACACAGGGCAAAGCAGGCAGTCATGACACAGACACTCTTTGCAACTACACATACTAGAAAATTTTGCAAGGGTAATAATAACCCGTATAGAAACACAGCATGTGCTTGGCTCAGTTCAACCATTCTGTATATACAGGATCATGTCTTTATTTATGGAATCAGCATATGCTCTCATGTGAACTTCAGAGCTATAGGCATTGCATGGCAGAGACCAACGTCCTGTAGTGCAGTCATCTTTGGTAACAAGAGACAACAGGAGTTTCATTCAGGTTGCTGCTCTACTCCATAAAGGAGTTTACTACCTGGTAAGTTAAGTCTACCTACCTTTACACAGCTTTTTCTCCTTCTACAAGGGAATGCAGCTCTCCCAGAAGCTTTTTACTCAAAGAGCACCAGCGCTTCCAAAGAGGTATCTTTAACTGCTGCAGAGCTAGGCACAGGACCCATCCCAGAAACTGCTGTTCCTACCATAGAGCATTTTACATAACTACACCTACCTTTTTGTGCTCCTGAAGTTAACTTGGTACCCAGGTATGGTTGGAGGCCTGCGAGGTGCTGGGATAGCTGGGAGTAGACAGAATGGGTTCAAAATTAAAGTCCAGTCCTTCTCCATCCATAAGTTCACTGTTGATTATGTAATCCATATCACATTCAAGGTTCTCCATGTACATGTCAATGTCCAGGTCAATAGGCAGCCTGTCCTGGTTCAATCCCAAGGGAGCAGGGCTAGCAGAAGAAAGAAGCAGTGGACTGCCCAGCTGGACTGACTGGGCAGTTGTTGCAGAAACTGGAGCCTTCAAACTGGTGATGCTGGCAGTGTTTTGAGGAGATGTTACTATGGGAAGTGTTGATGGCAAAATGCTGGCACTGACTGGTTCTGCCTGCTGCTCTATAGGCTTTCCTCGTGGATTGCCTGAGCTCATTTTATTCTGGGCGGCTTGTCCACCTAGAAGCAGAAGAGTTCGGCTGCTCATCCTGTTACCAGTCTGTGGGAGAACTGGATCCACCTGAGTCATCATAACATCCCTTGGAGGCGGAGAGCTGGGTGTCAGAAGAGCTTCCAAGGTCTGAGGGGCAGAGAAATGGCTGACAGAACTTTGCAGTGAGATATCAACAGGGTTAAACAGGGAATTGCCAAAAGTAGTGGTCTGACCAGCTGAATTTGGGCTCCGCAAAGAAAAACTGGAATCTCTCTGGATCTGACCACTCGAGGCAGACTGCTGGGTAGATAACACAGATGAGCTGGGAGACATCAAGTTTAAGCCATCAATGAGCTCAAGCTCCTCAGTCACAGTTGGTGGAACATTGCTAGATGCACTGGAGTACACTAAAGAAGGAAGCAACTCTTCATCGTGGAGGTCATCCTGCTCTGTCAGGATAGGAGAAAGTCTGGCACTAATGGTGCTTGCATTGGAACTGGTTCGAGGCCGGAAGGTGTTCCACATGTCAGAGTCCTCATTGCTTCTTGAGGATGGGCTCCCAGGCCACTTAGGGAATTGGGAGCCAGGACTGTCAGCAGTGGATTCTGGAGCAGACTGCAGAGGAGGCTTCTTTTTGGATGCTTTACCCCTGACTTTTGCAAGTTTGCTGCTGTTGTCCATGGAGGCAGCTCTTCTTCTTGGTGCTTTTCCACTTTTACCACCCTCAGGATTGAGCATCCACCAAGAGCTCTTCCCTGTGGCTTCATTATGGACTTTAATAAACTTGCTGTGCAGGGACAGGTTATGTCTAATAGAGTTCTGAAAAAAAAAAACCAAACAAAAAAACAAATCCAAGATATGAGGACCTGACAGTTGACACACCTCCCACCTAGAAACCTCACAAGCATAAACACATTCAGGCAGTATCCAGAGAAGAAAGTTATAACAAAGACATACCCATAAAAACCTGCTACTTCTGCTTGCACATGATTGACACCAACTAGCAAGCAATGCCATGTCTCACTGCAGCACGGAGGGTGAAACTACCGTGACAACTAGCAGCTTCCAACTAGCAAAATACTAACACAAAGGAACTTTTCAAGACCATACAGAATCTGCAAAAAACTAAGCATACCATAGAGCAACTAAGCAAATTCCCAAATACAGCTTGCAACTTCAAAATGAGCCTAACTGAATTTGAGCTAATACTGCTCCCATCCTTCTGCCAACCCTATTAGACAGCATAAGTCTGGCTGAAGTTTTTAATTTTTATATGACTAGTTTTCAGACTGATTTGAGCACAGCATAGCAGTGAATCAAACAGACTGGGTGAAGAGAAATGGCAAAACACTTCTCATTCAGTACGCCCATTACCATCTTCATCCCAAAACCAGAGAAATGAGAGAAACTTTGTGGAACAAGAGTCCTGTTAATCCTGGACCCTGCCCGCCTCACTCTGCAAGGAGACAGTACGCCTTCCTCTGTGTGTTTCTAATGCGGTAAGATGTTCAGCAGATAGTGCACTCCCACACAGTACATGCCAGTTTTAGCCTATCCCATCTTTCTGTTTGGCAAGGCACACATTCCTTGCCCCTCCCAACTACCTTCTTTTGGTTTAGCTTTGCTGGAAACTGCAAGCTAACATATCTGTACACCATCCTCAAACTGAATTTTCATCCTGCAACTGATAAACTCCCTGGTATTTTAGAACTGGCAAGCAATAATCTCACTGTTTGAGCAGATCCTCCGTAAAAAACCCATGAGGCCTGTCGTGCATTTGTTTGATACTTGCATTTAATTTGTTCAGATGGTCAAATTACATATTATTAAAAGGTGCTACACTGGTAGCATAACAGTGGTCCAAGAACAACATCTTTTTCATATAAACTAAAAGGTATATAGCAGCCTTCAGCTTTCATGCATGCTTTCTTAATTCTGAACAAAGTGAACTCTGCTTTTATCATCCTTTCCCACCACTTCTGAACATAGTTCTTTCCTGCCTGCTGCTTTCCCTCTCCCCACCCTCTTCCTCTCAGACAAGTCCTCAAGATGCTAATTTTGGCCACCTCACCAAAATTACTATCCTAGAACAAAGCAGGTGTAGATAAACAATACAGGCAAAGTGGAAAGTTTTCATGGAGAGGGAAGGAGATGTGAGAACCACTCTGCGTTAGCTTCCATTTTAACTTTTGGCTGTTGAGGACTTGGAGAAGACTGGCTGCTTGTGATCGGTATCAAAGGATATGTATGCTCTTACTCAGAGAGCACCCCAAGGGTTACTGTGGAGCCAGGGCCTGATAGAACATGTGTCAGTCAATGCTCTGACACAGTTTTATTATTTAAGCTGTTCACAGTAATAGCTATACAACACTCCTGCCTGGCCTCTTCTCTAAATAAAGCTTTCTTTTCCTTCAAGTCTCAAAAAAAGTAATTCAGACTGGCCCCCTGTCTCCTGGAATGTTGCTCCTTTCATTTCCAAAGAACCCCCTCTCTTTCCCCACATAAACGTGCATGACTTTGAATGCATATTGCTGCAGCAATAAGAACCACTAGGTTTTCACTAATTCTTCATTTAGTCTCCTGAAAGTAATCCCTGAACTCATGATGACACTCAGTCCCATCAGGAATGACCCAGTAGCTTGTACACACAGTATACATTTGGAGTCTCACAACCACCTGATTTTTAGCTTCATTTACTAAAATGGAACTTTAAACCAATAGGTTCAGGATTTCAAAATTTCACAGCTAACTATATACTTTTTTCTTCTCACACATGGCTATAGCCAGGTTTTAATTCCTGTGTCAGCAAAATCACACTGCACTGGTGCAAGCATTTCAGTAATACTGAAACCCCAAGAAAATCAGAACCACTTCAGGTATCCCAAGTGACAATTTTAGTATCAAGTTTTCTAGTTTTTTGGCTGAAAAGCAGCTTGAAATAAGACTTCTTGGAATAAGACTAGGATTCACATGAACACAAATATGCAAAGCCTGGTACCTTTTATGAAACAGTTTCAAAGTGCTTCTACATGTTACTGCTAAACTGTCATAATGGCTAATAGCTGTAGAAACAGGTAACTGCTGTACCACTCCTTCCTTCCTCATCTTCAAACTCTCCTCCTCCCATAAAACAAGCATCTGTGACCCTATGAGCTGCTTCAGAGAGCTAACCCAACATAAAAGCAGCCCTGTCCTTCCTGAAAATTACTTTTCCTGCCTCTGTTATCTCTGTGTGTTTTTTGAACTACCTCACTGTGGGGGTTAAGTGCCGACAACTAAGGAAGAGAACAGAATGTGTGGCTGGAGGCAGAGGAAAAAACCCAAACACTTCTTACATTAGGGTTAACTGCTGTCAAAACTGCAACGCCTAAATTACCACTTTTGCACCTCTCCTGCAGACTTTGCGAGGCAGCTCACCACTGCAGCAGCAGCACCCAGAGCCATAACACACCCGCATGACTGAGCTTGCCTGCATACTGGAGACTCAAGTTGATAGAGTCCCAAAATACAACTGAACAAATGCACCTACCAGCCTGGGTGCTGTGAAACAGCACAAGAGATTCACACTTGCACACTGCATGCTCCCCAGCACAAGCATGCATCTGCTAGAATGATTTAATACACCTAACATATGGAGGGCACCCTCAAATCTCATTGAGAAAGTAACGGACAAATCAATTCCACTAAAATAATCACAGAACTCCAGGTCAAACCTGACAGGAGAGGAAATGACAGAGTTCAGTCACCCAGGCAACCCTGACGTATTTCCTTTCTTGATGTTAAGCAACTCAAACCAGAAACATACAGATGACTAACTTTTTAGACACTCAACTTCAGCAGTGCATGAGGATCCCAGCTGGTTTGAGCACCTGCAATCCACACAAGGTCTTTGCTCTGCAAAGTCTTTGACCATAAGGAAGCATGATGTGAAAGAAGAGGCACAGGCAGGAATCCTTCAAATCCTTAGGGACCTCTTCAACAACTAGTATAGGGGTGCTTACTGCTGTTTATTCAGATATCTTATAGAGGTTCTTGTGGCTGTATGTTAAGTATTGCAGTGAAAGAAACGCCAGTCTGTGTGTCTAATCCATCACAGATCAAAGATGAGTCCTGTAAACCACACTCAGACAAAACCATGCTGAAATTAATGACATGTTACGCAAAAAAGTCAAAGTTTGGCTAGAGACATTTATTGTGCACTGAAGGGTGGACCATTCACTAGGTCCCAACCACTGTGTGTACAAGCTAGGGTATATAGACCAGCCACAGAAGTGTGGCTAGCAGCATACACAAAACTATTTCCTAAATCTCAGTTACCACAACATTAAATCTTCTTCTTTGATAAAATCTCCTAGCCCTATTTAAAGGACAGGAACACACCTCGCCATTGTACCAGGCCTGCCCCCACACCAGCACTAGTGCTGCTGTGGACCCTGCCCAGCACCGAACAGTGCTTTGGTCTCAGGATGGGCAATTAGCCACAGGAGCTGGCAGCACAAACAAGCAATTATCCCACCCTGTCAGCCTTCTGGACTACTGCCATAGACACCAAGATACTATCAAAAATGCACACGTGGGTCACATAGAAGACAGAATGCCAGTGACATCCTTTCCAGGGGACTGCATGGCTTTGTAGGTAAGGCCAAGGTTATCTACCATAAAACTGAAGTTTTACTCAGAGCAGGTCAGAACATTCAGAATGGTTTGTTCAGACTTTAAGGCTCCTCACACTAAAAACAAGCTTAAACTCATGCTCCTGTGATGTACTTTCTTCTAGGCACTGATGTGACAGGAGCAGGAGGCTCTTGTGCCCTGCCCAAAAGAGCTTGTCCACACAGCAGTGGTGCATGACCTGTGCTAACAGGGCACTTGGGGCCAAGCACAACTATGCTGAGAAAGACAGAAGAAACAGTAGCTATCCTTGAAAATTTTGTGCTTGCCCACATTTGCCTGGACTTTCAATCACTGCTCCCTAGGGCGAGGCCCATTCTCCTGGGAAATGTCCAGTTTCTACTACAAACCACAGATGCACCAGATTTCTTAACAAAAAGTCTCACTCAAGAAAATGAGTGACAGGAAAAACAAAATAATATATGCAATCACTGCAGCTGCCTGTAATACACTCTCACTGCCTCGGAGGCATACAAAGAACATGGTCACATCCCAGCACAGGGCCATGTTCCAAAGCCAGACCTATAATTGTGCCGAATTATCATTTGCCATGGCATTCTTGGGAGGCTGCAAGGGGAGAACGCCCTGCCTGCTGCATTTGTCAGCGCCTGTCTCAGCACTCACCCAGCCACTTGGCTCCAAAGGCTTCAGGAAAGTCTTCGTTGCAGAGATTTTGTAAAGTTACACTCCAGCAAGTAAACAACTGCTCCAGAGCCAGGGAGCTAAAACATTTCCCCAGCAATCTCCATCCAGAAGGCACACGTGAGCACAGATACCAAGCTCTGCAGACAGGGAGCTGTATCCTAGGAAGAACATCTTCCTTCCTGTAATCTTTCAACGGGAGCCCAGAAGAAGAAAATCCTAGCTCTCTACAAAGCAAAGACTGAGGCAATCTACAAGTTTACCAAGACAGGCAGGCATATACAACAAAAGCTGTTCAGGATTAGATAGTACAGAAGAAACTTGTTGGAACAAGTAATACCAGCAGTCCAGGAGCAGCTTTCTCCAACGACTGCCTGGTAAATAAGCTGTGCTGTAAGGAATAATCTTTCAGCAAAGCAGCTTTCCAGAACAGACTGGCAGGGAGCACGAAAGAGTAGCAGCAAAATCTTCAGGTAATTTGACTGGCATGGCACAGGGCAGATGGACTTTTGCCAAAAGACAAGCTCTCCCCAACTTTTGAGGGGGACATCTACATTCCATAAGGCTTCAAATGAAAAAAATAAATCTTGCACTTCCATACTTACTCAGGGCATTACACCTTGTTTGGGAGAAGCCCACTTTAACAAGGGCTAAGTATATGCCTCTACATTGCAATGGTAGGCCTTCACCACAGTTGACCACTCATCATTAAGTTTTATCCCACCTGAAAAATAGGACACCTGGTGACCCCACACTTGCACCATCATCCTGCTCCCATGCACTGCCACCAGCCTCATTTTCCACACCCAGCACTTCACCACCCTCCTGTCCACAACATTCTGCCATGCCCAGCGGCCTTCCTCCCTCCTCACCAGGCCCTCACCTAGGCCAGACTACTTGCTATGGCCAGACCATTTAAGGATTAATGGGATTATAAGGTAAAAGATTCTGTTAAAAGAAAGACTGATGGACAAAACCTACCCATGCTCCTCAGGTTTCCATGCTAGACTCTTCACTACAGCCTCTGAACAACTGTCTTTCAGCTTCTGTTTGTTATTTTCCTCCCTGCTTTAAGGAAACCCAGCTAGGTTGTCAGCAGCTGAGACAGAGAACACCTCCCTGCTGCCAGGACTAAGCACTAACACCACAGGAATACATTTGGGGGCATATGAGGTAATTGCAAGAGTCCAGCAGTTTCCACCCACCCTCAGCTACTCTGGATTCAAACAGCCAGACCCTCCCTCCCCTTGCAGGGCAGCAACTTCCAAGAAACCAAAATAATCCCAATTTAATGGAAAGCAGCACGTACAACATCACTAAAGATTAACTGGACTCAAATTAAGTACCAGTAATGACAGCAATACATCACTATTCCATTTATTCCATCACTATTCGATTTAGCAATTCTTCATCTCTAGTGTCAGAAGGTTTCACAGGGAATTGCATAATTTCAGGCATGTGAACTTAGGAGTAAACACTATGGGCTTTCTCAGCGCAATCAACAGAAAGTAACCTTCTTTCTTCACAGACTGAGGTCAATGGCTCTGTGCAGAAGAGAGAGACCCAGACTCTGGACTGAGCCTCCCCTATGCACAAACCTGCACTGGGCTGAAGGTTGCACAGAATCACGCTTTGTTCAGAGCCAAGATGTGGAGTTTAAGTTTTATGTTTCTTTTTGCTTTTTGGCATCAAGTCAGTTATGCCCCAGTGAGCAAAGACAGGGAAATATTTTGAATGTCTTCTCAAACCACCATCTTGAAATTATCATTATCAAAAGTAAACCTGTGTGAAGTGTTCTCACCAGATGTTCCTTTCCAGATAAAGGGTTTCTTTGTGAAATTAAAGAAAGCTCTCCTGATAAGTGATTTGGCCCTTACCTGTCTATGTTAAGAAGCTATGATTCTGACAAGTCTGAGCCAAAAAATCTTCAAGGATACAGGCACACTCCAGCACAGCCCAGGTGGATATAAACAAACAGCTAATGTGACTATTTTAGGAACTGACCATTGCTTTTTTGTAGATCTGACAACAGAAAAAAAACCAAAAGCTGGCTAAACAGCAGTCAACACACCAATGAACAATAAACTTTTCATCTTTACCAAAACAAGTATTCATATAATTTTGTACCCACTGAACGGGAATTTATTTGCAGGGCCTAAGGATAACATGGCAGAACCTACCAGCTGCAGCACAGCAGAAATAGTCCAGAAGACTGGAGAGGCTTGCTTTTGTCTGCTGGCCTATTACTCTTTCATGGAGGAACTTCAGAGGGCCACAGGATGAGCAGCTGCTCTAACCTGAGGGAGCTCTGCACATGCTTGCCAGGAGGTCAGACACCTTCAGCTCTGGGAGAGGCCGTGGACCTTCAGAGACAGCACTATGGCACTGGAAGCCGGTGAAGTCACTCTATCATCATAAACTGAATTGCAGAGTACATGCAAGGAAGCACCTGGGAGCCCTCAGCTAGGTCTCCCAATCCATCTGGTCAGCGATTAATATCAACTATGGGCAACAGGCATATAACACAAGCACGGAATGGAAGGGTTTAAAGTAAAATGCTGTCCACTGTAATAAAGATTAAGAGCTAGCTGAGTTTGCAGATGGATGACACCTTCTGTTTCAGACAAGCTGAATGCTTGGTAATTTTTAATTTGTAATACAGCTACTTGAGTTGTTGCACATATGTATGTGTATATATATACGTACACATTTGAATCAAAGTGAATGAGAAGTACCAGAATGCAGAGGTGTGACTTCAGCCTCCTATAACTAATGCAATACTGCAGAATCATTTGTTCTTTCCTTTACTTTGCACGCATAGGAAAAGTCTGATTTTTGCTTCAGTGAAGTGTCTTTGGAGGGTGAAAAGGATGGTTTTAAAGTTCATTCTGTTCCTACAAAGGGAAAGACAACAGCTTTGGGAGAACACACAGAATGTTTCACAGAGAAAGACTAGTCCTTAACGTTGCTCCTCACTGTGTCAAACTTAACTCATACTCATGGATGTGAGAAATGCAACAACCAGTCCAAACTGCTTCAGCGGGGTTTATACACTTCTACTTTATTCAAAACCCTCAACACCTTCCTCCCCCAAGTAATCTCAAAGCCAGAAGGAATTACCCTCTTATCCACAGAGCAGCTTGCAGAGCACCGAGGGGAGGATTACCAAGAAGCCCCACGACACACCCCTGCAAGGACACTTCTGCCTTTCAGGCTGGTTAATTCTTAACTTCAGCTGAATCACTGCAGGGAAAGGACAGACTGCACACCCAGCAAATCCGTCCTTTACAAAGTGCTTGAAGCAGTTCAAGAACAGCAAGCACCACCTTCCTCAAAACACAGATTCTTCCGGAATTCACAGAGGTTACACCCTGGCAGTCTGTAACAGCTGTATTTCCCCCAATTGTATAGTGGAGTAGGACAGCTGTAAAGTAATTATGAAGCAACAATGAGTTTATTAACTAAAGTAGATTTTTAAAAAAGTTTTTAAAGACACATTCCTTTTGATTTCCCATTTTAAATTCTCTATTAGAACTACACTACATACAAATAAGACATATTATCAGTATGGCTCTGCCCAAACAACACAGAAATACCAGAACTCTAGGAGCTGTAGTACTATCTTTAACAGGCATCAAAATGCTACATCAGCATTTAGCAGCAGCTCCACATTAATTTCCTTTACCCAAACTCATTCAGTTCAAAACTGAGAAGTCAATAAAGCCAAGACAACTCAAGAAGTTTTTCTTTTACTTTACAAATTAAAAAAAATAAAAGGAAAGATTCACAGTTCTAAAAAAACCAAGGAACAGTGAAAACAAAACACCAGGCAGGTCCATTCCTTAACTGAAGGCACATCTTTTGTTTATTCAGTTTGTCTTAAATATAAAACATGCACCTATTAAATTTACTCTAAGTCCACAAAATCAAACTGATTTGATTGATTCCACATCTTTAAAACTGTAAATGTCTAACCTGCCTTTATCTAATGCACCTTGATGTAAATAGACTAAAGTAAGTAAAAGAACCCAAACCTGTTGCAAATCTATATAACTGCATGTTAACATAAAGCAAGACTAGAATTCAGAGCTTTATGGTCACACGCGATAGGGCACGCATCTTGCCAAGCCCTGCCAACAGGATTTGAGAGAGTGAGCAGGGAAGAAAACGGAGCAGAGGGAATATATCACAGCCCCCTTTGCCGCTCCTGGGCATGTAAGATTAACCGCATATCCCCACATACCAAGCCAAACTTTGACAATATTTGTTAAAAATGAAAGCAAGTTTTAATGAGAATTTTTCCAGGCATTTAAACAGTTCCAACTGTATTTCTATCATTGTTTTGTGTTTGCTGGTTGAAGTCAAGGGTTTTAAACTGCCCTAATCATAAGGCAGACTGATTCCCACCACAGCTGCTGCGGTTCTGCCCTCCCTCATCTTTCCTGGCAAGAAGTTTCTGTTCTCTTCCCCTACTAAAGCCAGCTTGAGTTAGTCCTTTCCCAGGCTGAAAAACTACAAACGAATTTCACGCTGAAAAGTCATCACAGAACAGCTACAACAACAGCATCTGAGCAGGGACCTCAACCCTCGTATGTGCACAAATTCTCATCTCTGCCTTTCTGCAAGTTAAATCCAACTATATGTTTCCCAAAAGTGATACGTGATTAAAACACAGAGTAAAACCAAAGACTCATGGTCCCATTACACATGAACAAATGTAACAAAAGAACAGCCATACTCAATCAAGCCAGAAGTCTACCTATTCCAGCACCCAGTCTGGCAGGACACTTCACTATATTCCACCTTTGCCATGACATCTGGGGATGCATTTCAGAAGCCACACTGAACTTTAGTCTCAGGCCAAACAGATACAGACACATTCCTGAAGAAGAAACGCACCAGTTCCACAAACTGTCTGCCAAAATAATGTGACTCCACACAGCAGCAGCAGGACCAGGACAGCACGCCTAGCCTGAGGAAGCAAGAACTATCTTCCAGTGAGACCACCAAATCTTCTGAAGAAAATGCACCCAAGCGCTATCCCAAATCAGAACTCAATAAAGAGGATTCAGTGTGCACAAAGAAGAAAAAAAAGTCAATTTTTGTCAAACTACATGCACTCTCCAGGAACTGTCAGTGAGACAGATAAATGGCAAGGGTGAAAAGTTTTGTATTGACCTCTGCCAGCCTAAGCTGTGACAGCTGCGTCCCTCTCACCATGTTCCTACCCTCATTTGAGCAAACATTCGCACTCATGCAACCACATGGTGTGCCACTTCAGAGAGCTGAGCTAGCTGAAAGCTAACCTACCAGAAAAAGTTATCCATTTTCTTTTTTGCAAAATTAACTCTCTGTGCTGACTTACTGCTTCGTCACATAGGCAGAGGAATGCGTGGCTGGAGTCACGGAAGCCCCAAACCACACTGGCTCAAGCTGCCGCAGAACTGCAGCATGGACAAACTGCTAACTAACACCGCAAACGGAGAGGTACACTGCAAACGAGAGTGTGGCATTAAGTGTAATTCCAGTCTGCAGCGAAAGCAATATCACACTCTTTAGACTCCAGTCACCATGGCATCCACTATGATATATCAGGACAGCCTGAGGGACTATTTCGCAATCCAGCTCTCACATCTCCTCTTCTCTTTGCTGGAGTTCCTTTGACTAAAGAGAATGGGACCACCAGGCTGCCACCTGCAGAAGACGGAAATGGAGTTTAGCTCTTTCAATAGAACTTTGCACGTGCCTATTTCCAGAGCGAGAAGACAACGCCGAAACTTTGGAGAAATACATTGCTTTCCCTTTTCCAAACTCCAGCAGAGGTCCCCAGTCCCTGCACAGCTGCAGCACCGCCACTGCTCTGGGACACAGCACCCTTTTTAAAGGGAGCCTCTTGAAAGCCAAGAATGCCTGCTATGAAACAGTTATTTATATTGAGCTTTAGCACAGTCAGGTGACAAAGAACTGCGGCCTTGTATTTAAAAACCCTTCAACTGGTGCTTCGTCTTGCACAGAAGCTTACCTACAGCCTTTTAGCAGACCCTCGCTCCTTTCCTGGAAAACTTTCCAAACACAAAGGGCACAAGGAGCAGCCTCACAGGCCACGCTGCAACCACCCACGCAGAGAAGCCCACTCCTCTCTGCTCCAGCTGCACAGAGCCGGAGCTTGGGCTGGGTCCGAGAGGACCCTAGCCCGCACTCGCGGGCGGACAAACCTGCACCAGCTCAGCAGCTTTCGGCAGCGCTGAGCCCCAGGCCGCCGCGCTGCAGCGAGGGGCGGGGATGAGGCGCTGGCACCGACGTCGAGCGCGCAGAGCCCGCCCGGCGATGAGGAGCAACAGGTGAGCACGGGGCTGCGCGGCGGGGAGGGCGGCCGGCCGGCCGGCGCAGGCGGCAGCACCACCTCGGCAGCGGGGGAGCGAGACGGAGCCTCGGGCGGCCGCTCCTCGCCCGGCCGCGCAGCCCGCCCCGGCCCCGGCGCCCCGCCGAAGGCCAGGCCCGACCCTCCCGCCCCGGCCCGGCCCGTCGCGCACCTTCCAGCCGGCGGAGCTGTTGCTGTCGCCCTTGTCCTTGAAGTAGGGGACGGAGCGGACCATCCACTCGTAGATCTGCGCCAGCGTGAGCCGCTTCTCGGGGGCGCTCTCGATGGCCTGGCTGATGAGCTCGGCGTAGGACTGGTTGCCCCAGGCGTTGCGCCGGGAGCCGCCCTTCCGCGCCGCCGCGCCGCCCGCCCGCGCCCCCTCGGCCCGCCCGGGCCCCGCCGCCGCACCACCTGCGCCCTCCTCCGCCGCGCCCGCCGCGCCGCCCGCCTCCGCCGGCGCCGCCGGCAGCTCAGGCCGCGGCAGCGGCCAGGTGCAGGAGCGCGGCCGGCTCTGCGGCTCGAAGTCGGGGTCGATGTCCGGCGCCGCCGCGGCGCCGCCCGCCTCCGCCATGGGCGCCCGCCTCAGCGCCGCCACCGCCGGGTCTGAGCCGCTCCGCCGCCGCACATCGGCCCGGCCCACTACCCCTTTGTGAGACCCGGGCCCCACTACCGCCGCGCCGCTCTGTTTACCAGGGAGCAGCGCCGCGCCCTGCGCCTGCGCGCGCGCGGCACGCCGGGAGCGGTAGTCCCGGCGGGGCGGAGGCCAGCGGCACGGCGTGGCTGGCGGACTACAATACCCAGCGTCCCCCGCGCTGGAGGGGCGGGGGCGGGGCGGGGCCCCGACGGGCGAGCGTGGCAGGCGGTGCGCCCGCGCGACTACAGCTCCCAGCGGGCACCGCGGCGGCCGCACTTACATAACCTGCCCGGCCCCATGACAGCGGTCTGAGGGCCCGGTGACCCCGCGCGGGTGGGGCCGTGCCGGGAGCCCCACGGCGGGAACAGCTCCTCCACCCGCACGAGAGCGCGCAGCGGCCCGGGAGTGTTGCTCCCTCGCACTGTCCCGTCGCGGACAGGAGCCTGTTTCCAGGACGTACCCCAGCACAAGGCGTGACGGGCCTGGTCGTTTGGTCAGAACCGTAGCAACCAGGTTCCAGGGCCCCAGCACACCCCGCGCCGTACAGCGCCCGGGGCTGGCTCCGCCCAGGACGCTGTATGGCGCAGTCCCTCTGGAAGTTTTTCGGCCCCGCGCCCCGGTTCCTAGCCCCTAGGCGTTCAGTACGGCTGGCTCGGGGGCGGGCTCTGCACCGCCCCGTGGTGGCCCAGCCGGGGCGGCGCGGGGCAGCGTCGAGAGCGAGCCCGCCCTGCAGGTTCCGGGGCTGCCCTGTGGCGTCCCCCGCGCCCTGAATACTCGCTCCGTTTATGCAGGTGGCGGCGCTGGCGTGCGCGGGCTGGGCGGCGGCTGAGGGCCCCGAGACCTGGATACCCGCCGCTTTATGCAGGTGGCGGGCGGGCGACGTCGCGTCGTGCGCGGGCGGGGCAGGCTGCGGCAGCGGGCGGGGCAGGCCGGGCGGGGCGGTGGCGGCACCACCATGTCGGAGGCGGCGGTGGCGGACACCCGGCGCCTGAACGCCAAGCCGCAGGACCTGACGGACGCGTACGGGCCGCCCAGCAACTTCCTCGAGATCGACATCTTCAACCCGCAGACCGTGGGCATGGGCCGCGCCAGATACACCAGCTACGAGCTCCGGATGCGGGTGCGGCCCCTGCGGGGCCTGCGGGCCCGGGGCGGGCGGAGGGGGGAGCGGCCGGCAGGCCTCGGGGCCCGCCGTGCGCCGCGGAGCCCCCTGTGTGCCCTGGCGGGGCTGCGCTGCCCCGTGGCCGGGTGTACGGCCCGGGGAGGGGCGGCAGCGCTTGGTGCGCAGTGCCGGGGTGGCCCGGGGCGGGCGGCCGGGGCAGGGCCGGGGTGGTCTCGCTGCTCTGGCTGAGCGCGGCCTGCGCGGTCGGGGCGGGGAGCGGCGGTCTGTGTGTCGGCGGCCCCGTGCAGCCCGGGCGTAGCTCCTGGGGCTTGGGGTAGCCGGGCAGGGTCCGTGCTTGTCTGCGGCGGTGGGGAGGGGGGGGCTGAGGAGGTGAGCTCTGGCCCGGCTGGGGCTGGCAGCTTGCCTGCGGCTCTCCGGCGGGCCCGGGCTCAAGGTCAGAGCGCTCGCAGCTGGTGGGTTTGCCGGGGCCCTTCAGCATCCGACGAGGGCTGGTATGCACAAGGACAAGGAGGGTGCTGCCTCAGCAGGCTTCTGTCCCCTGTCTAGAGCCCCAGCCCTGGCACTTGGGCACCGTCGGGTGGTTGCTGAGCAGGGCGTGACTGCGTGCAGCTGGTTATCTTGAGCAGGAGAGGAAAGCTAGCTAGCTGTATCTTGGGACCTGATCACAGGGCAGTCTAGCTACCCCTTCTGAGTCAGCTTGATGGCTTTACAAAGAGCCTGTGATCCAGGAGCGTGCATAGCAGGCTGAGCACTTCTTGCAGGGTTCTCTTCCCTGGGTCTTAACCGAGCTGAACTGGGGACCTCTTCACAGCTCTGCATCTGATAGCTGAAGGAAGTAAAAGTAAAATTGAGCTTCCCCGGAAACAAACTACCTTTAGCGCATGTTAGGGTGCTGGCGTTGACTTCTGTTCATAGCATGATTTAACTGCTAAGTCTCCACTGCCTTTCAGAAAAATTGTGTGTTTGCTTTTTTTTGTTGTGACACTTGGTTTTCATCAGCCTGCCAAAGGGTGCCTGGCAGGTGGCAATGAGAACCTCTCGGTCCCACTGAAACTAGCTCTTGTGGGGATGCTTTGAAAGCAGCTGGTTTTACTTCACAGACCTTATAAGAATATAGTTAAATGTGTTGCAGCAATACCTGTGTTCATCTGGGCGCTGCTTGTCAGAAGGTTTTGCTACCTCGGTTCCTTCAACATTTCAGGCTGTGTTGATAGGATAAAGGTAAAGTTACTATAGCTGTCAGTCTTTAGACTCTAGTGGTGGGGGAGAAGGATGGGGAATTGCTGCATGTTCCTCCAGTGACACAAGCCAGATAAGAAAAAGCTGCTTGCCTGTTAGGGTAGATGATCTGTTCTGAAAGAAGACTGGAGTATGAGTTCTGGCCTTGAACAGTTGCTGGGATGAGATTTCCTCCCTTAGTTCTTCCATGGAAATACCAGTGTCAGGTTGGAGGTTCTTTTCTTCTGCTGTGAAGCTCTTTTGTAGATCACTTCAAAATGGAGTGAACTCAAGGGGAAAAAAAAAATCAGCCTTCTCTGTGTTGTGAGCCCTGGTTCCAGCGCATGCCCCTGGGAGGGGGTGTGTTCCTGAAATAGTCACTTGAGGGGGAGGGAATGGCTGGCTTTGAGTAGCCTGGCAAGTGCTTGCTTGATTCCAAAGGGCTTCTGTGCTTGTGCTCTGTCCTGAATAAAGAAGCTGGGTGTTCTCATGATACCTCCTTCTCAGCGGGCTTGGTTTTCTAAACGCAGCTTCAGGTTTCAATGACATGTGGAAATACTATCTGGCTTCCAAAGCAACCTGCAGATTAACTACTCTCTTCATTACAGACAAACCTCCCAATCTTCAAATTGAAGGAGTCGTGTGTGAGGAGACGATACAGTGACTTTGAATGGCTGAAGAATGAGCTGGAACGAGACAGTAAGGTGAGGCCTGGCTCAGATCTGCCTGTTCCTGAAACCAGGACATACGGGAACAGTTGTAGCAATAATTTTGAGCTGCCCAGAAGAGAGGCTGTGATGGTGGGCAGCTGTTGGGGCTTGATCTCTATGCATATAATGAAGCTGGAGGTGAGTGTCAAATGGTTAAGGATATCTGCTTGCAGGTGGATATTCTGCTGACAGGGTGATTCTGTGCTTTCAGATTGTAGTGCCACCACTGCCTGGAAAAGCCTTGAAACGACAGCTTCCCTTCCGAGGAGACGAAGGCATCTTTGAGGAGTCCTTCATTGAGGAGCGGAGACAGGGACTAGAACAGTTTATTAACAAGTAAGCTTGATGTCCTGGGTTTGCTGTGTGCTGCCTTTCTGGCTACTGCTGGTAGAAGAGGGCTGTGGATTGACTGGGAAGCAGTCTTGATCTGCTGCACACAGGTGCCGTGCTAAAGGATGGTGCCTGCAGCCGGGTAATGAAACCATGGTTCTGAAGCAAGTCCTGCCTTGAGTGTGGGTTGTGTTCAGCACTCTCTCCTGAGAGTGAAGGAAATATTAGCAGAAAGGCTGTGCTGCAGAGACCCACCGACAGGGTAGTGTTGGTTCAGGATGCTCGTGCCCTGCTGCAGGGCATGGTGTGGGAGGGAACACCCTGTCCTCAAGTACTTCTTGTTGGCCCTGTTGCACACCGATCTGGTGACCTTGGGCAGAGCCTGGTGTGGGTGTGCTTGGAGCTGGCTGCCCGTTAACGAGGAGGTCTGCCTTATTAGCTCCCTACAGAGAGCAGAGGTGTCAGGGTCTCGGTGGTGGCTGTTCTAACCTCCACATCTGATTTTCTTCCAGAATTGCTGGACACCCACTGGCACAGAATGAGCGCTGCTTACATATGTTCCTGCAAGAGGAGACTATTGATAGGAATTACGTCCCAGGGAAAGTGCGCCAGTAGGAGCACCTGGCACTGTCTTCCTCCATTCCACCCTCCCTCCTGCAAAAATGACATTTATTTTTACACTAAATCTGTCTTCTCTGAACCAGCTTTTCCTCTCTTGAACCTCCCAGTTTGTTCAGTATTTTCCTGTTTTGTAACTGGCAGCAGCTTGTTCTACTGGGCTGTGGTCTTGGCCTAAAGGTATGAAGATTTATGCAAGTGAGCATGTTATCCCACACCTAGGGGCAGATGTGAATAGGTGTGGAGCAGGAAATTGCTTATGGCGTTATGGTGTAGGAGCTGCTCCTCTCCCTGTACAGGAAGGTATGAGTTGACCTTCAGTCCCCTATCTGTGCAGCCCCAAGCATCTCTGCAGGAGACTCTGAAGAATAGCAGTTGTCATGTTGGTCAGTGATCGCATCAGGTATTAGCATTTTAGTAAGGCTTATCCAAAACAGTGAGTAGGTGCCTGGGTGTGTTGGTCTCTTGTCCACCCCATTCACCCTGCATGAAACCCCCATTCTTCACTGTCTGGAAGTGCTGAGACCCAAGGCCTACTCTAACCCTGCTCTCAGCCTCCTGCATTACAGACCTGTTTGGTGTATTCGTGTTAATCCCCCTCCTTTCTGACATGCTGCTGGCAGCTCGAGGGGTTTCCATGACGTGTGCTCTCATGATGCTCTGTGTGGGCAGTTTGACGTGTGGAAGCTGGGATAGCCTGGGCTGTAGCAGTGTGTGCTGCGATGCCTTGGCCCAGGGTTTAAAAAATGCCACAGCTTGCTCTGCTGCAGGCTGGTGTGGTGGTGTTTCCAGCAGCACCCTGCTCAGCTGAGCCATGGTGACCTTATCCTGCGCCCCAGCTGCAGAGGGGAGGAGATGGGTCTGGCTGAGGAGGAGCAGGAGAGGGCTGGTAAGGGCTGTTGTAGTGTGTGGCCATGATGGCTGCCACAGGAAGAGCCCATCAGTGGGGCTTGGGGTGAGGCTACCTCTCCAGAAAGGAACAGCAGAATATGGTCAGTCAGTCCTGGGTTAGACATTTGCTTATGAAGCAGGAGAAGTAACAATGGCTTTTTGTGTGTTCTCCCCTGTTCTGCGGTGAGCTAGGCAGTTACTTGTGTGGAAGCGAGGACACAAGACTGGTCAGGGAAGTGTCCAGAGCTTGAGGGTGACCACAAGGCTGTGACTTGCTGCAGCAGGACTGTCCTTTGGAGGCTCCTCCAGCTGCCACAGCTGCGATGAGCAAGGTTAGGCCTTAGCTGGGGGACTCCTCAGGTCAAAGCTGGCTGGTTTATAAGCGCTTGGTCACTTTGTGGTGGCACAGTTGAGTCTTTCTTGGAGCATAGGCCTGCAGTGACTGCCCTCCCGTTCCTGCCAAGCACGTCCCCCAAGGGCTCCCTAACGTCTCCTGGGTTTTCTGGTGAGGAACTGGCACTGCTGGGTAACTGGCTCTCGGGGAGAAGTCGCTGAAACCAGGAGGGAACCGCTCTGGGGGCCGGCTCGGCCTGGGAAGGGTTTGTGGAGCAGCGCGGAGGCTGGTGCTGGTGGAGGCAGCTGTGCCTGCAGCCAGGGCTCAGCCCGTGCCCCCCGCCCGCTTGGGGCGGCCCCTTCCTCCTGCCTGTCCTGCCGCGGGGCTGCCAGCCACCCAGCTGTCTCCACCCTGTCCAGTGTAACGTCCCGGTTCCGTTCGCATTAAACCACTGTGAAGCCAAGTCTCTGCCTCGTCCTGGGGCCTGGCGGGGCGGGGGAAGCACCGGCAGGGGGCGCTGCGCGGAAGCGGAAGGGGAGCGGGGGGCCTCCCCGGCGGCAGGGGGCGCTGCGCGGAGGCGGGAGGAGGGCGGGGGGGCTTCCCCGGTGGCAGGGGGCGCTGCGCGGATCCGCTGAGGTGGTGGGAGCGGTTGGCGGCGGCGGCGGCTGGGAGGGATGTGGCGGTGGGAGCAGCCGCCGGCGGGGTCCGGCTCGCCAGTCTGCCCCGACTTGCTGCGGCATGTAGACGGCCCGCGCTCGCCGCTCTCCCCGCTGTACCTCAGCTTCTTCGAGGAGGAGTGCCGCACCATCGCCACCCGCCTGCGCCTCGGCGCCGCCGTTGCGGCGGAGCCCTCGCCGGGCCCGGGGGAGGACAGCGCCCTGTGGCCCGACGCCGCCGGGCCCATCACCTCCACGCCGCTGCACACCTCGCCGCCCCTTGACGAGAGGGCCCCGGACAGCGCGACGCCCGCCGCCCGCCCGAGCACGGGTGGCTCCGAGGCTGCCGCCCCGGGCCCGGCCCGCGGGGTGCCCCGGCGCCTCCCGCAGCCCGCTGCCGGCGGTGGCCCCGGCGCAGCGCGGCCCGGCTCCGGCCTCGCCCGCCCGCAGGCCCTGTCCCGTAAGGGAGCACGGCGCGGTGCCGGACAGCCCCCCTGCGGTGGGCCGGGCCCCGCGGGCCGCCCCCGCACCCCGGCCCGGTCCCCGGGCCGTGGCGGCAGGCTCTCCGTCTCCCGGGCACGGGCCTCTCTGGGTCTGCAGCTCCCTAAGGCCGGCAAGGAGCTCGGTGGCCTGGGAACAAGGCTCCCGCAGCCCTCAGGTGAGCCCGGTCGCTGGAGAGACCCCCCAGCACGGTGACTGTTTCCCCGGGGCTGCAAAACCCTCTCTCTTCCCCAGGTACCAAGCTGAAGCTGATGCCGGCTGCCAAGTCCAGGCTTCAGCATCCCCATGGGGCCTTGCAGCTGACACAACCTTCTGCCATTCCCAAACCCACCCCCCGGGACGCAGAGATGGAAAGTAATTTTGCACCTGCCAGTTGCCTTATGGAAAGCTGGGAAGCTTGGGGGGACTGATGCTGCAGCTAGAAGGGAGAAGGGGGAAGGCCTGGGCTGCAGCATGGGACAGGGACAGAGCCTGGGGAGTGGGGAGTCCCTGTAAGCAGCACAGGTAGGAGCCCAGGAAATGTGCTCATGCCCCAAGTGCTGTATTAATTAGCACTATCTGTCCTCCCACCAATGTGGTCTAGCAGCCTGTTGGCTTGGAGCCCTCACCCCATGGTCTTGTGGGGTCACGGGTGTGCTGGTGGCTGTGGGCCTGGGACAGGCAGACTGACTGAGCTCTGGCCTGCCCTAGGAGAGGTGCAGTGTAGCTGCTTTGGAGTGGCAGCCTGTGCCTTATTGTTTGTCCACTGTAGCTGCTGTCAAGGTTGGGGGTCGCAGACAGCCCTCCCGGAGGCTCTCCACAGCAATTCCTATTGTGGCTTCTCGCTCCCGACTGCAGCCGCTGGGAAAAGTGGCTTCCCCCAAGCGCTTTTGCCTCGGTAAGGGTGAATCTGGGCAGAAGCCCTGGAGGCTCTGGTGTTGTGGGAGGGGGGAGCTGCTGCCCTGGGGAGAACATTCAGGGGACTGCAGTCAAGGCTGGTCCTGGGGAAAGGACAGGAGGGGGCAGCGTGTGCTCGGGCTCAGAGGAAGAGAAGTGAAATACAGAGGAGTAAGGCTAGGTGACGTCCTTTTCCCTGGAGAGGCACCCGGCAAAAAGGCTGAACAAATATGGTGCTCTAGCTCATCCATAGGACAGGGAGTGGCCCTGTTCAGTTCATGTTGCTGTCAGGGCACTCTCTGAGCAGGGGTTGATGCTCTTTACTTTCATTTCCTGGACCCCACTTCAGGATCGACTACGCAGGAGCTGATATGCAATAGGACCCGAGAGCTGAAGGAAGATGGTGAGAGCAAAGAATGGCTGGTTGCAGCAGGGACTGTCTTGGGAGTAGGTGAGCAGTATGGAGGTGTGGTCCTACGCAGGAGTGGGGAGCTGGAGCTTGCTCCCCTGTAGAGAGGAGCCCCTCTGGAGCTTTCCTGGCTCCTGACTGCCAAAAGCCTGCTGAAATCCAAGCGTCCTGTGAGTGTACCATGGTGAGGAGAGTCTACGTTTCTGCGTTTGACTCTAGTGGATTTTTGTCTTGTGTTGGGATGAGCACAGGGGAAACATGGGCAGCTGGCAGGTGCTTGTTGGGCAGTGCTGCTCCCCAGAAGGGTCCTCGCTGAACAGGCATGCCTGGGGGTTCTCTAGCCTGCTCTGCAGGCAGGGTGTGCTGCCTTCCCTGGGCAGCCTGCAGTCCTGGGCCCCGCAGAGGAAGACGAAGCGAGGAGGCCGTCCCCACTCTGCTGCAACATCCCTGCCCTGCCCAGGGCAGCTGTCTGCCCTCCCTGTGTGAGCAGACTCCTAGCAGGAGCCCAGAGCTGCTAGACCATGCGGGAGCACCTCCCAGCAGTACCCATACAGGCCAGGCCAGCAGCAGCCTTTGGGCTGGAGGGGCTTGAAGACCTCTGGCTCCCTTGGACAGATTCTGCTCCTGGTCTGGAGCAGCAATGTGGCCTGGTTGTGGGCTGGGGATGGCATTTATGTTTGTAGTGGTGACACTTCTTTTTGCAGGTAAGGCTGACCAGACATGGGTGTGTGTGGAGTCCTCTTTTTCCAGTGAGTTGGCCCCTGGCCCGACTCCAGGGTGTGGGAATGCAGTCCCTGCTGAGCAGGTAAGAGCCAACTATGTTCTGGCACCACAGACCACCATTCAGGCAGTGGCTTGGGCCATCTGTGCCAGAGGTGGGAGGTGATGGGACCTGGGCTGCCAATTTCTGGGTGGGCACTGGAGCTGTTTTAGCCCTTCCCTGGAGTTTACACAAGATGTGCATTTGCTGCATGATTTTACCACCTCTCCAGTGCTCAGGGGACTGTAGGCATGTATCCAGTTAATTTTTTTTTAAGGGGCTTTTGAAAGATGCACACCTCCTTTGGCTTGTGGTGTTGCTTTTATACTTCCTGACATGTTGGACATGCCCCCAGCATGGGATGAGGAGAGCCTGCAGCAAGGTGAGGCTCCAAGATGTGAAGTCTCCTACCTGCAAAATATGTTTGTGCATTTACCAGCAGTTTTAGGGCTCTTCACTATGTGGCTGTAGCCTGCCAAAGGGATCCTTGTGACCCATGGGTACTGGCAGTTGCTTGCTGACAAGCAAACAGTGGCTCCTTTGCCAGGTGCTGCTGCTGCAATGAACATACCCTGGCAGTGGTCCCGTGGGTGGTAGGCTTGGGGTATTGGTTGGGCTGCGCTGCAACAGCACCAGACTCCTGAAGCAGGGGTGAATGTCAAAACAGGACCCTGCTCTGACATGCTGAGGCATGTGAGCAGGGCTTCCCGAGCCCAAGAACTGCTGGTGTGCGTGTGCTGCCTGCAGAGGTGCTCCTCCACAGGAAGGGCTGTGCTGGGGCTGGGCTACGGGTCACTGCGTGGGGGTGACCAGCCCCTGTGTCACACTTACACCGTGCCCTTGCCAGTCTGCAGGTGATCAGTTGTCCCAGGAGCTGAAGCATGTAAAGAACGAACTGGAGCGAGTGAAGGGCGAACTTGGTATGTGGGGCTGGCTGTTTTGGGGGCTGTGGACACCCGCAATCCAGATGACACCCCCTGCACTTGTACCTGGAGCCCAGGCCTGTAGCTCCGTGTGGATGGGGCTTGTTTGGGGGTAGAGCAGGATCTCAGCTGCTGCCCCAGAGGGTCTGGGGATGAGGTGTTCAGGATGGGCTGAGCACACACCTACTTGCCTCCTGCCTGCAGCTGACAAGACTGCCCAGTGTGAAGCCTATTGCCAGATGATCTCCTCCTTGCAGGCTCAGCTCAGAGCAGCAGGTATGTTCCCTCACTAGGGTGAGCCCTCACCCCTGGGCAGGCTGAAGGGATCCTCCAGTGATCCCTTGCCGGTGTAACTGAGGGCTGCCAGGTGGAAGGGACACGGCTTGTGGCCTTCCCTGTGAGGCAGGTGCTGAGTGCCGGAAGTAGCAAGTGCTTTGATGCTGCTGTTGCTCCCCAGGAATCTGTCTGGAAGATGCAGCAGTGGAGAGTGGTGACTCGGGGAGACACTGATGGTTGGCACATGGGGACAGACTCAAAACAGCCACTTGTCTGGCCACCTAAGGTGCTGGGCCAGTGCTATTTGTGCAGCTCTTGAATTAATGAATTTTTAAACTCCTTGTATTTAAAATAAAGGTGTCTTTTCCCAATGATGCTTGCTGTCTTCTGGGGTCGGGCCAGTGCCTGGTGCTGCCCACTGTTCACCAAAGGGCTGGTTAGAAAGGGCAGATCTGTGTCTGGCTGTGGCTGGTTCTGCTCAGCCAGAGACTTGAGGTCTGCTGCGTGGAGGAATTGGGTGCTGGTGGATGGAGGCACAGCATGACTCTGGGGAAGCCTTTCTGGACGAACCTGGTGCTTCCAGGTGGGATGCTTGGACATGTGGTGGTGGCAGGCAGCTGTACAGGCAGGATTCTGCTTTAAACTACCTTCACGCTGGATGTGGGAAGAACCAGTACTGACTGATGGCACTTGGGCTTCTGCAGCTCTTAGCTGCTACTTACCATTTTATTAGCTGGTGGCTTGTGTCAGTGTCTGGAGGCAGGTGGTGGGGAAGCAGCACTTGGGACTCACTCCCTTATTGTTCCTGCCTGCCAGCACTGGAAGCCCTGCCCTGCTGCCTTCTCTCTGTGGTAGGTTGACACAGGTTGACCTTGTCGCGCTGCCTCACATCTGGGTGAGGCCCTGGAGAGTCCCACTGTCTGGTGGTGGCAGTGCCCTGAGGCTGGGCCAGGAAGGCTGGCCTGCTCCCGCTCCCCTGTTGTCTCCGGCTGGTGTTCCTGGCTGCCCTGGTGTGCTGCAGGCAGGCTGCACCCCGTCCTGGGGTGGCTGCCCTTGACCCTGTGTAGGGGTGGCTGCACAGGGATGCTCCGACTGCTGTCTCGCACTCCTGCTCAGCACTCAGTCGCTGAGGCAAACAGCTCCAGTGCTGGCAAAATCCGCAGCGGAACGCTCTACTGTGGTGTACGGGGGGGTTCCCTGTACATGCATGTTGATGATAACTTCTTGGTGCAGGTACTAAGGGAGCTGACTAGGAAAGGTGCCCTGCTAGATTTGTTGTTTGTAAACAGAGAGGGACTTGTGGGCAAAGTGGTGATTGGTGGCTGTCTTGGTCACAGTGACCACGAAGTGGTGGAGTTTCAAATTGTCGGTGATAGGAGAAAGACTGCCAGCAAAACTTCAGTCCTGCTTATGGGGAGAGTAGATTTTGGGCTGCTGAAGGAGTTAGTTAATAAGGTCTCCTATGAATCTGCTTCTGAAGGTATTGGGGTCCATGAATGCTGGTCACTTTTTAAAAGCCATCTCTTAAGAGCACAGGAGCAAGCAATTCCGAAGTATTGAAAATCAAGCAAGTGGGGCAGAAGACCAGCTTGGCTGAGCAGGGATCTTCTTCTAGAACTTAGGTTGGAAAAGGAAAATGTATGGACACTGAAAGCAAGGACAGGTGACACAGGAGGACTACAGAGATGCTGTCTGCCACTGCAGGGAAAAAATTAGTGTGGCCAGAGCTCAATTAGACTTCAAGCTGGCCAGCACTCTGAAGGACAACAAAAAGAGCTTTTAAAAATATGTTAATAGCAAAAGGAGAATCAGAGGTAACATTGGTCCATGCTTGACGAGGTCGATCACCTCAGAAATAGGGATGTAAACAAAGCAGAGACGTTTAATGCCTTCTTCACCTCTGTCTTCAACACTGATGATGGGCACTGGGACCCCCAGAGCCCTGTGTTGGAAGACTATGACTGGGGGGGATGATAAACTCCCAGCTGACCCTTAACTTCTTTGAGACTTGCTGCTCCAGCTAGATGCGCATAAATCTATGGGGCCAAATAGGATTCAACCCAGGGTACTGAAAGAGCTGGCCAATGTCATCGTGGGACCTCTCTCCATTATTTTTCAATGGTCCTGGGAGGCTGGAGAGGTCCCAGTTGACTGGAAGCTGGCAAATATTGTTCCACTTTTCAAGAAGGGTAAAAAGGAAGACGCTGGTAATTACAGGCCTGTCAGTCTCACTTCAGTGCCTGGTAAAATTATGGAGAGGTTTATTCTGGGAGTTACTGAAAAAAACACTTGAGAGACAATGCAGTCATTGGTCACAGCCAGCACAGGTTCACAAGGGGAAAGTCCTGCTTAACCAACCATCCTGGTTTCGGCTGGGATAGAGTTAATTTTCTTTCTAGTAGCTGGTATAGTGCTATGTCTTGGATTTAGTATGAGAAGAATGTTGATAACACACTGATTTTTTCAGTTGTTGCTAATAAGTGTTTAGACTCAGTCAAGGATTTCTCAGCTTCTCATGCACAGCCAGCAAGAAGGCTGGAGGGGCACAAGAAGTTGGGAGGGGACATGGCCAGGACAGCTGACCTAAACTGGCCAAAGGAATATTCCATGCCATGTGATGTCATGCCTAGTATATAAACTGGGGGTAGCTGGCTGGGGGCGAGCAGATCACTGCTTGGGAACTAACTGGGCATTGGTCGGAGGGTGGTGAGCAATTGCATTGTGCATCACTTGTTTCGTATATTCCAATTCTTCTTCTTCTTCTTCTTCTTCTTCTTCTTCTTATTATTATTATTATCATAGTCGTTTTATTATTATCATTATTAATTTCTTCCTTTCTGTCCTATTAAACTGTCTTTACCTCAACCCACGAGTTTTACTTTTTTTTTGATTCTCTCCCCCATCCCACTGGGTGGGGGAGAAGTGAGCAAGCGGCTGTGTGGTGCTTAGCTGCTGACTGGTCTTAAACCACAACAGTCCTTTTTGGCACCCAACGTGGGGCATGAAGGGTTGAGATAACAACAGATCTGAGCAGAGCGTGTTAAAACGAATTTGTTACAAGCATTCATTATATTAATTTAATAGTTGCTGGTCACCATGTCGATTTATTAGCTCTTAGAGTTGTGGCGCTTGTTCTTAGAGTTGTGTTGCATATCACCTCACTTGCTGTATATAGTCCCTGGGCTGCTGGGAGGTGGATTAAGGTTTTTGCTTTGATGTACTGTGTAACACTGTCTTATGGTATGTTAAAATTATCAGTTGTGGAACTAATCTGGTATTTGTACTCAGCATTGTCGTCACCTCTATACTTCAGGAGCCATCTGTGGGAAACCATTAATAATGACACCCTTTACCTTTTCTCCTTGGAGAGCCAGTCTATGGGTGAGACACCTTTCTTCACCTTGCCAGTCTCTTCCAGGCTAATTACAATAGCATTTGAGAATTTTGAAAATTTTTAATATCCTTGGGATGTTGAAACCAGCATGGTCCTCTTGCTAGGAACTAGCATGTTCCTGAATGTGGTTCAGGTCTTGTTTAGGGTTAAACAACTATTTCAGAATATCACCCAGACATCTGCCCCAAGGCTGAATAATTATGAGTGGCAGGGTGTGTGGGGTAGTACGGGCAAGTACCTAGGACAGTGGGCACCTCCAGTGTTTTGGAACTTCTCCCCTGAAAAAGTACAGAATCTAGAAAAACTAGTAAAATATTTGGAAGAAGTGTGCTGTCACCCTGGCAATTCCAGAGAGACACAAATACCTGCAATGTGCTGGGGCCTGGCCCATGCCTTCTGAGCCCTGTTCAACCCTATTCAGTACCCTCAAGGGGAAGAGAAGGTCTCCGAATCTGACAACAAAACAACAGGCACTGCAGCCACTCCAGCTCCGGTGACAGGCACTGCAGCTGAACCAGGGTCATCACAAAAACAGGAGGAAGAGGCAGAACCAGAGGTAATCACCCGATCCCTATCCCTGAGTGAGCTGTGGGATATGCAAAAAGATTTCAGCCATCATCCAGGTGAGCACAGTATCTCCTGGCTGCTCCAATGCTGGCACAATGGGGCTAGTAGCCTGGAATTGGAGGGTAGGGAAGCCAAGCAGCTGGGATCACTTTCTAGGGAAGGTGGCATTGACAAGGCAATTGGAAAAGGGACCCAAGCCCTCAACCTCCGGAGGCAACTCTTCTCAAGCGTGAAGGAAAGGTACCCCTTCAAAGAAGATGTTATATGTCAACCAGGCAAGTGGACCACCACGGACAGAGGTACCCAGTACCTGAGGGAATTAGCAGTGCTAGAGATGATTTATTATGACCTGGACAATGCACAATTACCCAGAGATCCAGATGAAGTCCAATGCACCCGACTGATGTGGCAGAAGTTTGTGCGGAGCGCACAATTGTTGTATGCCAACTCATTGGCAGTACTGACCTGGAAAGACAAAGAGGCACTGACAGTGGGTGAAATGGCTCACCAACTCTGGCAATACAAAGAAAATCTCTCTTCCTCCCTATGAGTCTGCTGTGGAAAAACTGCCTGAAAAGTCAAAAAAACTGATCGAACTGATCAAAAAGTCATACTCCCCACCTGTACGGGCCCACATCTCAGCTATTAGGAGTGAGCATTCCTCTGCTTAAGAGAGAGAATATAGAAGGTACACACAGTAGGGTACCTGGTGGTTTTACCTGCGTGACCATGGAGAGGACATGAGGAAGTGGGGTGGAAAACCTGCCTCGGTCCTAGATGCACGGGTATGTGAGTTGTGAGGAAAACAACCAGAAAGGAGATTCTTCCAGGAAAAATGCTGCTCCAGTTTCCAAACAGAGTAGAAGGGCTGATCTTCTTGAAGTCAGTTTTACAAGAAGTGGATAATGGATACTCTGACCAGGATTAGAGATGCCCTGCCTCCAGCCAGGTGGAGGAAAGGGACAACCAGGTTTACTGGACTGTGCGGATTTGATGGCCTGGCATGTTAGACCCACAGGAGTACAAGGCTCTAGTAGACACCCGTGCACAGTGTAGTGTACTCTAATGCCATCAAGTTATAAAGGGGCAGAACCCATCTGTGTTTCTGGTGTGTCAGGGGGATCCCAGCAGCTAACTGTGTTGGAGGCTGAAGTAAGCCTAACTGGGAATGAGTGGCAGAAACATCCCATTGTGACTGGCCTAGAGGCCCCGTGCATCCTTGGCATAGTCTGCCTCAGGAGAAGGTATTTTAAGGACCCAAAGGGGTATCACTTGGCTTTTGGTATAGCTGCCTTAGAGACGGAGGGAATTAAACAGCTGTCTACCCTGCTTTCACGGTTTAACCCCAGCCAGCAACTAAGCACCACGCAGCCTCTCACTCACCTCCCCTCAACCCAGTGGGATGGGGGGGAGAATTGGGAGGGAAAAAGTAAAACTCATGGGTTGAGATAAAGACAGTTTAATAGAACAGAAAGGAAGAAACGAATAATAATAATAACAATAATGATAATAATAACAATAACAATAATAATAATAAAAGGATTGGAATATACAAGTGATGCACAATGCAATTGGTTACCACCCGCCGACCAATGCCCAGGTAGTTCCCAAGCAGTGATTACCCCCAGCCCCACTCCCCCCAGTTTATATACTAGACATGACATCACATGGTATGGAATACCCCTTTGGCTAGTTTGGGTCAGCTGTCCTGGCCGTGTCCCCTCCCAGCTTCTTGTGCCCCTCCAGCCTTCTCGCTGGCTGGGCATGAGAAGCTGAAAAATCCTTGACTGAGTCTAAATACTACTCAGCAACAACTGAAAACATCAGTGTGTTATCAACATTCTTCTCATACTGAACCCAAAACATAATACTATACCAGTAACTAGGAAGACAATTAACTCTGTCCTAGCTGAAACCAGGACACCTGCCTGGTCTCTCTCAGGACCCTTTGATTGTGGGGTTGCTGAGGGTTGAAAAACAAGTGCCAATTTCTACCACGACAGTGCACCAGTGGCAATATCACACTGAGACTTCCTGATCCCCTTCCATGAGTTGATTTGTTGACTAGAGAGCCAAGGAATGATCAGCAAAACTTGCTCACCCTTTAATAGTGCCATATGGCCAGTGTGGAAGTCTAATGGAGAGTGGAGACTAATAGTTGACTATTGTGGCCTGAATGTAGTCATGCTGCCGCTGAGTGCTGCCGTGCCGGACATGCTAGAACTTGGAGTCAAAGGCTGCCAAGTGGTATGCCACAACTGATATCGCTAATGCATTTTTCTCAATCCCTGTGGCAGCAGAGTGCTGGCCGCAGTTTGATTTTACTTGGAGGGGCATCCAGTACACCTGGAATTGACTGGCCCAGGGGTGGAAACACAGCCCCACCATTTGCCATGGACTGATCCAGACTGCACTGGAGAAGGGTGAAGCTCCAAAACACCTGCAATGTATTGATGGCATTGTATGGGGCAACACAGCAGAAGAAGTTTTTGAGAAAGGGAAGAAAATAGTCCAAAACCTTCTGAAAGCCGGCTTTGCCATAAAAGAAAGCAAGGTCAGGGCACCTGCACAGGAGATCCAGTTTTTAGGAATAAAATGGCAAGATGGGTGTTGTCAAATCCCCATGGATGTGATCAACAAAACAGCAGCTCGCTCTCCACTGACTAATAAAAAGGAAACACAGGCTTTCTTAGGTGTTGTGGGTTTTTGGAGAATGCATATTCCAAATTACAGTTTGATTGTAAGCGCTGTCTATCAAGTGACCCAGAAGAAAAATGATTTTAAATGGGCCCCAGGGCAACAGCAAACCTTTGAACAAATTAAATGGGAGATTGTTCATGCAATAGCCCTTGGACCAGTCCGGGCAGGACAAGATGTTAAAAATGTGCTCTACACTGCAGCCGGGGAGAATGGCCCTACCTGGGGTCTCTGGCAGAAAGCACCTGGGGGACCCGAGGCCGACCACTGGGGTTTTGGATTCAGGGATACAGAGGATCTGAGGCCCGCTATACTCCAACTGAAACAGAGATATTGGCAGCATATGAAGGAGTTCAAGCTGCCTCGGAAGTGGTTGGTACTGAAACACAGCTCCTCTTAGGACCCCGACTGCCAGTGCCGGGCTGGATGTTCAAAGAGAGGGTCTCCTCTGCACATCATGCAACTAATGCCACATGGAGTAAGTGGGTCGCACTGATCACACAACGAGCTCACACAGGAAATCCCAGTCGCCTGGGAATTTTGGAATTGATCACAGGCTGGCCAGAAGGCAAAGATTTCAGAATATCGCCAGAGGAGGAGGTGACATATGCTGAAGAGGCCCCACTGTATAATAAACTGTCAGAAAATAAGAGTCAATATGCCCTGTTCACTGACGGGTCCTGTCGCATTGTGGGAAAACATCTGAGGTGGAAGGCTGCTGTATGGAGTCCTATACGACAAGCTGCAGAAACCGCTGAAGGAGAAGGTGAATCGAGTCAGTTGACAGAAGTGAAAGCCATCCAGCTACTGTTAGATATTGCTGAATGAGAAAAGTGGTGTATTGGCTTTGTGTGGCAAGGTTTTGGTAGCGGGGGGGGGTTACAGGGGTGGCTTCTGTAAGAAGCTGCTGGAAGCTTCCCCTGTGTTCGAGAGATAGCCTATAGCAGCCGGCTCTAAGACGGACCCGCCGCCGGCCAAGGCTGAGCCAATCAGCGATAGTGGTAACGCCTCTGTGATAACATTTTTAAGAAGGAAAAAAAGTTGGGATAGAGAGAAACAGCTGCCAGAGAGAGGAGTGAGAACATGTAAGAGAAACAACCCTGCAGACACCAAGGTCAGTGAAGAAGGAGGGGGAGGAGATGCTCCAGGCGCCGGAGCGGAGATTCCCCTGCAGCCCGTGGTGAAGATCATAGTGAGGCAGGCTGTCCCCCTGCAGTCCACGGAGGTCCACAGTGGAGCAGATCTCCACCTGCAGCCCGGGGAGGACCCCACGCCGGAGCAGGTGGGTTCCCGAAGGAGGCTGTGACCCCGTGGGAACCCTGCGCTGGAGCAGGCTCCTGGCAGGACCTGCGGATCTGTGGAGGGAGGAGCCCATGGAGCAGGTTTTCTGGCAGGACTTGTGACCCCGTGGGGGACCCACGCTGGAGCAGTGTGCTTCTGAAGGACTGCACACCATGGAAAGGACCCATGCTGGAGCAGTTCGTGAAGAACTGCAGCCCGTGGGAAGGACCCACGTTGGAGAAGTGATGAGCCCTCCCCCTGAGGAGGATGAAGCGGCAGAAAATAACGTGTGATGACCGTAAACCCCATCCTCATCCCCCTGTGCCGCTGGGGGGGGTTGGTAGAGAAATCTGGGAGTGAAGTTGTGCCTGGCAAGAAGGGAGGGGTGGAGGGCAGGTGTTCTGAGATTTGGTTTTATTTCTCATTACCTTACTCTGGTTGATTTGTAATAGATTGAGTTAATTTTCCCCGTGTTTTGCCCGTGTTTTGAGTCTGTTTTGCCCGTGACGGTAATTGGTGAATGATCTCTCTCCTGTCCTGATCTCAACCCGCAAGCTCTTTGTTATATTTTTCTCTCCCCTGTCCAGCTGAGGAGGTGGGGAGTGATAGAACGGCTTTGGTGGGCACCTGGCGTCCAGCCAGGGTTAACCCATCACAAGTGGCCAGTGCTCTGTATCTGTACTGACTCATGGGTGGTGGTACACACCGTGTGGGGGTGGTTACAGCAATGGAAACACAGCAACTGGCAGCGCAGGGGTAAACCCATCTGCGCTGCCACACTGTGGCAAGATATTGCATCCCGGCTAGAGAATCCAGCTGTAAAAGTACATCACCTAGATGCTCATGTACCCAAGAGTCAGGCCACAGAAGAACATCGGAACGACCAGCAGGTGGATCAGGCTGCTAAGATTGAAGTGGCTTAGGTGGACCTGGACTGGCAACGTAAGGGTGAATTATTTATGGCTTGGTGGGCCCATACTACCTCAGGCCATCAGTGAAGAGATGCAACATAGAGATGGGCTCGTGATCGAGGGGTGGACTTGACCATGGACACTATTTCACAAGTTATCCATGAATGTGAATCGTGCTGCAATTAAGCAAGCCAAGTGGTTAAACTCTCTGTGGTATGGAGGGCAATGGCTGAACTATAAATATGGGAAGGCCTGGCACATCGACTGTATCACACTCCCACAAACCCACCAAGGCAAGCGCCATGTGCTTACAGTGGTGGAAACAACCACTGGATGGCTGGAAATGTATCCCATGCCCTGTGCCACTGCCCAGAATATCCTGGGCCTTGAAAAACAAGTTTTGTGGTGACATGGCACCCCAGAAAGAATTGAGTCAGACAAGGGGACCCATTTCTAAAAAAACTCATAGACACCTGGGCCGAAGAGCATGGCATTGAGTGGGTATATCACATCCCCTATCATGCACCAGCCTCCTGGAAAATTGAACAATACAATGGACTGTTAAAGACTACACTGAGAGCAATGGGGGGGTGGTACCTTCAAACATTGGGATACACATTTAGCAAAAGCCACCTGCTTAGTCAACACCAGAGGATCTGCCAATCGGGGTGGCCCTGCCCAATCAGAACTTTTATGTACTGTAGAAGGGGATAAAGTCCCTGTAGTGCACATAAAATATATGTTAGGGAAGACAGTCTGGGTTACTCCTGCCTCAGGTGAAGGCAAACCCATTTGTGGGATCGCTTTTGCTCGAGGACCTGGGCGCACTTGGTGGGTGATGTGAAAGGATGGGGAATTCCAATGTGTGCCTCAAGGGGATTTGAATTTAGGTGAGAATAGCCAATGAATTAAACTGTATGATGTTAATTGCTATATAACCCTGCCACTGTATGTCATCATTACTATAACTGTTATATGCCATATCAATGGTATTACAGTAAGAATCACTTAGATTAAGGAAAAATGAACTTTGATAAAATTGAGCAAAGCACAGTAGTGATGGAACCAGGACTGCCTTCAGCATGCAACAATCCGACACTACACACCATCCTCCTGCCGCGCCCAATGTCACCCGCCCGCCGCACTGCACCGAAGCCCAATCCTGCTCTGCCAACTGAGCAGACTTCACATCATCTCTCCTTCCCAGAAAGGCTGTTATGACAGATGGAGCCCAAAGTCATGGACTAAATGAACTCAGTGGACATTTTATAGGAATGGCCCAGAGACTAAGGGAATGATATCTCTGTGTGTGTATATATATCTCAAAGGACAGGAAAGGTGATGGTGATTAATTGGGATGTATTAGAAAGTATGGGACCTGAGTGTGATGTAAATGGTATAGAATAGGCGATGGATACTGTCCTGGTTTCGGTTGGGATAGAGTTAATTTTCTTTCTAGTAGCTAGTATAGTGTTATGTTTTAGATTTAGTATGAGAATAATGTTGATAACACACTGATGTTTTCAGTTGTTGCTAAATAGTGTTTATACTAAGTCAAGGATTTCTCAGCTTCTCATGCCCAGCCAGCGAGAAGGCTGGAGGGGCACAAGAAACTGGGAGGGGACACGGCCAGGACAGCTGACATAAACTGGCCAAAGGAATATTCCATACCATGTGACATCATGCCCATTATATATAAACTGGGGACAGTTGACCGGGAGGGGTGGATTGCTGCTTGGGAACTAACTGGGCATCGGTCGGCAAGTGGTGAGCAATTGCATTGTGCATCACTTGTTTTGTGTATTCCAATTCTTTTATTATTGTTATCATTATAATTTTATTATTATTACAATTTTATTTATTTCTGTCCTATTAAACTGTTCTTTATCTCAACCTATGAGTTTTACTTTTTTTTCCCTGATTCTCTCCCCCATCCCACTGCGTGGGGGGGAGGTGAGCGAGTGGCTGTGTGGTGCCTAGTTGCTGGCTGGGGTTAAACTACCACACCAAGTTAATTTCCTTTTATGAGAAGGTCACCCATCTAGTTGACCAAGGGAAGCCAGTAATGCGGTGGTTTGGGATTTTAGCAAAGCTTTTGATACCGTCTCTCACAGTATCCTTCTGGATACACTGTCCAGTACACTGCTAGACAACTCCATAATACGTTGGGTGAGCACTTGGCTGACAGGTCAGGCTCAAAGGGTTATAGTAAATGGGGTTACATCAGGCTGGCATCCAGTCACCAGTGGGGTTCCCCAGGGCTCAATTTTAGTGGTAGAGCTCTTTAATGTTTTTATGAATGATCTGGACACAGGAATCGAATGTACATTAAATAAGTTTGCTGACGATACTACACTGGGAGGAGCTGTGGACTCCCTCAAGGGTAGAAAGGCGTTGCAGAGAGATCTGGACAGACTAGAGAGCTGGGCAATCACCAACTGTATGAAATTTAACAAGAGCAAGAGCCAGATTCGCCACCTGGGACAGAGTAATCCTGGTTATACATATGTCCTGGTTTCAGCTAGGACAGAGTTAATTGTCTTCCTAGTTACTGGTATAGTATTATGTTTTGGGTTCAGTATGAGAAGAATGTTGATAACACACTGATGTTTTCAGTTGTTGCTGAGTAGTATTTAGACTCAGTCAAGGATTTTTCAGCTTCTCATGCCCAGCCAGCGAGAAGGCTGGAGGGGCACAAGAAGCTGGGAGGGGACACGGCCAGGACAGCTGACCCAAACTGGCCAAAGGGGTATTCCATACCATGTGATGTCATGTCTAGTATATAAACTGGGGGGAGTGGGGCTGGGGGTAATCGCCACTTGGGGACTAACTGGGCATTGGTCGGTGGGTGGTGAGCAATTGCATTGTGCATCACTTGTATATTCCAATCCTTTTATTATTGTCATTTTATTATTGTTATCATTATTAGTTTCTTCTTTTCTGTTCTGCTAAACTGTTCTTATCTTAATCCAGGAGTTTTACTTCTTTTTTCTCCCGATTCTCTCCCCCATCTCACTGGGTGGAGGGGAAGTGACTGAGCAGCTGCGTGGTGCTTAGATGCTGGCTGGGGTTAAACCATGACAACATGCAAATTGGGGGATGAGAGGCTGGAGAGCAGCGCCACAGAAAGAGGTCTGGGGGGTTGGGTTGAGGTCAAGTTAAATATGAGTCAACAGTGTGCCCTGGCAGCCAAAAGGGCCAACTGTGTCCTGGGTGCATCAAGCACAGCATAGCTAGCTGGTCGAGGGAGGTGATCATCCCACTCTACACTGCACTGGTGCAGCCGCACCTCAAGTACTGTGTGCAGTTTTGGGTGCTTCACTCCAAGAAGGACATCAAACTATTAGAGGGTGTCCAGAGGAGGGGGACCAAGATGGTGAAAGGTCTCGAGGGCAAGACTTCTGAGGAGCGGCTGAGGCCGCTTGGTTTGTTCAGCTTGGAGAAGAGAAGGCTGAGGGGTGACCTCATCGCAGTTGACAACTTCCTCAGGGGGGACAGCAGAGGGGGAACTGCTGATCTCCTCTGTCTGGTGACCAGTGATGGGACACGAGGGAATGGACTGAAGCTGTGTCAGGTGAAGTTCAGACTGGACATAGGAAAATGTTTTTCACTGAGAGAGTGGTCAGTCACTAGAACAGGCTCCCAGGGCAGTGGTCATGACACTAAGCCTGTCAGACTTCAAGGAGCATCTGGATGATGCTGTTAGTCATATGGTTTAGTTTCAGGTCATCCTGTGAGGTAGCAGGGAGTTGGACTTAATGATCCTTATGGGTCCCTTCCAACTTGAGATATTCTGTGATTCTATGCTCCTGTTGTGGAAGATAATGGGGCTCCAAGGGCTGATTCAGATCTGCCTCTGCAGGGGTTTTGGCCCCCTTTCCGCACTGGAGCCTCCTCCTACCCTCCTTGGCGCTGGCTACACACACCCTGCCACTGTCTGCCTTCCTGGTGCTCCTGCCAGGACGTGCACTTTGCTCGCTCCATGCCTCCGCCTGCTCCTGGCCCTTGGCCTGTCCTGCTGGATCAGGGACCTGAATGGGGATGGAGGGAGAATGGTAGACTGGGAGGTGAGGATGGCGCACTGGGAAGATGGATGTGGAGCTGCGTGTGAGGTCTGGGAGCTGGAGCCATGTTCGGTGCCCCAGTGCTGCTCCCTGCCCAAAACTGCCTCCCAACGAAACTTCCTCCCAACATCTGCTGTCGCAAGAGGCTTTCTGGGAATAGGCGAGTCTTGGTGTCATCCGCCTCTCGCCGCTCTGCATACCCAGCTTCTGCTTGGCTGGGCCTGGGTGGTCCCCCCATGGAGCCCTGCTGTGCCTGCGGTGCTGCCGGTCCTGCCCGAGAGCACCCTCAGCGATGGTGCTGCCCGCGGCGGCGCAGGCAGCAGGGCTTTGGCCCAGCCGGGTCCCTGCCTGCTGCAGGCAGCCCAAGAAAGAGCAGGAAGCGCCTGGGCGCTAACAGCGAGGCTGCGGGGGCTTCCTCGATGTTGATCTTGAGCTGACTTCCTTCCCGGTGGGGAGCGGGTGGCCGGGGAGGGGGGCCGGGGGCGTTGCTGAGCCACGGTTCATTCATCCGCAAGGCGGGAAGAGAATCTGCGTCACTGCCCAGCAGCTGCGCTCGCAGGATACTGCGTTGCTGTTTCCATTGAGGTCATTTTGCCGAGCGGAGCGTTTCTGTCTCCCCGGCCCTTGTGTGTGCACCCACGGGGGAGGCGGGGGGGGGGGGAGCAGGCACCCAGCGCGGGGCCTGTAGTGCCCTGCCCGCTGCTCCTGCCTGCTCTGCTGCAAACGGCTGGAAGCCTGTTGGCTATGCATCCTCGGCAGCGGCGCTGGAGCAGAGCCTTGCCTGCGATGTCTGTTTGAATAGGTGCTCACGACACGCGAACGCTGGATTGCATCAGGAGCAGGTTTCTGGGCGGCTGGTCCCAGCCTGGGTGCTGGCTTCTGGCTGCCGGCTCGACTGCCAAATAGTTCTCCCGAGACTGGTGCTTCCCATCACTTAGAGCTGCCTGTTGCTCCCGGAGTTGAGGAGACTGTAGCGGAGCAGCGTGGGTGCTGGCCGGGGACTCACTCCCCTGCGGAGCACACCGGGATCGGGGCAGAGCCCCCCTCCACGCCTCGGGCTGAGCTCCGGCCGCGTTCCCTGTAGCAGGGCCGGCCTCCTCGCTGCGCCCCAGCCCTCGCCTCGCTCCCAGCCCCGGCAGGGCAGGGCCGGGGCAGGCTCTGCCCTCCTGGCACATCGGGGCTCGGGGGACCCTCAGCCGCCCCCTCTGTGGCCTTTCCCGGAGGAGCACAGCTGAAGCCGCCAGCCGCACGGTCCCTTGCCCTGGGCTCGGCGTTGCCGCCTGCAGCAGCCGCACTCCCGGGGGCCGAGACGTGCCTGGCCTCAGCCCCGCTGCCATTTATGACTTGAATTTATGGATTGGTTGTGGGGTTTTTTTTTCTTTTTTCTTTTAAATCTGTGACCTGGGGGGCGGCAGGGCGCGGCGAACCGGGCACGGGTGGGGCTGGGCGGAGACTGGCTTCCCCGCACCGGCCGCGGGGCTGGTCGCGCTCGCCCGTCGCTTCGCGTGGGGCGGGTCTGCGGGAGCGGGGGGGGGCACCCGGGGCATGCGAGGGCTCGGTGCCTGTTTCCGGCGGGCGGAGCCGGTCCGCCCTTCAACCCCTCGGCGGCGGCGACAGCGGCGGCACTCGCGGCACGAGCAGAGCGGAGCTGAACGGGACCGCACCGGAACGAGCCCAGCCGAGCCGAGGCGCGCCGCCGGTGAGTGGCGGCGGGCGCCGCCGCCGGGCCGGGCGGAGCCTGGCGCAACCGGTGCCGCGCTTGCATCAGCCGCCGAGCGCACGTGGGGCCGGTGCGGGCGGCGGCCGGGACCTGCCGCGGCTTCCCGTCCCGGTCCCGCGTTCCCCGGCGGTTCGGAGCGTGGCTGGCGGCTCCCGGGGGCTGGAGTGGGGGTCCCGAGCGGGGGCTGACGGCCCGCGGCTGCTGTCCCGAGCCGCGGCGGGAGGCGGCGGGCAGCGGGAGCTGTCGCCCGACGCGTTGCTGCTCCTCTCGTCTGCCCGCCCGTAGCTCGCTGCGCGCTCTCCATCTCGGGTGACAGCGTGGCTGTCTGCGAGGCACCTCGCCGGCCATGGGCTGAGCCTCCCCGGAGCCGGCCGACCCGCCTGAGCAGCTCTCCCTAGGCCGGTTCCGACGGGTGCTGGTGAGGGTCTGGGCACTTCTCGTGTTCCTTTCCCCGGGCACGGCGATTCCCAGCGCAGCAGGGCCCGCGGGGGCTGGGAAGGGGGAGGCTGCCCCACATCTTCCTTCTCGGCACGCTCGTGCTTTTTTCTCTGCGCTGCCCTGGGAATAAGGGCTGAGCACGTTTCTGCTGCCAGCCCCGCGCTTGCAGTTTGCAGAGCTTGCGTTGGGTGTCAGAAATCCTTGGAGCAATTGAGCCCCGCTGGGGAAGGCAGACAGAGCTGCCCAGGCGGTGGCTGGGGAGGGTGCCAGTGCCGGGGCACTTGTTCCCTTGAAACCTGGCCCAGAGGCTGCCCTGGGCTGCGACAGCTCCGTGGGCCAAGGCCAAACATGGCATGTGCCAGCTCAGGAGGAGGTTTCACCAGACACAGGCTGGTTTGCTGGTTATGGGGAAGCAGCCGAGCTGGTGGCTGCCACTGCAACCCTGGTTATCCCCCTTGGTGGAAAAGGGTCACAGTCATCCTCGTGTATACTTGTGCTGATCCAATACAGCATGGTGTCGGTGCTGCCCCAGGAGCCTGACTGGAGCATGTTTCATTTCCCGATGAAGGGAGCAGCTGGTGGGGAGAAGGTGCTGGTGGGTGGGTGGTTGAGTGCTAGGCACGGGGTGCCAGCTGTGGCCATGGGCATTGAGAGCCGCTTTCCTTGCAGCTCCTCTCACCTTGTGCCGGCTGCCTGCTCCACAGGGTGCTCGTCTCCCAGAGCTTTTAGGGGCTGGGTAGCAGCTGTGAGGAAGGGAAGTGGGTGTGTTGCACATTTAGGGCAATTGCAGCCTGCAGTTGCAGTGTGCGGGCTGCTTGGCAAGCACTGTCAGCATGCAAGGGATGTGCACTGAGGGCCTGCGCTGTGTGTCTGGCCATGCATCCCTGCTGAGGGTGTAGTGCAGATGTTGGGAGCAAAGGAGGAATGGCTGTGTCCCAGTGAGTCAGCCCAGCCTGCCAAATCCTCATTTGGAGGAATGCTTTGTCTTCCTGCCATCGCTGCTGTGCACGCCCACACGCCTGGCTGGAGGGATGCGCCAGCAGTCAAGTTTGGGCTGAGGGATCTCCAGGCTGCCAGATCAGTGGGGAGTTGCTGGGAGACAGTGGGCAAGCTCTGGGACATGCCCGGGAGGCCCATGGTGGAGACCACACAGGGCTTGTGCAACGAGCCTATTTCCACCATGGACTTACTGGGTTCATCCCTGGCTCACTCTCCTGGTGCAGGGGCTGTGCAGGTGGGGTATGCACAGCCCCACAGTGCCTTGGAGGGAGCTGCCATGGTCTCTGCCCCACCAGCATGGCAGGGGCTTGGTGCCAACGGGTTGGCCGGGAGCAGGCACAGCTCCTGTGGGCATCGCTGCCTGCCCTGCTTCCTGCATTGTGGGTCCTGCTGCCTGCAGGACACTGAGCTTCACACTCCTGTGGTCCCTTCTCTTGCAGGGGTTTTGAGCAGCTGAGCACCACCCACGAGAGAACAAGATGTTTGGAGGAAAAATGACCAGTGTTGGGAAGAAGCTGATCCGCCGGCGCATGGTGGATCTGAGCTCCGAGGACACGCGTTTTGCTCGCTGCCTCTCCACGCTGGATCTCATAGCCCTCGGGGTGGGCAGCACGCTGGGGGCTGGTGTGTATGTGCTGGCTGGGGAGGTGGCCAAGGAGATGGCTGGTCCCTCCATCGTCCTCTGCTTCCTTGTGGCTGCTCTCTCATCGGTACTGGCTGGACTTTGCTATGCAGAGTTTGGGGCCCGTGTCCCCAAGACCGGCTCTGCCTACCTCTACAGCTATGTCACTGTTGGTGAGATCTGGGCTTTCACAACTGGCTGGAACCTCATCCTCTCCTATGTGATAGGTAAGGGGCTGGGCAGGATGCTGGCACATGTGCCCAGGCTCCTTCCAGCACGGCACTGTCAGAGTGGGGGTCTTGTGGGGGCAGTGTGTGGTGCTGTGGGAGCAAGGTGTGGGGTGGAATCAGCAGGGAGGTGGGTGCTGGAGTGGGGGTGGCCAGTGCCTCTCTGCCCTGGGCTTGGACTAATGCACAGATTTGCCATCGACCAGGCACAGCCAGCGTGGCTCGAGCCTGGAGCGCAGCATTTGACAACATCATTGGCAACCACATCTCCACCTTCTTCATGAACAAGACCACACTGCACCTGCCAGGGGTGCTGGCTGAGCGCCCAGACTTCTTCTCCCTGATCCTGATTGGGCTGCTCACTGGTGAGTGCGTAGGAGTGGCTCCGTGGCTCTGTGGGTGGTGGCATGGGAGCCCGGTGGGTCCCCACTCACTCCTTTTGTCCCTGCAGCGCTGCTGGCCTTTGGCGTCAGCGAATCTGCCCTCGTGAACAAAATCTTCACGGCAGTGAACCTGGTGGTGCTGGGCTTTGTCATCATTGCGGGCTTCGTGAAGGGAGACATCAAGAACTGGCAGCTCTCAGAGGAGGACTACATCAACCACTCATACCTGGACCCACTGTATGACATCAGGTGAGGAGAGCAACCATGCCAGGCCAGGGTCTGGCACAGGACTGGCACTGGCCCTGCTGTCCATGCAGCCCGTGGGAACTGCTCTCCTCCCTCCTTTCCAGCAAAAAAGCCTTCGGCTCCGGCGGGTTTGTCCCCTTTGGACTGGAAGGGATCCTGACCGGTGCTGCCACCTGTTTCTATGCCTTCGTGGGCTTTGACTGCATTGCCACCACAGGTACCACCTTGGGCAAGGGTGGCACGGGCATTTCCCCAGCGCAACTGGTGGCTGGCTGGGACCCACTGGGGAGGATGCTCCATGGCGTGGGAAACAGCCCATCCCTCCACTCCTGGGAGGTTTCCCCACGGTGGCTCTGTCCCCAGCTGGGCCAGCACAAAAGGGCTCATAGCCTGCCCTGACGCAGAAAAGGGGCTCCCCGCAACGAGCGGTGGGAGCGGGGCTGCACCCTGCCTGCACAGGCAGCTTCTGGGACAGCAGGGAGCCTTTCCGCTGCCAAGTTGAGGCTGCAACAGTGCTGGGAATTGCTAATGCCTCCTGGTTATTTCCCAGCCTCAAGTAACATTTTTCTAAACAACTGAGTTCATGCAGAACTGCCGCTCTCTGGAGCACAGGGAGCTCTCAATTTCCTCTCATTCCCCCAGGAATCTACTTAGTGGGTGGCTGGTACAGGCTGTTCTGCCTGACCTCCCTGCCTGTGCTTCCCCCCTGCCAGGGACTGCCCGGCAGCCACCTCCTTCCCTCCTACTCTGGCTGCTGAGCTCCTTGCCAGGGAGTGTGGTGCAGTGGGAGAGCACGCCTTTGCAAAGGCCAGGGGACAGAGGGCGCGGTGGTTGCGTTGCTGTGCCCGCATGGGCAGAAGATCTGCATTCAGTGGGCTCTGCGGGGAGTGGGAGCTGCTGGAGGGGGCAGAGGGCTGGCACGGCCAGAGAGGCTGCGAGCCCAGCTGCCAGACAGCTGCATGCCTGGAAGCTGGGGCTGCAGCCACGCGCTTCTGCTCTTGGCAGTGCCGAAGACTCTGCCAGCGCAGCAGCATGTCTGGGGACCCTTCCTCTCCAGCAGCCCCTGCCTGCTGCTGCCCAGCCCCACGCTGCCATGGAAAGTCCCTGCTGTGGCTCGTCCTCTGGGGTCAGCTGCCCTGTGCTGTGCCATGGAGCAGGGATGGATGCTGCCTTTTGTCTCTCCACAGGGGAGGAAGCCAGGAACCCACAGCGCTCAATCCCTATTGGCATCATTGTGTCCCTCCTCATCTGCTTCGTGGCTTATTTTGGGGTCTCTGCGGCCCTGACCCTCATGGTGCCCTACTTCCTCCTGAACAAGGAGAGCCCCCTGCCTGAGGCTTTCAAGGCAGTGGGCTGGGAGCCCGCCCGCTACGCTGTTGCTGTCGGCTCGCTCTGTGCCCTCTCCACCAGGTAGGACTGGCTTCATCCCTGGCACTGCCTGGCACAGCACAGGGACCAGCAGCATGCGTCCTGGCTGGGCTGGGGGTTTGCCCCGTCTGGCTGCTGTCCTGCTCCTGGCACAGAGCTGGTCCCCCTGCTGTCTGGGTGGGAGGTGTGGACAGCTTACTGGGCAGGCCCTGAGCCATCTCTCCCCCAACAGCTTGCTGGGTTCCATGTTCCCCATGCCCCGTGTGATCTATGCCATGGCGGAGGACGGGCTGCTCTTCAAGTTCCTCTCCAGCATCAACAACCGCACGAAGACCCCTCTGTCAGCAACCATCACCTCAGGGCTCCTTGCGGGTAAGGCTCCCGGCCGCCGCCTCACACTTGGCTCTGTGGCAGTCTGGAGCCTTGCTTATGCTGCATGTCCTCGTTGCAGCGGTGATGGCCTTCCTGCTTGACCTGAAGGACCTGGTGGACCTCATGTCGATTGGCACGCTGCTCGCCTACTCCCTGGTGGCGGTGTGTGTGCTCATCCTCCGGTGGGTGCTTCCTCTCACGTGGCAGTGCCCGGGGTTGACGTGCCTTGCATTGAGCCTGGGGCTTGTGGCCACAGCTTTTTCCCAGGGCGCACACCCTGGGGAAGCATCAAGCCCCCAGGGTGGAGGCTGCTCACAAGAGCCTGCACAGTGTCTCTGGGCACATCTGTGGAGTGGCCGTCATGGGGCCACTGCCAGAGCAGCTTGTGGGGCTTGAGGAGCAGGAGACATATAAGGGTGCTGCCTACTGTCCCCCTGGGCTGGGAAGTTCCTCGGGCTCTGCTGCAGCTTGTCCTGTCTGCTCAGGTACCAGTCCGGGCAGCTGAACTCCCCAAAGGCCATGGAGATGCTGGAGCTGAACGGGAATGAGGAGGAGAGGGTGATCATGAACCCAGCTGTCACCTCTGCCAGTGCCCAGCAGAAAGAGACACTGTCCCTGGCAACACTCTTCAACCCGCCTGAGGACACCCCCACCATGCTCTCGGGGCGTATTGTCTATGTCTGTGTCTCGGTCATCGGTGAGTGAGTGGGAGCAGGCAGCTGATGTCCCCTCCTGCCAGAGGCCAGAGCATTTTGGCATGTCTCTGCAGAGCTGGGAGGGGATGGTGGACACACCGGGCAGAGGAGAGGGGCCAGGTAGCACAGGCTGCCAGCTGCTGTTGGCAGTGCCAGTGGGTGCTGGACCTGCTCTGCCCTGAGCAGGGTGCCAAGTGCAGGGCATGGTTGGGGTTTGGGGCACACGGTGGCTGATGGAGGACATGGGCGCTAAGCCAGCCATGTGGTCATGGGTGGTCACGAGAGCTCCCTGTGACGAGCCTGGCCCAGGCTGGCCACCCAGTGAGAGTGGTCTTCAGCTCCCTGAGAGCGCTCGGGTTTGGCCAGCAAGGTTTGATCCATCCATCAATGGCTTCATTGTGCAGCCAGAATGGAGTGGCTCAGCCAGCTCTGGGTAAGCATCAGAGCTGGGTTCGAGCCTAGCCGAGTGCAGGCTTCCCACTTCTTGACAGGCTGGCAAGTTCCCCCAGCAAAGCACCTTCCTGAGGCTTTGGGGGGGGTGTTGGAGACAGCACATGCTAGACCCATAACTGACCAAGAGGAGTGGGTGCCTCAGCCCAGCTGTTGGTGAGGCTTGGTGTCCCAGGGGGGCCACATCCTATGCAGCCCCCTGATTGCCCCCTCTCTTGCAGCCACACTGATCACGGTCATCTGCGTGGTCCTCACCCTCAAGGTGACCGCGCTGAAAGACGCCAGTGTGGGCTGGATCGTGGCCCTGGTGCTGCTCCTCATGGCTCTGCTCATTCCCACCATCATCGTTTGGAGGCAGCCACAGAGCAACGCGCGGTTGAACTTCAAAGTGAGTGCAGCCCCCAGCAGCTTGGCGTCTGCATCCCTGCGGACCCCCAGCAGGGTCTGGGCCATTGCAGGGTCTGCCAGGGCTTGCTTCTGGACAGTCACTGTCCAGGAAAGCCCAGGGCCCCGAGACGCAGCTCTCCAAGGTGCAGTCCCCAGCGTGGCAGTGCCCAGGTGCTCTCTAGGCTGTGGTGGGGTGGGATCCCTCTGTGGCCAGGAGCATCCTCGAGCCTGGCCGGGTCCCTTAAGGCACAGCTGACATGGCTCCTCCTGTCCCTTGCAGGTACCTTTCCTCCCACTCCTGCCAATATTCAGCATCTTTGTTAACATCCTGCTGATGGTACAGCTGAGTGCCGGCACTTGGGTGCGGTTTGCCATCTGGATGGCTGTGGGTAGGTGTCCTGTGGAGGTGAGCACGGTGCCTGCTGTTATGCTGGCAGCCCACCGCTGTGCATTTCATTGCGGAAACTGTCCTGCAGGTTTTATGATTTACTTTGGCTACGGGATTCGGAACAGCGTGGAAGGGAAAAATGCGGAAGAACCCTGTGCCACAGTAGAAAAGCCTCTGCACCACCCTGGACTGGACCTCGGCCCCGGGGCTGCTGCTGTCTGAGGTACCAGGCATTGGCACTCCGTGGATCTTTGCTAGTATTCCTGCTTGGGAAGAAGATCATGATCCGCATGGTACATCCATCCCCTCTCCTGCAGGGAGTGAGTCCCAAAGTCAGGACCACAGAACTGGGTCGTGTGCTGCCCTTTCCCCTTGCAGAGCAAAGGTCACGGAGACGAGTCCCCAGGCCAGGTGGGAGTGCCAGTGGCCCGGGGCTGGTCTCTGCCATCCCCCCAACCCTGCTGAGGGGCAGTGACACTGGTATGGCCCTCCTGCTGTAAGCTGCTGTCAGAAATGCTGCTTTCCCTGCACATGGGAGGCCCCATGTGATGGCACAGCTGTATTCGTTCTGTCTGTCCATGTGGCTGTGGTCACCACCTCCTCTCTGTGCTTTCCAAGCACCAGGTGTGTACATGGCAGCCATGCGATGAGGCTTGGGGTGGTTTGTTCTGGTATTGCCAGCAGTCTGGTGCTGCCCTGGCCATGCTGCTTGGTACGAGCATCTAGCTCGGGTGTCTGTGAAGATGTCCACAGTGTAGCCGTAGCAGTGTCCAACCTCATATGCCTTTGTATAATTGGTGTTTTAATGTCGACTTTTATACCTATTAAACTAAATGTTTTTTAAGTGCTTGGCTCTGTTGGTCCTACTACATCTCATGTTAATGCCCTGTGGTCACAGACCCCCAGGCAGGACCCCACGTGCTACCCAGCCGAGTGCCAGGCTGGTGCCAGCACAGAGCAGGGCTTGGCCACAGCTAGCTGTGCTGGGTGACCTCCTTGTCTGAAACCTGCCGATGAGCCACCAGCCCTTGCACTGTCCCCTGGGACAGTGAGCCAGGAACCATGGAGCAGTGCTCCAGGCCAGCTCAACCCTACCTGTGGGCAGGACACCAGCCTGCTGTGGCCCCACCCTGCAGTCCCTGTGCTCTGTGGGAGCGTGTCACCAGGTCCCACAGGGCAGCAGCTGCAGTGAAGACCTTGGAAATATCTGCTGGAGGCTCCAGCAATGGCCTGCAGAGGAAGTGTGGCCAGGAGCTGGGCTGCATCCATGTGAGAACATGATTTCCCAGATTCTGGTCTGGTCTAAATCAGCCCTGACAGATTATTTTGCAAAATAAACTAATTTAGGGCAGATGGATCTTGCATGGTTTTGGCATCTCTCCCTGTTTACTGGCAGTGGAGCAGGGTCACTGCATGGTCGGTGGCGAGGGCCCCATACCATCAGCTCTGCTTGGCTCCTGGACTGGAGCTGTGAGCCCTGCCCCAGGGCTATCCCTGGAGTAAAAGGGGCTGCAGCACCTGCTCTGGTCCCATGCTGGGCACTGCCTGCCCCACTGCCCCAGGCTGGGGTGCCCTGCTGGAGCCTCAGGCACAGCTGACTCCCGGCACTGGCTCTTCGCAGGTCCTTCCAGCTCTCCTGGTCATGCTGGTGCCTCAGTGTGCTGTGCTGGGTCCCACCACCCTGCCTCGTGGGTATCTTCTGGCCAGGAGCAGCATGTGGGGCCCTGCTGAGCCCTGAGCCTGCAGTTCCCCTGGCACCCATACACCCAGGTTTGGGTGCTGTAGTGGGCAATGGGCCCATGATAAGACTGCAGCCCTCACCCCCTGGCTCAGCACTGCTGCAGCCCCCCCATGCCTTTGTGCCCATGTCCCCATGCACGTGCCCACAGACATGTCCATGCCTGGCTCCAGGCCATCCCACTGAGCACGAGCATCTCATCCTGGGCACCCATTGGGACTGGCAAAGCTCTGGACATGGAGCAGGGTGCTGGAAGCCCTGGGCAGCTCCCACCATGGCAGCCCAGCAGAGAAGCAGCTGTCTGGCAGCCATCAGTCTGTGCTGGTGCGGTGCACTGGGTCAGTGCCATCTCACTATGGGCGCAGGTGCTGGCAGTAGCGCAGCGGCCCTGTCCAGCCCTGGGCCCCATGCTGGACACCCTGTCCCTGGCTGCCTGGAGGGACCCTGCCTCTCTCTGCCCGTGACCTCCTTCCACCTCATCTGGGCTGGCAGAGCTGCCAGGGATGGCACCGCATCCTTTGCTGGGCAGTGCCTCTGCCTTTCCCGGGCCCCGCTGGCATTACTGTACATCTCGGTGCATCAGCTGTGAATAACACCCAGCCAGAGCCCTAGCATGTTTTCGGCGCAGGCTGCTCCCACTGCTTTAACTGCTGCTGCGCCAGCCTGCGTGTGGCCTGCTGAGATGCTCTGGTTGCAACCTGGGGCTCCATTGTGCAGAGAGGGGCCAGGAGGGAAGCATGTTCCTGGGTGAAGGCTGTCAGGTGTTGGGGGCTCAGGGTGGGCCAGTCTGGAAGGGGCCATTTTCTGCTTTGAGAAAACACAACAAAAGGCAGAGCCTGGCTTTGCTGCTGAGAGGCCCAGTCCCCAACCCTGCACACAACTGCCTGTGGTTTGTGCCGACAGCCAGGGAGTTTCCACCCAGATTGGCAGCAAAGGCTGCGTTCCTGCCTGCCGCCCAGCCGTGGGCCTCCCCAGGGCAGCTCCAGCCCCAGCAGAGTGGCTGGCAGAGCCCTGGAAGGAACCAAACAAGCCTGAAGTTGCCCCCCTGCCTGTGCCTCTGCCACTGCATGGGTGCTGGGCAGACCAGGCACAAGTGTAGGCAGGAGCATGGGTAGGGGAGGCAGGGCTGGCTCCTGTTTCAGTGTTGTCTTGCTGGTTGTAGTGCTGTGCTGGGGGTGGCACTCAGGCAGGACCCCCCCCCCGGGAGCTACAGCCAGGGATTGGTTTGTGATCTCCCTGTTGCCGTCCCCCCTGGAATTAAAGGGGAGCTGGAGGGTTGTGGCTCTGGCTGTGTTTGGCCCAAGCCATGCTGACGGGTCAGGCAGTTGGGGCACCATTGCAGTGGAGACCCGGCTATGGCCACTGGCTGACAGCAACCTGCTCCAGCAGTGGGCCATGCTGGGGATGCAGCACTGGTGGGTCAGGGTGCAGGGGGTGCAGAGAGCTGGTGGCTCTCAGCCTCCCTCCCCACCTGGCTCCACCCCATCCCCTGCGGCTTTCATAACCGCACACACTGCCATGTGTCTGGTGCAGACCCAGGCTGCCTGTGGGGGACATGGGGCTTTCCCAGCAGAAGCATTGGAGGAGCTCTCTCTTGTACACCAGCTGCTTGACAAGGAAGAGCCTGTGTGGGTATGCAGGCTTGGGGCAGGATGGAGACGGATGGTTGTGCTGCTGAGCCATTGGAACCTGCCCGCTGCACTGCTCCCCTGCCAGAACAGGGGTGGGCCTGGCACATGGAGATGTAGCAGCTGATTAAATTTTAAATTGTGTACAGTGATCCATTTGGGAGTTAAAATAGGCTGGCTGGGCCACACTGCTCTGTGACACCAAGTACTTCAACCTGAGGAGTTAATGAGCCACCTTCTTCCCTGTAGGACCAGTGAGCAGGTACTGTCAGATCCTCCTCCCTGCAGGTGACTGGCTGGTGGAGTGGAGCTGCAGCAGCTGCCGGGTGGGACGCATCCCTCAGCGGGACTCGAAGCCCTGGAATCCACCCTCGGGCAGACAGGATTACTGGCATGACAGAGCAAACTCCTCAGCTCGTGATATTTCTGCAGTGGCGCTGGGTTGTGCTGCAGGGCCTCACCGTCCAGGAGATCAAAGCTGGTGCCAGGTGAGATTCCTATCACTCCTTACTCACCCGTCTCCAGGCAGGTCCCAACCCTTCTGCTTTCTGTGGTAACAGCTTAAGTATGCACGACCCAGTAGCTGGCACGAGGCTGCATGCATCCGATAATCCTCCCAGCCCCAAGCCGCGGCAGGTGGCCGGCTCTCTAATCGTGCAGGCTTAATGCTCTCCTTGCTTTGCCTTTGCAGGTTTGGCACAATGATTTGCTGCCAGGTGGTTGCTCTTCTCTTGCTCTTCTTTCTTCCCAGTGCTGCTGCTGGTGACCTGGTTCCCGCTCTTGTTCCCCAGTTCACACTCCAACTAGCCAAAGGTTCTTGTCACAGCCTGTCCCAGAACTGACAACATGCTGTGACAATGCCCATGCCCAGCGGGAGGCCGCCCTGGTCCTTCAGGACTTCCAGGAGTACCTCTCTTACAAGACAGTGTATCCCAACGGCACCTGCACCCCCACCACAGTGGAAAGTGAGCCCCCATGCAAGTGGCACGGAGAGGAGACAGTGGAGGCAGCATGTGCGACTCAAGTGGCAGATTATGGCACAGACAGGTGGTTTTCCATCAGTGGGAACCAATTCCTGATGAACTACCCCTTCTCTACCACTGTCAAGATCTCCATGGGCTACATGGGCCTGCTCATGTCCGAGTGGCATGTCCTCACTGCCACCCACTGCATTCACGACAGCAAAGACTATGTGAAGGGGGCCAAGAAGATCAAGGTGGGTTTCCTGACACCGGTGCAGGGTGCTGGCAACAGAACGGGGATGGGGAGGCTGGCGATGCGCTGGGCTTGGGTGCAGAACACGCAGATGCCCATGGGCTGGATCTGGGGTCCCAACTCAGTCAGCGTAAACTACAACTGTGCCCTTTGGGAGCTGTGCAGGCCATGCCGGTGCCTGCACATGAAGCTGATGGCAGCTCCAGCAGCAGAGGAGATGGCTGGGAAGAAGATTCATTTCTCGGGGTTTGACAGCGACCAGCCGGGCGAGCTGGTCTACTGCTTCTGTGGGGTGGAGGATGAGATGGTCTGCCTCATCTGCCAGCACTGCGATGCCAGCCTGGTGCATCCAGCTCTGGGGCATATGGCAAAGTGTGGGACCCCATATGACATGAATGGGAGAGGAAGGTGATCAGGGTCTTCTCAGGCCACCAGTGGGTGGAAGTGGCTGGGGAGCACCATGACTAATATTGCCATTTGCCTGACTGCTCTAAAGTTTGCTCAGATTTGTTACTGGAGCAAAGGGGTCTCTAAAAGCTGTCACACTGAATGAGAACCGCAGCCTGCCTCTTCTCCTCTCCAGTGCAGATGGCTTTGAGTGTGGTGTACCTGAGCGAGAGTGTGGCCAAGAAGCCTGAAGATGAGCAGTGTTTCCTGGCAAAACTGCTCCACTTTGCTCTCTCTCATGGAGGTCGAGGGTCTCCACAGATCACAAGGGATCCAGCAGAAACTCACTGGAGTCCAAGTCCTGATTCCCCAGGAAGTCTGAAGCGTGGTTTAAGCTCCTTTGGTTGGTGCTGGCATGAACTCAGCATCAGCGTTCTTTATAGAAAGAGCTTGGCCATCAGCCAGGGAAAGTGGCCTCTGCTTCCAGCACGTTAACTGCTCATGAGTTGGAGAGGCAGCTGCATGCTTGCTACTAAGCTGTACCTGGTTTCTCTTGGGTCTCATCAGGTCTGTCAGTCTGTTGGCTGCACTGCCCGGCTTGGCACTGCCCCAGCAATATGAGGACAAAGGGTTTTCTCTCCTAATAGGACCTTTGTGTGCTGATGAAAGGTGTCTGAAAGGCAGCCCTGGAGCCTGAGTCTTCTGGGCACACAGTGTGCCACAGCCAGGAGCTCGGCCAGTGCAGGAGGGGCTGCTCCAGGACACTGGCAGCCACCGTGCTTGGGAATGCTCTTGGCAAGGACATCTCTTCTGATTGATGCAGCATGGTGCCATGTGGGTACCTACATGTGGCAGCAGGGGCCAAGAGCTGGGACCACCTACTGACTTGTAAACTTTCTCATGTCTCTGGTTCTGTCTGGGATTACAGTAGAAGGAAGGGATCCTGACATTTACTGCAGCTGTATTATTTGAGGTGGATTATTTTAGGCAAATACATGTATTTGAATAAAAGCATAAATCTCTTTGCAAAGGTTATGTTGGAAGAGGAACAGTGCATAGATTGCTAGCCCTGGTTTGGAACTTGCTGGAGACACTTCCTCCAGACTGAAGTAAGTGGGACGGGGAGATCTGTGTAGAGTTGAAATCACAGTATCTTGCAAAAATAGGGACTGATGCCTTCTGCAGTCAAAAAACAGCCCAGGCACCTGACTGAACACATTTCTGCATATTCTGTTGCACAGGACTGATGTGCCCAACATGCCACATCAGGCTTTTCCATGAGCAAACTGAAAGCTTGTCTTATGTTTCCCTACCTCATACACAAGAGATTCCTTTGCTAATCCTAGAATTTCATGGCTGATACCTCTCCCCATCTTCCTTAAGTTTTCCTATTTCCCTGCTGTGTTTGCCCAGGCAATTATTCCCTCTGTAATTCACATTCTCCACAAGGGACCTCATGCTGATGCTGCTTTGACAGGCTGGACAGATGGCTGCTTGTATTTTCCACTCTTAAGTCAATGTCCTGCTCCTTTTCACTGCATCTCAGGGGCAGCCTGCATCACAGGCTTCTCAATGCTGTCATTGCTTAAACCTGCTGAAGACTAAACATGCAGTTCCTTCAAGACCCGTGACAGTTGTACAGGCAGAGCAACCTGCCTTGAAAAACAAACAGGTAGGTGACATTTCAACAAACTAAATGTAACAAACCCTCCAGCTCAGTTATCAAGACTTCAGGGTAATGTCAGTGTTAAACTAATTTAAGTCATATGCCTGATCTGCAGATGGGTGTGCAACAGTTTCTATTATCTTGGATGAGATAATGCATGAAAAATCATGATTACACATTACTGGGCAGGGAGCAGCTGCTATTATTCACATAATACAAACCCAATTTACAGACAGAATTCAACTTGTTCAATGGAATTACCTGCCCTAGCTGGGAGGTTCTTGGGGACAGATCAGAAAGGGTTTTCATCTCTTGTTCAGACCCTAAGAACGGATTAGAGAGCGTCAGCCATGCTCTTCTTAAAATGGGAAGAAAGCCTGTCATAAACACAGGGAAGGGAGTTCCTGGTTCCTTCCTCTCTGAAGTGCACCCTGGGCCTTTGTTTCACTTTATACACTCCTCTGATAGTGGAACAGGTGACAGGATAAGGGAAAGTTCTCCTAGAACCTGCTGATGTGAAAGAGAAGGACTTGTCTTATTCAGAGCAGCCATACACTTTATAAGCAACTTCCTTCTGACATCAGCCATCAGCTATTGCAAAACAGAAGAGGGAAAAGTCAGCACCAAGACAGAAACCAAGAGAAACATGGTGAGATTCATGCCCCCTTTTACTATCCATCATTGTGTTTGCAAGTACCAGCAGCTTTAAGACACCAACAGGACATGTTCCCCCCCAGTTCGTGTCATGGAGCAAGTGGTTTTGATGCACAATCTGCATCAGGTACAGGACTCACTGTTGTAGTGGGTTGATCTTGGCTGGATGCCAGGTGCCCACCAAGTTGCTCTATCACTCCATTCCTCAGCAGGGCAGAGGGGAAGACATAAGATGGAAAAGAACTCATGGGTCAAGATAAAGGTAGTTTAATAAAGCAAAAACAAGGCCACATGTGGAAGCAAAGGAAAACAAAAGATTTATTCTCTACTTCCCATCAGCAGGTGATGTCCAGCCACTTCCCAGGAAGTAGGGCTTCAGTAGGCATAGTGGTTTCTCCAGAAGACAAATGTTGTAATAACGAATACCCTTCCCCCCCAACCCTTCCATTCTCTTAGCTTTTATTGCTGAGAAGATGTCATATGGTATGGAAATTCCCTTTGGTCAGTTTGGGTCAGCTGTCCTGGCTCTGTCCTCTCCCAAGATCTTGCCCACCTTCAGCCTACTGGGGGAGGGGGGGAAATGTCGGAGAGACAGCCTATTCCATACCATTTGTGTCATGCTCAAGTCCCACATAATTTAATACATATATGTATATCTATCTTCTAACCATCTCATTGGATTTAATTCTTATTACTGAAATCCCTTCTTACCAACACTTACAACTTATGCTACATACTTAAACCATCTTTATACCCAACATACAGATTTATACATTCTCATTAACTACTATCCCTTGTCCTTTAACAGATAGATATTATTCTCCCATTCCATGGGCTTTTTCCACTCCTCCAAATGTTCATAAGAACGGGCCATGACTTGGGCCTTATCTGTCAAGATGGGTGCTCGGGACAGGAGAAGCAGTAGGTTTGATTGTTGGGCACCAACACTGGCTTGGTTTGGGTCATCATTGCACTCATCCGGTTTCTTGCAAAACTCACTCTTCATCCGTTCAGGTCATTCCTGCTACATCACTTCCTATAACATACAGCTCACATCACAGATTATTTTTCCCCCCAAGGTTAAATCTCCTTGAGGCACATGCCAGGTCTCCTCATCCTTCTACATTACCCACGAAGTACATCCAGGTCCTTGAGCGAAAACAATCCCATGAATGGGTTTGCCTTTTCCCAAGGGAGAAGCAATCTACACTGCCTTCCCCAGCCACTTCCCTATGTGCACTTACAGGGACCTTATCGCCTCCCACAGTATGTAGGGGTTTTGTTTGGGCAGGACCAGGACGGTTAGCAGATCCTTTGGTGTTAACCAGCCAAGTGGCTTCTGCTAAATTTATATCCCAGTGCTTCCATGCCCTGTTGCTCAATGCTCTCAACATAGTCTTTAGCAGTCCACTATATCTTTCAATCTTTCCAGAGGCTTGTGGGTGATAGGGGATGTGATGTACCCAGTCAGTGTTGTGTTTCTTGGCCCAGGAGTTTATGAGGTTATTTTGGAAATGAGTTCCATTGTCTGATTTAATTCTTTCTGGGGTATCTTGTCACCACAAAATTTTCCTTTCAAGGCTTAAGATGGTGCTTCAGGCAGTGGCATGGTTTACAGGGTGTATTTCTAGCCAACCAGTAGTTGCTTCCATGATGGTGAGCATGTAGCACTTGCCTTGGCATGTTTGTGGCAGTGGTCTAATACAGTCAATTTGCCAGGCCTCACCATATTGAAAAACCAGCCATTGCCCTCTATTCCAGGGAGACTTTACTCATGTGGCTTGCTTAATTGTGGCATATGTTTCACATTCATGAATGACCTGTGTGATGGCCTCCATGGTCAGGTCCACCCCTTGATCATGAGCCCATCTGTACGTTACATCTCTCCCTAGATGTCCCTATGTTTTGTTGGCCCACTGAGCTACAAACAGCTCACCCTTATGCTCTCAGTCCAGGTTCACCTCAGCTACTTCAATTTTGACAGCCTTGTCTACCTGTTCACTGTTCTGATGTTCTTCAGTGGCATGGCTTTTGGGCATGTGACCATCTACATGACATACCTTTAGAGCAATGTTTTCTACCCCGGCAGTGATGTCCTGCTACAACGCAGCAGCCCAGATGGGTTCACCCCTGTGCTGCCAATTGGTCTTCTTCCACTGCTGTAGCTACCCCCATAGGGCATTAGCCACCATCCAGGATTAAGTATAAAGACAGAGTACAGGCCACTTTTCTCATTCAGCAATCTCTAGGGCTAGTTGGATAGCTTTCACTTCTGCACACTAACTTGACTCACCTTCTCCTTCAGTGGCTTCAACAACTTGTGTGGGACTCCACACAGCAGCTTTCCACTTCTCATGGTTCCTACAACACAACACAATCCATCAGTAAACAAAGCAAAACAGTAAACAAACAAATCTTCTGATAACTCGTTATATGGTGGTGCCTCTTGGGCACAAGCCACCTCCTTAGGCGATGCTCCAAAGTCTCTGCCACCTGGCCAGTCCATGCTCTCTTTCAGGATTCCTTGGTGATTGGGTTTCCCCAGTCAAGCTCATTGCATGATCAACGCTACCCACTTACTCCATGTAGTGCTGGCTGCATGATGTGTAGAGGGGCTGTTTCCTTTGAACATCCAGTATAGCATGGGTAATTGTGGTGCCAAGAGGAGATATGCTTCTGTACCAACAACTTCTGAAGCAACTTGAGCCCCCTCATATGCTGCTGGTATCTCTTTTTCAGTCGGGGTGTAGTGGGCTTCTGATCCTCAATACTCCTGCCTCCAAACCCCTAATGGTCAACCTTGAATTTCTGATGATGTTTTCTGCCAGAGGCTCCAGGTTAGACCATGCTCCCCAGCTGCAGTGTGGAGTACATTTTGCACAGCTGGTCCTGTCTGGACAGGCCCAAGAGCTACTGTACAAGCTCTCTCTTGTTTGATATGCTCAAAGGCTTATTGTTGCTCAAGGCCCCACTCAAAATAGTTCTTTCGGGTTACTTGATAGAGTAATGCAAGCTGACTATAACCTGGAATATGCATTCTCCAGAATCCCACAAGGCCTAGGAAAGCTAGTGTTTCCTTCTTGTTAGCTGGTGGACACATAGTTGCTATCTTGTTGATCACATGCATATGGACATGAGGGTGTCCATCCTGCCATTTTATTCCCAAGAACTGAATCTCGTGTGTAGGTCCCTTGATCTTGCTTCTTTTTGTGGCAAAACCAGCTTTCAGAAGAATCTGAATTACTCTTTTTCCCTTCTCAAACATTCTTTGGCCTTGTTGCCCCACACGATGACATCATCAATGTACTGTAGATGTTCAGGGGCATCACCCTTTTCCAGTGCAGTTTTGATTAGTCCATGACAAATGGTAGGCCTGTGCTTCCACCCCTGGGGCAGTCAATTCCAGGTGTATTGAACACCCCTCCATGTGAAAGCAAACTGTGGCCTGCATTCTGCTGCCAAAGGAATTGAAAAAAATGCGTTGGCAATGTCAATTGTAGCATACCACTTAGCTGCTTTTGACTCCAGTTCATATTGGAGTTCAAATGTGTCTGGTACAGCAGCACTAAGTGGTGGAGTGACTTTGTTCAGGCCACAATAGTCTACTGTTAACCTCCACCATCCGTCAGACTTTTGCACTGGCTCTATGGGACTATTAAAAGGTGAGTGAGTCTTGCTGATCATTCCTTGGCTCTCCAGTTGATGAATCAGCTCATGGATGGAAGCCAGGGAGTCTCAGCTGGTGAGATATTGCCGCTGGTGCACTGTCCTGGCAGCAACTGGCACCTGCTGTTCTTCAAGTCACAGCAATCCTACAATGAAAGGATCTTCCGAGAGGCCAGGCAGGGTAGATAGCTGTTTGATCTTCTCTGTGTTCACAATGGCTACACCAAAATCCCATTGGTACCCTTTTGGGTCCTTGAAGTACCCTCTCCTGAGGTAGTCTATGGCAAGGATACAAGGGGCCTCTGGGCTGGTCACAATGGTGTGCTTTTGCCACTTGTCCCATTAAGCTCACCTCAGTCTCCAATACAGACAATTTTTGGCATCTCCCTGTGAGTTCAGAGATCCCAATGGGTCCTGTGGCCCTATACGCTGATGGCACCAGCATATACTGTGCACCAGTGTCTACCAAAGCCTTATACTTCTGTGGGTCTGATGTGCCAGGCCATCAAATCCACAGACTCCAGTAAACCTGGTCATCCCTTTCCACCTCCTGGCCAGAGGCAGGGACCCCCTATTCCTGTTCCTGGTCAGAGTATTCACTGTCTGACCCTTTCAGTGCCAGACCAGAAGACCCCTCACCAGGATCAAAGGAAGCGATTTCAGTCCTTCTATGTCTGGGAGATCACCGATTGCCGCCTTTTGTCTCTATAGCAACTATGCTGACAGTCTTTGTGGGTGACCCCTTCTTAACAGCTGTCTTCCCTCTCAGTTCATGTACATGGGCTTGCAGCTTAAAGGTGGGTTCACCACCCCACTTCCTCATGACCTCCCACTGGTCACGCAGGAAGAACCAGAGTGCACCACATGGCACGCTGTGCAATTGCTCACCGCCCGCAACCTGACGCTCTGCCACTTCCCCTACTGTAATACCACCTCCACCCCCAGTCCCAGTTATATACTGAGCATGACATCACATGGTGTGGAATATCTCCTTGGCTAGTTCGGGTCAGCTGTCCTGGCTGTGCCCCCTCCCAGCTTCCTGTGAAAATTAACTCTATCCCAACCAAACCCAGGACACCCTCTGACCGGGGCAGGAGAGGACTGACTTCTTGGGGTGTCCGTGACAGCCAAGGCACTGGCCCATAGGGATGAGGAGAGACAGAGATTTTCTTCAAAGTTTCAGAGCCAAGAAGACACTCTCTCCACAGTTGGTGTATCCATATCCAGGCAAATCATTGCCAAGCTGTTAGAATATGATGCAGGTGCACTTTGAATTGCCTTCCTCCACATGGCCCATGTGCACAGGACATCCTCTGGATCTTTGGAGACCTGCTCATTGTCTAGATTACTGTAGATGCACCGCTAATTCTCTCAGGTACTGGATGCCTTCGTCTGTGGTAGTCCACTTTCCTGGGGAGTTCACAAGATCTTCCTTGAATGGATCTCTTGCCCTCACACTTGAGAGGAGCCATCTCCAGAGACTGCAAATTGCTGCTGCTTTTCCAATTCCTCTCTCAATTCCCTGGTTTCTAGCAAGGGATTCCAGCTGTTGGGCTTCCTTACCTTCTGATTGCTGACTGTCGGTCCCGTTATCCCAGCATTGGAGCAGCCAAGCAGCAATCCACTGACCTGGCTGGCAGCTGTAATCTTTCTGCCTGTCCCAAAGTTCTGATGAGGTCAGAGACCAGGTAGTTTCTGCTTCGTGTCTGAATTCTCTCACTTCTTCCTCCAATTTCTTTGCCAGAGGACCAACTTCTTGATCAAGCCCTTCCTCTTCTTCCTCCTCTCTTACTAATTGATGATATGGACCCAGTGACCTCCTTGTCCACTTTTTCACTACTGGGCAATTTAGTTGTTGTTGTTTGGGTCCCTATCTCTACTATCATGTCCTCCGATGTAGTTTGCACCCTCATCTCAGTCAAGGTATTCCAAGGTAGCTTGGGTCCCTATCTTAACCACAGTGCTCTGACAGTATTGAACTCTGTCTCAGTAGGCACAGGCCAAGTCCCAGTACAGTGCTGGAAGCTGCTGGTTTTCATTGGGGTAGGCAAGGCACCCCTCTATCAGGTGGCACATGAGTTTGCCAGGGTTGCTTGCCTGTTCAGGTGTAAAGTCCCAGGCTATGGGAGGTGACAACTGCCCTAGGCACCTGCCCAAATCCTTCCACACACCCTGCCACCCAGGGACTGGCCGCCTCAGGGCACATTTCAGTATTGCCTCACCTAAAAGTTGTCTTCTCTTACACCAGGATGACACCAGATTCCACAAACCCCATAATATGCCAATAATGTTAATTAGTAGTATTAAACAGCTCACACAAGGGTGAGCAAGGACCTTAGGAGCCTGCATAATAAAACCACCTACATTGGGCCTAGGTAGAAAGAGGGAGATGTATTCCCTCATCCTCTCCACAAGATAGCTCTCCCAGCACAGCAAGGCTACCAATGCCAGGGAAAAGCAGAAAGCCATTGCTCGTACAAACATGTTCCCAAGCTCAGTGAAATAAAGAGATAAGCAGTGTAGCCAACAAACTCTGTGATCGGCACAGAAGCTTGCTACTTAATAATTACTATAGCTATAGCATGCTTAATACAATACTGCCATTGTCTTGAGCCCCACACTGGGCACCAAAAAGAACTGTGGTGGGTTGACCTTGGCTGGATGCCAGGTGCCCACCAAGCCGCTCTATCACTCCCCTCCTCAGCAGGATGGGGGGCAGTAAATAAGATGGAAAAGAACTCATGGGTCAAGATAAAGGCAGTTTAATAAAGCAAAAGCAAAGCTGTGCGTAGAAGCAAGGGAAAACAAAAGATTTATTCTCTACTTCCCATCAGCAGGTGATGTCCAGCCACTTCCCAGGAAGTAGAGCTTTAAGTGAGCAGAGTGGTTGCTCCAGAAGACAAACATCATAATAATGAATGCCTCCCCCCCACCCCCTGCCACCCCTTTCTCTTAGCTTTTATTGCTAAGCGGATGTCATATGGTATGGAAATTCCCTTTGGTCAGTTTGGATCAGCTGTCCTGGCTCTGTCCCCCCCCAGGATCTTGCCCACCCCCAGCCTACTGGGGGAGGGGGGGAAACATTGGAGAGACAGCCCTGATGCCATGGGAGCACTGCTCAGCAGTAGCCAAAACACCAGTGTTATCAACACCTTTCTAACTACCAATACAAAGCACAGCACTACAAGGGCAGCTAGGGGAAAAATTAACTCCATCTCAGCCAGACCCAATACAACTGTTTATTTAAAAAATTAAAAGAAATTTTAACAAAATCACGTCGAACAGTGAGGATCTGAAAAGCCAGGCAGCACTGGGGGCATCATAAAAAGAAATGCTCTGCAGGCCCCGACCAACCCAAGGGCTAGATGTGCAGACAAGCACCTCCAAGTGGACTGTAAGACCTTGTTCCACTTCTCTCATCCAAACAGTGGTACTGCTTTGTAAGCAGATGAGGTTGTAAATTGGAAACCTGAATCTCTTGTGCATCCCCACAAGATGCCCAGGCACCTGGAGGGCTCCGACGATGGTAAGCTTTTAAGAAGTTCCATTTGAGAGCAACCGTGGCTGCAGTCGCAGCTTGGAGGAAGCCACCTGCTTAGCTGCAACATAAAGAGTATGTCATAGCACAAGGTGTGTGTGACATACTGCATTTCTTCTTACCCAGAATCCTGCAGAGCTGTCCATTTTTTTCCCTTGTTGCCCTGTATCAGCACAGAACATCCTCTCTAGCCCAGAAGGAAGGGGGAATGAATACATGTATATCCACAGTCTAAGGAGGGTCACCTTTTGCTGGAACTTGGATCTCACTCCCTACCCCAATCCAAAATGCGAGAACAGGGCTAGCTCTGGAAGGACAGAGCCCTCTATGAGCTAGGACGCATGAGGCAATTAATAGATTGCAGGCTGATGATTTGCCTTCTGCATCTGAATGATCTTGCCAAAGCCACCTCTTCCCACATCGTAGTCTGTCCGGTACTCATCTCGCACCTGGGGCACAGCAGTAACACAGATATTAGTACCCTGCACTGTCTCATGCTAGGCTTCAGAATCATCATCCCCTCCCTGCTCAGTTGGTGGGGAACTGAAGTTCAGATTAGAAGCATTTTGACTCATTTGAAATCTCTTCAAATAATCCACCAAAAAGGTGGTAATGGTGGTGAAAATGACAACTGAGGATATATCTGATGGCTGAAGTCTTTTTAGACAAGAAGCAAAGAAGAGCCCAAAATATTTTGATTCAGCTTTGCAGTCCAGCTTTCTGAATTGCCAGAATGTTGTCTCCCCTCCACCCTCAGAATCTGCAAAGGAACCTCACCTTCGCACTGGGGCAAAATGCTGCGTTATGAGATTGGCCTAGCAGCTATGCTGTCCCCCTCCATTCAAATTCTGCATCATTTTAAGAGTACTAGCTTGGATTAGGGAACATTCTGCTTGCATTGCAGGAAGTTTGGAGTCCTAGACAGAAATGGCCTTAAGTTCTATTTCTAGCTTTTAACGCCAGACATCAGTTACCAAAACAACCTGGGAGTGGCTGAAGTTCATTATCGGGTCTTTACAGTCTGCACATTGTTCTGCATGAGACAAAACTAGCAAAACAGTACACAGTCTTAAGGGGATCAAATTCAAGGTATGAACTGGTATTGCCATTACCTGTCCTCCAGTCTTTCCTCTTCCATACTGTCGCCCCTCCTTAAACCCTGCATCCCAGTCAGTTCGAATGATGCGGTCATCTAGTCGTGTACCATTGATAAATCGCATTGCGTGTTCAGCGTCTGCTCTTGTGTAGTATCTGAAGCATACTATAAGGAGAACTATGTGTGCTATCTTGTTGGGTACAGGGAAAATAAAAAAGAGAACTATTTTATTTGAGAAGCAGAAAACCCCTGCCTTCCAGCCTTTTCTACTCTTCCTGCTTTTCTCCATGGGATCAAAAACTGCTTATATAAATCCAAGCTAAACCAGCTCCCACTCAGAAAGGATTCTGAACTTTAATGTTAGTACCTGCACAGACAAGAAGTAGCTTTGGATCACTTATTTCACAAGCAGATGAAACAAACACATTAAAGCCTTGCTAAGGGCAAGAAATCTGTAATATGCCTTTTTATACTACATAAACTTGACTGAATTTGAACAAGAGGGGCAGGCCTCACAGGAGTTTGCAAAGACAGCTCACAGTACAACTTGTACAAGCGTGTACCCTGTGCTTGGGAATACCGCCATGGCTTATTCTGCTACTTCATTCAGGTGTAAAGTTAAGGTAAGAAAGTGAACATGTGCTCTGGCCATGATTGTAACAGTTTTCATTTTGGCCCTAAAATAACTAAAGAAATGAACAAATTAAAGCAGCTCTCGGCCAACTCCAGAAAGTACAGCAGTGGTAGCACTTTTCACCCATGGCACCGCTGTACAATCTGTCTCTCAATTAAGATGGTGGGGAAGTAGCAAGGTTGGAAGGGAAGCACCTGGTAGAAAGCATTTGACTATCACTGCTTTTCAGGTTTTCAACAGCAGTACAACTAAGCTTGCTGTGCAAAGATGAACTAAAAGTGGCAACCACATATGCGCTGACAGTGGCAGGGAACCAGAAAGGATACTCGACAAAGCAAAAGCCACAGGGGGTCTTCTTGATCTTGTCCAACCCCATGACAATCCTCTTGACGTCTCCGCATTTGGAGAAGAGCTCCTGGATCTGCTCCTCGGTGGTGTAGAAGGACAAGTTGCCAACATACAGCGTAGAGGAAATTTTCAGGGATTTCTCCTGCAGCTGCCTGCTACCCTGAGGGCAGAGGGAGCACGCAGCAGGGTGAGCACGCCTGCCGCCCTGCTTCCGTCGCCAGGCCCCGGCGGGAACCTCCCGCCGCCCCGGAGATGCGGTGCCCTCCCGCTCGCCGGCTCCTCGCACGGCCTTGCCCCGGCAACAGCCCTCCTCCTCAGGCGCTGCTCCAGCCCGCCCTCCTCCCCGCCCCGGCCGGGCTCCGCGGCCTCGGGCCCCGCCGCCCTCACCCCCGCGCCTCGGGCCCGGCCGCCGGGCGCACCCGGAAGTGCTGGTCGCGGTACTGGCTGATCTCGCAGTAGGAGTCGCTGTTGAGCCCGCTCAGCGTGGTGTGAAGCAGCCCCGACATCTCGCCTCTGCCCGGCCGGGCCCTGCTCCCGGGATCCTTCCAGAAGCGCCGCGGCGCCCACCGGACGGCAAGCGGGGCAAACGGTCCGCCGCGCCGTCCGACTGGCCCCGGCGCCTGTCGCTCGGGGCGGGGAGGCGGGGCGATAGCCCCGGACAGCCAATCGACGCGCGGAGCCGCCGGCAACGCAGGGTTCGGCGCGGCCGTGGCGCCGGGCCCAGCATGCTCCGCGGCGGCGTGCGCGCGGGGCGGTCGGCGCGCATGCGCAGCGGCGCCTTTCCGTCCCTGCCGGTCTCGTCACGGTGTGCGGGTGGGGTTGTGGCGGCCATGGTGGGGGCGCGGCTGGCGGCGGTGCAAGGTACCGCCTGCCGCGGGCGAGGGTTCCCTTTCCCATGAGCGCCTGGGATCCGCCGCCTGCTGCTGGGCTGTATCTCACGCCTTCCTCTCGTCCTGTCTTACAGGGCTGGTGCGGGAGCTGCTGAAGGAGGAGGCCCTGTCCCGCATCGCCGCCCTCACCGAGGAGCTCTTCCAGGCGGCGGGGAGCATCTCTGAGGAGGATGGGAGCGCGGCTGAGGTGGAGCCCCGGCCTCCCGGCCCGGCGTCCCTCTCCAGCCCGTCTGAAGAAATGGGGCTTTCGTGTGCTTCACGCCACAGGGCTACGCTCGCCCAGGTTGGCGGCTGCGGTTCCTGCAGCTCTGTGAGATGTGCTCTTGCTTCCCATCTAATGCAGTGAAGCTAAACGTTTACCTCTAGCGTTATTGGAATGTAAAGAAAATAGTTTATTTTTTCATCTTTCAACCCAATAGCATGAAAGTCCAAAATAAAGTGGAAAATCTTACATTTTAAGAGTCAGTGCAAAATGTTGATCCTAAATGTAGAAGTGTGCATCATAATGGGAAGAGTTACTGGTATCTTTAGTGATGTTCAGGTTTTTATTATTTCAGTTTTCTAGTATCTAATTCTAATGTCAAGTAAATATGCAAGCACAGGGTGCTGATGCATTAAAAGTTTGGTACTGGGTCAGAGAAGAGGTCCTTCTCATCCTGTACATGGATTCCGATAATGACAGTAGATACTTGAGGAAGAAGAAGAAAACAAGCATGTAATTTTAACTGCCTGGTAAACTCAGTGCATAATATTAGAGTGGGAAGTACTCATTTTCATACGTTATGAAAGTCAATTAGGTTGTTGTTTATAATGTTTTTAATTTTAGTTTTTTTCCTTCTGTGTATTTTTTCTAGAGGAGTACTTAAAAAGTGGTAAACGTCTACTCTAAAAGGCCTTTTTCAAAAAAAAGTCTGAGGAGTAATATATGAATCTGGAATAAAAACAAGACCAGCTGAGATATCGCACAACCTTTTCCTCCAGAATTACATTTTGAAGAGGGATTTAACACATAGTGATTATCACCTAAGGAAGACTAATTTTGAAAGTTGTAAATTTTTGACAAGGCGCAAGATAGGTTAGCAAGTGTCACAACAGGAAGTATGCTTAGTGCAGTCTGTAAAGAAATACAGGAGCATAAAACTGGTATCCTTCAGTTCTTCCTGAATCAGTTGGGCTAAAATATTTCTAAAGAAAGGAGAAATCATTAATTTGTAATTGATCTTTTCAATAAAAGGGGCTATAAAATGTCTCCTGGTTAGGCAAGAGCACATCTGTAGGCAAGATCTGCCATGGAAACTAGGATTTGAAGTGATGGAAAGTGCAACCCTTAAAGGTGGGTTGTTAAGGGAGCTTATTGCCTTTATGTAGGACTGCATCATCTTTTCAGCAAGTGTATGTAGTCAGTAGCCTTTGTTCTTTGTTGCTAATATCAGAAGTTTCCTGAAGTAGGTATTTAAAGTAATTGAGCTATTTAGTTTTCTTTTTGATAGGCAAAAGAAGTGAAGCCTTATTATAGATATGTTTTCAAACTTGATACAATTCTTACAGCTCTTTTCCAATCCCTTCAAATTTTTCAACGTCTGTTTAAAATGTACATAATGTATTCTGAAGGCTGCCAGTGAATCCGTTGTATTTTGGATATGGTGATGTGCTGTTGCACAAATTTTGTATCTGAGTGTTTTTAAGAAAACTTCATCCCAGATGGGTAGGGTAAGTGAGGTCACGTTTTGCTAAATTTGGAAAAGGACTTGATGGAAGCATAGGTTAGGACATTTCAGAAATATGGCAGATAATGGGATTTGTTTAGGAACATATTTGAATGTTTTTTAAGTCCACCACTTGCAGAATTTGCCATTATGCATAATTTCAAATTGGAGCTGAAGGCACTGATGGATGGTATGACGCATGTGTGCAATTGGTCATATGATTAATTAGTTCATTTTAGCTTTAGGTCTTGTCAGCCTTGGCTTTACACAGTCATGTTCTTTATTATCTTGCTTCGTCATAGAAGTGCTCTCATGGTTTTAGAAGATGTGAAATAGTCTTTATAAGAGTGAATATATCTTATGACATATACTTACGAAAAGAGTATGTGCTTCCTGCCAGCTGCTTATAATTCTTCTGAAATGATGGATCTATAGAAAGGAATGATCCGTACTTTTAGCTGAAAAAATGCGATGTGGTCCATTCAGCATGCCTGTTTTCAGGTCACTATCCCAGATCTCCCTGTGGGATCATGTAACAGTTTCATGGAAAACTCACTCCTTTGACTCGAGTGTAAAAGGAAGTTGCACAAATATGTGGACAGGTCATTATTGTGATACACATGAAAGACAGTTCCTTTTCCAGAAGTAAATTTCAATGCGACCCAAATCCAGGACAAAATTAAATCTAATGGAATTCTCCTGCTCAGGTTGAAGAGGATGCAGTAAGCCTGTGGAACTGGACTGTGACCAAACACACAGGTTCCATTGTCAATGATGAGCAAAGAGCTAAACGTACGTATGTGTTCTGTACCTTCTTATGTGTGTTGTGTGCTGTAGCACGAAAAGGAAAAACTCTCTGCTGACAGGCATATACACAGCGCTGTAGATTTGTTTGGATCTTTGTAGATGGGGTGCAGACAGAGGAAAATATACAGCTGGGCTTGTATAAACAGTTCAGGAAGGAGCATCCTGGTGTAACAGTAGTCTCCTTGTGACACAGAATCACTGTAGGCGTTATTATCACTCCCCCTTTCCGTGCCAGAGCATCAGTAAAGAGGTGATGTGACCAAAGGAAGCTGTAATTTGCTTTCTAATGCTATGTTTTTAGTCTAGAAATGTGTGGAAATAACATAGATGTAAATTTTAGACTGTTGGTCACTTAATTTATATCAAGTGAGATTGTTTCCTTTAATGTAACTATCTCATCAATGTTTACATACAGAAAAACTCTAAATTCTCTTTGTACTTCCCTGCTTTAGCCAGGTACACAGCTGGTGGGTTTGCTTGGAGCCAGGAGCAGGGCTGGGATAAAGCAGAAGTGAGCTTTTTGTCTTTTCCCTCAACCTGTTCTTTATGTGGTTCTGCAGGATTGCAATATCTGGCCTACATTTTTGTCTTGAGGGATTATAGTCAAAATTATGTATAATCTGCATGATATAAATTATATCAGGTAAAGGGAAAAGGGTAAGTTTACAGAAAATAAGTAGTAATTGTAGAGTGTAATGTTCTCAGATCTTGTATCACAGCTGAAGGGCCAGGGAGAGGCTATTTTAAATACATTAAGTGGTGTCTTTTCCATCCCTGATGTATAAGGAAGGCCTGAAAATATTTTTGCTTTTTACTTTGAAAATGTAAAGATATTAAACTTCATTTCCCTGTTTCGCTGAAGGCTATTTTGAGGCTCTCAAGACATGTTACTGTAAGCACCTGCAATGTAATTAAGTCTTTGAATACCATGTATTTAACTTAAACTCTCTCTAAAGTGTTTAATAGGTATTTTGATGAGAGTATGTTTTGTTTTCTTACTGCCTGAAATGCAGTTTTAAGCAGCTTGGCTAAAATTCAGACTGCTTTGACTCCTGAAGTTGTCAAATTTTTCTCTCTTATAATTTAAAATGGCAAGCAGTCTTTCAGATATGGCAGGGTCTGACTTTCTTAAAAAAAAAAAAAGAAAATGGAACTTAGGAATGTCTGCACTGTTTTCTTGCAGTACGGTTTGTTGCTTGCAGACTGGTGTGCCTTTGTGAAGGCAGTGATCCTCCGGAGGGAACTATTCGAAGACAGATTTTGGTAAGGCTAATGGTGGGTGAGCAATGAAGTACAGTTGATCACCAAGGGAAACCTTTAAACTCTTTGCTTTGGAAAGGGAGTGAAATATACCTGTAGTTCTGTGGAATACACACGCTGAAGGGGGACCTGTGTTATCACAGGGATACCTTGCTGAGCCAGTGCAGTTAGGAATTTCCAGACAGTGTAGTAAACATCACATCTTTGTCATATGGTAAAATGTTATATGAGGAGCATATTCATTTATTTCAGTATCTTACATTATTATCTAGTAGAGCACTGTAAGTCTCATGCTGCATCTAAGCGTTAAGGACTTCAGACATGAGAGGTGCTTGTCAGAAATTGAAGAGCTGAAATACCGTTCCCCTACATTAGATATGTGCATCAAAGAGATGAGATCGAACATTGCCTTTCTTGAAAGTGACTATATTTTCACGAAAAACTTTCATTTTCTCCTTCAGATGTCTATGAAAACTGGGAAAGGATGGATAGATATTGGAAAAGCTGATCTTGCTGATGGATTTCTAGAGATTGCCATGAGTGTAAGTTCTTTTCCAGTTCTAATTTCTTATAAACACACCTATTTGTAAGTTCCATGGGCGATGCCTACGCTTTGTTTTCCAGAGTATAGAAAAACTGTATGCGAAGTTACTTAAAGGGAGCGATGGTGAAGCAGATATCCATGTGCACAAAGCTGATGTGGAGAAGAACCTCTTCAAAGTACTCTCTTATCAGGCTGAATCAGTATGTGTTCTTCCCAGTTTACCTTATAAGTCACTAAAGGTATAGAGGGAAACTCTGACCCAGTTGTTAGATGTATGAATGCTTGGCATTGAGGACTTGCTGAAGGATGTATTTTCTTTGCTTAGATGTGAGATAGTAGATCTTGTGTTTGCATTCAGTGTTGCAATCATTTAATGATTTTTAATTTGCCTAATTTATCACAGTCATTTCTGCTGTGATGTTTATATCTTCTAGTTCAGATTTGTTGCTCTATGATTTGGCTAGCATGGCTGTTTATAAAACAAACAGCTGCCTTTCTGAATCATAAATGCGTCAGTTCCAAAGGTGTCCTGTGCTTCACTGAAGAAGGGCGATAGGGCTAGTGTAGAGCCTAGGTCCCCCAAACTGCATTCGTGTAACAGGTACACAATAAGACTAGGCACTTTGAAATGCTCATCATACTGCACTAGGATTTGCAGCTAGGCTGGTTGAAAGTATATGAAGGTAGTATTTGTCATGGCTGCAGATGGCTCAGGTTCGTATCTAACAAGTAGATGTTATAAGCCACATGTGTAAAGTCTTCTGGGACTTAAAACTTTCATGACTCTGCAAATTCATGAACATCATCAAAGCTATTAATATTATATGCTGTCAGACAAAGATCTTTCTATACGTGAATACCGTCTCTTCCATGGCTTCATATATCCTGCTTTCCACATATAAAGGCTTTAAACAGTGGGAGAATCAGTATGAAATTATAAGGTCTGGAAATAGTGAGTTCCATGGCATTTGATATTTTTTTTAAAGTCTCAACCTCTGGCATCATACAATGAAGTAAAAGTCATGGTGATAATTACAAAAAAAAAAAAAAAGCCTAGCACAATATGAAAGAAGTCTGAAAAAGTGCTAAAGGTTTTCTAGGGGATCAACAACACCAATTACAATAATTTGAAGTATGTAATTTAGAAATTCTAAGTTTTGTGAGGCATTAGTGTGCCTGACTGAAGTTTCTGAGTACTTTATCAATGCTATAGACTATTACAGACATATAACTATAAATATGAGAAAATGTAGTTGCCTGTATTTGTTGATAACACCACTGATCTCAGTATCTGGAAGGGGAGTACTATCTCCAAAATTTTCAAGAGCTTCCCTGAACAGGCCGAAGCAGTGGCCAAAATTTTTAATTTAATCATGGAGACAAAAGAGGACCTTAAATTATTGGAGAGGAGGTTTAAGATTTGCTGAACTGTTGTATCATCTTAACATCTGAATTAACTTGTCCCATGCATCTGGCCTTTTCACACTACCTAAGGACTGCAGTGTTTTTCTGGATGTCTTTATCATCTGGCAATATATAGAAATACACAGAATTATTGTAGCAGTGTAAGGACAGATATCTAATCCCAAACCTAGCTTTACTGAGTGTGAAAAACCCAAGTCCTCTTTTAGAGAATCAGTCTTTTAATGAATTTTAAAAACAAGTTGCTCAGTAACAGTTTGTTGGCATGCTCTACTGCTTTCTTAGGCAGTTGCTCAAGGGGATTTTCAGAAAGCAGTGATGTGCATGCAGCGCTGCAAAGATATGTTGATGAAATTGCCAAAAGAGGTAAGTAAAATCATCCCTTCTTTATCACTCCAAACTTTGAAAATCTGCTTTCCTCTCTCTAAGTTAAAGAATGACATATGCCGTGTAACATTTTGAAAAGTATTCTGAGCTGTGTATCTCTTCTGTGCTTGGTTGCTTCTTTGAGATTTTCTTACTAAAAATTTTGCATGAAAACAGCAGTTTTTTTCTTCAAAGTTTGGGGTTTTTTTTCTTGTTTCTCATAGTTTATCATTTGAAATAGAATGATAAACTCTTCTTAAAGAATGAGCAAAGACAAATCAGCAAGCAAGGCAAAAAGATTTCTAACTGAATATGCCCCCTACTCTTCTACAGAACCAGCTACATATTACATCTTGATCTTGTATATTGCTGCTTTAGTTGTACTCATGTGAACTTTTGTCTGGAAACAGATGGGACAAGAGAAGAGCTGACTTACTAAGTTTTTGATATGCCAGTCTGTCACTACCCTCAGTACTAATCTTCATCTTCATGAAGCTGTAGAGCTATGAATGGAGGCTTCCCATTGCACTAAATTGTGTTTTTTGTAGTTCTTGTGTCACAGAACAATGTCCAGAGAAAACAAACTCTAGCATATGCAGGCTAGTTCTTTGTTTGCAAAGATAAAAGTCTAATATGTTTATATCAGAATAAACTTCCCTACATTTATTTTAATTTGCTTACTTTACTGTTTTCCCAATATTTAGGAAACATTTTGTTCCTGTCTCTGTGGTACAGGTAATAAAATTCAAAAGGGTTGATGTGAATTCTGAAAGGGAAATACAGGAAATATGGTTGGAGTTTAATTGGGTTTTTAACCAATTAAACTCCAACCAATTTTAAATTGGTTTTTATGATCTGCAGGCCTTGTTCAGTGCATCTGAGTGCCTAAGTCAGTTGCAGGGGTCTAGCTTTGATTTGAATCATAAGAGCCGAACTGCTCACTGTGAATTGTTGAGAATGCTCACTGGGATCTTTGCATTACTGTTCCTCATTTCATTTTTAATGAATTTCATGCTTTCCGCTTAAACTCCTCCATTAAATAATATTAAACTTCTCATGATGAATACTCTTCACAAACCAGGAGCACTGATGCAGACAAGGAAAAGGTTTCTGATCATGAGAGATACAATTTACTTCTGGTTTAAAGAGTGGTATTCAAAGAGTGAGAAAAAAGGAAAGAGCTAGGGATTGCTGAGTGACTTTGAAACTTTTGGATCACTAGGTAGCCGTCAGTCCTTAACTATTCCAGGCTCCCATTGTACCAGAGAGAACTTGCAGAGTATCACAAGGAGATGTTGCATTATGGTAATGTATGGTACCACAGATCAGCTGGAGAGGATTTGCAGCTTGTGGGTCATCAGTGGTCTATGAACCATAACTGGGAACTCTTGCTGTACAGGGTGGCATGCCAGAATTGTTCATAACACTTGTTATTCAGAGAGGTGCCAGGTATATGGGGATATTTATTGTTACGCTTGATTCCTGGAACACAATCATTCACTGAAATATTATTATAGTTATCCTTTGAAATACTTCTTTTCCAAGTATGCAAGTAAATGACTAGGGTATGCCACAGTATGCCTACAGCATTATGCTAAACACTTTGCATGAAACCCTCTCAATACAGCAAACTTTCTGTTCTGGAAAGAAAATGTTCGCAAAGGAACTTAAGAAAAATAAGGGTTTCACATCTGAGAGTGATCGTTTTTTTGGTTCATGCATACTGAATCTGTGCTGCTGTCTCTGGATTGCAATGAGATCAACGTAAATTTGAAGCAAGATGTTGTGCTACCTCTCTCATTCTTGCCTAAGGATTTGAAATCTCTAGTTGCTTGCAAGAAACATCATCTGTACTTGGAAAAGAAAGCTACTGCAGAGGCAGAATGGATGTAAATATTGGCAGCCTGTTAGCATATAAAATTACTTTTCTGTCTCTTTGGATGACATATGACAGCTGCAAATCATTTCAAAGGAAAGACAAGTTGTTATGAACAGACATTGTCAGGGCTGACTGATAAAGCAGAAAAAAACAGTGCTCTGAATAACCAAGCATTCAAAACCAGTTTTCTCCTAAAACTTGTAATGTGCGTGATCCTTTTTCTAACCTCAAAAGAGGCATGCTGGGAAGAAGCCTACTGTTGAAGAGGTAGAGTTCTCATCACTTAACTATGTAAAATTTTTTTGTAATTTTAAAAAATGAAGTTGTAGTATTCCAGTTTTTCTTCTCAAGTTTTAGTTTTTATTGTTTACTTGACACAGTTCTAGTGCTTTCAGCATGATTTCTTAAAGAACTGTTCTAGCTCATGTGTTTCAAGAATCCTGCTGTTTTGCATGTCCTGGACTGGTTAATAATTCTTCACTTTCCCACACAATTATGATTCCATTTGAGTCATGTTCAATATCCCCTTGTATAAGGTCAGAAGTGATAACAGTGGATATATCTTTAAAGTAAAATGCATTTTAAAGAACGTGAGACTGGAGCGCCATAGATCTAATGATGTTTCTACAAGAACATTATAGAAGCAGAAGTCTTTTATTGTAGACCTGTTACCTGTCAATCCTCTGTTACAATTTTGGAGTGGAAACCTATGAATGGAAGAGGTATGAACAGAGCTCCTTCTGGCTCAGGTAATGTGCAAAGGCTAACAAAATAAAATCCTGCTTTTGAGATGTAAAAATATGTGTGAAGGACAGGAGGGGAGCAAGGGAAAGTAGAGGTTTAATTAAAAAAGTGAGAACACAAGATTTTAGCTGAACCAAATTAGCTGAGCAGATAGTTAGTGACTGTCTTACTCTGTTGCCTAACATTTGTGACTGCATTCCGCATTGATTTTCATGTCATTAGAATGAAAGTATCCTTTCCAGCTTCTCTGCCAAACATTTCTTCCAAAGAGACTATTTTTATGAAGAGGCTGTTCCCAGTTCTTATGCCGTTCATAAATGATAGTCAAGGGATTTGAAAACTTTGGGAAAGAGTAGGTGAATTCTGACTGGTTTTAATGGATTTGTTTTAAACAGTATTTGAATTTCTCATAAAGGAGGTGCTTCATTGAGAGCAAGTCCTTGACTGATGAAAGACACAAACATCAAGGTGAAAAGGGAGTAATTAGAGATGGTTTGGGTAGGATCCAAATAAGTAATGTGGTACTACTAAGGAAGAAAAAAATGTAGGCTGTTGGGAAGAGTATCTTCATGCCAAGGTCACAGCCTCAGCTCAAAAAATTTGTTTTTATTTCTTCTTTTTTTTTTTTCTTTTAAATAGTCAGAAGAAAATGAATGGCAACATATGAAAGTCAAAATAGTTATGGTCATATATGTTGTCAAAGAGGATTTGTAGAAATGCTTAGAATTAATTACAGCTGGTGCTTTGGAGATGATTTTATATTTTATTCTTGTGGAAAATTAAATACCGAGTCCTGATGACAAAATTTGAGGAGGAAATAAACCTTTGCAAAGTGCAAATAATTATCTGGAGAAAGAGGTGTAGCTCCATCTAGTGGGTTAATATTTCCCTGTGCTGAGAATATATTAGGTTAGGAAACAAATGCCCAGTTACTGTTTTTCTTTCTAAGAGTTCTTCATTCATAGCATTTGCAATTGAATCTGGTTTTGTGGAATTACCACTGTGTTTTCTCCTGGGTGGTCCTTTGTGCTGTCATTTAACTTTTAGAAAAAGGATGGGGAATCATGACTCCCAGGTTCTGTTAATGTGATTTGCTGTGATCTTGAAACCCGGTCCTGTATAACTTTTGTGTATGACTATATTATGTGTCAGGTGAGAATGAGAACACTTGCTTCTTCAAAACCGCTATGGTTAAAACTGGTAAAGCCTACTGAAATGGTTGAATAGAAGATGTTACAGAAGGTGGTGCAATAGGTTAAAGAAAGTGATCGAGTACAATTTTTAATGTGAGGATTTAAAAAGAAAAACAAAATTTTCTGTTCTCTAGTAAGAGAGACTATTGAGATTAGTTTGTATGATTTATGTGGTTTCTAACTGATTAAGAATTGGGAAAGGATAGGAATGTTGCACATATCAGAAGACTGGCTGAATTTTTCTCTGTCATCCCATTTAATTCTAACTTTTGCTTATCATTGATAGCCAGAGTTATGACATTGGGAAGATGGATATGAAATATTCTGTTGGCAAAGAAATGCAGGTAAGAAATAGAGACATTGCTGTTCACAAATAAGAGGATTTTGTTAACCTGACTCCACTGTATCATCTGCCTCTGCTGTGCCAAACCTGACCGGTGGTTCTTTGGCCTCCTCTGCTATGAAGTTTGACAAAGTTGCAAGTTCAGTTGCTATGAGCATCAGTCTGAGAGTTCAGTCACTGATGGGTGCCCTTAAATCACATTTGGATTGTACTATTTCACAGAAATTAAATTGTAGAAAGTAAGGCTGAAGTAGGCCCTGAAAGGCCATCTCTTCTTCCCTTCCTTCTCTTCTTTCAAGGCATCATCAGTTATATCTGTGTCATTTCTGATAGATGTTCATCTGTTTAATTCGTAAGCCTGTTACTCCTTTTACTACCCACAGTGGATATGGAGAATATTTTAATATCTTCCTCTTTATATAAATCATTTATATACTTGAAGGCTATTAGCATGTGTGTCTCTGTGTTTTGTTTTTTTCTCTCAGTGAAGTTTGTACCTCCTGTTCCTTCAATTTCTTCTTTCATTCTGTTTTTTTCCAGATTTCCTTGCTATTCTTCTGTTCTCTGAACTCTAGTTGATTCATGTCCTGTGTGAATTGCAGTGCTGAAGACTGAATATACTTCAGAACTGAGCAATCACTTTATATGTCTGATACCAGGCAGGCATTCCTTTGACTAAAAGAGCTTTTATTTTTCATGACCTTAACTGTTAAGTCTTTTGTATTCATATGTATGTTCATGTGTGGCTATTTTTTTTCCTGCTCTTTAGATGGCATTTAAACTTCCAGTTTGTTTTTATTTCCAGGCTAAAGTGCTGCGATTGTTAGCTACAGCCTATTTTGAGTGGGATTGCAATCTGTATCTTGACAAGGCATTGAAAGCTGTAAGCTTGGCAAATCAGGTAGTAATGTGTTACTGTATTTATGGTGTGCAGTAGTCAAAACTCGAGCATTTATTAACATAATAATATGGACCACATTAATCACTGGTGTGTTATCCTTGACATCAGACAGAGGTGTGTTTGCTTTGCCTTGGTTTTCATACTCATAAGTATGTTTTGGTGTTCCCAGCTTTTTTATAGAGAAATAATTCTTTGCATGTAGATGTAGAGCTGTCTTGCTGCCTCATATCTATTAGTAGTGAGGTCCTTTGATAATGATATGACTAAAATTTCTCTGGCATGTGTTCATGAAAACTGTACAGACAGAATAAACTACGATGTGCTCCACCTGAGATTTATAGCAGTTGGCTTTTTATGCACCAGACCATTTGTCTTGCTTTGGGTTATAATGGCTATGTCCATAGTATGTTTTGGGTACCCATCTCATTTTCTGTACAAATATTTGAGCAAGCATGAAACAGCGTTCAGTTTTGAAAGCTGTGTAGCCATGCTACATCAGTCTTATTTCAAACAACTAATGAAGCTATTGCATTTTACTAACATGACTGTATTTCTTCTGGAACCTGAAAAATGAGCTGTATAAACATACCAGCTACCCTGAATAAAGTTCATATATCTCCTAAGCAGTCACTAGAGTGAGGTCTCTTGCTCTTGTAAAAATTCTGTTTCCCATATAAAGACTTGAATTAATTTTGTGCTTCTATCTTTTCAGGTTAGAGTAAATTAAATTTGAAGAATTTATATTTGTCTTTGGTTGGCCATCTTAAAATTTCCATTAGCTGTGTCATACAAAACAAGTTTTAAGTGTAAAGTCCTGTTTTAAATGAACGCTCAAATTCAGTTTTCTACATGCTGTTAAAACTTGGAGATGATGATGCACATATTTGTGAGATCAGGATAAAAGGCAGTGTATTTTAATCATTCAAATAACATGCTACTGCAGTATCTAAGACCTCTGCAGTTTTTATTGTATTTACTTTTGCAAAACCTTTTGAGGTGGAGAGTGTTTTTATAATAATTTTTTATTATGTTTTGGTATGGAAAAATAGAAGAAAATTTTTATTCTAGAGTATGAAATGTGCAGTGTTTTAGTGAGAGCTGTAGTATACAGTCTTTGTTATTTCCATTTGCTCCCATTGTTGTTCTGTCCTAAATTTTGTATTATTATAAGCTACTTTGAGTTCTGCTCATATTAATTCTGGAGAATTAATCCAGCCAATTCACACATAGAAAAGCAGCCAGTTCACATATAGAAAAGCAGTAAATGTTTCTATCATTCAGTATTGTTCAGCTTCTATTTAAAAGTATCAGAAATGGGCCACAGCAAAATGAGAATCATGTATCGCTTGCTTTCATTGTCCTCATGGTCTTTTGGCAGTATAAGAATAAGTAATAAAGATGCACATTGCGTTTAAGAAGAAAATATTACCTATTGCTTCAGTCATTAAAATGGAACTGAAGAATACAGTGGCGTGTATGTGATTTCCTGCTATTTGTCTGTGTTAATGTGCTGGATTCTCACGGGATCTGTATTCTACAAACAGCTGTCCAAGTAATGTATTGTTTTTCATTATGCAGGAGAATTTGCATCCAGCAGGGTTTTTTTTGAAAGTTAAAATTCTTCTTAAAAGTGGAGCATCAGATGAAGATATCAACTCAGGTATCACAGCTCTGTATAGGTCTCGTAGTAAGGTCACACTACTCTATATCCAAGAAGACTGCCTGAATTGTAGATAGGGATGTATTTTTTTTTTCTTTCTCATGTGTTTTGGAGGAATCTTCATTAGCTAAATGCCATTCTGGTTTTGGACTGTGAGACATAGTAGTCAGTGTTCACAAAAGAGTTACCCAGGTGATAATGTAAGTTTGAATTCAGCATGATTTTATTTTTGTTGAGAATTTAAATAGACTTGCTGGAAATAGGGGAGGGGGAGGACTCTGAAGCCTGTTGAAATGAACACAGTGAAAATATAGCAATGTAAAGGTATGGTTCATTTTAGACACATGCCTAAGGTAACTCAGAAAGGTTGAAGGTGGATTATCTCTTATGTAGTCAGCGTAGAAGAAAAGGCTTGTGAAACATTGCTATTCTCTGTGTGTGATTTTGCAGATTTTGGCCAAGAGACATCAAGTGCTGATCAGTATCTGGTGTTATAAACCTGTGTTACCAGAGTTTTTAGTTTATCTAGGGCATATAAACTCTTTTCTCCTTATTCGTCAAACTTGTCATTTGAAGAGAACTGATTTTTCTATTGGCATGAGAGGAGAAGAAAGTTTTCGGGGGGACTTCAATATAGGAAGGGTAATGTATCAGGAGAAATTTATTTCCATAAATAATGAAATCTTAAGGAGGAAAGCCTTTGTAATCTTCATGGTTGGAAAGCATCAGATGTATAATGAATGCTCTGAGAAATAATTGTAGGATGAGATGAGGAATTTCTTGCAGAAAGCTGGATGGTTTGAATGCTGCCAGACTAGCAGGAATGGAAACTCTACTTCAGATTGCTCCTGGGGAATTTCAGTCAGCTTTCAAGTGGACAGTTACTCAAAACTTACGATTGCAATAGTTGGCTTCTGTTCTGCAGTTTGAATTGTGAAGCTATAGTGTTGCCTATCAAAACACGCTCTGCTTATATTTAGTAGCACTAAGACTCCAGTCAGTTTTTCAAGCGAGTTTATTAATAAGTGGATGTCTGTCTTCTCTTGTATGGCTGGCAGAAAAGTGTTGTGACCATGCACTGCAACTTCTCTGTCTTTTGAGTGAAGGTTCCTGCTAAGTTTTAGGCATTTGACTAAAATCTTGTATTGTGCACAGGTGCCTTAGAAATGCTTCCTTTAACAACTGTTACAGTCATGTCCCTATGTGTTCCTTGTCTGATCTCATCCAAGCTATGAATGTATAAATCTTGTTATTAACCACCCAGTACAGTCTAGCAATTTTTAAACTTTATCTGAGTGATCTAAAACTGATACCTACTTATCAGCACCAGTCAACTGAACAGCTGATGCTAAAGGCATTAGGCTTAAGTAGTTCCCATCGCAATGTGATATCACCACACAGGCTGAGCACTGACCTCAGTCTTAAGTGGTTCCTGCAGGATTAAGGGTGAGACATTTTGATGGAAAGCAGCTTGAGGCAAAAGTTTCTGCTACTAATGCCTATGCTGTTTCTGCTTAAAGAGACAGAGGACCAGAATTCCAAGGCCTATCAGTCTGTCACCTTTCTGTAGTACTACATTAATTGTACAGCAAAAGGAAAGTCAAAGCACAATAGACATATTTTACTCTTCCTTTGTTTTAGAACTACTAGGGTGGGGTTGGGTTTTTTTGGTTGTTTTTTTTTTTTTTTTCCAAAGAAGCTGTAAGAGGTAAACGGTAAATTGAGCAGTTAAGGGTCTAAACTGAATATATAATCTCAACTGCTTTGTGTTCTGTCTAGCTGTTGCAGAATTCCTGCACCATGAGATGTCTTTAGACTTTTGTTTGAATACTGCCAAACTGCTGCTGGAGCATGGAAGGTATGAAAGCATCACTAAGTGGGGTGAACACAATATTTGGGCTTTGTAAGTGTTCTTTTATAAGAAAATAAAATCTGTTGTACAATGATGCTTTACTTTAAATAAAAACTCAGAGAGGTAGGTAAACAGTTTTGAGAGGGAGCCTTTCTTTTCCATAGCAAGGTGATACAGATTATGACAGCAGCAGAACAGGGTGTGAAATAATGTTGAGTGGCAATTTGGAATGCTGTAGCCTTACTTTGGAATGATTAAAATTCTCTCTGTAGTTTTAATATATATATTATCAATATATATATTGGAATAATGTATTTATGAGTCTGGAATTATCTGACTGAAATCTTTCTTCCATATTAACTAACCAACCCTCAGAATGAGAGAGTTTGGAGTCCTAGAATCATTCTTGTGAAAAACAATCTAAGGATGAACAAGTTACTGCAAAATAAATTGAGGCATGAAATTTCGCACTGTTGAATGCTCCATCATGATTACCAATGTATATGCTTCTATCTTGCAGTAAATTCTTACTTTTTCATTGTGAGGAATAAACTCTCTTGTGAATACTGTGGAATAAGCATGTGCTAATAGGAAGTTACTACTGAATAGATGAACTGCTGTAAATTCATACCTTGACTCACTTTGTCAGCGTGATTATGTGCCAGTAGTATTAATGAGAAACATGCTGTACGGTGTGAATATGTTATTCTTTAGAATGGAAAATTAACAGCTCTTCTTGTGCAGCCTCTTAAAAATGCATCTGTATGAATAGGGAATCAGTTGGTTTTGATTTTCTGAAATCTGTTCCTGAACGATTTGAATCTTCACCTGACCTTGGAAAAATTGCCCTGCTCCACATTGAGTTCCTGTTGCAGAATAAGAGGGAGCTGCTTGCTAAGCAAAAGGTTGAAGAAATTATTATAGGTCTGTATCCATCTGCTGCTGCTGTTTACTGAAACCTGTATTTAGTTGGCTAGTCTTGAATTCTGATTTTCACCTTTTTTGCTTATTCTCATCTTTATTTCTATTTGTGTCTGTTTTCCCTTATGTTTCTTTTGCATGGCAACTCTCAACTTCCATAATGAATGACAATTGTGATAAAGCTCAGGGTTAAATTGACTTGCTAGAACAATTCCTTCTTCTTAGTGTAGAGTGGGTGTGACTGATAGATGTGGGATTAGAAATATTTATAAGAAGTTCTGTGTAATGTTAATACTTTGTCCATCCAGCCCAGTGTGGTTTTGTTTGTCAGTATTAAAACAGGTGCATATCCTTGTTTGAGCAGCTCAATAACAGTTTATTTTTCAGGTCTATTGCACCTGTAGCACTGTATTTTTTGACTGTCAGATCTGCTGGAAATCAGATTGTATTTTATGTAGCATCAAGCTAGGTGCAAGAGCCTTTATACGTTGCTCAAGCATGAAAATATTTATTCTCTTACCTACTGTTTTGGGGGTTTTTTGCTTGTTTGGTTTTGGGTTTTTTTTGTTTGTTTGGGTTTTTTGTTTTGTTTTTTTTTCAGAAGCAGGCTATGAAACACTGGCTGAACCTATTGCTGTGTCAGTGTTTGTTGTTGTAGGCTATGGGACAGCCTTTCTCAGATAGTTCTTAGGTGCTTCTCAGTGTGCTTCTTATAAAAGTTCTTGTAAACTGATGATTTGCAGTATCTTTTCAGGACATTATACTGGGAAGCAGCTGTTGCCTGAAGCCTTGAACCAGCTGCACATCATCTTGTGGGACAGAGCTGCCAAACATTATGAGGTTTGGGACCAAACAGTAGTGTTGTTATTTGTATCAGTGAAAATGAAGATCTGCTTTTTCTGACCTCTTTGGTATGTCTATTTTTGGTTAGAGTGCAAGCTGTTATTAAGATCCTTGTTCCGGTTGGCACTAGTTTTATTTTCATCCAGCTGGGTGCTGTTTTCCATTACAACATCAAGTTTCGGGTAGCCTCATCTCAAGGTTTGTACGCGGGAAGAGTTATGGCCAGAATTGATCAGCCAAGGAAAGTGTGCAGCCCATCATTCTGGTTCTGTCCTGGGAAGGGTACAAAGACCTGAAAATATTCTTTACATTGGGCTGTTTATTTTACAATTCCTACCCTCAGACGGTCCGTTGTTGCTTTAAGGAACATGGAGTGTTATCATTTGTACCTTGATTTTCTTTTTAGCCTATATAAAGTAGCTTCGGATGCTTACATTGTATCTTAGTTCATATATATTTGTACTGTGAGTATATAGAAGTTCTGTTATTCAAAACCAGATACCTTCTTATTCTTTCAGGATTTGGAGAAGATGAGCTCATGTTCTACTCTTGTATTTCTGTCATGTGCTCATTTCTTGTATACATAAAGGAAAACACGTGCCATTTTATTACCTCTCATCTGTGTAGTCAAGAAGGAATTTTGCTAATGACACAGCTTCCTTCCTTCTCATTTTAAAATAAATTCTCTGCCCAAATTGGAACTATATTTAGGAGTACCATTTTCAGCATAGTATCATCAAGGTTCATAGTCTAAATGGGATAAACACTTCTGTCTTTTTCTCTTAGTTTCAGTTGCTTTGTATCATGAAGAGAGAGGTTTTTTTGAAATAATATTTCTGCTTTGTATTTAGTCATAAGAATGTCCTTTCTGGGTCAGATGAATGACCCATCTAGTCCAGTGTCCTGTCTTTGATAATGGCTGTAAGAATAAGGGAAGAGTAGGAGCAGGTAAAGCGTCAGTTCTCCTAATGATTATTACCTGCATTGTGGGACCAATGATTGCTCTTCTGAGGGAAAGGTTACACTGGAATATACTTGATTATCTAAATCTTTCATTTTCTTTGAACTTTTTTTGTAAAAAATTTGGGAAAACATAGGCAGTTTAATCACACAAATAAGGATTTTTTGTTGTTGTTTTGTTTTGTTTTTTTTAAATTTCCTAGGCAAAAAGCTATTCTGAAGCTCTTCATTGGTACAATTATTCTGTCAGTTTCTACACACCTGGACAGATAGATCAGAACTTGGCTAAGCTGCAGAGGAACATGGCTTCTTGCTATCTTCATCTGAAACAAGTTGACAAGGTATATATAATATATATGTATATGTATTTATTTATTTGCATTGTTTTTATTTTTGTAGCTATGTCATTGGGATTTAATTTAGATCTTTGTTACTATACCTCTCTTGCTTTGAGAGAGGGATCTGTCTTTGCCTATCTTGCATCATCTGGCAGAGAGATGTTGTTCATCATCTTAGCTGCTATGGGGGCCTCTTGTATCACCTGTCATTCTAATGGGGGAAACAGTCTACAAGTCGTGTGACCATGCCTCAGTATGTCAGGTTTCTTCTCAGATTAGAAGTCCTCCTCTCTTCAAGACAGATGAGCCCTGGCAGGAAAAATGTTTGATGTGTCTCACTAGAACTTCCCACAACAGTGTGTTAGTCCTCACCTCTGCAGAGAAGTGCACCTGCTTTACCTATCTAGGCCTTCTGGTTTGGGGGGTGTTAAACTTTACGGTTCGAAGTGACAGAAGGGAGTTTAATTTTTCAGCATTCCCAGGGCTTCTCTTGCTTTATGATTCTATAGCTCTAATTTTGAGGAATTGGCTTTTTCCTCAGTCTGGTCATTGTCAGCCTTTGGTGCCATGTTCTGCTCTAGTCACTTTACTTTTCTTTCCAGGAAAGATGTTGCCAAACCAAACTTCTTGAGTAATTATATAAATATCAGCAATGTAACCATTAACATTTTGTCTATCTTTTTAGCTCTCTTTTATTTCAAATTATATTACTGATTTCAAGATGTCATTGTATTGATTTCCTTTAATCTCTCTTGTGAATAGGCTAAAGAGGCAGTTAAAGAAGCAGAGAGGTGTGATCCAAACAGCATCTTTACTAAATTCTGTGTCTATAAGATTGCAGTGATGGAGAGGGATACTGATAAAGGTAGAACCTGAAAGATAAAGGGTTCACTACAAGGAGCAGAAGTGCTGAATGTATTAGAAAATACTAAGCAGATTTGGACTGTGCATCTTGAGAAAGACACAGTAGAGGGTAGCTACAAGAAGGGTCTATAAAGTCATTGAAACTGTGAGGCTGTAGATTTAAACTGTCAGAGTGGGATGCTTTTTGCACACAATATGTAAGATGTGGAGTCCATTGCCATATCTGATACTGTATGGAGCCTCTAGCTATGAAGTCTCTAATCTTGTCATGGGCGGAAGCTATAGTAACATCCCTGGGTGAGAATCATCGTATGCTTGCTGTTTCTAATATTCTTTTGTATGCATATACAATATAAAAAAAGGATACTGAGCTAAATGAACTTTAACAGAACCATTATTGCTGCTCTTAATTTCTCTGGACAGGTAGAGCCTGAAGTTACCAGAAAATACATGAATTACTGATGTGACTTACAGAATGACATATCTCTGTAGACTCTTTCTCCTTTATAATGAGTTCTGCCATTGCATATTTTAATGAGAATCTTAGCTCAAGAAATGGAAATTGAGAAATATAGTCTACATTTACTTAGAATACAGAGTAACATGCAGAGCTTATTTTCCGATGAGTTCTGTGCCAATATTCTGTGCCAATAAATTGTTCTCTATACATCTTTTTAATGACAGCATAATTTGTTCGCATAATATAGAGTGGGAACCACAGCACAGTGTGAACATAAAACCAGCAGCACCCTTAGCACAAGCCAAGATGTGGGAGCTTGGAATCACGCCCAGACGATGTATTAGAGAAAGTCTTCTGTCTTTGGTGACAAACAGTTATTTAGCAGAACAAAATTAAGGATGTGAGATAGAGTTTCATTTGTATGGCATCCTTGTTCCCTTAGATTAGTAGCTTGGAAAGCCTTTTGGCACCTCTCTAGGAAGAAATGCGTAATTGTTGAGAAGTGCTGGTATGGTCAGGTTTTCTTGTCTTGGTTTTTCATATTAAAAAAATAAATTCAGCCTTTCATAAGTTGTTTTAAAGCCTCATTAAAACAGTAGAACTTTTCACCTTCCAATTGCTTCTGTTAAAAAAAATTAATTTTTCCCTATGTATATTTCAGCTGTGGAAGCAGTTATTGAAATGGGGAAGCTAGCAGAAAAGTTATCTCAACATGAAGACAAGCTGAGAGTGGATGAAAATACAGGCACTAACCTCCTGAGTTTAGCTGCCCAAATTGCTTTAGAGGTAGAGCAGATAACATTGTCTTTACTTTGCAATATTGATATAAGTAGGACAGCTGTAAGCTCTGTAACCTGGCCTACTTTTAATATTTCTATGTATTTCATGCATTTCTAAGTATTCCATGCTTCTGTGACCAAGGTCTCACTGAAACGTGTTGTGTAATGCAAAGTAGAAATTTATTTCACATATAAAGAAATTGTATTTTTTTAATATTTCTTCAGGAAAATAAAGGTTTCTGAGTTATAAATGTTGGTATCTGGAAATGACATGGTGTATTTCTGTAAAATTCTCCTTAGCAGAATGTTACGTCTTTTTCTGCCCCTGGGACTTGATCTTTGACGTGCTAGGGGGGAAGCTGTGTACAACATACACATAAGTCAACCATGAAAAGACTGAAAAGTCATTTGTCCCTCCTATTTGCTGCTTGGTTGGTGACTCGAGTGATGTCTGAACTGGCTGATTACATTGGCATAATTAGAAGAGGGTTTTGGTTGCCTTTTCAGGCTTTGTTCATACCACTGTAAGGCATGACAGCCTTGCCAGCCTGTACTGATCCTGTTCTTGCCATAGGCTCTTTGTGCATGAAATTGTGTGATCTCTCCTTGTGGTTTTCTCTTGACTCTGAGGGTCTTCTGTGCAGAGTCCTTTGTTCTTTTTCCTGCTAGTAAATGGCATGGACTTTTAGAATATGCTGTTGCTTTAAGGTTAGGGGGTTTTTTTGGTGGTAACCGAGGTAGTGCAGTTTATACAAAATATGTTTTAATTTATTTTCAGAATGAACAACAACTTGTGGCTATCAAAGCTTTGGAGTATTTGTCTGAACATTTACAAGACTGCCGACAATTATTTGCAGCTTTAAAGTGAGAATTCAGTATATTTATAAGGAAAGAGAAATTTTTGTGGTTTCTTTTTCAAAAATAATTTATTATATTGAGGAAGGTGGAAAACAGGTTAGATGAAAGATTAGTTAGCAGTCTTTTTGGTGCTGCAGATGTACCTCAGGCCTGAACTCTTAATATGTACAGATGTTCCAAGTCTCTCCCAAGCAAATAGTATTAGTTGCTCTGAATTTTATGATTACATTGTGATTTGAACAGATGACCAACAGTGACTCTAATGAGATTGCAACAATATATTTGGTGAAAATAACAGTTTGTTTGTATCCTCTGATGAAGCAATATCTTCTTATTGAAATACTCCATCATGTTTATAAAAACAAATATTGTGAGACAGATGTATTTATTCCAATATTTGCTTAAAGCCTTTGTTAAAGTACCTTTATTTACTTACTGTTACATGATTTAACAAAGTGATATACGAAATAAGGCAATAGGGTGGGAAATAGTATAATCTTATTCTCAGTTTGACACTTCGAATTCTTCTGTGAGTTCCATGGGCTGATAGCATAAGGAAGAAAAGTGAGATCCTTTCTGGAAAATTAGGGCGAAGTACACAGTGAGAAAAAAATTTCTTCTTTCTTCATTGCTTGTTTTTCTCATATTTAGATGTTTGGTTCGTCTTATGTTGTCAAAGTTCATGGCAGAAAATGAAGAGAAAAGGTGAGTCTATTTGCAAAACCATTTTCTTACAGTGGATATATTGTACAAATGGTGTAATATTTTCTTGCTGGGCTTATTTTCTTGCAGAGTAATCAAGAGATTGGTTTCTCTGCTAGTAAAAAGTCCACCCAGATGACTTCCAAACTTGACCTAATGACATCACATAGGAACATCTTTTCTACTTGTATAATCTTTCCTTTAATTATTTGTGTTTTGCCTTCCTCTTTTATTAATGCGTAAGACTGTGAGCTGTTTTTGATGGGGAACGTAAACTAAGCAACCTCTTTAACTTTGATGCTAGGATGTGATATCTTTCAGAAGTTCTGAGTGAGAACTTCAGAGTGGGACCTCCCTTGCTGAAGACTAGCCACTTCGCAAATGGTGTGTTGGCTTAGAAGTAGGAGAACTGTACTGCTGGATTTTGACTGTCAAGAAAACAGCGTAGTGTCAGTGGGGTTTGAAGTTTAACCTGCAGCCCCAACAACTGGGAAAATCTCCCGCTGCACTTCTACAATGACCTTCACTGCTGTAGATAACAGAACTTCTTGCAGGCCTTCAGTACTCTTTCTGCATCTTCAAATGCCAGATGTTTCTAATGCCTGAGATGTTTGTCAGGGGAGGAATGATGACATCCATAATTACGGAGATGTATTTCAACATAAATAATGTGTTCCATTGTAAGAAAGTTAATCAAACGTTTTCTAAAACTTAGTTTTTCCTCCATTCCAGAGATGAAGATATCAACTCAATGCTGACTTACTTGACCTTGGGTATGCTTTTTTGTTTACATTTTCTGTAGTTCTTCCATCTGTGAACATTTTGTGATATGATTAAGTCTAAACCAACCAAATGTTTAGACTCTTTATTTCGGTCTACGTTCCCAACTTGCCACTGAAATCAGTGAAAATTAAAACTGGAGATTCAACAGTGTTGTGAAGTTGGGTATGTGGTGTGAAGTGCTACAGGTTTTTGCTGTGGAAAGCTTGCAGGCTAGTGTTGGGAAACCTGTTTCTAGTAAAGCCTGTACTTGGGAGCTTCTCTCAGACAAAGGGGCAGTCTCTTCTAGGCAGTTTTCCTTTAATCCTTCATAAGGCCATGCATGCAAATAACAGATATTTGGGTACAAGCCACAGCCTGGGTGGCCTCAAGTGACAGTCTCCTACTTTGACTGCATTGGCAGGAACAAAGTATCTTTAGTAGCAGAGCTACCACAAAACGAAGAAGTTTGGTTTTGTAAACTGAATTACCAGCGTACCTTTCTACTGGCATTAATTAAATGCCAGTGGTGGTCTTCGCTGTTCTAGCTGTTCAAAAAGGAACATTTTTTAAATGAAGTTAATGCTTCATTTTTTTGCCCTGGAAGGCTTAGAAAACTACAAGAAGTAACAGTAAATTGCTGAAAGACAGGAGAGGCTTGTCAAAATTGGTTCCCACTGTTAAGTTGTGCTGTCCTTTGAAAAAGAATTGTCTTGTTTGCACTGGAAGAGGTACAGGAGTTTTACGGAGGACTTTTCTCTGTCAGAAGAAATACTTAACTTTCACTAAATCTTTTTTATCCCTCTGTTCCTATCTTGGACAAGAAAGTGAATGAGATTGTAGAACTTTTTCTACACTAGCCATTCTTACTGCTACCAGGAGAAGAGAATAAAGACTAGAATTAAATTAATTAAAGGTTCCTTGAAGAAAGGCCTCAAACCTGTTATTAAATTTTAAAACCCTCAACTTTTTGTGAAATTAAGTAAAACTCATCTGCATTAGACTTTGGTGTCAGTAAACTTTGAAGAGGCAGTACTTGTTGGCAGCCTTATATATCTTATCTAAAATGCTGTTTGAGGCACCTTTTGATGTTTTTTATAAGCCTCTCTGGTCAAGCATATTAGATTTAAGTTGTGAGAATAACTCTTCATCAGGAATTATATGGGAGGTTTGGAAACCTGTGTTTTGTAGTGTAGTTATTAGATTTGGAAATGTTTTTATTCTGCTCAAAAAGTGTTACTTACATATTGAACAACATATTTTCTGCAGCTCGCAAGAGACTTGCTGAGTCTTTCACAGAAGAGAAATTTACAGGGGACATGAGGATCCTTGAAGCTCACTGGTTTAGAAAAGTTGGTAGGTTGCACTCTCAAAATCTAAACTGAATCCCCTCCATCTCCACTTAGCCAGGCCTTAAGGAAGAAAGAAGTGTTTAAAGATGTAGTAGTTTTATAAAACTTGTCACCTTTGGCAGTTGCTGCCTTAACTAGTCTTAAAGTTCTGCTGCATTTTCTGTCTTCTGAAACTCTCTGATATGACTCATGTTTTAAGTCAGTTATCAAGACAAATACTCACACAAGCTCTATTTGACTGATGGCACAGCTGATAATTATTCCCTTCACCACAGGAATTGTTGTATGTGTCTGTGATACAACTCTTCATAGTTCACTATTTTTCTCTTAGCCCTTTGCTACCAAGACTCTGTTACAGAAGTAAAATTTAAGATCAGGCAAATAGAAAGGATAATGGTTTTCTTCAATATCTGAAAACAAATGCTGCTAAGAGCAATAAAAAAAACTTACTGCCAATCCTCAGTATGCATATCCTCATGTAGGCAAAATAAGAGTTAGGAAGTTCAGATGAGTGTACTGGTGTGATTGGTGCAGGATGAGCTTACCTCTGCCACCCAGATAGACTGTCTTAATTAGTCCCTTAAATCAGCAGTCTGGAGTTTGCCTTGAACTACAGTATATGAAATCTAAATGGCAAACATTATCATAGATAAAGTGTTTCCTAGTGGGAAATGCAGCTCCCATGGAGCTGTCCTAAGCCCTATCCTAGTGTGTCTCTGGATTCTCGCTTAGTAGTCTTTGTTACACTGTTTTGGTAAAGGAGTCAGTGCATTTGCTGTCTATAAATAAAAATATAAGTATAGGGTAATGGGTTGAAGCAGTTTTTCAGATTCTTGCTTCTGCCAGAGCATACAGGAGAGAAAATAGTTGAAATCAATAATAGAAGACATCTGCCATGATGAGCTTTTGCACACATCCTCACAATGTAGCCGTGCTCCAATAAAGAGGAGTGAAGGAGAGTGAGAAGCAGCAGAGGTCAAATACAGTAACATGAGTGTGAATGGAATCTGTGCTGACCATGACCTTTCCAAGGCAACAGTCTCACAGAATAAACAATTCAGACACTACAAAAACATGTCCTAGGGAATAAATTAACATGAAAGTTAGGATCTGCAAAGTCACTGTAGAATCTAAACATTTAATTGGGTCAGATTCTCACACATAAATCATTTGATTGTCTTTAGATGTCTCATCCATTTACTAATCAGAATTGTGTGTTTAATTGCCATGTACTTGACCCTGCTGGGGTAAAATGGAGAATGTTTCAGAATGTGGGATTTTTTTTCCTTTTTTTAAATTTGTCTTGGGAATATTGTTCAACACTTACTCAGATACTAGTTTTGTTTACTGACATAAGAAAATGCTTCTTCCAGTTCATGCTCTTGTGGGTAGGGTATATGGTAGAATGGATAATTGGTTATGATGAAATTAAGACAAAATTTGAAAGCATGAATAAACTGTTTTAACAAATCACTAATAATGGTGTTTCCTACTGTTGTTAAATGAGCTGTTGATTATATTTTGATTAAGAAAGTGAATTTTAGAATGTGAACTGCCTATTACTGGAGATTAGATGAGCATGCCTGTAATGTTGAAGACTTTTATTCTAGTCTCCATTTTTTATGTCTTTGCTAGCTTGGAACTTAGCTGTACAGTTCAGGGGCTGCCCTGAAAAGATGAGGGATTTTTTTCTACTGTCTTTCAAGGTATGTACTTTTGCTAGTACTATCTCTGATTGAGGAATACTGTCATCTGTCTAGTTCTGTTAGAAGTTACATCCATGTATAAAGTATCTGCTTGGAGACATGCTTGTGTGCTCTGAAGATGGTGCACTTGTGTCAGAAGGAGATTGACTTGTAATACAAAATGTAAGCATTATTGTCATACTATATTCTGTTGCTTAAAAATGTAATAAGAAACTGAGACTTCAGTGAGAACTTTCTAAAATAAATGATGTTTGGAAACTGTATCATTAATACAAACATGTTAAGTACTCAAGTCCTGATCTCCATACAGAACTTCTACCAACACTGTCAATTTTGTATGTGTTTGTAGAGAGGGGGACTCCAACACTGCTTTACACTTTATATTTAAGTAATCTTGTGTAATTGTATAAGTAAAATTGCAAAATGAATATATACTATTCATGACTGATTACTAAAAGTGTCATAGAGGAGACTCAGCAATCATCTGTTCATGAGCAAATTGCTTTATATGGGCAGAATTCTCATTACCTTTTCCTATTTTTGGTGTCAGTTGTCCCAGTTTTGTCCTTCTGACAAAGCTGTTCTAATTGCTCAGAAGACATGCCTGTTAATGGCAGCTGCAGTTGATCTGGAAATGGGGAGACAACAAGTAACACCTTCTGAACAGGTAGGGCGTTGCTGTGTTAACTGATTCTGTATGTATCAGTGTAGCGTTTTTTCTTTTGATTTCGAAGTCTTAGTTTTTTTCACTCAGAACAGGATATTGAGAATGTAAGCATGAGAACCTTTCATAGTTAATTGGAATCAATGCACCTAGTGCTTTCCAGACAATTGTAAATGTTGGATTTCTGTAAATTAGTTCTCTTGACTTCAGTGGATTTGAACAAATTTATATCAGCAAAGGGCAGTACTTTTTGTTAGCAGAATTTCAGTCTACCTTATATATTATGTAAGGAGTCTGCTGCTAAACATTGGTTGGTCAGGCAGATAATTACTGCATCTTTAGGATTATGCCATTGCTGAAAGTAGTTATCAGTATGGTTGTGATAAAGCTCACAATTTTTTTTTGTTTTTTATGCATACATCCTTTTTTGGGGGTGTTGTACTTACTGTGGTAAGAAGATTAAGGAAAATGTACAGTAGTTTTGAAGGAAGTACGGAAGTCTGCTGCACAGTGATTGTTGTAGAAACTTACTTTTGTGAAGACCAATGCACAGCAATTTGTGTTCTGGGATTTAGTGGTTTGTCAGTCTCAATAGTACTATTTTATGCTTGGGAGCTAAAATAAATGATGTCCCACAGGAACCCGTATGGTTCTTTCTGGGCCAATGGAACATTCAGTGTGAGGAGGCTTTGTCTGAGGTGTGGAGGTCTTTGAAAAAAGAGAGAGAACCACCCCACCCCCACCCTGCCCCCCCCAAAAACCAGTAACTGATGTAGATTATGTACTAATTAGGTTGATTCTTAACTTATTTTATAGTTAGGTATAAAGATCCTGTTAGTTGTGACATATATATTCCTTTCGCTTTTAAAACTATGACAAAAATAACATCTTAAATTTTGTAAAATAGACAGAGCTTTTGACTCAGGCCCTTCAACATCTCCAGGCATGCAAGGAGATATGGAAAGTTCTGAAATTAACAGGTAAGCTACAAAGTGTGCCTGTTCAGCACAAGTAACTCTTAGACTTAGTCACCACATTAATGAAAAATACAGGGCATATGGAATTGCTGTCTCAGCTGAAGGGTGTTGAAGCAGATATATGGCAATATGGTAAAAGAGCTGGCAAAGCTAACTACTGTTTTTTGTATGTTGTTTTATTGTATAGGTGCTGTGAAGTGTGGAACAATCTTTCAGAGTGAAGTTGGGTTGGCTGTTCTGTCTTAAATCTTAAGAAACGCCAAGCTTTTTGATCTAGAGTGGAGTCACTCTTAGTTTTACTAGCCTCTTTCCATATAAGGCATTGCAGAATACAGAAAGTCCTGCTACCACCCTTTGAAGTGCCAAAACCCATCCTCTGTTCCCTGACTATTCCATGTCAATTTAGATCAGATATTACGTGGAGACTGGCATGTTTTCAGCTGACAGCTGAGATGCTGAGTGACTGTTAGCCTAGAGGATGCATGCTTCACTTTTTGGGTAGTATATTAGTAGAAAAATTCCATTAGACATTCCTCGTCTGGCCTGTAGTCTGCTTTCTTTTCAGTTATAGGTTTGGGACACCATGGAGTTTCCATTGTAAGATGCATTAGTATTTAACTTCTGTCAAGAAATTTACTTGCTGGTTTTTTCCCCCTTAAAATTTCAGAATGAAAGGTTCATTATATGGCCTGGATTTGGGATTCTCTTTGTTCTTTTGCACTGAAGGAAAGGTAGCTCAGGAAGACTTCTTCCCTTTTAAATTTCCATCTTTAAAATCCCAAGGGGTTGATTATCTCAGTACAGGAACGTATTGGAGTTTCTCCTGCAAAGCTTTGTGGAATGGTAGCCTGGTGCTTCCTTCACTCGTCCACGCATTAGCTAAGGTCTAGTGAAAAGCCTGTTGCCCTGGAGGAATCGGAGAATGTCTTTTAGATGTAAAAACAAAGGTCTTTGTGATAGTTCCGTAAAGGATTGTTTGGCATTTGTATCAGGTTGACACCTTCCTAGCAGTTCTGCTGTTCTGCCACCCTTGTTCTGTGTTTAAGGATTTCCTGAGGGCTTTCCTACCAGAAAGGGGACAAGTCCTGTAGAAAAATTTGAAGCTGATGATAACTTCTTTCATAAGCTGGCCTTCTGGTACCTCTTTTACCTATCTATGAAAATGGCTTCCCTAGTAGCTATTACCTTGCCTAGGAGGGTTGCATGAATTTAGCCAATTACAGACAATCCAGGTTTTTTGGGGGGCGAGGCATGGTGGTTGGTGGGGTTGTGCTTTGGACATCTGAGGTTTCTGTCCAAGGCTACTTCAGAGTTCCACTTACTCTCCTGTTAAATCTGAGTACCTTGATGGTTTTCCTGCCTGTTGGAAGCAAAATTTATACCTTATGGTACACCATGTGGCTTTAAGAAAATAAATCATTACATACAGGCAGTTCTGTCTCTTCTGTAGGAGATTTTGCTAAAGACCCAACGGACACTTTGTTGCTGCTTTATGAATTTGAAGCAAGATCCAAACTGAATGATCCAACACTCCACAACCTTATGGAGTCAGTATGGGAGCAACCACAAACAGAGGTCAAGACGCTAGAAATCATTGCATGTAAGGACTGCATAGTTCTTCAAGTCATGAAAAACAGTTTTTGTTGCTCTTTCCTGTTCATTTGGGGTGAACAGGATTATCATGCATTGTGCAGCATGCAGAAAATGGGTCTAACCATATATATTTTGTCCTAAAGCAAAGATGCTTAGGATCTCAGCAACATTAGGAGATCGGTATTTTGAAATACCGTATTATGTGGATGATGAACCAGAAATTTGTGACATCCTTCCATTTCTAGACCGTGAGACATTTGTATAGATTGTGAGTCTGGAAAAGATTATTCAGATAAACTTTTACAAGCTCCAAACTGGCAAAGGCCAGAGAATGACCCTAGCAGATTCACACCCCAATACAGAAGTTTTAGGATGTGGACTTTGGATAGATACACAGTTTCCACTTAAAGTTAGTGTAGTTAATTTTTAAATAGCACTTCTTTATGCTGTACCATACTTCCATCACAAAGTTCTAGTCATGCGTCCTTGAGAATCTAGAGTAGGATCCAAGGAAGATGAGTAAAATTTAGAGCTACTATGGCACATCTTTGCAGGGGATTCTATGGACTGCATAAACACCTCCTTATCTCCCTTGTCTTGAGGGAGTATGCACCTGGGCTTATAAACACCATACTGACATCCTGCTCCTGCCTAATTTTTCTATCCAGATTCTTAGGTTCAAGGAGACAAACAAAACAATACTCTTTATTTTAGAAACCTCCCCCCAATATTTTTGGGTTGCTGCACCAGAAGTAAACAGTAGTGTGTACATGTAAATTATGAAACCTACTGTGCTTCTGCCTTGTAGTCCTCATTGATGAAGTGCACAGTAGGAAAGTAGTAGAGAAGCACTAGCTTGTGACCAGCCCAGGCATTAAGCAAATCTCATTTCAGTTGTTTATCACAAGGAATCTGGCAACATGCTATCATTTATTTTAGTGAGCAATGAGATTAAAGTCTGGCTCCAGTCATTTCTTTCTTCTCTATTTTCTTTTGCATTTAAGCATTAGCAATGGAATCTCCAGCTCGGTATCCTGTACTGTGTAAGAAAGCTCTCAAGAGTGCACTAAATCTTCACAGAAAGCAGCCTGTCATTGATGCTGTGAAATTTAGGTTAGTGTTATCACATAGCTTTGCCATGAGCCTGTGACTGGAAATGCTGACAGAGAATAAAACCTGCAATTTGAAAAAAGTGGATTTTAGTTTATGTGCAAGGTTCCACTTCTTGCTGGCTAACCAGTGTGCCTCTTAAGTATGACTGTCTAATGGTTGTGTTAACTGCAATTTATTTACCTGGCATATTTTCTGAAACATTCATATTTCCAATAAATGAATCAATTGAGGAAGAAAAATGAAAATTGGATCCAGAAGAGGTCTGTGGCTGTTTCTTATGAGGAAGGTGTTCATTTCAAATGTTACCCTGCAGTAGTGAACTAGGTATTTCAAAGACAATGAAGTGAAGAGGAATTAAGGGCTGAGAAGAAAGCCATGAGTTGTAGTTAGTGATATGATGCCATAGTACATACATGATTTATTTTGCTGGGTAACTGGCTCTCTAACAGCTGTACCTTATGGAATCTGAAAAACAACCTGGTATGTGTCCTTCTTTCTCATTTGTGTCCCATGAAGGATTTTTTTTCCTCCTTTTCAAGTTCCTTGCAGTAGCCACTGGGCAAAGGCAACAGTTAATACTGCCTTTCTCACTTCAGCTGAGAAAGACAGACCTGTTTTCAGAAACCATGTATTTGTTACTGGTTTTCTGTGGATGCTGACTATTAGTTCTTGTTGGTGAAGTTAGAAAAGGTACTTTTTCCTCGCTGTCATGTGTACCACCCTAGAAAATATTATGTCTTTCCTTCTGTGTTACTTTAGAGCCCAGCAATGAAAATAATGAAATACTTGCTGCTCTTGGCTCTCTTTTTGCATAGTTTGTACGAATGAGATCTGATACTAGGAAAAGATGTTTCTGCTATAAGAATGTGAGTGTAGTAAGCACCAAGGTGGACATGTCTGTCTGACAATCATAGAGACGTAAGTTAGTGTGCTGCTGATACTAAAAAGAAGCTGTTTGTGCACTTGGTATTTATTGTTTCCTCTTTTGCTCTGTTTCAATTCTCAGCAAATGCCTACATAGTTTGATTAATCTTTCTTTGCCAACTGGACTAACAGACTTGGATGCCTGTGTACTGCAGGAGGTGTGGCACTACTTTGAAGATGCTCTGAGTGTAGTTAGCAGCACAGTAAGTAGAACAGGAAAACAAGGGATTGGGAGATGATTCTGAGCACATTTTTTAAAAATTCTCTCCAGAATGAGAATCATTAGTAGACTGAACATTGCATAGTGTTATATATGGAGCAGCTAAGACTTCTTCAGTAAAAGATACACTGAAATTACCTCAAAAGAAATGCCTCTTGGATACTTATGACTGAATTATGAATTTCCCTGGATTTTGTAAGGGCTTTTTTAGAGACATCTAAGACCAAATTTACAGTGCCTATTTTAGAAACATCTTGAGCTAGAACATCCATCTTTCTTCCTCTTGCTTTCTACATTCTTATGCTGAATATAGTTTTTTAAATGCAGATTACTTTTCCAGATCAGTTTAAAGCCAGCTAAAATTTGGATACTGGTCCTGCTTTTTTCTCAGCTCTGTTTTGTTAAATGTATTTGGGAACTTATTATGTTACTATTTTTTCCAAATGACCTAGAACTAGATTCCTGTGCTGTCAGTACTTGTGGCACCATGTGTCTTGTTTCTGTGAGGACAGGTATATGGAGAGTAAAATCTTTCAGTAAGCATTTCTGCTGCTCCTTTCAGGCCTGAAGCATAATGCTGTACAGTGAAGGCAGTTGTACTGAGGAAGTCAGACATTTCTACTTAGAATTTCATAGCTAAAAATCAGTTAAGGAGCATTCCTGTTCAGGATTAATGAAACCAATACTATGATTCATAGCTTCATTCTGTTGCATGGCTGTTTCTTTAGTCAGGTTTGAATGTCTCTTCTTTTATAGAAGTGGCATAAATATATGCTGTTCCTGACTTCCCCCAAAATGTGTCCACATTTGTGCCTGCCTTTCACCAAAGTTCTCATCTATAACTTTGATAATGTTCTTGTTGAGGGATATGAATGAAGTGTTAATGTGGACTGATACTCATAACAGCAAAACTTCACAGTACTAGAAGGCCTTCTTTTGCAGTCTTGCTCATGGCAGCAGGTACTAATTGGTACCATGCTAGGAGGTGGACACTGGGGCATTACATCAGTTCATTATCAGTTAGAAAGCTGGTACACCACTCATGATTTATACCTCCTATTCAGAAATGGATGTTGCAGTTCAAAAATTCACTCTGCACCCTCTTACTTAGGATGAGAAGTATCTATCAAAGAGGGAAAAGAAGTCCTTCCAGCCTCCCCTTAAGGATTTGCATGGCAAATAATTGCTTCTGCTTCCCTTCCCCAACTGAATCAGTTCCCCACCAGGTTCAAAGTATTGTTGGGTACTCTGGCTTCCGTTCTGCAGTTATAAGGGCAGCTTTCACTCTGGCAAGCCATTGCCACAGCGCATAGAGAAATTCTGAAGACGTAAGAACTGCTGCTTCTCATCTGTAGTGAGCAACTATGTCCTGCCATTCAGTACTATTTGGATAAACTGGAAAGTACTGCGGCAGCAAGCTCAGCCTGTCTGCAGACAGGCTGTTGGAAAGCATAATTCCATTCTAGTATCATTCCCAGTCCCACAGAGTTGTATTTTCTGACCTACCAGTAGGTAATTGCACCATGACTTACCCGTGTTAGAAACAAGCTGTTTGAGAGTAGTGCAGATGAGCTGTGAAGTACAGGATGGCTCTGAAGGAATTGCCCTTTGCTTAGGAAGAAAAAAAAACCCCAAACCCAACTGTTTTCCCACTTTAAAACTGAACTCTGATGCGCTCTTCACTTGTCAGGTTTGAAGTAAGAGTATTTTCTGATGAGCTGCTGCTTCTTTGCTACTCCAGGATGCTTACCCAGAGACGGAGATCCTTTGGTTGATGACAAGAGCCTGGAATACAGGAATATTTCAGTATACTGTTGGTAAATATAAGGAAGCTGAGCAGTGGTGTGGATTAGGAATGCGTTTGCTCAATCACTTAGGGTCTCTGAAGAAAAGCTACGAAGGCCACGTAAGTGTAAGCAGATGGATTTGAGGATGGGGGATTGGATGTCTGGCCTGAATTTGAGATATGGATCTGGGTGAAGAAACCACTACAGATGATCTTTAAAGAGTTTCAGGAGAAGCATGGTACTTAAATATTTTGGGAGAGCTTGATGCCAAAAGATTTTTTCAAAATGAGGCCAGAAGAGTTTTGATAGACAATAGAAAAAGTAATGTAGTGTCCTTTTACTGGAAGGATCATTTAAATGGCTGACTGGAAATAAACTTCTGACTATTTGTGGCCATGGGAGAACCCTTGTACCTTGCCTGCTTTCACTAAAGTCAAACTGCTGTACCCGTTTACTTAAATCAGCTGTTGTATGAATACTTTCAGGCTTGGTTTCTGGTATAATCTAGTGTCTTATGAATAGGGTTTAAGCTGATGTGAATAAAATTATTAAAGCTCATCTTTTCAGGTGTAGCTTAGCTACTTCCTGTGAGGGAGAAATTTCAGGGCTAGTACCTCTGCAGAAAGCATTGACACTTTTTCTTATTCTGTCACAAGTAAGCTTCTCTCTATGGTTTTTGGCTGGTGCTCCTACCTTGATTGCAACACAGTACAGCCTGGCTGGTGTATGCGGTCATCATTCGTTGTCTTACGCACGAGCTGGGCAATCAAGAGCTGGTTGCAGCTTTTATACCATTTTAAGTACATCAGTTAAGACAATAAGAATTGAGATCACTCCCTTCCAACCTCAACCGTTCTGTGATTCTGTGAATAGGTTTATTCACTGATATAAAACTCGGCAATAAACTATGCTTTATGTCAGTATAAATAAAACCACCTTTGTTAGGTTGCACTGATTTAACTAATTTTAATTAAACCACTGTATTTAAATCTGTGCCAAAGTCTTTACATCAATCTGAAATTTTAGGTTTAGAAGCTGGTGATAGTCTCCCACCTATTCCCTTGCTTCTGTTCCCTGTCACTTTGTTGTATTATCTAGTTGAATGATACAACTTTATCCATCCTTGTTGACAACTATGGTGCTTATATTCTCCAGATGATTGGTCTTTATAGTGAGGTTCTGGACAAATTGGACAGAGCAAAACGGTTTCTTCCAAATGAAGAAGAATAATGACAGCCACAACTGCAAAAAAGGAGGACAGCAGTTTCTCTTGGAAATGTTCTGCTGAATGAAAGAGGCTGTTAGCTCTGTGAAGGCATGGGGTCATGGGAGCAGTGGAGAAGAAACCAGGATCTCCTTCTTGTTGGCAGTTAAGTTATGTACTTTTTAGGAAGTGTTTGTTGAATAAATTGTTTTCCTCTAGAGAATAATTTTCATTCTCTGGAGCTATATAACAGTTAGAAATAAATACTTAACTTTTTCATGAGATGTGTCTGCTGTTGTGTAACAGGTTGGTTTAAATACCTGATTTTAGTAGTAAATGGCAATGAGAACAATAAAAGTATTCCAAGACCAGGCATCTCCTCTGGATGTCATAGCTGCCTTGCTACATAAATATTTATCAGATTGTTTAGTTCTCACTCCATTTCAGTAGGGACAAGAATTCAGAGCTGTTTGCCAGTTTCACAATTTAGAATAAAAAAGAGCAGGTACTATTTAGCTCACAGAAAAAGCTAAAACTTTGACTAGGTACTGCTGTTTATAGACTACTCCAGGCAGATGCTCAGCAAGTAGGCCTAATCAAAGTTAATCCTATTGGATGAAGCTATCGGTGAGAACTCGGCACCAAACCCCAAAAAACCAGTTTGGCTGGAGACCGGGCTGATAAGCAGCTGAAACTGCATTAACACAGCAGAAAATCTGACTACAAATCAACCACTTCACACTATAAATATCTGCAGCCATCAGCTCCATAGGAGCTGGCTGCGCTGGGGTGATCTCCCCTTGAGTAGGGATGCCTCTCAAGGTTACCCCTTGAGGCTGAGAGATCCCTTACCTGACACCAGGCATCAGTGGGTTGGTAAGTGACATTTTTTGCATGTATGTAATGTTTAAGATATGTATAGTAAGCTTAAGTGATAACCTTTTTATCCCATACTAACTTTAACTGTAGTAAATAGTATTGACCGCCAATCCATCTGTACTTATTAAGTATTTTACATACCCAAATTTACTGATTAAAACTCAATAAACTAAAGTACTAGATCAGATCTGTCTGAGTGATCCCTCACTCTTCTTGTGCAACAACTACTAACTGTAACACGCCAGTCACAGTTCATCATTGTGGTGGTTTGACCCTGGCTGAACACCAGGTGCCCACCAAAGCTGCTCTATCACTTCCCCCTCCTCAGCTGGTCAGGGGAGAGAAAATATAACAAAGGGCTTGTGGGTTGAGATAAGGACAGGAGAGATCACTCACCAATTACCATCATGGGCAAAACAGACTCAACTTGGGGAAAATTAACTCAGTTTATTACCAATCAACCAGAGTGGGGTAATGAGAAATAAACCCAAATCTCAGAACACCTGCCCTCCTCCTCCCTTCTTCCCGGGCACAACTTCACTCCCGGATTCTCCACCTACCCCCCCCAGCGGCACAGGGGGACGGGGAATAGGGTTTACGGTCAGTTCATCACACGTTATTTCTGCCACTTCATCCTCCTCAGGGGGAGGGCTCATCACACTCTTCCCCTGCTCCAGCGTGGGGTCCCTCCCACAGGAGACAGTCCTCCACAAACTTCTCCAACGTGGGTCCTTCCCACGGGCTGCAGTTCTTCATGAACTGCTCCAGCATAGGTCCCTTCCGCGGCGTGCAGTCCTTCAGGAGCACACTGCTCCAGCGTGGGTCCTTTCCACGGCGTGCAGTCCTTCAGGAGCACACTGCTCCAGCGTGGGTCCCCCATGGGGTCACAAGTCCTGCCAGAAAACCTGCTCCGTGGGCTCCTCTCTCCACAGATCTGCAGGTCCTGCCAGGAGCCTGCTCCAGCGCAGGGTTCCCACGGGGTCACAGCCTCCTTCAGGAACCCACCTGCTCCGGCGTGGGGTCCTCCACGGGCTGCAGGTGGAGATCTGCTCCACTGTGGACCTCCGTGGACTGCAGGGGGACAGCCTGCCTCACCATGGTCTTCCCCACAGGCTGCAGGGGAATCTCTGCTCTGGTGCCTGGAGCATCTCCTCCCCCTCCTTCTTCACTGACCTTGGTGTCCGCAGGGTTGTTTCTCTTACATGTTCTCACTCCTCTCTCCAGCTGCCATTTTCCATCTGTCCCAACTTTTTTTTCCTTCTTAAAAATGTTATCACAGAGGCATTGCCACTATTGCTGATTGGCTCGGCCTTGGCTGGCGGTGGGTCCGTCTTAGAGCCGGCTGGTATTGGCTCTGTCGGACACAGGGAAAGCTTCCAGCACCTTCTTATGGAAGTCGCTCCTGTAACCCTGCCCCAACCCACCCCCCCTGCTACCAAAACCTTGCCACACAAAGCCAATACAAGCATGAAATGCCCCCAAATCCATATAAAAACAGGCTAGTAAATGGATGGATCTTACTGCAACTGAGTTGAAGAGATACTCCCACCTGAAATTCAATGTGGATAGTGAGGAATGTGGAGAGGTGGAGTAGCATTAAGAAACATAATTAGGTCTGTACAACTATTGCTCTTTCACTGGCAGGTTTGGAAATCAGAAAAAACATGGCCTGAGTGTTGTCTTCTGTACCGTAGCGCAGATGTGCTCCATGACACCTCATGGTGTCCTAACTCTGGGGGACAAATTGCGGTTGCATTCTACCTGCATATGAGCACAAGGCATTTTCCAATGTGCCCAGCTCTTCTCTGGAAGGAAATGAAGGTGTCTGGAGTGGCAGGAGCAACAGTGCACTCCAATAAAGCCCTTTAAGTGCTTGGGGACTAATACTGTGAGTTCTAGCAGAGCCTAGATATACTTAGTATAGGAATTTTTCCTTTCTTTTTTTTTTTTTTAAAAAAAAAAAAGGCTGACAGGGTGCTTGAGTGAAAAACAGATTCAGGCTGTCGGTTGCCTAGAAGATGAAGTAGGTATCATAGCTGATGGGTAAGGGCTGCTGCACTATAGTAAGCAGGTACAACGCAGGTCAAAGCAAAGATGGTATATTGTAGCTTTGTGTAACAGACCATGTATACATTTGCATGATGTATAACTGGGCATACATCCTATAAGTGGATTCTTTTGCAGTTTCTTTAAGAGGATATTCAAGCACCCTGAGGAACACTGCAACAGTCATCTCAGGTCCTCTGGTTTGCTTACTGGAGAGCTAAAAGTGCTTTGCTGCTTACTCTACAAACATTACACAGAAGGCAGGGCTGATGGACAGCAGTATCTTTCAGCTGTAAGATCATCTGGTTTGAGATTAAGACTTATTTATTTTTGTTTTTAAAATTTAAAAATATATTTTACTTAGAACCAGATTATTAAAGCCTATTCAGACAGAGGACATGGCCACTAACAGCAGGATGGTGGCCATAGAAAAGAAGAAACTGCATTAGTCATGGTTCATTCTGAAAGCCATGCTCTGAAAGAAGAGTTTAGCAGTGTGCTTAGTGTAGTGGTCAAAGCCAAGAAGTAATTAAAAAAGCCAGCTGCATTGCAGTCTTTTCTCAATGCTCCATGTCTGTCTTCTTTTCATAGTCTGAGTAAACCAAGTATTAGTGCTTTCTGTTTTTTTGTGTGCACCAAGCACTGCTTTGCATCCTACAGCTGAAGCTAGTTAGCAGCGCTGCCACATCCTCATGTCTGTTGTGCAGCTGGATACAGGGTCATGTCCTGAAGGCAGGTACATGCAGACACATAAGTCAGTGTGGCATTTGCAGCAACACTGAGTAGAAACATATTGTACTAGATGCTTTGCAGTACTGCACAGGTTAGTATCAGCTTCTGGATAATAGTGCGGGAATGGGACTCCCTAAAGGAATGAGTTACATTGAAGGTGGCAACCAGGGAAGTATTGGGATGTTTATAGGATCTGGTGCCTGTGACAGCAAGATACTGGATGCCATAGCTGAGACTGGTGCTGCCTGCTAGAGAGTTTGTTGGGGAGTGTCTTGTTGCTCTTCAGGCTCAGCTAGATAGAACTATGTATTGGTAGGAACAGGAAGGTACCTTGGTGGAAATAAATAGTCAAGCAGGATGCAAAGATGAAAGCAAAAAATAATTATGTTCAACTGGAGGTTATGTACGTGTTCTTATTCCTGAGGTCTACCACAGGGCCTTTGTTCTTCAGGCTGAGGTAGTGTAAGCAGTGGAAGCCACTTCCGCTGAACTTACTTCAAACCATTCCATTTATGGTACCCAGACAAATCACCCAGGGTGCCTGATGCAGATGCCTCCTGTGAGACACACATAGGAAGGATGGATCTGTTTAGAGTAAATTCTCTACCTAGCGTGCTCAGTTCACCAGGTCTAATTTGGATCTCTGTGAGCCATTGCTTTCAGATCTTTAATGCACAATGTGTTGTCTTTTTAATAAGACACACCTCTGAACCCATAAAAAAAACAGGCCTCAAATGCCACAGAAAATTCTTTTGGAGTCAACAGTTTTGGAGATGTATGCTACATCACATTAATGCAGGGACTGCAAACGATGCCATGGAGTCAAAGGTATCCATTGCTGCCTGTAGTATCTCCTTGATGCTTGCCAGGCTGGCTTTAATTATTGTTCTCTGTTCTGACTTACTTACACAAACACATAAACAGGTAGAGGTGTCACACTGTACCAGATGAGAAGGTCACATTTGTCCAGTAAGTGTAGCAGGTAATTACATACAGCCATAGTAGAGGGTAGCAAGCATTAAATGCGTTTTTGCCTATGGCCAGAATCGTTTGAATTTTTCCTTGGAGATACTCAGTTTGGTTTCTTTTATGCTACAGATTTAGTAAGGAGTCCAGATCAGATCAGTTACAGACTCTGCTGGTAGTACTTTTCACTTCTTTGCACGTTTTTGCATTTTACATTTTATTCCAGGCTATTTACTGTAGGTTTTAAGTAGGGCAAGAATTCTTCTCCTAGTTGAATCAGACCTTAGTTAGCTGGATTTCCAGTGACCATTCCCAATAGGTAGTTTGCATGCAGTCACTCTGCTTTGCACTGCTTTTGGTAGTGTAGATGCAGGCTGGCCCGGTGTTTATTTTACTAGGCTAAATGTTGCTTTATAGTTCAGTGGCCCAGCTAGGATGACTCTGGGATATAAATCTTTTTAAGCCAGCAACAGCCGACCTGAAAAAAAAAAAAAAAAAAAAAGAAAATTCAGTGCTGCTCATTCTTCCCCCAGTCGTCTTTATTGATCACTGTTTTGTTGCAGCATCATTTCAGCTTAGTGACTCTGGCTTCTCATCCTGAGATGTTCACAGATTGCTCCGGAGGGTGGCATTGCAGCAGTAGTTTCTGATTTACACATCATTGTGGAAGTTACAGGGTGTGCTGGACCCTTGCTCTGTAACTGCGGAGTCCCTCCTTGCTTCTGAGAGCACAAATGTATCCTCTAGGGCAGTAGTTCACACATTTCCCCCCTTTCCCCAGCCTGTATTTGATGCCCTTTTTTTCCTAATCTGATAATTTCTTAACTGTTTGGGGAGCAGCGACAGTCTAGAGGTACAAGGGAAATACAATGTGACTGGGAGAACGGGTCCAGGGAGAGGGTATTTTTACCACCAAGCTCCTAGGAATGTGGCTGCAGGGAACCTGCCCAGGAAAAAAAATTCCTTGCTGAGAAGAGTCCGGGAGTGGGGCAGGGCGGAGAAGATGGAGCCACAGCTGCTGAGCCCTGGAGCCCCTTCTGCCACCTCTCACCCAGAGGCACCTGCACTGGCTCTCCAGCCGCTTTCCACTTGGGGTGCACCTCGGGCTACCTGCCAGCATAGTCCGAGAAGAGCTTCGCTGCTGTTGATGTCAGGCTGCACTGAGCATTCTGGAGAGGCAGGAAGGAAGATGGTCTGGTCTGGCCACTAGCACTTAGAATTGAAGTGATAACAGTAATCAGAAATTGGGGTAATCAGAAGAGGGCTGAAGCTCATCAGAGGATTGGGCAGAAGCTTTTGTCAAGTAGCACTGAAACTAAGGGAGGAAATACCACCATCACCCCTGTGGTGAGCCAAGTGTGGCCCCAACAAGGTATTGCTAGTCCCACAGTGCTCCTGTGTGCTTGCACCATTAACAGATGCTGCACTGACTGACCCAAACAACTTCATGTTTTTCCTTGGGATTAAAAAAACTAAAACAACATGACCCTCATTTTGGAGGCAAGGGATATAAATAAACACATAAGGTCAGGGGCTACCTAAGGATTCTTCAAGGAAAGAGACACCTTTAACATGATGATAACTTTACCTGCTTCACAGCAGATGCTTTAGTGCCATGAATCCTGCTGTGACAGCTTGAGGGAAGCAGAGAATAGCAGTCCTTGAACGTTATGCTGCCAAGCATCATTAGCAAGAAAAGCTGTATCTAAGACAGCTACCCAGGTGCCTGCATCTCAGGCACCAATGGGGAGAAAATTTTTGAGAAAACTATTAAATTCTTTTTAAACACCTCTTCCAGTAGCCTCACAGATCCCATGCTCGTCTGCTTAACAAGGGCCAAGACAGTTAACTAGCCAGAGCTGCACACAGAAGCATAGACATGTTTCTCTATAGCACAAGCAGCTTATGGTCTAATTTTCTAGAAGTGTCTTAGGGCAGATTAGTTTCATGCCTGTTGTAGGCATCTGTAGCAGGACATCTTGGGAGAGAAAAGAACCACCCCACCCCCATTTCACAGTGAGACAGGACCATTACCAGGACAATGCTCTGCTATTGTATGGTCCAGGACATTAGCAAAGTCCTGGTAGAGTAGAGCAATTCGCACTTAGCCAGAAAAACAGCTCGTTAAAAAGCTTCAAAAGAGAAAGTTTTTCTTTCCCTTCATGCCACCCTCATTCTCTTAGCATGTGGGTTACTCTTCCAGTGGTTGTCTCCACCTTACAGGAGTGGCATGATCTATTTGAGAACATAACCCCACATTCCTCTCCCCACTGGAACCTTAACATTTCACTGTCAGAGCAGATCAAGATGACACATCAGCTCAGGACACATCATGGATTGTCTAGGGAGGAATGTCTGCAGATCCACATACTGCAACTTGGAGTTACTGGAACTAACTCTGCAGACTGGAGAAGCCTGGCAGCGACTGTGGCAGCCATTAATGGACGTTCCTGTGATGCTTTAGATCAACTCCATCATTCCAAATCCATCACTATGTAAGGAAACAGTTTGGTTTTTGGGAGTGGTAATGCTAGCATAAGATCTGCTTAGCAACTGTTTAATCTTCCAGTGTTTTACGGACAACCACCACTACAAGACTGTTGATCTGATCAGTTAAAGGAGTTTTTAAACTGTGTTTTATTTGTCCAATGAGCTTTATAAACTGTGAACTGATTGCAAAATGTATGTCCATGCTCAGTACAACACCCCTGTTCCCCTGAAATCTCACTTCTCGTGTGCAGTTTGAAAGGAAAAAAAAATATTCAAGATTTAAAAAACAAAACCCTCTCACCTTTCAATTAGCTCAGCTAAATGACAAAGCAGATTCAGGCAGGAATGTATAATGATACCCCATGAACCACATTTTGTCTTCCAGTGAACACTCCTGGTCTCTGCGCTTAAAGGTACTAGACGAAGATACTAGTCTTTACAACTTTCTTCTCTCTGATGTCAAAACAGCATGTTAAACTGTAAAAAGATATTCTATATTAGCCAGACTAGGTATTTACTTTGCTGTCTTTATATCCAATACAGGAATAATTATGCAGCGGCATGTAAACCCTACTATTTGATCAGCATTTGTAAAGCAAACTCCCCAAAACTCAAAGTGTGACCCAAAATACATTTATGGTGTCAATTCATCAGAGCAGAGTCAACCTGTGTTACAACAATCCAACCAAAAGAGCTTTTCAGTGGCCTGGTTTCAGCTGTAAATAAGCCCACTTCCTTTCTTTTTTTAAATTTTTTTTTTTTGGGGGGGGAGGGCAAGTTCTCAGTGACCACCTTATACTAAAAAAAGCAATTTTTTCCTGTTTTTTAAAACCACCGTCAACACTTAAGTTTGCTTTGGAGAGACCATATCAATAGTTGCTAAGATCAGTGCCAAAAATACCAGATCTAGCACACAATGAAGGACTCTACAAGAAGGTCTCAAAGCCAGGGCTCTTTGCAACTCTCTGTTTATTAAAAATATATGTCTCCTTGGAAGAAACACTGGTAACCAACTAGTGTTGTCATGATTGATTCGATACTGTCAGCTATGCCACGGAGTACATCATCTTTTTCTCCATGTGACTTGATGAGAGGGAGACAGGCTATCAGGGGAAAAAAAAAAAAAAAAAAGACAAAAAAAAAAAGACAGGAACAGTGTGACTAGCATCTTAAGGACTTTTGTTTCACTTACTCCACTTCTCCAGGGACCGCCGTTTACAGCAGCCAGAGCAGGACCAGCGGGGCAGGGGGCTAGATGCCGAACAGGAATCTGAGTGCCAAAGTTCACTCCTTTAGGGTCAGTCCCACTGACAGCAGAATCCTTCCTGCCCTCCACTGCACTAGCAGCTGCATCTCTTCTGCAGCACTTTCTGTCCCAGGAAGCTGCTCAGTCCCCGCAGGGCTCCTTGTGATGCAGGATGAGTAAAGACAGCTTCTCACCAGACAGTACATGTACAGTCTTACAGCAGTTCTCATTCATGCTGAAAACCGGGGCCTGTGCGCACCATGTACTGACTGACACACTAATAACTGTTACCTTCAGGAAAGGGGACCAGCACCCCGCACGTTCACTTACCCCTATAAAATAGGGGAGAGAGAATGGGCCAAGACTTACCTGCTCGTGCTCGTATGGTGACCTCCTTTCTTCTGGTGCTTGGCACTGTGTCCGAGAAACAGCATTCACCAATTCTTTGTAAGGTGGGAGCGCTCTGCTACCTGTATTATGAGTACCCAGCAACATAGCTCCTTCTCAAAGGCTGTGCAAGTTTTCCCCCAGCTTCACACACGGCTCTGTTCCCATGATGGAGCCCCATTCACGTGTGGAAGCCAAAGTGTCCTCAAAGACATTTCTCGGCTTAGGGCCAACTGTCTCAGCACCAACGGTTGCCTCACTTGAAAAGTCCCAGTGCACAGCAGATGGGTGCAACTCTGCATCCCCCCACCCCACAGACCTGCAAGCACAGGGCACCCAATTTGCTTTTCTAAGGTGACCTTGAGAGAGGGAGCAGAGCCCGATTTCAGAAAGAGGATTTATGCAGAGATGTCAGAGACAGAACCAGGCGAGGCGACCGCCCATTAACCTGCCAAGCCCCAGCTCCCAGAGCAGCAAGCGATGTCCCTGCTGTGCTGGAAGGATGGCCCTTCCACTGGGAAGGCTACCACCACCACCTGCATGCAGCAGAGCCAGGAATTTGGCATGGAGCAGGGAAGAGGGAGGAAGTTCTTCAATTCTGTTACTGATTTGGAAAAGTGTGAGTGTCCATCCAAGGCACAGCGTGGGGCTTTTTCTGCCAGTGGCTAACGCAGAAAGGAACGCGAGCGTGCTGCCACAAGCTAAAATGGGTCGTTTCACCTGCACCCACAGGTACCGGGCCAGCCCAATGTCCCAAGTTTTCCACAGCAACACAGGTCAGCAAATACATTTGTTCCATGTGACCAGTGGAGTATTTCCTAACTAAACACTGCAGATCTAGATTCTAGATTCTATTTACAATAGAGCCAGCTTAAAAAATAAGTTAAAAAACTGGATTTTATACCCATTCAGTTCATTATTAACAAGAGAAAAATGGAATAATGAAAAAAAAAAAAGCCAACACACCAACACAATATGGTTTTGGTTTAAAATCAGCTTAAAAAAATAGAACCAAAAGGAAACCTCTCATGCAAACACATAAGGTGGTGTGTAAAACAATGTGCAATTTAATATGTAGTATCATCCATTCTCTTGTTCTGCAGCCTCCTGCTCAGTCTGTCTCCCAGCCTCACTCAGATCAGCTGCTGCTCCTTGCTGTGTTAACTCTGGACCTCTGGTCCCTTCTGCACAGGCAGTGTACCAGTCTCTGCTCTGCCTCATAAGCCTGGGGCAGCTGGCAGGAGGCTGGCCCCAACAGGAGACGCTTCCGAAGCACCTGGTACCGTTTTGAGCTCTTCTTGCCCAAGTGGACTCCCTACGCCCAGCGGTTGGGACAGAGAAACTGAAAGATCCTTGCAATAATACAATACCTTTTGAGAGAGGTCCCTCAGGTTTCCTAGTCCACATGTACACATATATATATAATATATATATAATATCTCTCTCTATATTATATATAAATTACATATACAGATAAATAAAATGCTTTCTACTGCCTTTCTGTCATACAGTTCAGAGCTGCTAGACAGTCACACTTGGAAAAATGCCCCTGGAGCTCTGATACTAGCTCACGTGCTCAGAGTCCATTGTTTCACTTGTTTCTTATGTTAGTCCTTAGCCACCTCCTCCCATCTTGATTCTCAGTTTAGTTAATAATAATAATAATAATATAATAATAATAATAATAATAAAAAACGACCTTGAATGGGTTCTCATCTGTCTCTAATGGAGCAGTGGGAAGGTCCATGCAGGAATGGTGGGAACAGTCACGTGATGAATGAGATGAGTTCATCCCAACAAAAGAAACAGGACTAGAAAACTCAATTTTGCGACGATCTAAAAAAGGGGGCAGGAATAGTTTTCATATCCCTCCCCCTTGGGGCAGAGGGCTTGGGTGGGGTGGGACTTCGGAGATCTTCTGCTCACAGGGAAGCAGGTGGGGGACATCTTCAGAGTTTCTCTGGGGACGGGACCCAGATGTAGTGCCCGGACTGGTCCTCAATGATCTGTTTGATTTTGCTGTAAATCTCTTCAAGAGAGTCTCCTTGTACGATGGCTGGAAGAGGAGAGAACAAGCAAGACCCTGAGCATCAGGCAATGCTGTGCCTTCGTCACCACAAGCTATGGGAAAGGCCTTCACTCTGCACCAAAGGGTCCAGTGTGGCATGGCCAACAATTAACGAACGAGACAACCTGTGTCAAAGGAGCTGTAACAGGCACATGATGACACAGAGGGTTAACCCAGTGTGTCCAAGGAGATTAGCAAGAGCTGATCCCGAGCTGGCAGAGCTCCTCAGGCGTGTGAAGTGCCGGCCAGGTTCTCCACAATGGGCTGCTAATCAGCTTTGCAAACTGTGTCACGCCACCACGCTGAGGCTGTGGGCAGCTGGCCCTGGCACCGCAGCTACTCCGCCGCGGTGAATGGGAGGGCCTCAGAGATTAGCCAGTGTGCACTGAGCACACACCCCAAGGTGCCGGATTTGTCCATCCCCTCTGGTCGGCTGCTGAGGGCTCCTTGTGTTTATTGCTTCCTCTGCTGCGGAGTGGGAATCGCAGCACTGTCAGGCTGGAGAAGGCCAGCTTATGGCTGTCACTCCCAGCAGTAACTCTTGCCCGAAGACAAGTGACAGTCTCGCTGCTTAGTACGGACACAACACGAAGCACTTCACTGTGCTTCCTACATTGCCGGGGGAAGATGCACATGGAGGGCCAAAGCTTTCTGGAAATTCAGCCTGCCTCTGTAGCCCAGCCAGTACCATCCTCCAGCATCTCTGTTCCCTCATTGTAAGCTCCTGGCACAGAACGTGCTACAGTGACCATCCCTCTGCCCATTGCCCACTTCTTTCGACAATGGGTTTTAGCCAAGAGCATTCCTTCCCCAGGTCAACTTCAAATTCACCGTCCAAGTACACAATGGCATGCCGAGGGTCTGGCAAAACCGTGGCATGCACTTCCTTTGCGCTCTTCCTGGAAGAGCAACTGGCAGCTCTGGAACTGCTGCCTGGGACAGGAGGACTGGGGAAAGCTTCTACCCTGTTTGTACCCGTACATTTGCTCAGCTGAGGTCCATTTTTGGAAAATGTTCTGCTTGGGATTTTTCCCAATAGCTGTTAGGTGGGTAATATGGGGTTTGGCAGGATTGTCAATCCTCAACTTTCTTCTAAAGTTAGAGGAAAGTTAGAGACAGCTTCTCTGCCTCTTCACGTGCCCATGATTTTCCAGACTTAATCATGTTACAAACATTAGTTCCTTAATGCACAAGGATGCCTGTGTCATGAGCAGTTCATCTCTGCAGGCACAAAGTGCCAGGCAGCCCCTGACTGGCTCTTCAGCAAAGACTACTTAGGAAGCCAGCCAAACTTCCAGTCTTTTTTTGGGAGATGTTTTGTAATAACTCAGGACAGTCTCCACCATTTAGGTCACTAATTTTTTATCATTCCTCTTTAAAATTACTCTTTTCTCTTTTTGAAAATGCTCCCCTTTCCCCCATGCAGGGAGTTTTATTTCCTGTAGCCTTGTAGCACCCTGAATCTATGCTGTGCTTCCCCTGCCTGGGGATTTTTTCTTTTTTTTATTATTATTAAAGTTGGCAATAACCTTTCACAAACTCTGAAAATCCTGCCTGACAGCTTGTCTCCTTCTCTAGAGCTGGTTTACTCTTATCTACTGATCTTGAAGCAGTCCCTTTGCAGAGCCCTGCTGGCAAAGTGCCATTTCTTCTTTGCTTTGATGAAGCTGGACATTTTCCCATGACCCTGCAGTAAGACAGTGCTGGCAGAGAGGTTATAGCTGCCAGTGAGAAAAATAAAATAAATCAGATACAAGCCTGCTCAGGACACTCACCTGTAAAATACTCTCCAAACTCTTGCTCGAGTTTCATGGCTTTGTCAAAGACCTTGTTGGCCTGTTCGTATGTCTGTCTCCGGTTCATCTCCCTGCCATGTACAAAAAATAGAAACTTAACTCTTTTTCTTAGCAATGAGCAGAAGCAAAAATAGCCCATGGAGCCAGGGTGCCTGGGAAGCCTCTACATACCAGGAATGGAAGCTGTGCAGGACCAGGCTCTCAAAGGCAGGACCCTTCCCCACATGCTCTTTGCTGCCTTGGTACTTCATCTCAACTCCCAACAGTTCTTCCCATCACCATCCCCACCTTCTTCACCATAGCACAGAAGTGGACTCAAATCCAGACAATCCTCTGAATTTGCAAGACCACTGCAGAATCCTCCCTGCTTTTCCAGAGTCTTTCACCACCCTCCTTACCTAGGTTCCCTCATCTTTATACAACACTCAAATTAAGCAATTCGACCCCTTCTGGCTTGAGAAGGGGTTTTCCCAGTCCCCTCAGTGCCAGCAGAGTCTCTTCTGATCTCAGAGTCCATCTGAGCTACAAGCAGAAGGTCCGCCTTAGGCACACAGGAGACATCTCCTCCCTGCTCCCCAGGCTCAGCCACCATACAGCTGTGATCCACTGCTACAGGCTGTCAGCAGCTCTTCTGGCTGGACTCAGGGCCCAGGTGAGCAGGTTACATCAGGCACATTTGGGAGCATTTTTAGATTTCCCATGGATAATCCTCTTTGGGGTGAATGAAGGGCTTTAAGCCAGAGCAATCCATGGAACCTGGATGCACCATGGCATTAGACATGGAAGGACACTACTGAGACAGCAATGGGCCCACCTTCTCTTAACAAGGGACTTCAGCACCTGCAGCAACCTCTGCTGCTTTCTAAAAAGCAGAGGCAGCACACATAAAAACCCCAAACATGCCAGAGCTGCTCACCCTGGAGAGGCACAGAACATGGCATTGCACTTACATGAGAGCTTCAATGGATTTTGGTTTGATGAAAATGGCAATGGGATAAAGTTGTGCTTGTTGCAACCTCTTGATAGCATTGCCAGACACATCCAGTATGCAGTGTTTCCCCTGGAAAGGAGATGATCGGGATCAGACCTACCCACACAGTCTACTCTGTGAAGAAAACAGCTTGCTCATACAGATGCGCTTACAAAAGAGAGGAGCCACAGAGCTGAAACAGCAGTCCTGAGACACAAGCCAACTCCCAGAGGCCTTATGTTCCTGCCTGCTTAGGGGAGGACAGCAGCAATGTAAAGGGACTGAATCTTTCTCTGAACATGTGAAACAATTTACAAGCCATCGGTACACTCCAGTACTCCTGCGGAGGAAACGCCACTGCTTTGCAGAGGGCAGCTGGGCACCTTTGCCCTGAGAGCTCCTGAGCACGAGGCTGCTGCCACCAGTGCCAGGCTTCTGGGTGGAGTTTGGATGACAGGTACGACACTGAGGTGGAGTAACATGGCTGAGAAAAGCAGCCACATGGCTTGGCAGGACTTTGGAGGGAGGAGAGGCTTGTGCCACACTTGCTTAGCGTGGTTACAGCCCTTCGTTAACAACACAGGAAGAGGAGGGGAACTGCTGAATGCGTCCAGGTTTGGGCTGGATGTGTCCCAGTCCAAGGAATGCCACCTGACACTCACCCTCTCTGCCACTGCCCGCACTGACTGAATGCTGGTCCCATAGAGATTGTCATTGAACTGCCCAGCTTCTATGAACTTGTTGTCCTGGATGTCTTTCTCCATCTGTTCACGGGATACGACGAAGTGGTAGTCTTGTCCGTCCACCTCGTTCTCACGCCGAGGCCTGGTAGTGTCTGGAGGAGAGCGGGCATCATGAGCCAACCCAGAGCGCTGTATGCCAAACCTCCTGGGAGGGAGAAAACCCACCCGTGCTCCCAGCCGTGTCCCCACGCCATGGGCTAGACCCTGCAAGTAGCAGAGCCGCCACTTTCCCCTTCCTCCAGCAAAGGCATCGAGTGCCAGCTGGGACTTACGGGGCACGCAGGAACCAAACTTGTGTGGGAATTCGGAGATGAGGTCGTCATTAATTCGGTCCTTCGTTGGCCCCAGGATGATCACTGGCCTCGCATAGTGAACTGCGAACAAGAGGCACAACCTGAGGCCCCGTCTGTGTTGTGGGCAGCTGACCCTACTGCCACTTTTGGCATCAGACTGCCCTTGTCCTGCTGGCAGTGGGTGCTCCTGCTCACATGGGCACCCAAAGGTGCCTCCTCCACATGACTTTCTCTCTTCCTGGTAACAGTTGACATCTCCTTCCCATCTGACCCAAACCATCTGCACAGACCCGGGGAAGGTGCTGCAGGTCTCCGGAGTCACGGATCAGCAAAGATGCTCCCTTGCTCAGGTCAGGAGCCAGACAACCAGGACAGCTTGGCAAGGATGCCACAAAGCTGGGGGAGTGACAGAAGCCTAAGAGTCTGATCCAGCTTCTGGCAAGGGGACACCACCAAGGCTGGGACTATTCAGCCTGTGAAAGGGTCTGCAAGGATTGAGCATCAAGCAGGGTTAAATGCTGAGGGCTGGGGCAGGGGTTGCTCTGCATCAGGGACCTGGCCAGAGGCAGGGAGGAATAATGCTGTCCTCAGCTAGGAACTAAAGCCTAGCTTGGTTTTAGCTCTGGCTCTCTCCCTTGGTCTTGCACACCAGGTCACAAGTCTTTTCTGTTGATTAAAAAGGGGTGACCAAGGCCAGGGAAAGCCCCACAAGGCGGCATGCACACCTAGCTCCCCTGCTGCACGCAACAGACAAGAAACTCCACTTGTGTTCACCCAGCGTCATGCTGGTACGGCAGAGAAGGGGAGGAGGTCGCACCGGTCACCTTGGCTGTGCCAAGGACACAGGTGCCCACACTGGAGTGGGCACAGACCAGCTCAGTGCCAGGACTTACTTTCTTGCCGCGTCACCGGCTCATACGACAGGATGGTGTCCTCTTGTCCTTCTGCAACAGAGCCAGGGAGAGGCAGGTGAGCGCTCGCAGCAGCTTCCCAGCCCCTCTGCACTCGCGAGGAGCTAGCTCCTGCCCCTGCCAGCCTCCTGCAGCCCTGGAGACACCTCCAGGCTGCCCCCGTCACTCTGCCAGCTGACACAGAGCATGACAGGCATACAGTTACCAGCCCTTGATCCACATCATTAATTATTCATGTCCCAGCTCTGGGTCAAGCCTCCTCTTTCCCTCCCTGCTGCTGCAGGCTCAGGGCCCACTGGGACGCACTGTCCTCCCTGCAGGGTGGACAGCGGATGTGCTGCAGATATTTAGAGGCCCCGCTGGGGATAAAGGGAGCATTTGCTGCAGCTGGACCCACATGTTCTTGTACAGGCTTGGGCTTCAAGAGCCACCTATGCTACAGACCGGGCCTTGGCCCACTGCTTCCTGCAGCAGGTACTCAGGATGGGGGACCACCATGGACTGGGAACCCACAACCTAGCCTTGGAGCAGAGCCCTGCAGCTAGGACAGAGCAGGGAAGCAGGCAGGCTTGCTCCTGCCCCCCAGGCCCTGCTCCCCCAGGCCCCGAGGGGGGAGCAGCAGCATCTTGGTGTCACCAGCAGAAAGGACCAACCTCTGAACAGAACCACCACCAGGACAAGACAAGATGGAAGTGCCAAAACATGCACACACATACACACATGCACATATGCACAGGGGCGGGAGAGCAGGCGAGACGCACACTTACTGGAACTGCTCTCGCTGTCACTGGTGTTTGATGTCACGCCCTCTGCAAAGCAACCAGAGAGACCCCCTTCAGAAGGGGCACGGGTGGAAGGCACAGGGGCAGCCCAGCTGTCACCCAGCGCTACTGACCCAGGGCAGGGTAGCACCAGCCTCCCAAAAAACCCACGGCCCAGCACCTGCTGGGACGAGCCTGTGTTGCATGGGCAGGGCAGCATCTCTCGCCCTTTGCTGGGAAACCAAGGACGTGCAGGGGGATGCTTGGCTACTCTGGGGAAGGCAGGGGTGCCAGGAGGGGGCTGCCTGGCAAGCATGGGCAGACGTGCAGGTGCTGGGCTTCCCAGGCCAAGGGTGTGAAGATGGAGTGCATGGGGAGGAGGGTGCTGGTGGGAGGGACGGGTGCAGCATGCACATGGGGGACAGGGGAGGGCACGGCTCAATGCCGGCACTGGGATGGGGGACCCTGCCTCTAGGGATAGGGGTCAGACTCACAGAGACAAGACAGTGACAGGATGGGACAGAGTTTGGGGCTTTGTTTGCTCAGGCTGATCCCAGTGCTGCAACCGCCCCACAGAGGCTTGCTGGCGGCTGCTGCCTGCACCCAGTCGGGCTCTGCACCGGTCAGGGGGCTGCGGAGCTTGGCAGAGGTCTCACACCCAGCTGGGAGGGCTGAGGGGCTCCTGTGATCATTGTTTTGCAGCTCTGGGTACATGGTGCCCCAGAAGAAGGTGGCAACACTTCAAAACACTGCCACCCACCCCACTCAGAGCAGACCCATCATGGTCATGGCCACCTCCCACCCACACTGGCAGTGGCTCCAAGTCTCTGAGCACTAAACCAGCAGCCAGCTCAGCTAGGAGCAGGAGGGAGAGGAGGATGAGGAGGTACAGCTCACCCCAGGTGCGGTGGGCAGCCCTCAGCTAGGTGCACTTAGGGCATGACCAACATCCCCAAGCAAACTCCGCCGTTCCCTCCCACGTGCAGCAGCAGCACCTCCTCAAGCCCAGCAGCCTCCGCCGGCAGACATGACATTCCCCGGCAGAGGAGCAGCACCCGTGGGGCTCCTCCTTCCCCGCACCCAGAGAAGCGCAGCTGCCCCGGCCGGAGCCCGGCTGTTCCCCCGGCACCACCAGGCATGCCAGCGACGGAAAGTGAACAATGTGCATTGAAATTTGACTTACTCAGGTTCTTTGCTCCATAATAATCGTCACTTAACCCAGGGAAGTCCTGATTTCACAGACAGCGAGAAGAGGGAGAGGGGGAGAGAAGAGAGCGCGGGAGAGGGCAGTCAGAGGGATGGGGGAGACAGAGCCAGACCAGCATTAGTGATAGGAGTGCAGAACGGCCCAGAGCTGCAACTGCAAGTGAGGTTAAATGTTTTCAGAGCTGATGCCATCAGCCCACTGCCAACATCTCACCTTGTGTGACTGGACCCCCCCACCAAGCTCATCCTCTCTGTCAAAGAGCCCCCAAAGGCCACCCTGGGTCTGGGGACAGCAGGGCGACCACAGCAGTGTCTGCTGGCACTGAGTGGTTGAAGCCCCAAGCTGCTGGCAAGCGGGGCTGAGGTGTTTCTCCGTGATGCCTCATGGGCTGTACTGGCAGGGCACAGTGGCTCTGCGCTCCCCTGGAACAGCCCGGTCGCTCTGGGGGCAAACGCAGCACAGCCAGTCCTCTTAACACGCAGCAGGGGGGCACATTTTTCCCCACCTGCATGTGTTAGCTGCCCATGCCCCAGTGCTTGCATGGGCTGTGGAAACATGGGGGAAGGACCCGCCACTGCAAGCTGGGATGGACAGTGGCAGAGCACAGGGAGGGAGCTGGGTGCAGGTCTGCGACACGGGCTGGCAAAGAGCGTTGCCTGCCCCATCCCCATGCCATACGTCACTCCGCTGCAGGACTGGCCGAGAGCAGCATCGCAGTGAGCCCCCAGCTCCAGCATGGAGCTGATTGGAGCCCAGCCACATCCAGGCACAAGAGATACCCAGACACACAGATTTAACCTTCACTGCAGGCCAGAGGCTTGTGCTGGCTGCTAAGCTCACTGGAAGCCAGCGCCAGCCTGGCATGGGCAGCAGAGGGATGTGGGCAACCCCTGGAGCAGCCCAGCATCAACCTCCTGCCTCTGCATCATGCCCAGGACAGCGACCGGAGGGGAGGGGATGCGCTTGCTGTGCTGGCACTGGGGCAGAGACACTGCTCTGCCTTCCCACCTCCTCCTCCCCAAGGTGCGAGGACTGCGGCTATCTGTCTGGACGCTTGCTGAAGGAGTGGATACAATTTAGCACCTGGAAGGAGAAGGGGCTGGGTTTGGCGAGCAGCTCCAGTGCTGCCCACATCAGGATTTGGGGCAACAAGCTGAATGCCCTGCCTTTACTGGGAGCCCCAGGGCGCGGCCAGGTGAGAGCTGGGGACCTCCCAGTCTGCAGCCAGCTACCAAAGATGTGCCTCAGTCGTGGGTGGGCAGCTCTTCCACCAGTGAGGGCATGGCTCCCCCATGCCCACAGGGTTTAACCCACAGGAAGGGCTCTCCGCCGGGAATACATAGCTGCGAGTCACTTCTGGGGCAGATGGGGAGGACAGCTGGGACCTCCCCAGCCTGTCAGCCCTCATGGGGACAGGAGAAGCTCTGCAGGAGGTGGCCAGCCCCTTGCTTGGAGGGGAGCAGCCCTTGGCAGGCAGAGGGAGGGAGCAAAGCCCGCAGCAGAGGGTAGAGAGCAGGGGGAGACAGAACAGGAGGTCAGGCAGGTGTAAAGTTGGATGAAAGGATGAAGACATTGAACATGAGAGAGAAAGAGAGCGCCAGCCCGCAGCCGTTGCTTTCGTTTCAAGCTCTGGTTTCTCCCTAGCTGCTGGCACGACTGTGGAGCACAGACCCAAACACAGGCAGATGCCAGGACCCCTGTCTACGGAAACGTGCCAAATCTCTCCCCCCAAGGCAGGGGACCTGAGGGTCGCACGCTTGCCCCCTCTGGCCAGCTGCTACTTACGTTCCTGTCCGCTGCTCTCCTGGGCCAGGTTCTCTTTGCTCTTGTAAAATGGAAACTTTCGAGAGAGGCGGAAACTCTTTTTACGTTTCGTTTTGATCGACTGAAGAACATGGAGATGGAAGGGAGGACAGAAAAAACATGTGGGAAAAATTAAAATGAAGAGGCAATGAGGAGCTGTGTCAGGGCAGTTACCCTCAAATGAAATCATGGAGATTACATGAAAACTGTAATGCAGGAAAAAAATTAAGCATGGAGAAAAATGTGGTAGGGATGTTGGGAAGCTGACAGGGCAATGAGCAGCTCTGCAGGGGTAGAGGTCCTTTCCTTGTCCGCTTGCTAAGTGCTCCGCACAAGGGGTGAGGGCAGCTGCCTTCACCTGCAGAAGCTGCCTGCAGTCCACTCCCAGCCACTCTGCTTCCCCACCACTCCAACCAGGGGTTCTTCCCCAGCACTTTCGCACCATCCCAGGCACCTCTGCTCTCCCCTTGCACAGTCACAGAGGATACATGCTGAGCAGATCCAGGCCTGGGGCAGGTCCAGTCACACTGTTCTTTGCTTTGGCATTGCTCCGGCTGCCCCACTGGCAGCTCTGGCTGCTGGGATTCATCCTGCCCCCGCTAGCTACTGGCTCCGGGCACCCCGCTGAGCCCCAGCTCAGCACTTACCCTGTTGGACTCAATCATGCCAGTCCTGGCGTGGAACTTCACTGTTTTCAACCGCGCTCTCTCCTTCTTTTCCACCCTGATCAGAAGTTAAAGGGGAGAAAGAGCAGCTAGTCCCATGCGTGCACCCTCCATGCTACCCATGTGGCTCCGTGCACCCTTGGGTGGTGGCCCCATTGGCAGAGGGCAGCTCTTTCCCAGAGAGGGATGGAGGTGGAGCCACCTGCCCAGGGTCTGGCCAAAGCCAGTGTCTGCAGGAACAGGAGGGGGGACAAGCCAGCCTTCCTGGGAGGGGTGGGATGGAGGACAGAGATTGCCTTCAGGTCTGCAGAGCCAGCCCAGTGGCAGCCAGCTCCTCTGCTCCCTGTGACTTCCCATCTCATGGGACCTGGCTCACAGAGCTGGGCAGGCTGTCAGAGGACACAGGGAGCAGCCTGCAGTCACTGCTATGACTCTGCTCTCACTTGGAGCCCCAGGCTGGCTAACACTAGCTTTCCATCCCCACAGGAACCACAGAGGGGCCAAGTGCTCCTCTCCTCACCTGGAGTCTCACCCAGCTTTGAAGAACATCTCCCCAAGGAGACCCACACACAGCCCCAGCTTGCAACCAGGTTGCCCTTCATGCTGCAGAGCCACAGAGGAGCTGGTGGGCTGGGACCACAGGGAGATCCCACTCTGAGCTGCAGGGCTTGCGGAGGCTGGGGAGCTCCAGGAGGCACCACGTGTGACAGCTCCTGCTGATGGACACTCACCTTTTCTTGCTGGGTATGACCCCGATCTGCTCACTCTCGCCGTGGGGTGTGACAAGCCTGGCTTGCCACCACTCATCGTCGGAGGCGTTGATAACATGTAGGATGTCCCCATAGGAGAAGCTGAGCCCCTGGCTGGGCAAGCAACTGTCCCGGGTCCGGTCATAGTCAAACAGGGCTCTG